>NC_138304.1:19250000-19850000 GCF_965601325.2 Salmo salar
GATAGCTCCCCACTCATTACAGTAGGGAGTAACTCTCTATTTGTCCCTCTGCAGTGTTTCGCATATGTTTGTCCTTTTCCTGCAGTGTGACATGACTGCGGGCCCTAGGTTTTAGCTTGTGGGGTCGAGAGTTTTTTTCACGTTAAAAACTCCTAGTTAAACATTGGGCATCTACCTGTCTGTTGTTCCCCCATTCCCATCAAATTTGACCTCAGTGTTATATTTGTATATTGAAGACCAATCCTCAGTCCTACTTTATACGGTGAAGTCATGTATCAAAAGGGTCGTATCAGAAGGATTGAATGTGCTGTCATTGGGCAAGTCGCAAAAGCGCACCCCACATTTCCCACCCACAGCCAAGCCATTACACGGTTTCACTCCAGAACATAACCACAGATGGAGGAAGTGAGTGGCTTGTCCTGTTACATTTATAGACCTAGTTATTCTCGGGTTGTAGCCCCTCTTAAACCCTATGAGGAAGCTAGCTAAAATATTAGGCATTCATCACAGTTATTATAGCCTGTAAAATACCTCTCTTTGGAGGAGAGAGACCCCTCTTTTTTCCCATCATTTTATTCCTGCAGCATTGCGAAATGGATGTGGTTATTGCCTGAGCTTAGGGACGCAGTCATATCAGGCACAATCATCTTTGTCCTTCCTCTTTCCCCGTTCCCCAGCCTTCCATTTACATTAGAGAACATAGTGGAATGAATCTGCTACTGCTATTGTTGAAGGAGGGGTGTTATCACTGTGGAAATCAATGGGGCTGGATGTAGTCACTTATAATAAAGTAAGACAGAGGGATGGGATGAGAGATTTGGTTGAAGGGACGTTAGAGGGAAGGAGGGAGGGAGGGAAGTGTGAAAGAGAAAGACAAGGAAAGACGGAGACGAAAGAGAGGGAGAAAGCCGAGAGAGAGAGAGAGAGAGAGAGAAAGAGAGAGAGAGAGAGAGAGAGAGAGAGAGAGAGATATTGTGCTCTTCTATCGTGCGTACAATGATAAACAGAAAATTCCTATATAGCTTTGGCATTATCTAATGTGTCTTTTGATGTATTTTGTCCCCTCTCCCACTATGTAAGCCAGTGCCTCAAGTCAAGCCAGGATGCAAGGCAGTGTACTGTGTACATGTTTTGCCCTAGGCCAAAATACTTTGTATTATCTTAATAACTAATGTTGTTTTGTCCTTCTCTCCCCCTGTAGCCTGCCCCCCAGGGACATTCAAGTCAACCCAGGGTCCAGGCCTGTGTCTGCAGTGCCCCTCCAACAGCCGCTCTGCAGCCGAGGCCGCCACTATCTGCATCTGCCGTAATGGTTACTACCGCGGTGACATGGACCAGCCTGACATGCCCTGCACCAGTGAGTATCTTTATGGCACTGTTCCTACTCTAACTCTGTACAGCTAGACATGCCCTGCACCAGTGAGTATCTTTATGGTACTGTTCCTACTCTAACTGTGTACAGCTAGACATGCCCTGCACCAGTGAGTATCTTTATGGTACTGTTCCTACTCTAACTGTGTACAGCTAGACATGCCCTGCACCAGTGAGTATCTTTATGGTACTGTTCCTACTCTAACTGTGTACAGCCTGACATGCCCTGCACCAGTGAGTATCTTTATGGTACTGTTCCTACTCTAACTGTGTACAGCTAGACATGCCCTGCACCAGTGAGTATCTTTATCGTACTGTTCCTACTCTAACTGTGTACAGCTAGACATGCCCTGCACCAGTGAGTATCTTTATGGTACTGTTCCTACTCTAACTGTGTACAGCTAGACATGCCCTGCACCAGTGAGTATCTTTATGGTACTGTTCCTACTCTAACTGTGTACAGCTAGACATGCCCTGTACCAGTGAGTATCTTTATGGTACTGTTCCTACTCTAACTCTGTTAGACACTGTTTACGACTTTAGTAGTGTAGTGTGTAGTACATAAATCCATCTTCCCCTAGTGTAGACCACAGTCCTCATTATACTGATAGACACAGCAGACACACCAACTAGCCTCCTCACATACAGAACACCGGATAGCCAATAAGCCTGTTCATGCCCTCATACTTACCTTAACACATGAAAACAATACGCTAAGCTCATCACAAGTCCCCATTGACATGCAATTATGGCAGAGAAGAACACTGAAGCCCCGAAGCCCCGAAAGCACGCACGCACGCACACACACACACACACACACACACACACACACACACACACACACAGATGTTCATGCACACAGACACACACACTGGCCCTAATGGAGGATCTTATTCATGGTTCTCCATACTCCTCACTATGGAGCAGCACTAGAGCTACAGTATTAGTCTGGGAATGTTTTTTAAAATTATATCTTGCTAATTCATGGAGCCTTAGCTAATTGGTTCAGAGACACGGTGTATGTCCAGTTCTGTTCCTCTGGTCTGGCTGGTGCTACCAGAACTGTCTGTGTCTGTGGAAGCATACTGTAGCTACAGTTGAAGTCAGAAGTTTACATACACCTTAGCCAAATACATTTAAACTCAGTTTTTCACAATTCCTGACATTTAATCCTAGTAACAATTCCCTGTCTTAGGTCAGTTAGGATCACCACTTTATTTTAAGATGGGGAAATGTCAAAATAATAGTAGAGGGAATTATTTATTTCAGCTTTTATTTATTTCATCACATTCCCAGTGGGTCAGAAGTTAATTAACATATACTCAATTAGTATTTGGAAGCATTGCCTTTAAATTGTTTAACTTGGGTCAAACGTTTCGGGTAGCCTTCCACAAGCTTCCCACAATAAGTTGGGTGAATTTTGGCCCATTCCTCCTGACAGAGCTGGTGTAACTGAGTCAGGTTTGTAGGCCTCCTTGCTCGCACACACTTTTTTAGTTCTGCCCACAAATTTTCTGTAGGATTCAGGTCAGGGCATTGTGATGGCCACTCAAATACGTTGACTTTGTTGTCCTTATTAAGCCCATTTTGCCACAACTTTGGAAGTATGCTTGGGGTCATTGTCCATTTGGAAGACCCGTTTAGCTTCCTAACTGATGTCTTGAGATGTTGCTTCAATATATCCACAGAATTTTCCTTCCTCTTGATACCATCTATTTTGTGAAGTGCACCAGTTCCTCCTGCAGCAAAGCACCCCCACAACATGATGCTGCCACCCCCGTGCTTCATGGATGGGATGGTATTCTTTGGCTTGCAAGCCTCCCCCTTTTTCCTCCAACCATAACGATGGTCATTATGGCCAAACAATTCTATTTTTGTTTCATCAGACCAGAGAACATTTCTCCAAAAAGTACGATCTTTGTCCCCATGTGCAGTTGCAAACCGTAGTCTGGCTTTTTTATGGCGGTTTCGGAGCAGTGTCTGCTTCCTTGCTGAGCGGCCTTTCAGGTTATGTCGATATAGGACTCATTTTACTGTGGATATAGATACTTTTGTACCTGTTTCCTCCAGCATCGTCACAAGGTCCTTTGCTGTTGTTCTGGGATTGATTTGCACTTTTCGCACCAAAGTACGTTAATCTCTAGGAGACAGAACGCTTCTCCTTCTTGAGCGGTATGACGGCTGCGTGGTCCCATGGCGTTTATACTTGCGGAATATTGTTTGTACAGATGAACATCGTACCTTCAGGCATTTAGAAATTTCTCCCAATGAGGAACCAGACTTGTGGAGGTCTACAATTCTTTTTCTGAGGTCTTGGCTGATTTCTTTTGATTTTCCCATGATGTCAAGCAAAGAGGCACTGAGTTTGAAGGTAGGCCTTGAAATACATCCACAGATTCACCTCCAATTGCCTCAAATAATGTAAATTAGCCTATCAGAAGCTTCTAAAGCCATGACATCATTTTCTGGAATTTTCCAAGCTGTTTAAAGGGACAGTCAACTTAGTGTATGTAAACTTCTGACCCACTTGAATTGTGATACAGTAAATTATAAGTGAAATAATCTGTCCGTAAACAATTGTTGGAAAAATTACTTGTGTCATGCACAAAGTAGATGTCCTAACCGACTTGCCAAAACTATAGTTTGTTAACAAGAAATTTGTGGAGTGGTTGAATAATGAGCTTTAATGACTCCAACCTAAGTGTATGTAAACTTCCGACTTCAACTGTATATGTATGTCAAGCCATGTGCTCTGCAGCGTTTCTCTTCGCCTTGAGACCTTGAACGCTCCCCTAGTGCAACATCAACATGCCGCTCCTCTTTCAAGTCTTGAATGCCCGTTCCAAGTGAGGCAGCCCTCTCCATGTCGATGCTTTGAATTCCCCCTCAAGAATAGAACCCATTTGCACCTTGAGACTTTGAATGCTCCCCGAGTGTGGCATCCTTGTCTGCCTTGAGGCTCTGAACATTCCTCAAGTTCACCGTAGCTCTCCAGGTTTTTCAGTGCTCCCTCAAGAATAGCACTACTCTCCAACTTGACTCTATGCACGTTCCCTGTAGAACACTATAGCTTTCGGCTTTGAATCTCTGAACACTCCCAAAGAGTATCCATTTCCACCTTAAGGCTGTTGAATGCACCCTTTCCACTATGATATCTGCTCACTCTCCTGGTGAGTCTCTTGCCTGAACGCTGCCTCGGCCCAACATGTTGCTCTTCCCATACTACGCCAAGGCCAGTGGAGGCTGCTGAGGGGACGACAGCTCATAACAAGGGTTGGAATGGAGTCAATGGAGTGGTATGAAGCACATCAAACACATGGTTTCCATGTGGTTGATTCTACCCCATTGACTCCATTCCAGCCATTCCTATGAGCCGTCATCCCCTCAGCAGCCTCCACTGGCCAAGTAGCATTTTCTATTCAATGCTTCCCAACACTACCTGCAAGTGGCTCTGCATTTTTTCCTAATCCTGGCAGCAGTAGTAATTATAGTAGTAGTAGTAGTAGTAGTAGCAGTAGTAGTAATAGAAGTAGCAGCAGTAGTAGTAGTAATAGTAGTAATAGTAGTAGTAGTAGTACTAGTAGTAGTAGCAGCAGTAGGAGTAGTAATAATAGTAGCAGCAGTAGGAGTAGTAATAATAGTAGCAGCAGGAATAGTAACAGTAGTAGTTGCAGTAGTAGTAGTAGTAGCAGTAACAGCAATAGCAGCAGTAACAGTAGTAGCAACAGTAATAGTAGCAGTAGTAGTAGTAGTGGCAGTAGCAGCAGTGACAGAAGTAGTAACAGTAGTAGTAGTATTAGTAGCAGTAACAGTAGTAGCAGCAGTAACAGTAGTAGCAACAGTAATAGTAGCAGCAGTAGTAGTAGTAGTAGTAGTAGCAGCAGTAACAGTAGTAGTAGTAGCAGCAGTAACAGTAGTAGTAGCAGTAGTAGTAGTAGTAGTAGTAGTAGTAGTAGTAGTAGCAGCAGTAACAGTAGTAGTAGCAGCAGTAACAGTAGTAGTCGTAGTAGTAGAAGTAGTAGCAGCAGTAACAGTAGTAGTAGCAGCAGTAACAGTAGTAGTAGTAGTAGTAGTAGCAGCAGTAACAGTAGTAGTAGCAGCAGTAACAGTAGTAGTAGTAGTAGCAGTAACAGTAGTAGTAGCAGCAGTAACAGTAGTAGTAGCAGCAGTAACAGTAGTAGTAGTAGTAGTAGTAGTACTAGCAGCAGTAACAGTAGTAGTAGCAGCAGCGACAGTAGTAGCAACAGTAGTAGTATTAGTTGAAGTAACAGCAGTAGCAGCAGTAACAGTAGTAGTAGCAGCAGTAACAGTAGTAGTAGCAGTAGTAGTAGTAGTAGTAGTAGTAGTAGTAGCAGCAGTAACAGTAGTAGTAGCAGCAGTAACAGTAGTAGTCGTAGTAGTAGTAGTAGTAGTAGTAGCAGCAGTAACAGTAGTAGTAGCAGCATTAACAGTAGTAGTAGTAGTAGTAGCAGCAGTAACAGTAGTAGTAGCAGCAGTAACAGTAGTAGTAGTAGTAGCAGCAGTAACAGTAGTAGTAGCAGCAGTAACAGTAGTAGTAGTAGTAGTAGTAGCAGCAGTAACAGTAGTAGTAGCAGCAGTGACAGTAGTAGCAACAGTAATAGTAGTAGTAGTAGTAGTAGTAGTAGTAGTAGCAGCAGTAACAGTAGTAGTAGTAGTAGTAGTAGTAGTAACAGTAGTAGTAGCAGTAGTAGTAGTAGTAGTAGTAGTAGTAACAATAGTAGTAGCAGCAGTAGTAGTAGTAGTAGTAGTAGTAGTAGTAGTAGTAGTAGCAGCAGTAACAGTAGTAGTAGCAGCAGTAACAGTAGTAGTAGTAGTAGTAGTAGTAGTAGTAGTAGTAGTAGTAGCAGTAGTAGTAGCAGCAGTAACAGTAGTAGTAGTAGTAGTAGTAGTAGTAGTAGTAGTAACAGTAGTAGTAGCAGCAGTAACAGTAGTAGTAGTAGTAGTAGTAGTAGTAGTAGTAGTAGTAGTAGTAGCAGCAGTAACAGTAGTAGTAGCAGCAGTAGTAGTATTACACTTCAGCTCCACTATAAGCATTGTGTTTCTTTTCCATCAGTGCCGTGTCAATGTGACATTCTACCTGCTACACAGAGCGAGTTGTTTTGAGAGCAGAGAGGAGCAGAGGGAAAGAGCATCTTTATTGTATTTTGCCTGCTGTACTGTACCATATTCATCAATAATGCCTAAGTACAATAGCTTTGGTCCAGTTATTTGCAAGTACTCATTGTTGCTAGTGGTTGGACTTAAAGATGCACTTTGCAGAAATTGTTCCGCCTTTTCCTAGTTGTAAAAATTCTAATAGTTTGCCTTATTTCAGTTTATGTGACAAAACAAGCAGGTATAGCTTAGAGAATCATTGTACCCTCTAAACTGCTGTGAAATATATTTTCCATAACCAGAAATATTGCATTTTCAGCTGTTTGAAGCTGGTGTACAAAACATAAAGTAAAAGACACAAAAACGAAACTTAAGAACAGGAATCATAAAAATAGCAACATAGAACAGATCTACCGCGTCTTAGACTTGCTTTCAATGAGAATGACAGACCTATAACTCACATTTCTATGTGAATTTGGTCGGGTTGCCCCAAAAGTTACATATTGCAGCTTTAATGATTCTCTAATTTCTTAAGTTGCTTTTGTTTAAATTGTGAACCTAGCTAGTCAATATAGCTTGCTAGCTAGCTAGTATTAGTAGCTTCTTGACTTCATACATCTTACTAAAATAACCAGTGGTGTATCGTTGAGGCCATATGCAACCAAAATCAATTTTATTTCTCATTATTTCAATTCACAAGATAGAATGAACACGCGCGCCAGCCATCAAGTATTAAATTGTTGGTCGTGGTTGTACTAAATGATTATCTATTCTCTAATTACACACGTTGCTTTTGTTTAAATTGTGAACCTAGTTAGTCAATGTAGCTAGCTAGCTAGTATTAGTAGCTTCTTGACTTCATACATCTTACTAAAATAACCAGTGGTGTATAGTAGAGGCCATATGCAACCAAAATGTACTTTATTTCTCATTATTTCAATTCACAAGATAGAAATAAAGCTGCGCATCAGTCATCAAGAATTAAACCTTGGCAATTCTTGAGCTTGGATGCTGCCATTGGACGTGATGCAACGCAAGCACAACACGGGCAGTGAAGCAGCTTTCATTGATTTCAAAGGAAACATTTCCTCAACGGCCGATGGCAATGCCAGACGCCCGATGGCAGCAGTAGTATAAGTAGTAGCAGTAGCAGCAGCAGTAGTAGTATTAGCAGTAGCTCAGTTGGTAGAGCATGGTGTTTGCAACGCCAGCATGGTGTGTGCAATGCCAGCATGGTGTGTGCAACGCCAGGGTTGTGGGTTCGATTCCCACGGGGGGCCAGTACAAAAAATAAAAAAATAAAAAATAAAATAAAAAATTATGAATGAAATGTATGTATTCACTACTGTAAGTCACTCTGGATAAGAGCGTCTGCTAAATGACTAAAATGTAAAATGTAGTAGTAGTAGTAGTAGTAGTAGTAGTAGCAGCAGCATCAGACCCTGTACTGTACTATGCTCCAGATCTTTCTCTCTGATTAGCAGGGTGATGGATTGGCCAAAACAATCCCCTTCTCACCACCCGCTGACCCCCTGTGGGACCCACCGAGCCGAGGCTCCACTTCAAACAACGTCCATCTAGGAGGACCACCAAACCCTCTGTCTCCCAGCACGGGGCCCACTCCCCTCGGCTTTGCTACCCGCCATCGTAGGCCATTGGGACGGGCTCGCCCAGCATGGCACTCCCCTCTCCCTCACCAGGCCTCAGGCTTCCCCCAGACTTTCCCCAGTTCCCTCACCACTGTCTGGTCCAGGGCTGCCTGCCTGCCTGCTGGGCCCACAGGCCTCTCTCGGTGTGTGGGAGAGAGGGAGACTGACAGGCCTGGCCATTAATTGGTGGGAGCTGGTGGGAGTGGGCCAGTGGAACTGTTGTATATTAATTAGTTGGGGAGAAATGAGATACAGGGTGTTTCTCAATATGCATGCTAGCGTTCTCTGAGCATGCAAATTGGAGCACAAAACGGAGTATGAGTCCAAATTAACGTATGCGAAACGGAGCACGGAGGACAGTTCTCAGATGAGTACTTCGTTTGTACACATTTCAAAGCATGCATCGACGCAAGATTCAACTAAAATATTCCCAGGATTGTTGATGTAATATGACGCAACCATGGACAAATTATTTATTGAAAATAATGGCTGCTGGTATTGAGCAGAAGCAAGAGAAAATGAACTCTGACTTCGGAATGACAAGGTTCCCAATCACATCTCGTTTAAAAATGTTTTATTTTTTTATTAACCCATCCACCCGTCGACCTATCCACTGTAGTGTGCATAGACCTGCCTAGAATATCCACAGTAGTGTGCATAGACCTGCCTAGAATATCCACTGTAGTGTGCATAGACCTGCCTAGAATATCCACAGTAGTGTGCATAGACTTGCCTAGAATATCCACTGTAGTGTGCATACACCTGCCTAGAATATCCACAGTAGTGTGCATAGGCCACAGGCTAACTGACAAAGAATTGGTAGCTAGCTAGGCACCCACGAAGAATTGGTAGCTAACGTTGGCCATCTACCTTTCATAACAACATTCGTTTTAGGTTGTTTTTCACATCTAAAACTATCTGGCTAGCTAGATTAATGCGATTCACATACAGCTAGCTGATAATTATTAAGTCACAAGGTTGCGTTTGCTTTATGTAATATATATGTTTTGGTCTCTATTGGTCAAAGGCAATGCAGTAGCACAGGAGTGCGCAAATGTACATTTTTATGTGTTCTCCAACCTCTGGTCCTCAAAACAACGTACTCAAGAGAACGTCATCAAAGAAGGAACTCGGAGCATGAGTGTGTGGAGCACGGTAGTATGCATATTGAGAAACACCTATAGAGATGGAGGGGAATAGGGGAGAAGTGTGCTGTGGCTTCACTGTGTGAAGAGGGAGGGAAATGGAGAAATGAAGTAGCAATGAGCCCTCTCTTACCATACCCTCACCCCCCATGGGACTCACCAAGCCGAGGCTCCACTTCAAACAACCTCCATCTCCCCTTTCCTCTTCCACTAGGGAGGCCGTCAAACCCTCTGTCTTCCAGCACGAGGCCCATTCCCCTCGGCTATGCTACCCACTGTCGGAGGCCTTTGGAAAAGGGTCGCTCTGCACGGCGCTTCCCTCTCTCCACCACCCCCAGGCTTTCCCCAGCCTTCCCCCAGTTCCTGGACCCACAGGCCTCTCTCTGTGTGGGGGAGAGAGGCAGACTGACAGGCCTGGCCATTAATTGGTGGGAGTCGGTGGGAGTGGGCCAGTGGAACTCTTGCTGATAAGTGAGATACAGGGATGGAGGGGAGTAAGGGAGAAATATGTTGTGGCTCCTCTGTGTGAAGAGGAAGGGAAATTGCTAAATTAAGTAGCATGGTTGAGTTCATGGAAAGAGAACCTCAACTCATAACTGTGGCCAAGCTTCCAGATGCTTCCTTGATCTCTGTTGCACACTGTCTGGACCTCAGGCCACAAATCCATAAACCTCCTAACATTCTGCACTCTAAGGACAGGCTGAGAGAGATGTTTTCTCAGGCAATTCTTCTCTCCTTTTCAACCTTTCTCCTGTTCTGCTGTCCTCATTTTCACCATATCTCCTCCTAATTACTCTCCCTCATGCCTTTTCTCATGTTTCGACTTGTCATGTTATTTTTTGTCCATCTTCTCTCCTATCTTGCTCCTTCTCCTCCCATTTCTCCTTGCTCCTTTTCCTCCTTTCTCTCCTTTCCTCCAATTGTCATTCTCTCCCTCTCTCATCTTCTCCATCTCTCCTCCCTTTTTCTCACCGTCCCTCCTCTTCCTCCTCCTCTCCTTCTCTCCTCCTCTCCTTCTGCAGCGGTAGAGTAAGCAAGCTGCTGGTTCTGCCAGTAATGCACTAGTCAACAGAGCTAAGCCAGTGTAATTGCCTGGCCTGGGCTAATCCCTCTGCCTGCACTGCTGCCTGCCGAGAGAGAGATGGTGCTGTGCTTTAGACCTCAACACACACGAGCATTCAGTCTTCTCTAGCAATCTCTTTCACATCCTGCGCTCCTTGTTAGGCACTGATATTTGAGCTTTTGTAGATCAAGCAGACCAGCCCACCTGTGTGTTAGACTTCTCCTGTTCTATCTAGTGCGGTGGAAGTCAGTAATATTTCCGAGGAAGGCACTTTTCTTGAAACAACTTCGCTGGGCACACCGCCCTACCAGGAAGGTGGTTGTAGTCGCTAATAGCTCCAACTGTTCAAAAGCTAGAGCCAAATCTGTTGGATGTTTTTTCCTCTCCTCAAAGGTACGCTAGAAACCGCTGTTACCGCTCCGTTTGTCTCAGGCGCTAATAGCAGATGTCGACGGTTACTCACGTAGACCACGTTTCTATGAACTGAGCGATGCATTCAGCCGACTGAGGGAAACAATTTGCGCAACACATTCGTTCATGTTATTGCTGCGAGCCCCATGCGTCTCGCGAGACAGGCAATGACTATGGCATTGATGTGACTGTCACGTCCTGGCCAGTATATAAAGTTAATTGTTTTGTAGTTTGGTCAGGGCGTGGCAGAGGGTATTTGTTTTATGTGGTTCGGGGTGGTGTGTTTGTTAAAAGGGTGTTTGGTTTAGTATTTCCGGGTTTTGGTTTATGTCTAGGTAGTTCTATGTGGAGTCTAGTGAGTGTATGTCTATGTTTGGTTAATTGGGGTTGGGACTCTGAGTTGAAGGCAGGTGTTGTCTATCTGCCTTTGATTGAGAGTCCCATATATTAGGGTGTGTTTGTGTTTGTGATTTGTGGGTGATTGTTCTGTGTTGAGCCTATGCTAGCCAGACTGTTTGTAGTTGTTCGTTCGTTCTTTTTGTTTTGTGATTTTGTACGTTCATTTTTTCAAGTTAATAAATTCTCAAGATGAGCATACACGTACCTGCTGCGTATTGGTCCTCCTTCACCGACGACAACCGTGACAGTGACGTGATTGACATGATGGGCTTCTCAACTGCAGCTATTTCTGACAGGACCAAGTTGATGGGTGGTGTGTGGTACTTGTGAGCGACATGTGCTGTAGAAGAATTCAATTGGAGAATTGAGATGTATGTGCGTGTGAGCCATTCCGTTTAGTTCTCCCTCTGAAACAAAGCAGCCAGCACCAACCCGCCTTTCTTTTTATCTTCCCCCAATTCCTTAGTCAGTCTGTGCTCCAGATCTCCACACAGGGAGTTGTAGTGAGTCCCTGAGGAGCTGTTTCCCATTGAAAAGACAAACAGCGTGAAGGAGGCCCTGCAAAGCACTGGGATTGGCTTAGAGGGCCAGGCTGGGTAAACAATGTGGTGGGCTGTTTATATTTGTGGCGCTGAAGTGCTCTTGACATCAGCAGGCAGCCCAGGGGGCAAACAGGGGTCGTGGCCTTTCTGGCCCCCCAACAATATGTGGGCTGTAGACATTACTCTCTATCCACCTGTTACATGGGATTCTCTATGCCTCATCAGTTAGTTGCCAATGGTGGGGATGAGTTTGACAGTAACACTATTGGGCATGCACGTGTACATACATACACACATACTCATGCATGCATGCATAGACACACACACACACAAACACAGCCTAACCCAACCCACGCCACACAAACTGTCACAAACACTCCAATCATTCTAACACGTCACTAGGAGTAAACAAAACGCTTGATGATCGCGCAGTCGTCCTAATTGTGGCGTGTGAGATGTAAGCAACAATCAAGGCTGACTAGTGTGGCTAAATGAATGCCAGGGTAGGAGCTCGGTAAGTAATGAACTCGACAAATTAAATCCCATGGCAAATTAAAACAGCCAAGGGCAGCCATAATAGCCTGCAAATCACCGGTTAAGTGGCAGTCACATCGGATTTCTCCATCCGTCACTGCATAGGGAAATCTATACAGCTACCAACAGGGGCCCAGAGACGAGATGCACCGAGCCAAACTCACACCACTCCTCTCACAGCCATTTTGTTTTGTTGTATACATACATGAAAACAGACCGCACACAAGCATGTGAATAATGTACATGCAAACAGATAGTGGGATTACATGTCATATGTATTTGTTCCATGAGAAGCCATGTACTATGTAGTCTGACTGTCATATAACACATAGGCAGGGTCATTTATATCAGTTCTCACAGCAGTAGGTGTGTCATGGTGATTATATGGACTATATGTATATACATGTAAAGTGTAAAACCTCTGTGTGTGTGTGATACCCATGGGACATATTGTAAGTGCAGCTGTTCTCTCCATCTCTGCCCTATTTCTGCAAACACACACACTCTCTCCTCTCGTTCACTCTTTCTTATCTCACTGTCTAGCACATCTCTCTCATTCTCTTAGGCTCCTGCCTCGTTCTATATCTCTCTCAATTCAATTCGATTCAAGGGGCTTTATTGGCATGGGAAACATATGGTAACATTGACAAAGCAAGTGAAGTAGATAATATACAAAAATGAAATAAACAATAACAAATAATCTCTCTCTCGCTCTCGTACACACACCCAATAGCGCCAATGAATATGGTGCTTGTTGGTCTGTTTTTTGCATGGGAAACATCCTGATTATGACTGACTTGCCTAGTTAAATAAAGGTTAATTAAAAAATACAAAATAAATTTAAAAAATATATATGTTAACTGTAAGTGGCTTTGGGTAAAACTGTGGGCTATCTAGAGGTGATGGATTCCATCCTCTTTCTGTCCTCTTTGTGGCAGACCATAATAACCACACTGTGGGGGTCACGTCCTCCCTGTCACTGACCCCTTAGTCGTCACCATGGCTCAAAGCCGAGGTCGCTGCGGAAACACTGCCATTCCGTCACCTCTGTGTGTTCCGCTGCTTTGTCCAAGCGTCCCAGTGCTATCCCACGTGGCTTTGCAAGAACAATGATTTATTGTGGCTGTGTTGACAGAAGCAACTGCCTGCCCTTACCCCTCGGCGATGGGAAACTAAGGGCTGTGTCCTAATACACTAATACAGCTTCCTTCTGTTGTTTCCTTTAGTTTGAACTACCTGCCCTCGCCCTCCATGAAGGGAACTTATGGGCTGTGTCCTAATACGCTAATACAGCTTATTTCTCTTGTCTCCTTTATTTTCAACTGCCTTCCCTCAACCTCTCTGTAATGGGAAACTCAAGGGATGCGTCATACTACGCTTATATGGCTTCCTTGAATAAAGTGTCCTTTATTTTTTAACCCAGATCTATCCGGACAATACATTTTCACACACCTTTTTGTGTAGCCCATGTGCTTGAATAAGTCACATTGAATAACTTTAACCCTTTGACGCGGATGATCACATATTTGTGATCATTGTTGAGTGGTCCCAGCAGCGTACGATCTCAAATATGTGATTGGAACAGTAGCAACAGAACGTATGATGCAACAAACTAGTTTAAACAGCATTGTTGTCTGAAAAGCATCTAAACAATGTTTTGTACTGATGGGAAATAAAGGTCTTCACAACTTATGTTCCTCAATTTCCCCTTTTATTGTAAAAGATAAATGTGAACTGTATCATCTGAACATAACACGGAACACATCCACAGTTAAACTCATTCCATAAACCAGTCTAAATAACAGTTTGCGCTGACAAAAAACAAAACATAAGTTAGCAACCTAACAGCTAGACTAGTTTACAATGTACCACATCTCTGGTGAGCACAAGAGACTAATGTAATGTTGTTTAGAAAAGAAATGCGTGTCAGCTAAGCTAACAGCAGCTAAATTCTTTATGATGGGAGCCATGTTTCTTTATGTTTGACTTGGCGAAAACTCCCTAATCCCAGAATGTCATTCACTATAAGACGTAAATAAACAAAGTCAAAGATGGCTGTGCCCATTGCCTGAAAAATATGGACTTAGTTTAGCCCCTTTTCAGCATATTACAAATCTTTGATGTACTTGTTACAGTGTATACAAGAACCGGGGCACATGACTTGACAAGTCATTGACCATTTTTGACAAATCAAAAAGCAAATAAAATGGCATCACCTCACAGATCATCACAGCAAATACAAGCCTATTGCCTAGCCTCACCATAGCGTGAAAGCTAAACAGGGATTAAACCATTTTAGGGGGGGCTTGTGGGGGGGTTCCTTTCATTTGTGGGGGGTTTTCAAGTCCATGGGGGATAGAAATGGTGGGAGGTATCGTGGGGGATATGACGCAGGAAATATTACTATAATGGGGGATTTCTCAATAAATGGGGGGCAAACACAGGAGAAGATTATACGCTAAATAAAAATAAAACCCCTGGAAAGGAGTTACAATCTGATGCCGTGTTCAAAACAACAGGGTACTGGGAAATCTTCAACTTCAGTGCGTTCAAGACAACTGGGAACTCTGATAAAACAGGCTCTGACTGGGAAAAATTGTTTTGAATGGTCATCCAACTCGGAATTCCAACTCGGGAACTCAGGCCTCTTTCTAGAGCTCCAACTTTCCGAGCTGAAGATCACTGACGTCATGATTTGACCTAGTATTTTTCAGAGTTCACAGTTGTCTTGAAAGCATCATAAGTCAGTTGAGTGAACTACCCCTTGTTATAACATCTTTGGTCTGACAGACGCTTACATGACAACTAGAATGCATTGTATGATGTCAACAAACATGGAGCCACAAATAATTGGCAAATAGCTTAGCGATAGCTCATCATAATCAGTACAACCTTCAAAAAAGTATTTTACACACATCATATGTGACCATTACAATCTCTGCAAGAATCAGAATGCATGAATTGTCACCAGTACTTGAAAACGTGAATAAAACAGTAAATACATAATGATCCATACATACGGTGAGCTACAGTAGAAACGTCAACACAATATACAGAAAATAAGACACTTTGATAGGAACACTCACTTGTCCAAAGTCCAATTTGTAAGGAAAACAACAATGAAGGCAATGCAGGCGCCAGCCAGAAAATGTGCCTGGGGAAAAAGTTTGTGCAAGGCTTGTTCTGACTAGAGATGTGCAATGTCTTCATACTTGATCTGGGGAAACACTGGCAAAGTGCTTGGGCTCTCATTGAAGAGAGAAGTTTGTCTGGCTCAGTAAAGACTCAAAAATAATTTTAATAATAATTTGTCCACAACAGTGAAATGGTTTACTTCTTATATGAATTGTTAAGGAGGTGGAACACACCTCAATTCCAACAGTTGTTAGCCTCTTACATCTAGACGTTCCGCTAGCGGAACACCTGCTCCAATATCCAATGATGGGCGTGGCGCGAAATACAAACTCCTCGAAAATCCGAAAACTTCCATTTTTCAAACATATGACTATTTTACAGCATTTTAAAGACAAGACTCTCCTTTATCTAACCACACTGTCTGATTTCAAAAAGGCTTTACAACGAAAGCAAAACATTAGATTATGTCAGGAGAGTACCCAGCCAGAAATAATCACACACCCATTTTTTCAAGCTAGCATATAATGTCACAAAAAACAAAACCACAGCTAAATGCAGCACTAACCTTTGATGATCTTCATCAGATGACACTCCTAGGACATTATGTTATACAATACATGCATGTTTTGTTCAATCAAGTTCATATTTATATCAAAAACCAGCTTTTTACATTAGCATGTGACGTTCAGAACTAGCATTCCCACCGCAAACTTCCGGTGAATTTACTAAATTACTCACGATAAACGTTCACAAAAAACATAACAATTATTTTAAGAATTATAGATACAGACTCCTTTATGCAATCGGGGTGTCCGATTTTAAAATAGCTTTTCGGTGAAAGCACATTTTGCAATATTCTGAGTAGATAGCTCGCCATCACAGGGCTAGCTATTTTGACACCCACCAAGTTTGGTACTCACCAAACTCAGATTTACTATAAGAAAAATTGGATTACCTTTGCTGTTCTTCGTCAGAATGCACTCCCAGGACTTCTACTTCAACAACAAATGTTGGTTTGGTTCCAAATAATCCATAGTTATATCCAAATAGCGGCGTTTTATTCGTGCGTTCAAGACACTATCCGAAGGGTAACGAAGGGTGACGCGCGGACGCGTATCGTGACAAAAAATGTCAAAATATACCATTACCATACTTCGAAGCATGTCAAACGCTGTTTAAAATCCATTTTTATGCGATTTTTCTCGTAAAATAGCGATAATATTCTGACCGGGAGTCGTTGTTTTCGTTCAAAGACTGATAATCTAAAATGGACTCTTCACGTGCACGCGCGCACCCGTCTCATTGTTCTCAGATCGACCACTTACCAAATGCGCTACTATTTTTCAGCCATGGGCTGCAAAGTCATCATTCAACGTTCTGGCGCCTTCTGAGAGCCTATGGGAGCCTTAGAAAATGTCACGTTACAGCAGAGATCCTTTGTTTTGGATAGAGATGACAAAGAAGGCCAAGAAATGGTCAGACAGGGTACTTCCTGTACAGAATCTTCTCAGGTTTTGGCCTGCCATTTGAGTTCTGTTATACTCACAGACACCATTCAAACAGTTTTAGAAACGTTGGAGTGTTTTCTATCCACAGCTACTAATTATCTGCATATTCTAGTTTCTGGGAAGGAGTAATAACCAGATTAAATCGGGTACGTTTTTTATCCGGCCGTGTCAATACTGCCCCCTATCCATAACAAGTTAGAAAATAAAACTTGTTAGAAAATAATTTTAAATTGACACGTTAAACATAGCGTTAAACATATAGATAAGTAGCAGGCAGCATGCCTTGGATTGAGGTCAGCGCGGGTTAACTGTCCTGTTGCTTAAGTTGCTTAACGATCCCATTTTGGAACAGTGAGTGCATGAAAAAACTGACACTGGGGCGACCGATAGAGATATTTGGAACTCACGCGTGAAAAGATTAATAAATTATATAAATGAATACCGTATGTGAAAAGACTGGATAGTCCTGGATTCACCTTGATTTATAAAAGACCTCAACCCCTAGTCTAACTGCCAGCTTGCGGATTAGTACAGGATAGCTGGTAGCTACAGTCCTGTAAACCTCCCTCTCCTTTGGCTATAGCGCATTCGCTGTAGTGATGGACTATAATTAGCATATAGAGTAGCTGCTCTCTCATCATTGGCATGTCCAGGAACATTCTTTAAGTGGTGAAAACTCTTCCATCAACAGAACCGGACTAATAAAAACATTCCACTAATCCCAGTTTATCTAAGCCTTTCCTGTCCTCTAGATGGATATGGAGTACGACCCGTTTCCCTCTCCTTGGCAAGACAGACTCAATAATGTTGAAAAACAGGTGTGCCTAATTCCCACTATAGGGCTGACCTGTACTGTGCTGGCTCTGATGTTTTCCTTTCACATTGCCCTTTCCAGCATGGTTCCAGAAATGATGGTGGATGTGTAACCAGGCCAACCAAGTGCAGCTCAGCTTGGGTCGGTTCTGTGTGGCTTAGTAGTGTGAAAAGGGTATTACCTTGTCTATCCTATGAGGGGTCCAGGATTTGTGTTAGGTCTCTCTGGAAAATGTGATTCTTTGAGATCTCAATGGGATCTCCTGGTTAAATAATCAAATCAAATGTTATTGGTCACATACACATGGTTAGCAGACGTTAATGCGAGTGTAGTGACATGCTTGTGCTTCTAGTTCCAACAGTGCAGTAATATCTAACAAGTAATCTTACAAATTCACAAATTAAGGTTGAATAGAATGCAATCCTTCTCATTGTATTTGTCAATCTCAAGACCTGTTGGCAAAAGATTCACTGAGATGTCAATGGGAAAACCTGGATAAATAAAGGTTCCTCTCTGTCTGTTTGTAGGCGTTCCCTCGGGTCCGCGGAACGTGATATCCGTCGTGAACGAGACCTCAGTGATCCTGGAGTGGCACTCGCCTAGGGAGACAGGCGGTCGTGAGGACGTGGTCTACAACATTGTGTGTAAGAAGTGCCGGGCGGACCGCCGTACCTGTTCACACTGTGACGACAACGTGGAGTTTGTGCCGCGGCAGCTGGGCCTGACGGAAACCAGAGTGTTCATCAGTAACCTGTGGGCCCACACGCTCTACAGCTTCGAGATACAGGCCGTCAACGGGGTGACCAATAAGAGCCCCTACCCTGCCCAGCATGTGTCTATAGACATCACCACCAACCAGGCTGGTAAGAGAATAGTGTGTGTGTGTGTGTGTGTGTGGGGGGGATGGTCGGCATCATCATCATTATCGTCATCTGTGTTCATGTACATTGTTGGTGTAGTCTGCTGTACCTGTGTCTCCTTTCTAGTGTCCAAAGAAATACTTTTGTATAGCGTTTCATTGATTGTTGATATCATAACTCATCCCACATTGCTCAGCACTGGTAAACACAACATAATCTCTGCATTGCTGACTCCTGTCCTGTTGCTTCTCCTTTCACAATGTGAGCTGGAGAGAGGTCATTGTGCTAAACCGTGAATAAGTGAGGGGGTAGCAGCTGACTCCAGCTGCACGAGAACTCACAAAGTGAAATATTGAAACTGTCTCTCTTCTATCGTATTATCGCCCTCATTTCTCGTATGAAAGCAGAGGCCTGCTATATAATTGAGTGTGTTGAGGGATTGGGGGATTTTCCCCTTTGAAAACATGGTGAAGTTCAAAACCCCAACCCAAGACATGGCGTGTTAGGATCTGTGGTGAGACCAGCACATCCCTCCCTTTGCCCTATTTCGGCACCCTTTGTAGTTCCCCAGTTTTATTTACACATCAAACCCTTTGAAACCCCCCCAAAAAAGAAAATGCTGGTTTGCATTTTTCTCCAAGACAACATTACAGAAATGTTTGCTTCTTAAGCTTCAGTAAAAAGCCTAAAGTAAATTAATCTATCTATGACAAACAGCAAATACGATTTTTATATAATGTCCTTTCTACTTGATATTCTGAAGGTTGAGACAGCGTTGAGACAGTGTTGTGGCTTATCAGATATCTTTGCTGGTTATCTTTGCGGTCTTCTTTTCGAATAACTTGACTTGACCTCTCCCTTCACGACAGACTGAGAACAGTCTATGAGGCCACAGCCTAAAACATTCATGCTGAACACATCCCTGAAAAAACAACTACCAAATACAATCCTGGGCGAAATAGCTGGAGGATGTTTTTATAGGGCTGAACATGATCTAGAATCAAGTCCCTCCTCTTATTCGTTATGATTTAAAAGGCGAAACTGATATTATTTTCTGTGATTCTTTGTGAATACAGGCCCATGCCAGTTTCTCTGCTGTTTGCTGTCTTGGCAGCAGTGCCGTAGCTGTTACAGAACAGGCAGTGAGACAAGAAGGGTTTGGGTGTTTAGTACTACATAATGACCAAGCAGGCAACTCTTCTGTCCAAGACATTAGCCCACGATTAGGGCAGCGTGAACCAAGCCAGAGAGTTGGACGGCCGCCTCCTCATCTCTCTCCTTCACCCCTCTCTCTCTCTCTCTCTCTCTTCTCTCTCTCTCTCGCTCTCTCTCTCTCCTTTTCTTATGTTGGAAGGCTCTTGCTCTCAAAGGCTCTTGAGTCTCTTGCTCTATCCAACTCCCTTGCGATTTTTCTATTTTTTTCTCTCTCCTATTCGTCATTTCTCTTGCATCCCTCCCTCCCTTCTATTTCTCTGGCCTTGTGATGGAATGTGAATTCAGCCACTGGAAATGACAGCTTTGGGATATTTTGTCTGCCTGGTCCTTTTCCTACAGTGTTCTTCATGCTCCCGTGGAGTTCCATCATGTACATAGTGACACTTATCAAGGGACCTAGAGCACAAAGTATTGACCAAGTGGAAAATTTAAATGAGACTTGTTTCATTTTTCTGTGTTTGCTGTTATAAGAGAGACCTCAAGAGTGTCTGCCAAATATGTGGAGTGTATTTGTGTATTGAGTGTTGCTGTGCATTTGGTTTTTGAGTGGTCATTTTGTGTGTGTGTACCATATTAGAGTTTTTGAGTGCATACAGCATCTTTTCTGGGATTTTTTGTGTTTTAACCTCTCTGGGCTAGGCGGGACGAATTCGTCCCACCTACGTAACAGCCACTTTAAGCCTGTGGCGCGATTTTCAAAACCTTAAAAATCCTATTACTTCAATTTCTCAAACATATGACTATTTTACAGCTATTTAAAGACAAGACTCTCGTTAATCTAACCACACTGTCCGATTTCAAAAAGGCTTTACAACGAAAGCAAAACATTAGATTATGTCAGCAGAGTACCAAGCCAGAAATAATCAGACACCCATTTTTCAAGCCAGCATATAATGTCACCAAAACCCAGAAGACAGCTAAATGCAGCACTCACCTTTGATGATCTTCATCAGATGACAACCCTAGGACATTATGTTATACAATACATGCATGTTTTGTTCAATCAAGTTCATATTTATATCAAAAACCAGCTTTTTACATTAGCATGTGACGTTCAGAACTAGCATACCCCCCGCAAACTTCCGGGGAATTCGCTAACATTTTACTAAATTACTCACGATAAACGTTCACAAAAAGCATAACAATTATTTTAAGAATTATAGATACAGACCTCCTCTATGCACTCGATATGTCCGATTTTAAAATAGCTTTTTGGTGAAAGCACATTTTGCAATATTCTAAGTACATAGCCCAGGCATCACGGGCTCGCTATTTAGACACCCGGCAAGTTTAGCACTCACCATAATCATATTTACTATTATAAAAGTTTGATTACCTTTTGTTGTCTTCGTCAGAATGCACTCCCAGGACTGCTACTTCAATAACAAATGTTGGTTTGGTCCAAAATAATCCATCGTTATATCCGAATAGCGGCGTTTTGTTCGTGCGTTCCAGACACTATCCGAAATGGTAAAGAAGGGTCGTGCGCATGGCGCAATTCGTGACAATAAAATTCTAAATATTCCATTACCGTACTTCGAAGCATGTCAACCGCTGTTTAAAATCAATTTTTACGCCATTTTTCTCGTAGAAAAGCGATAATATTCCGACAGGGAATCTCCTTTTCGGCAAACAGAGGAAAAAAATCACAAAGGCAGGGGCGGTCGGGTCATGCGCATAAGCCCAGAGTCCCTTGATCGGCCACTTGAGAAAGGCGATAATGTGTTTCAGCCTGGGGCTGGAATGACGACATTCTGTTTTTTCCCGGGCTCTGAGAGCCTATGGAAGACGTGGGAAGTGTCACGTTAGAGCAGAGATCCTTAGTAAAAGATAGAGATGGAAAAGAAGTTCAAGAAATGGTCAGACAGGCCACTTCCTGTAAAGGAATCTCTCAGGTTTTGACCTGCCATTTGAGTTCTGTTATACTCACAGACACCATTCAAACAGTTTTAGAAACTTTAGGGTGTTTTCTATCAATATGTAATAAGTATATGCATATTCTAGTTACTGGGTAGGAGTGGTAACCAGATTAAATCGGGTATGTTTTTTATCCAGCCGTGTCAATACTGCCCCCTAGCCCTAACAGGATAAACATTGGATATTTCTGGTACTTGTTACTCCACCGTAACAGCATGGTTGAAAGCAGAGCTATGGCGCTATGGAAATGTAAAAGTTGTGAACCCTCCAGTTTGTGCATTTTGCTGAGCGTAGGTGAATATGCTTTTTTTTTTACATACAGTGCATTCGGAAAGTATTCAGACCCCTTGCCTTTTTTCACATACTGTTACGGTACAGCCTTAGTCTAAAATTGATTAATAATCCTCTTTGGGCTAGGTGTCGCGCTAGCGGGATAGAAGCCGACAACATTCGGTGAAATTGGAGGGCGCACAATTCAAATAAATATTTGTAATATTAAACATTCATGAACATACAATATCTTATATCATTTAAAAGCTTCACTTCTTGTTAATCCAACTGCGTTGTCAGATTTCAAAAAGGCTTTACGGCGAAAGCATACCATGCGATTATCTGAGGACAGCACCCCACATCAACATATTTTTCAACCAGCCCAGGCTTCACAAAATCACAAACAGTGATTAAATAAATCACTTACCTTTGAAGATCTTCCTCTGTTTGCAATCCCAAGGGTCCCAGCTACATCATGAATGGTCATTTTGTTCAATAAAATCCTTCTTTATATCCAAAAAAGTTAGTTTAGTTGGTGCCATTGATTTCAATAATCCACTCGTTCAACATGCAGACAAAGGAGTCCAAAAAGCTACCAGTAAACTTCGTCCAAACAAGTCAAACGACATTTCTATTTTATTCTCACGTAGTCTAAAATGTGAATAAACTATAATATTTCACCTGGAAAGTACTATGTTTAATAGGAAAGGACAATTCGTATGCGTGTGCCTTCTCCTTCGCGCGCCGAAAGACTGATTTGGTCCAGGTGCTCTCCCCCCAAAAAATCCAAATACTTGTTCGTTTTTCAAAAAAGAAGCCTGAAACCTTGAATGAAGACTGTTGACATCTAGTGGAAGCCATAGGAATTGCAATTTGGGTGACGG
Source organism: Salmo salar (assembly GCF_965601325.2). Lineage (NCBI taxonomy): Eukaryota > Metazoa > Chordata > Actinopteri > Salmoniformes > Salmonidae > Salmo > Salmo salar. Next base: position 19,272,833 of record NC_138304.1, read on the forward strand.
ACATATGGGTTTCCAATAGGTTTCCATAATAAGACCCTGGGAGCTGAAAAAAAATACATTCCGGTCGGATTTTCTTCGGATTTTTGCCTGCCATATCAATTCTGTTATAGTCTCAGACATTATTTTAACAGTTTTGGAATCTTCAGAGTGTTTTCTATCCAATGCTACCAATTATATTATTTTATGCATATCCTGGCTTCTGGGCACGTCAGTCAGGTGGAAATTCAGGATACGGCCCCCTAGCCCTAAGAAAAATTCTAATCAATCTACACACAATATCCCATAATGACAAAATGAAAACAGCTTTTTAGACATTTTTGCTAATAAAAAACTGAAATACCTATTTACATAAGTATTCAGACCCTTTGTAATGTGGGAAAAAACATCTGGTCTTCACAAAGGGAAATTGTTTTGTAAAATTATACATGTTTTGAAGGAGAAGGGAGTTTTATTCTACCAATATGATAATGAACATTATGTTGGTAGTAAGGGAAGTTATATTGACATTTGCTATGAGACTCGAGCTCAGGTTAATCCTGATTTCATTGATCATCCTTGAGATATTTCTACAACTTGATTGGAGTCCACCTCTGGTAAATTCAATTGATTGGACATGATTTGGAAAGGCACACACCTGTCTATATCAGGTCCCACTATATGAGGTCCCACGGTTAACAGTGCATGTCAGAGCAAAAACCAAGCCATGAGGTTGAAGGAATTGTCCGTAAAGCTCAGAGACTGGATTGTGTCGAGCCACAGATCTGGGGAAGGGTACTGCAGCATTGAAGTGCAGTGTCTGCAGCATTGAAGGTCCCCAAGAACACAGTGGCCTATATCATTCTTAAATGGAAGAAGTTTGGAACCATCAAGACTCCAGCCAAACCGCCCGGCCAAACTGAGCAATCGGGGGAGAAGGGCTTTGGTCAGAGAGTTGACCAAGAACCTGGTGGTCACTCTGACAGAGGTCCAGAGTTCCTCTGTGGAGGTGGGAAAACCTTCCAGAAGGACACGTATCGCTGCAGCACTCCACAAATCAGGCCTTTATGGTAGAGTGGCCAGACGGAAGCCACTCATCAGTAAAAGGCACATGACACCCCACTTGGAGTTAGCCAAAAGGCACCTAAAGGTCTCTGACCATGAAAAATAAGATTCTCTGGTCTGCTGAAACCAAGATTGAACTCTTTGGCCTGAATGCCAAGCGTCACGTCTGGAAGAAACCTGGCACCATCCCTACGGTGAGCATGGTGGTGGCAGCATCATGCTGTGGGGATGTTTTTCAGCGGCAGGGACTGGGAGACTAGTCAAGATCGAGGGAAAGATGAACAGAGAAAAGTACAGAGAGATCCTTGATTTAAACCTGCTCCAGAGAGCTCAGAACCTCAGACTGGGGTGAAGGTTCACCTTCCAATAGGACAACGACCCTAAGCACACAGCCAAGAAAATGCAGGAGTGGCTTTGGGATAAGTCTCTGAATGTCCTTGAGTGGCCCAGACAGAGCCGGACATGAATGGAGAGACCTGAAAATATCTGTGCAGCGTCGCTCCCCATCCAACCTGACAGAGCTTGAGAGGATCTGCAGAGAAGAGTGGGAGAAACTCTCCAAATACAGGTGTGACAAGCTTGTAGCGTCATACCCAAATAGACTCAAGTCTGTAATCGCTGTCAAAGGTGCTTCAACAAAGTACTGAGTAATGGGTCTGAATGCTTATGTAAATGTGATATTTCGTTTTTTTATTTTTAATACATTTTCAAAAATGTCTGAAAACCTGTTTTTGCTTTGTCATTATAGGGTATTGTGTGTAGATTGATGAGGGGAGAATTTTAAAATAAAAACACATTTTAGAATGAGGCTGTAATGTAACAAAATGTGGAAAAAGTCAAGGCTTCTGAATACTTTCCGAATGCACTGTATATATATTTTTTTCCTACTAGACATTCTCAAACTATACAACCTCCCCATTCCCCGTTTCTGGAATCGAAAATCCAGTGTTTAATCGCAACAACCTCCAAGAAAATAACATCAGAGAGTGAAGAAGGGAACACTCTCTCTGTCTGGCTCATGGTCCTCTAAGTCGTGGTGCCTGACAGTGAAGTAAAGGGAAATTAGGAGGTAAATACCTATGATTATTAGGGTAGCCTAATGCCTTCTGACTGTCCCATGTTTGAATGGCTAAATATGCCCTACATGACAGATAGATGTTGGGAAGCATTGTGTGATCCCAGCTCTGGGTAAAAAGGTGACTGGCTGTAATTGGCTCTTTGTGGCTAGGTAATTGCGGCGCTGCTGCTTCTGACTGGAGGGGTTTTATAACAGGCAAAAAGGATATGGATGTGGATATGAACTTTCGGTGATGAGATGGATCGAAGGATCTGAGGATAATTTGGGGAGAAAACTTTGTTAAGGCAGTCTGAGAGTGGGAGTCTGGGGAAAGTTATTCTTAGCCACACTTACCATGTGCAAACTGGACTGAATGCCAAAAACTGTTAAAAAGGACACAAAGGTGTTGGCAATCTGTTAATCCTCTTCAAAGTTATCATTGGAATCTCAAAGTTCTCATTGGACTCTCAAAACTGCCAAATTCTTTGCTTTTCTGAAACATGGCTCTCGGACAAGATACCCCCCATGGCTATCAAACTCGATGGATTCTCCAATCACCGGGCGGACAGGACTGTGGAGTCGGGAAATCGAAGGGGGAGAGGTTTACCTCTACACCAACTCCAACTGGTCTGCTAACTCCAGCGCTGTGGAAGTGTTCACCCGTCTTGGACTACCTGATGGTCAAATGCAGACCCTTCTACCTCCCGAGGGAGTTTTCAGCTGCTATCGTGAATGTTGTATACATTCCACCTCAGGATAATAAAAATAACAATCTGGCACTTAACGAACTGTACAAGTCTATAAACAAGCAGGAAAACCTACATCCAGAGGCTGCTTTTCTGGTTGCCGGCGATTTTAATTCCGCGTCACTAAGGCACGTGATGGCCAACTACCATCAACACATCTCCAATGCCACTAGGGACAATAAAGTCCTACACCATTGTTATTCTACCCACAAGCAAGCATACAAGGCCATCTCCCTCGTCCGCCATTCGGTAAATCGGATCACGACTCCATATTTTTTCTTTCTGCTTACAAGCAGAAACTCATTATCAAATATTATGCTACAGGACTGCTTTGCCAGCGCTGATTGGAATATGTTTTGAGACTCCGGCGATAACATTGACGAGCTAACCACCTCCGTCACCGGCTTCATTAGAAAATGTATCGGCGATGTTGTCTCCAGGCTGAGGGTTCGCTGCTTCCCCAATCAAAAACCCTGGATTAACACTAAGGTTGGAGCTAAACTAAAGGAAAGGGCTACCGCACACAGAGCTATCGTAGACAACCCTGAGGCTACGGCCGAGGTCAGGAATAAGTCCTGCTACGACATCCGCAGAGTCATCAAACGAGCAAAAGGACAATATAGGAATAAGGTGGAATCATACTACACAGGCTCTGACGCCCGCCGTATGTGGCAGGGGCTACAGTCCATTACGGATTACAATGGAAGACCCAACAGTGATCTGCCTAACGATGCCACTCTACCAGACAAACTTAAATGCATTTAATGCACGTTTTGACAACAACAACATCGTGCCGGGTGTGAGGGCCGTCACCGACCCAGATGATTTGGTGACCTCACTCTGAGGCCGACATGAAAAAAGTATTTAATCAGGTCAACACCTGCAAGGCCGCAGGGCCCAACGGTATTCCAGGGCACGTTCTCAGAGCATGCTGTCTGGCATATGTAATTTGCATAATGCCCCAACAGATCCATAGATGAAACAATCTCAATTGCTCTGCACACTGCCTCATCTACCTAGATAAGAGGAATACCTATGTGAGAATGCTGTTCATTGACTGCAGTTTAGCGTTCAACACCATTGTCCACTCCAACCTCATCACCAAGCTTTGGACTGGGTCTGGACACCTCCCTCTGCAACTGGATCCTGGACTTCCTGACGGGCCAACCCCAGGTGGTGAGGGTAGGCAACATCAACTTCTCCACACAGACCCTCAACACAGGGGCCCCACTGGGGTGTGTGCTTAGTTCCCTCCTCTACTCCCTGTTCACCCACGACTGCATGGCCACGCACGACTCCAACACCATCATCAAGTTTGCTGATGACACATCATGGTAGGCCTGATTACCGGTACTGATGAGTCAGCTTACAGGGAGGAGGTCAGTGACCTGGCAGTGTGGTGCCAGAACAACAACCTCTCCCTCAACGTCAGTAAGACTAAGGAGCTGATCGTGGACTACAGGAAACATGGGGACACCTTGGAACTTGAAGGTCTCGACCTGCGAGCACTCCCCCATCCACATCGACAGGGACGCAGTAGAGCAGGTCGAGAGCTTCAAGTTCCTTGGTGTCCAAATCACTAAAGACCTAAAATGGTCCAAACAGTACATCTTCTCCCTCAGGAAGTTGAAAAAGTTTGTGGGCCCTCAAATCCTCAAAAAGGTCTACAGCTGTGCCATTGAGAGCATTTTGACAGGCTGAATCACTGCCTGGTATGTCACTAGCACCACCCTCGATCGCATGGTGCTGCCTAGGGTGGTGCGGACAGCCCAGTACATCACTGGAGTCGAGCTCCATGCCATCCAGGACATGTACTGTATATCAGGAGGTGTGGTAGGAAGGCCCAGAAAATCGTTAGACTCCAACCACCCAAGCCATAGTATATTCTCTCTGCTTCCACACGGCAAACGATACCGGTGCATCAAGTCTGGCACCAACAGGCTCTTGAACCGCTTCTATACCCAAGCAACAAAATAGCTGCACGTACTGAGTTAACCTTGTATCCTCATTGACCTTTTTATTTTTTATTTTTGTCTCTATGCACACTCACAGGGCCCTACATACTCATACACACACACACTCCATCTGCTCACTCACACATAATATGCACATACAGTACCAGTCAAAAGTTTGGACACACCTACTCATTCAAGGGTTTTTCTTTATTTTTACTATTTTTTACATTGTAGAATAACAGTAAAGACATCCTTTTTCGGCATTCTCTCAACCAGCTTCACCTTGAATGCTTTTCCAACAGTCTTGAAGGAGTTCCCACATATGCTGAGCACTTGTTGGCTGCATTTCCTTCACTGCGGTCCAACTCATCCCAAACCATCTCAATTGGTTTGAGGTCGGGTGATTGTGGTGGCTAGGTCATCTGATGCAGCTCTCCTTCTTGGTCAAATAGCCCTTACACAGCCAGGAGGTGTGTTTTGGGTCATTGTCAGGTTGAAAAACAAATGATAGTCCCACTAAGCGCAAACCAGATGGGATGGCGTACCGCTGCAGAATGCTGTGGTAGCCATGCTTGTTAAGTGTGCCTTGAATTCTAAATAAATCAAAGACAGTGTCACCAGCAAAGCACCCCCACACCATCAAAGCCTCCTCCTCCATGCTTCACGGTGGGAACCACACATGCAGAGATCATCTGTTCACCTACTCTGCGTCTCACAAAGACACTGCGGTTGGAACCAAACATCTCAAATTTGGACTCATCAGACCAAAGGACAGATTTCCACCGGTCTAATGTACATTGATCGTGTTTCTTGGCCCAAGCAAGTCTCTTCTTCTTATTGGTGTCCTTTAGTAGTAGTTTCTTTGCAGCAATTCGACCATGAAGGCCTGATTCACGCAGTCTCCGCTGAACAGTTGATGTTGAGATGTGTCTATTACTTGAACTCTGTGAAGCATTTATTTGGGCTGCAATCTGAGGTGCAATTTTCCAGATTGACTGACCTACATGTCTTAAAGTAATGATGGACTGCCATTTCTCTTTGCTTATTTGAGCTGTTCCTGACATATTTTACCAAATATGGCTATCTCATGTTTTTCACCCCTACCTTGTCACAACAGAACTGTTTGGCTCAAACGCATTAAGAAGGAAAGAAATTCTACAAATGAACTTTTAACAAGGCACACCTGTTAATTGAAATGCATTCCTGGAGAGAATGCCAAAAGTGTGCAAAGCTGTCCTCAAGGCAAAGGGTGGCTACTTTGAAGAATCTCAAATTCTTTAACACTTTTTGGTTACTGTTATTTCAAAGTTTTGATGTCTTCACTATTATTCTACAATGTAGAAAATAGTCAAAATAAAGAAAAACCCCGGAATGAGTAGGTGTGTCCCAACTTTTGACTGCTACTGTACATTTATACTAACTTTACACACACGCTCACCCACTCACGTACAAGGTGCTGCTACTCTGTTTATTTTATATCCTGTTGCCTGGTCACCTTACCCCTGTACATACTGTATCTACTGTACCTCCATCACTCCAGTATCCCTGCACACTGTAAATATGGTATTGGAACTGACCCTGTATATAGAATGCTTATCTACTGTGTTCTTCATATTTATTTTTATTTCTCATGTGTTTTTTCCCTAGTATTACATTGTTATTGATTATGGAATTGTTGGGTTTTGAGTTGGCAAGAAAGGCATTTCACTGTGCTTGTGCATGTGACATTAAACCTTGAAACTTGTATTTTATACGGAAGATTGTAAGATTGACACAGACATTGAGGGTGGAAGACGAGAGCGAGTGGGGCAACGTAAGTGTTAGAGAGTTGGAGAAGAGATGTGTAGAAGAGAGAAGGAGAGAGTGTTAGACGAAAGAAGGATATAGGGGGAGCGATTGGTAGAGGAGAGGAGGACAGTCCGTGAGGTGCAGAGATTAATCCTGTGTGAATCAGTGCAGAGGTCATTAAACTGTCCTAGGTCCCTGTGTGTGTCTGGGATGAAAGTCTGATCAATACTCTGATTCACAGCCTGCACTAAACTGGACACACACACACACACACACACACACACACACACACACACACACACACACACACACACACACACACACACACACACACACACACACACACACACACACACACACACACACTTCTCAGGTTATTTACTACCCTCTCTCTACAGCCCTGGTTTGGTCATCTTGATCTCTGTATAGTCAAAAGCTGCCATCTCCCATTTGATTTCTTTTTGGGGAACATTATGCTTTAATTCACTTAGGAGCACACCGTGTGCGGACCTGAGGGTTGTGTGGTAAATGTTAAACGGCCATTAAGATAGGTTAATGCATACTAGGGTCATTACAGTCAAGAACCAGACGATGTTTAAAAACCTTCAGAAAGTGTAGGAAATGAGGTAACACAATGTCCTCAACAGCATCCTTCTCTCCCGCCAACCCTCCATCCTTCCATCCAGGACACTTAACCTATGAAGAGCTGAATGACACCTCTCAGAGAGGGACTTTTCTACCCTCTTTTACTGCTTTTCACTGCCTATCTTTTTCTCCTGACTTGCACAACTCTGTGACCTGAGGCAAGTTCAACAAGGCTTTTGTTTGCGGCGAACATGTTGCCAGAGTAAGAATTTCAGTTGAACAATTTGAATGAACATTCCAAAATGTTACGGTGAAACATGAAACATTTAGTTTTTGTCAGGGTTACTGTCTTTTTTTAGCGACAATATTCAAAATGAAAATGACTTCCTACTAAATATAGTAGAATGTCTACATGGCCACTTGATTATTTTTAGCGGCAGTTTAGATCTGAAACAGACACTTACGTTCTCAGACTGTTAGCTAGTGTTAGTGAACCGTAGCGGCTAACACACAAAAAATGAATATGTTAGCTTATGTTAGCCAACGTTTGCAAGCTATTTCCCTTGTTGAACGCACCTCTAGATTCTGTGCCAAATGCCAAACCAGTCACCAAACTGAGAATCCCTCTTATCTAAACACTCCTCCTCCCATTCCATTCTACTCCTCTGCAACTGTTTTTAGAAGTACTCCCAAAATCCAAACATCTCCATCTATTCCATCTTGCAGCCTTCTTTGGGCATGTGGAAACCAGCGAAACCCCAAGTTCAGGAAAACAGTCTGCGGCTCAGCGGGATTCTAGATACAAAGAGATAGAAGTAGTCGAAGCCAAATCCAAACAACCAAAACATACCAAAGGGATTTGAGCCTTTGACATTACTAAAACCAGAGGGATGTGAGGCATGTTTGTATCCCTACTCATTATGTTTTGTGTTTACGTGCTTTGAATGCCTTGAGCATTTCCATGTGTTGTTGGTGTACATGGGTTGGTTTAGAGTAGGAACAGATGAAGACACAATCATAGGGTACTGTAAAAAAATACAAATGAAAATGTATTATCCCTTGTATGTATTGAAAAGATTGCTCATTAATTTCTTTGTTCGATTATTAGTACGTCCATTGGTTATTTCATTCATTCGTTCATTCATTCGATTCATTCATTCATTCATTCATTCATTCATTCATTCATTCATTCATTCATTCATTCATTCATTCATTCATTCATTCATTCAGTCAGTCAGTCAGTCAGTCAGTCAGTCAGTCAGTCAATAAATAATTGGAGTATGATAGTGTGCAACTTTCTGAATTATTTTTTACATTGGTTGTTGCTTTTCTCACTGCCTCAATTCACAGAACTTGACTGACTATAAGAGGGCAGAGAGGAGCTGGTTGTCCAACCATTTCATCATCCTCTTAAGGGCTGGCTCAGGTTGTCATTCTGCTTCATTTAATGCCCGTTTATCATAAATGTTGTAGCTTGTCCCTTGAATCCAGAAACTGGCAGCTAGCTGCAGGCGATCGGAGGAGAAATGCTCTGAATGCTACTGAACTCCTCAAACCTTAAAATGTCTTCATCTAGTGTCTGAAGTACAACAGAGAAAGAGGAATCGTGTAAACCAAAAGACAAGTTGCCTTCCTTCATTACTTTCAGTCTTTGCCACTAAATCTCTCCTCTGGCCACAGTAAAATATGTGATTGTGAGAAGGTTCTAAGCAAACCCACCACACTTAAAGACAATCCCATGCTCGAGGTACATCTACAGCATATCTACAGTACATTTCAACAGTGGTGTCACCAATGGCATCACTGGAGTGATTTAAAAAATGGTTAATTGGTTCCCTGAAAGAAACTCATAGAAACAGAACACAGAAAGGGACAGGACAGAATAGAACAGAACAGATCAGAACAGCACAGAGCAAAGCAGAACTGCCACATCCCTATGTGGCAGTGAGAGGGGCACCATTACCATGTAGTCACGACAGAGCAGCCCCTCTGAGCTATTGCTAATGGGGAGGCAGTGGTTAACCAGCATGCCTAGGAGGGAGAAAGAGTGAGAGAGGTTGAGAGAGGGAGAGACTGTGAGAGCCTGGTGCTGTGGTGCTGTCTCAGTCTTAAAGGAAAAACACGGAATTAGATTGTTCTGTGTGATGAAATGGGCCTTGGGCCTTTGGTCATTTTACCAATTATCAGGACTTTTCCGACCAATCGTCAAACTGGGAATCAGTCAAGCACATCAGGAGCGTCCAGCTGGGAATTGAGGGATGAAAGCCCTGTGAAAAATCACAATGAGGGAGTTGATGCAGAGGGAGAATGGGAAGAGGTCACCCAAAACTATTCAAGTTATGTTCTGGGGGTTTGGTGAAAATGAATGAGCTTTCGTTCCCTTTTGTAAAAGATGTGTAATGGCTCTGTGCTATAGTGTGTAGGTATAGAGTCGTAAGATGTGTAATGGCTCTGTGCTATAGTGTGTAGGTATAGACTCGTAAGATGTGTAATGGCTCTGTGCTATAGTGTGTAGGTATAGAGTCGTAAGATGTGTAATGTGATGGTCTTGTGTTAGAGTAGCAGTTTGCAGATATCTCTCTCTCTCTCTCTCTCTCTCTCTCTCTCTCTCTCTCTCTCTCTCTCTCTCTCTCTCTCTCTCTCTCTCTCTCTCTCAGCACTGAGAGGCTTGACATTGATTAATGCTAAGCCGAGTGCTGCATTAAAAGCTGGGGACAGCCAGTTGGGCCAGATAAAAGTGGAACAGAGGAGCGAGGGAAGGGGGGAGGGATGGGGGGGAGGAGAGAAGTGCAGGGCACAGCCACCAATCACTGTCAACGCTGGTGTCCCCTGGTAACGGTGGGGAAGGCATGCCTTCAGCGGGGCTGACCCTTGACCTCCAGCCAGGTACAGACGCAGCAGTACTGATAGAAACACAGGCTCATTACATACAGGGCACTAACACACATCTGTGTTCGCAAACACACACCCACACACAGGCCTTTAGAAACGAGGACCTGGCAAATGTTTTATCCATGACTTGCAGAAGTGCCACTATTATTTAATTGGGACTTTTAGGCAATCATTGAGACGTGATGTGAAACCATGTAGAATCACAAATGCCTGCCTGGTCTTAATATAATTGGCCAAACTGTGTCTGTCTGGCTAGATACAGTCTGGGTCTTAGTCTGCGTCTCAAATGGCATACTATTTCCTATAGAATGTACTATTTTCTACCAGAGCCTATGGGCCGTGGTCACCAGTAGTGCATGTAGGGAATAGGGAGCTCTTTTGGACTCAACCTTAGTCTGTTCTGCAACACACACTCCCCTCCGCTACCCCCTTTCTACTGTAAGCTCAGAATGCAGGGAAGGCAGCGGCAGCATTGGGGCCTACTGGGGCTGCCAGGGCCGGTAATTGATAATGCGGCCCAGCAGAGCTCTGTGCACTGGAGCGTTAGGCAGCCAGAGCGGAGAGAGGAGGCTTAGCCACACCAAGGTGAGGCCCGGATAGGATGAGAGTGCGTGGGCTGGAACGATAGAGGGAAGCAGGTGGGGTGGAGGTGAGTGTCTGGGGGTTACTTGGTGATTTTGGGAGCTGAAATGTGAAGAAAGTCCGGTGTGTTTTAGGAAAGTCTGCATGTGTTTATGTGAATGGGAGGCAGGGGCAGAGTAGTGTGGGTTGTAGAATGTGCATAGTAGTGTGGGTGGTTTTCAACAAAAGTAAGTGCGTGTAGACATATCTGTGTGTGTGTCTATCAGTATTTCTGAGAGTCGTAATACATGAGCCTCCATCTCCCAGACTTCCACATCTCTGGAATGGATACTGTAAAAGATAAGCAAAGAGAGGAGGAAAGCATTACCTTCCCATATACTGGGGGGTAATGTATTATTCCATATACTGGGGGTAATGTACTATTCCATATACTGGGGGGTAATGTATTATTCCATATACTGGGGGTAATGTACTATTCCATATACAGGGGGGTAATGTACTATTCCATATACTGGGGGGTAATGTACTATTCCATATACTGGGGGGGTAATGTATTATTCCATATACTGGGGGGTAATGTATTATTCCATATACTGGGGGTAATGTACTATTCCATATACTGGGGGGTAATGTACTATTCCATATACTGGGGGGTAATGTACTATTCCATATACTGGGGGGTAATGTATTATTCCATATACTGGGGGGTAATGTACTATTCCATTTACTGGTGGGTAATGTACTATTCCATATACTGGGGGGTAATGTACTATTCCATATACTGCGGGGTAATGTATTATTCCATATACTGCGGGGTAGTGTACTATTCCATTTACTGGTGGGTAATGTACTATTCCATATACTGGGGGGTAATGTACTATTCCATATACTGTGGGGTAATGTATTATTCCCGGTCAATCACAGCTAAACGCTGGCCTTTGCCGCTCGCCGTCTCCGCCCCACCCACCCACCCCTTGCCAGCCCAGGAAGACAGGAACGAGGAATGATGATAGAGGGATGATAGCGTGGAGGACAAAAGCGAGTGAATGAGCTGGAAATTGCTGGGGTGTTGGGTTAATTCACAGCCCATATGTTTGTGCTCAGGTGTGCTGTGTCTGAATGGAAGAGAGAGTAGAGTGGGTGAGAAGAATGGGTGAGCAGAGTGGGAGAGCAGAGTGGGAGAGCAGAGCGGGAGCGGCGGAGAGCAGAGCGGGAGAGCAGAGCGGGAGAGCAGAGCGGGAGAGCAGAGGAGAATAGGCCCACACTGTGCACCCAGGCCGAAAGCATCACAAAGAGATGGGATAGAGTGTTCTTCCAATGGGCAGTTTCTAGGTCTTTCTGCCTCATTAGGTAGTGATTTTATTCAGACCCAGCGCAGATTGTTGCCTTGTTGTGTTGGAGACGGACACAGAGAGAGAAAAATGGGGACCTTGAAGAGTGAGGACGTTTTAAAAAATGTGCTAGCTGCTCCACGACAGCTCTGACTGGTGATTCTTACCGGCATGACTTCTGTCTGCGAATTTTGAATGTGTTACATTGTGTTTTTAGTAGCTTTCAATGCTCCTTTCTTGCATCGTTCAGGCTATTACAAGGAACAGAGGCAATTTTGTTAATCTCAGTCTCACTTCCTGTTTCCTGTTTGCAGCCCCCTCCATCGTACCCATCATGCACCAGGTGAGCTCCACCATGAAGAGCTTCACATTGTCATGGCCACAGCCTGAACAGCCCAACGGAATCATCCTGGACTACGAGCTACGCTTCTACGAGAAGGTAGGCTGGGTGTGCGTGGGTGTGTGTCTGCGCGCGTGTGTGTATAAGCGCACGTCTGCTCAAGAGCATGTTCATCTGCGTACACAATGTGTGTGTGTGTGTGTGTGTGTGTGTGTGGTGTGTGGTGTGTGTGTGTGTATCTGTGCGTTTATCGACTTAAAGAAACCCAACAGAAGTTTCTCTTGTGTTCCGAAGCGAAACCCCCAAGCTACTCTGGCTGATGATATGTCATCTCAGTTCCACCTCCAGTCCATCTCTCCTTCCCCCTGTTGTTTGGTTACCCTGCCTTCGCCGTCTGATGAAGTGAATACCTTGACACCCCCCCCCCTCCCCCCACCCCTCCCCTCACCAGTCCCACTGCGGTAATGCTATGCGCCTGGTGGGGCTAGCATCGACCCGTCTGCTACCATCTGCTCCTACACAGTGGACTCTTCTTTAATAACCTATGAGAGTATCTGCCCAGAGTATCTACAGAACAGGCCTTATTGACCTGTAGGCTTTTCCCAAGGCCTCGGTCTACAGGAATAATGAAATAGAGCCCAGAATAGACTAGAGCCTAGAGGACACTTAAGGTGGTTCATAGTTTGGTGGGTTGGTTGGATGCAGGTTTTAGCTTTTGAAATGTTCGCTTGTGTTGCATTTGTTAGATTAAAATATTTAATCTGTATGTTGAGGGTTATCAAACAGATCCATATATTATGTGTTTATCTACAAAGATACAGTATGTCATTGCGAACAAGAATCCTTCTCAATAACAACCTGAAATTCTCTACATTCCCTGTTATGCCAGACTTGAAGTCATGGTCACATACAATTTTCTTCATTAGTTCTTGGAAAACTTTCTACGCCACATTTTAGAAAGCATTCTCTAGCTCCACTTTGCTGCATGGGTCATGAACCAGAATCCAATAGGGCCCCTGTGAAACCTTATCACTTCACAGCTTAGTGTCATGCAAATACCGCTCATACAACCTGCTGTGTGCTCATAAATATTGATGTCATAATCCTACTGATGTCTTTGTAGCGTGTCCTTCCAGACGAATAGACCTGGGCTGCATTATTCACATATTGATTAATTAATGAAGATAAGGTTGCTAATTGCATAGGGGAAAGCAGGTGAGGGTTACTTAGAGGGCACTTTCTTCTGCTCTGTCTGTGGTTCTCTCTCTCTCTCTCTCTCTCTTACTCTCTCTCTCTCTCTCTCTCTCTCTCTCTCTCTCTCTGAATATGATCAGGTGAGAGATGACCCTGTGTGTGACAGCGTGATTGCTTGGTCGCATACTGTGTGCGTGTGTATATGATTGCCCGGTGACATACTGTGCTGCAGAGATTAAATTCTCACCTCGGTGGTCTCTCTGTGATACAATGTATTTTAGATTCTTTGATCCTGACAGGGCCCAACATTGGCCCTAAACACAGTCATCCTCCAACAGTAGGACTGGGACATTTTGGCAGCCAGTAACTGTCATGCAAATAACTGCCGGGCTCACTGTAATTGGTTGGTAATTAACATAAACATGTTTAGCATCTCCGGCTTCCATGCGTAGCCCACTGGTGCAGACCTTTGGAACATCTACATTTAAACGTCTAATAAATCTATTTAATATAGTCTACACCGTCACAATAAATCCATTATTTATTTTAGACAGGTCTAAATAAACATGATGTGAAGAAAATGTAGTCTATTTCAGAAGAACAGAATAGCATATTCTGAGTGGCCCTGATCTGACTATGCCATATGGCTGTGGGCTAGTACACTAGTTCCAACTCCGTTACAGGGGTCCTATTTGGGCACTTTAGTTTTGATATAAATCTTATCAAAACATACAGTGCATTCGGAAAGTATTCAGACCCCTTCACTTTTGCCTAATTTTGTTACATTACAGCCTTCAATCTACACACTATACCCCATAATGACAAAGCAAAAACAGGTTTTTAGAAATTGTTGCTAAATTATTAAAAATAAAACACTGAAATATCACATTAAATAAGTATTCAGACCCTCTCTTAATTTAATCTTGTCTTTACATATACTAAATAATATATGTGTGAAATTAGTTTTGATTTAGAATGGGCCATTATCATGCACCTGTCAGAACAGGGGCAGAGGAAAAAAATACATATCATCTATGCACTCAAGTAGCGAATGGAGGACGCTTTTCCCTTGGTTCATTTTCATGCCAGTCAGGTAGGCTACTCCTGTTGTAAAGCAAAGCAATGTGCTAAATATTAGGAAAGCTGTGATATAAATATAGTACGCTTAGCCTATAGAAATCTGATGGGATCCTCCACTTTTTAATAGAGGCCATCAAAACTCTGTTTTCTCACGCAATTGCATAGCATAGCCAATAGAAATGTTCCGCATCATGGGCTTATAGGAACACTTATTTCATTCCATGCATCACCCTGCTATGAGGAGCGGTCTCTCGCTGCGCAACAGGTGATCCTATTCTGCTCAAACTCTGAATGCCAGGACTAAAGGTTAGGGGTTAGGGAAAATAAGATGTTGAACAGAAATAAATGTATGGTCCCCACGAGGATAGAAAAACATAACGTGTGTGTGTGAGCGTGCGTGCATCTGAATGCGTGCATGCGAGTGTGAATTAGAATTTGGCATGTGAGTAGTTTTCCACTGCACATCAATAACAGTGCATGTTTCATTGACATCTGATTGTATAGCGACCCCGCCACTTAAATACCCTGAGCCATAGAGATTGACTATGATTATCCCCAAGGAAAACTTGACGTAATCTCAATGGAGAAATCCATGCAATTCTGCATAACTTCTACTTACTCCACTATGAATTCTCTAAATAATAATAATAATAGTAATAATAATAATAATTGATTGGATTTATATAGCGCTTTTCTAGCAACTGAGGAACTCAAAGCTCTTTAGATAGTAGGGGTAAACTCACCTCATTCACCATCAATGTGTAGCACCCACCTGGGTGATGCACAGCGTCCATTTTTGAGCCAGAACGCTCACCACACATCAGCTATCAGGTGGAGAGGTGAGGAGGGATATATGCCTGCTATAGCAGGAGGGACTTCTGTACAGTCGTAAAGTGATGATGTGGTCCTTTAGAGATAAAAACCAATTACAGAGGGGTGTCTAGCTACTGGCTTTGTGTCTATAACACACTCCCCTGCACATGGCTGCTCTCGCTGTCTTGCTCGCACCGCAGGAAACTTATAGCCTAGATAATGCAGCCATTAAAACCTGGGGTTTTTGATCGAATTTATCAAAATGGCCTCATGGGCCGCCCCTCCTGGTCTCTCAGATCATCTCTTTATGAGCCGGTGATATTAGTATTTTATGTGTCATGCAGTTATGGAGCGGTGGATGATTGTTTCAATGGACTTTCAAGCTACGCTAGTCGCACAGTCAGCTCGTCTTCAAACACAGGGGAGAGAAGCATTTCACAACGTAACTCATATATGCACGTCGTCTTCCCACACAGATCGGTTATACAGTAATGTGTTGTTTTACTAGAGTAATAGTAGAGTTCATAGTTTCACTTTTTTTGTTGGAAGGACACTAAAGTGCTCATTGTACAAGCTAAAGGACACCAAAGTGTCCATTGTACAAGTTAAAGAGATCCCATACAGACTTTGAACCCACAATCTCCCGAGTTGTAAACATGCCTCGGACTAGTCCAGGTGTTTGTGAGAGAGGAGAGGGGGAATTGGGACACAAAGATACAATTAGGAGAAGGGGAACTGAAAAGAGGTATCTGGTGCTCGAAAGTCTTTAGGCTTTCCACCAAACAGGCCACTATCCCCCTCTCACTCCAGAGTAAGTGGTCCTGGAATCGTGTAGTTTGGCAAGCAAGTAGAAATGAATTAAAGGTCTATTCAGAAAAAGTGGAATCTCATCCCCTCTCTTTCATTTCTCGTTCTTTTCTTTTTTTCTCTCCTAAAGTTTGGGGCGGTAGGAACTAAATTGGAGTAGCGAAGGTCAGGGCCTCCATTAAGTCTAGAGTGAAGAGCAGGGACACTCTTAAACTGGCTCAGGTTACCAGGTTACTGAGGTGTGTGTGTCTGTGTCTGTGTGTACAGCGCATTCAGAAAGTATTCAGAGCCCTTCACTTATTCCACATTTACTTACGTTACAGCCTTATTCTAAAATGATTCCTCATCAATCTACACACAACAATCTACACACAAAAAACACCTTAGAATAAGGCTGTAACGTAACAAAATGTTGAAAAAGGGAAGGGGTCTGAATACTTTCCGAATGCACTGTAGTGTGTGTGTGTGTGTGTGTGTGTGTGTGTGTGTGTGTGTGTGTGTGTGTGTGTGTGTGTGTGTGTGTGTGTGTGTGTGTGTGCAAAGTTGTCACTATTGCCCACTGTAATTCCCATTGCATTCAATGCACAATCAGTGAGTTGTCAAAAGAAATACCAACTTTATATCATTCATTTAGTCTCTCAGTTGGCTTTCAGTAAAATCTCCTAGTATTATCCCAGCTCAGTATGCACACAGACATGTCATGATTTATAAATGGGATCTTTTGAAAAGCTGGATTTTGATTCAAATCCCTGGCTCCCTTCGCTGTGTATTACATTTTTCCCTTTCAGACTTTTTTGTATTTCTTTCTTCTCTCTCTCTCTCTGTCAGCAGCTCTCCCTCTTCTCTTCTCTCTATGTCTTTTGTCTGTGCCCCACCCAGCTCTCTGAGCCCAGACAGTATCCTCAGGTGAGCTGTAGAGACGTAGAGAGCTAAGCCCTCAGAGTGTTTGCTGATTTCAGAAAGAAACCGAGGAAAAACAAACTAAATGAGTCAAGGTTGCCCATTGTTGTTCCTCCTAAATCCCCCACCCTTAATTTATTTTCTAGATAAAGATGTTTTCTATTTATTTTATATTTTATATTTTCCCCAATCCTGAGAGAGTTGTGCAGAGCTTTGAGCTCCCCCAGTGAGTGATCTGAGTTAGTTGTGTGTATGTGTGTATGTTTGAGCATATGCGTGTTTGTGCACATGTTTGCCATGCATTTGTAAGTGTGTGTGCTTGCATGCAGGCTACACTAAGTGATATAAGTGTAACATGCTGTTAATGGTTAGCTAGCAATACTGTGATCCCGGCATGTTTTCCCTTTCAAGAGTGGCATTTGCTTGTGTCTTTATAGTGGGCGTGTGAAAGCAGCTGTACAGCCACTCTCCCACAGTTAATATGCAGTGTAAGTGGCTTATCTTAGATGAAGGCAGTAGAATGGTTGAAAGGAGACAGCATGCATAGTAATACTTTTTAACAGTAGGTCAAGAAAAGTATAATAATGTGTATAGGACAATTTTGCTATGCTTAAGGGAATCCTTTTTTAAAGGACTAGCAGTTAGGCTGTTTTAAAATTGTATTTACTATTTGTAATAATGCAGATACTTAATATGATTTAAAATGCCCTTTAATATAAGCTTCTAGAGGGTTATTTGAATTCATAATGAATATGGTAATTACTTGCTTATGGTCTAGTAATGTAAGGGATGGTGCCTCAAGGAATGAAATTGCTTATTGATGGTATTGTTTCCTTACACTTTTCGTTCACGTTAGTAGCATTACAAAGAGTATATATATATACTATATACTATATATATATAGTATCTCCAGAAATATACGTTTTTGTTGTAAAGGAAATGATGTCCCCTTACCATTACCAATATTATACCTTCTATGTATCGTTAACCATGTAGTTAGTATGTGGGGGCGGCTCGTGTGTGTCTGTGTGTGCGTGTGTGTGTGTGATATGTGAAGTGGACACATGGTCCCTCACCAGGTCTGTCTCTCTGCCAGGTGACCATACTGTCCTTTGTTAGGAGGTTGGCACATGCCACCAGGGTGGGAGTGTGGGGAGCTACACACACACACATGGACACACACACGTATGCCACGGTCCATAATTTAAACAGGCACCAGAAGCTGGCTCAGCTTATCTGGTAGTAGGCAGCAGTAGTAGAGATTCACTTCGGGGGTTGGGGTTGTTCTGTCCATTGGAGTGTGTGTAAACGTACTGGTGCAGTCCACTGCAGTTCTATTGCTCTGACAGTCTATAGGGCATAGATTCCCCTTGTATTGTTTCATTCCAAGGCAGTGCACAAAGGCTGAAATCATCAACCATGACAGCAGACATCAAAGTGGTGTATTGAAACAAATTAAAGCCAAATTGTTCAAGGCTTGAGGAGAGGAGGCCCGCCTTCTTATTAGTGTTAGTTGGGGGGAAACTGCCTAGGGAACTGCAGCCTTCAGCCAAGAGGACACTACAGAGACCAGACGACATGCAGTGTTCCCTGTCTGTCACTGCTGGCCAGCCTCACCATTGGCTGCCCTCCCATCTGCCCTCCCACCTGCTGCTCTGTCTTTATATAGCATGTTAGGGTGTCTCCTCTAATCCGCATTTGACTGACAGCATGTGAGGGCCATTCACGGTGGTCAGTCTCTCCTGGCAAAGCCTTTCATTGGCCGTTGTCAAGCTGCTGTCCCGCCACCTGATACTTCACTTTAAGTATGGCAGATGTAGATGTGTGTGTGTGTGTGTGTCATATATAATCCCCATTTGACTGACAGCATGAAAGGGCCACTGCCTATTGGCGGTCTCTCCAGGGATGGTTCCCCATCGGCCATCCAGTTGGAGGAGAAGGTCATCGGCTGTCGCCTGCCCTCCATCAAGGACCTGCACGCCTCCAGGACAAGGAAGCTTGCAGGTCAGATCATTGCTGACCCTGCCTACCCTGGACACCCCATCTTTTAAAGACTCCGCTCTGGCAGACGGTTTAGGTCAATCATGACCAAAACCGCCCGCCACCTGAACAGTTTCTTCCCCCATGCCGTGGCCCTCATCAACCGGCCATCGGGCTCATAGGGATTAAGTGACTTTGCATTGGGCCGATTACTGCATCTTGTCATCAATGACCTCAATACTAATCTGCACGATGTACTCCTCCGCAAAACACTGTATATATTCGCCACGGCAACATCCCTCCCTCTGCTTGTGCATTCAGAAAGTATTCACACCCCTTAACTTTTTCCACATTTTTGTTGTGTTACAGCCTTAATTTAAAATGGATTACATTGAGATTTTGTGTTACTGATATACACAGAATACCCCATAATGTCAAAGTGGAAATATGTTTTTAGAAATGTTATTGCAAGCCTAAATTTGTAAAAATGTGCTTAACAAGTCACAAAATAAGTTGCATGGACTCACTCTGTGCGCAAAAATAGTGTTTAACATGATTTTTAAATGAATACCCCATCTCTGCACCCCACACATACAATGATCTGTATTTCAAGCACAGATTCAACCACAGAGAACAGGGAAGTTTTCCAATGCCTCGCAAAGAAGGGCACCTATTGGTAGATGTGTGAAAAAAAAACAAGCAGACATTGAATATCCCTTTGAGCACGGTGCAGTTATTCATTACACAGGATGGTGTATCAATACACCCAGTCACTACAAAGATACAGGCCCCTTCCTAACTCCGTTGCCATAAAGGAAGGAAACCACTCAGGGATTTCACCATGAGGCCAATGGGGACTTTAAAGTAGTAACAGAGTTTAATGGCTGTGATAGGAGATAGTTATTGTAGTTATTTCACAATACTAACCTAAATGACAGAGTGAAAAGAAAGAAGCCTTTACAGAATACAAATATTCCAAAACATACATCATGTTTGCAATAAGGCACTAAAGTAAAACTGCAAAAAATGTGGCAGAGAGCTTTTTGTCCTGAATACAAAGCGTGATGTTTTGCGGCAAAAAATCCAACACAACAGGTCACTGAGTACCACTCTTCATATATTCAAGCATGGTGGAGGCTGCATCATGTTATGTTTATGCTTGTCATCGGCACGGAATAGGGAGATTTTTTGTATAAAAATAAACGGATTAGAGCTAAGCACATTGAAAATCCTATAGGAAAACTTGGGTCAGTCTGCTTTCCTACAGACACTGGGAGACAAATTCACCTTTCAGCAGGACAATGACCTAAAACACAAGGCCAAATATACATTAGAGTTGCTTACGAAGACAACATTGAAATTTCCTGAGTGGCCTAGTTACAGTTTTGACTGAAATCGGCTCGAAAATCTATGGCAAGACTTGAAAATGTCTGTCAAGCATTAATCAACAATCAACTTGACAGAGCTTGAAGAATTGTTTTAAGAATAATGTTCAAATTGTACAATCCAGGTGTGCAAAGCTCTTAGTGACTTACCCAGGAAGACTCACAGCTGTAATCGCTGGCGAAGGTGATTCTAGCATGTATAGCTTCAGGGGGTTGAATACTTATCTAATCAAGATATATTTGTGCTTTATTTTCCATGAATCAATACAAACATTTTATACATTTATTACACTTTGACATTACAGAATATGTTGTGTAGATCGTCAACAGAAATGACAATAAAATCCATTTTAATCCCACTTTGTAGCACAACAAAATGTGGAAAAAGTCAAGGGGTGTGAATACTATCTGAAGGCACTGTATATATATCCCCTCTGTAAATTGTATATTCCCACTATGGTTACTGTTCTGATATTGTGTATTCTGTATGAGGACTTGTCTGTATTCTGTTTGTATATTGTCTATTGCTGGCAGCACCTTACACCTAAGGCAAATTCTGGGTATGTGTAAATGTACTTGGCGAATATAGGTGATAATGATTCAAATCTGCTCGCCCACCTGTCTCCCAAAATCAAGCAGTGGGTGGGGGGTGTGATCCTAGGAGACTCTGTTTGACTGACAGCAGGAGTGGGCCAATTCTATCCGCAGGTGGTCAATGCTCAACCAACCATGGCCTTGCTTATGAATATGAGAGTGATGTCCCAATACTCTAATGTGGTTGCCTGGCTTCCCTTTACATGAGCTGTCTATTTTTGGACATTTATCAAATTAGATCACACCATAATTGAAGTGCAATATCACTTTTACACAGTGTGACTATAGAATAGGTAATGAAGACACTCTGTGGCTAATTCTAGGAATGTATGTGACTATTCATTTTCATGGTACATTACCAATAAACATATAAATACCACAAATCTAATTATCCAATGATATAACTCATTGTTATTGGTAATATCCTGTTTTTGTCTCTTTACTCTTATGTGATTACATTTAGGAGTAGCATTTTCCTATTAGGGCACAAGCTAACATTCGTCTTCATCACAGGAGTGTGTGTCCAATAAAGCCTAATGTGATTGGAGAGATCATTATGTATCGGCCAAATTTCATAGCAGTGTTTACCTCATCTGGCCAATGATGGAGCTTCCTCCGTGATCTAATTACACTGATCCGATTGGGTAACGATGTCAGTGTGGAGCGCATACGGGCCTCTGCCTCTATTCTGTTCTCTTCTCTTCTCCGTGGTTCTCTTTGCTCTCTTCTTCTTTTTTATCATCCACTTTCCTATATCTCATTAAAAGTTGATATGAACAGTACCAGTCAAAGGTTTGGACACACTCATTCAAGGATTTTTCTTTATTTTTACTATTTTCTACATTGTAGAATATTAGTGAAGACATCAAATAACACATCAAAAATCATGTAGTAACCAAAAAAGTGTTAAACAAATCAAAATATACCCTTTGCCTTGACGACAGCTTTGCACACTCTTGGCATTCTCTAAACCAGCTTCGCCTGGAATGCTTTTCCAACAGTCTTGAAGGAGTTCCCACCTATGTTGAGCACTTGTTGGCTGTTTTTCCTTCCCTCTAGGGTCCATCTCATCCCAAACCATCTCAATTGGGTTGAGGTCGGGTGGTTGTGGAGGCCAGGTCATCTGATGCAGCACTCCATCACTCTCTTTCTTGGTCAAACAGCCCTTACACAGCCTGGAGGTGTGTTGGGTCATTGTCCTGTTGAAAAACAAATGATAGTCCCACTAAGCGCAAACCAGATGGGATGGTGTATCGCTGCTGTGGTAGCCATGCTGGTTAAGTTGCTTTGAATTTTAAATAAATCACAGACAGTGTCACCAACAAAGCACCCCAACACCATCACACCTCCTCCTCCATGCTTCACGGTGGGAACCACACATGCGGAAATCATCCGTTCACCTCCTCTTTGTCTCACAAAGACACGGTGGTTGGAATCAAAAATCTTAAATTGGGACTCATCAGACCAAAGGACAGATTTCCACCAGTCTAATTTCCATTGATTGTGTTTCTTGGCCCAAGCAAGTCTCTTCTTGTTATTGGTGTCCTTTAGTAGTGGTGTCTTTGCTGCACTTCGACCATGAAGGTCTGATTCACGCAGTCTCCTCTGAACAGTTGATATTGAGCTATGTCTGTTACTTGAACTTTGTGAAGCATTTATTTGGCCTGCAATTTCTGAGGCTGGTAACTCTAATGAAATGATCCTCTGCAGCAGAGGTAACTCTGGTTCTTCCTTTCCTGTGGTGGTCCTCATTGAGAGCCAGTTTCATCATAGCGCTTGATGGTTTTTGCACTTGAAGAAACTTTAAAAGTTCCTGACATTTTTCAGATTGACTGACCTTCATGTCTTAAAGTAATGATGGACTGTCATTTCTCTTTGCTTATTTGAGCTCTTCTTGCCATAATATGGACTTGGTCTTTTACCAAATAGGGCTATCTTCTGTGTACCACCCCTACCTTGTCACAACACAAGTGATTGACTCAAACGCATTAAGAAGGAAAGAAATTCCAAAAATGAACTTTTAACAAGGCACACCTGTTAATTGAAATGCATTCCAGGTGACTACCATTCCAGGTGACTACAGGTAATCAAATGGCTACCCGGACTATTTGCATTGTGTGCCCCTCCCCCTCTTTTTACGCTGCTGCTACTCTCTGTTTATCATATATGCATAGTCACTTTAACTATACATTCATGTAGATACTACCTCAATTGGGCCGACCAACCAGTGCTCCCGCACATTGGCTAACCGTGTCCCACCCACCACCCGCCAACCCCTCTTTTACGCTACTGCTACTCTCTGTTCATCATATATGCATAGTCACTTTAACCATATCTACATGTACATACTACCTCAATCAGCCTGACTAACCGGTGTCTGTATGTAGCCTCGCTACTGTTATAGCCTCGCTACTGTATATAGCCTGTCTTTTTACTGTTGTTTTATTTCTTTACCTACCTATTGTTCACCTAATACCTTTTATGCACTATTGGATAGAGCCTGTAAGTAAGCATTTCACTGTAAGGTCTACACCTGTTGTATTCGGCGCACGTGACAAATAAACTTGGATTTGATTTGAGATAATGCCAAGAGTGTGCAAAGCTGTCATCAAGGCAAAGGGTGGCTACTTTGAAGAATTTGTTTAACACTTTTTTGGTTACTACAGGATTCCATATGTGTTATTTGATAGTTTTGATGTCTTCACTATAATTCTACAATGTAGAAAATAGTCAAAATAAAGAAAAACCTTTGCATGAGTAGGTGTGTCCAAACTTTTGACTCGTACTTTATATGTTTATAGATTTTGCTCGGTGATGAGCAGTGTTGTAGTACTCGAGACCAGTCTCATATTGAGTGTCTTGTTCTTGGTGTTGGATACATTTGTACTCGGTCTTGACTCGGTCTCGGACAATGAGGAATCCTAATTTCCTCATCATTATCAGCTTCCACTCAGTCAGAACATAAAAGCGCTTCGCCAGGCCAAATATATACACACCTTTCTTGAAACATGAATATCTTAACAGCCTTTATATCTATTATAGACATGTTTGTTGCAGTGGCGAACATTTTGGACCTAGGCCTTGAGTGTGTGACAGGTTCATAAATGTGAAAGGACAGCAGCCGTAATACCAGCGCCCTCATGTAGGAGAGAGAGTCCACTTATTGTAAAACACAAAGGGCCAGTGGTGTAGTGGAGGCTATATGCAGGTATAAACCGTGTACCCACTTTTTCTTCAGTGGGCATTGCGTATACTCACTTCTTAATCCCTACTGATGCGTGTCAAAGTAGTGTAGTGGAGGTATAGGACTTATTATGTAGTACAATAGAGAGATAATCCACAAAGTAGCCTACACAATCACAAAGCATGTGAAATATATTCACCTGCGCACCGCACACAGCCTGTTTTCAGCTGAATATCATCAGCAGGCAACAAGAGTGTGCAGCTCTCAGCTGGTTTTGGCATGGAGCAGCTCACAGAAGAATGACATCGGTAGCCGGTAGGGTAGGAAAGACGTTTCAACTTATGATATCTACCAGTAAATGCTAACTAAGTCAACAATGGGTATACAAACCAGGTATTGAAAAAGTTCAGTCCGTTGGTTATTAGGCTATTTGTGATGCGCAATTGTTATCATGCCCTGTTTGCATCAGGGGCATAGACATGGATGGACCTGGGTGCACACAGGCCCACCCACTGGGGAGCCAGGCCCAGACAGGCCCCCCGATCAGATTGATGTGGATTAAGCATTATTGTGGACATTTTTGTATTTTTTCTATAAAAAAAGTTGATGATTTTGAATGTGAAAATCTGAAAAAACTACAGGAAAACATAGGATTTTTCACAAAGGTTGCCTCTCCTTCACTGGGCGGGCCATTGTGTAACTTTTTGACAAAATTAGACTATACCCACTTCTCCAGGCACCACTACACCCCTGCATAGGGCCAATGGAAAGACAGCAGTCACACACAGCATGATGCTAAAGGAGTCCATAAACTCGAACATAATAAGCCAGTATGTCCCAATCACAAGAATACAAAAACAAAACAATTAAGCATTTCCCAATCGAAATGTACAACTATTACTTCCCATTGCAAAAAAACATGTCGTGTTTAGCAGACAAAGTAACCAGTGACCTGCAGTTTAAAGTGGAACTGACAGTGTTTTAACTACTTTGTAGTTATGAAACAAACAGACAATCATAATATAAAAAATATCAAATTCCCAGTTTATGCTACAAAATCTACTTCATAAGAGGTTTTAAAAATAGGTTCTATTTGACTCAACGTTCCATGATGTACACTAAGGCATTGTCGGGCAGAATAGATGGATGCAGTTCAATGCATGTTTAATATAATTCACCAATAAATTTCTTGGGAGTCCAAAACATATTGTTATCAGGTTGTAAATCACAGCTGTCCTGGTACATTGTTTGCTGCCTCCATTCGAGATGCACTGTTTCAGTTTCAATGACTCAATATTCTGGACCAAAACGGAGTGGATAAGTGACTATTTCCCCTCATATCGTTTTTCGGTGGCTATACACAGCTAAAGATGCAGGTGTAATTTGATTAACTAGCAAGAACTTGAACGACTGTTATACAGTTAGCATATCTCTTGCGTTCTCAAATTCACTCTGCCGATCTACTCTGATTTCAGAGCAACCTCATCTGAGTGTGCCAGAGTGCAGAACAACTGATGAATTTTGCAACACCTTCTGAATTTGACCGGTGTCAGTAAACATGAACACTCTAGATAACATGTAAACAGCCTAACCAGCTCTGCTAGGGCGAGTAAAATGGTCAGAGTGAGGTGTTCTCTTATTTGTGCCTGGAAGTAGCTAGTTAGCAAGCTAGCCAACTTAAGCCAGTTAGCTTGGGTGCTTGGTTGGGACAACTGTCACGTCCTGACCATAGAAAGCTTTTATTTTCTATGGTAGACTGGTCAGGGCGTGACAGGGGATTTTGTCTAGTTTATTTATGTCTATGTCTATGAGAGGTGTTGGCATTGAGAGCGCTGCAGAGCGGGCATGCTGAGGTGCGTGTTACCAGTTTGGCGCCACCTGTGCCAGCCCCACGCATCAGGCCTCCAGTGCGCCTGCCCAGTCCGGGGTGTCCTGTTCCTGCTCCCCGCACTCGCCCTGAGGTGCGTGTTACCAGTCTGGCGCCACCTGTGCCAGCCCCACGCATCAGGCCTCCAGTGCGCATTCCCAGTCTAGAGCTTCCGGCGACAGTTCCCAGTCCAGAGCTACCTCCTGAGACGGCCCACAGTCCGGAACCTCCTGAGATGGCCCACAGTCCGGAACCTCCTGAGACGGCCCACAGTCCGGAACCTCCTTAGACGGCCCACAGTCCAGAACCTCGTGAGACGGCCCACAGTCCGGAGCCTCCTGAGACGGCCCACAGTCCGGAACCTCCTGAGACGGCCCACAGCCCGGAGCCTCCTGATACGGCCCACAGTCCGGAGCCTCCTGAGACGGCCCCCAGTCCGGAGCCTCCAGCAACGTCCCGCAGTCCGGAGTCTCCAGCGGCGTCCCGCAGTCCGGAGTCTCCAGCGGCGGTCCGCAGTCCAGAGTCTCCGGCAGCGGTCTGCAGTCCAGAGCCTCTGGCGATGATCCACGGTCCGGTGACACGAAAGCGGAGGGATCAGCTGGCGGAGCGGGGGCTACGCCCCGAACCGGAGCCGCCTCCTATGCTGGCAGATAAGCAGGATGTGAGGGTTCTTCATCCCGCACCAGAACCGCCTCCGATGCAGGAGGATCCGCGGGATGTGAAGTTTCTTCGACCTGCACCGACATTAGACACCCACTCTAACTCTCCCTGTTTTTTTTTTTTGTTGTTTAAGTTTGTGCGTTCGAATCCGCACCTTTGGGGGGGGTACTGTCACGTCCTGACCATAGAAAGCTTTTATTTTCTATGGTAGAGTAGGTCAGGGTGTGACAGGGGGTTTTGTCTAGTTTATTTATGTCTATGTTGATTCTAGTTTCTTTTTTCTATGTTGGGGGTTTTGTCTAGTTTCTGTATTTCTATGTTTTTTGGGGGGGATGATCTCCAATTAGAGGCAGCTGGTCATCGTTGTCTCTAATTGGGGATCATATTTAAGTTATTGTTTTTCCCACTAGGTTTTGTGGGAGATTATTTTGAGTAAGTGAATGTTGCACCTCTTCGTCACAGTTTGTTGTTTTGTTTATTAGTTTATATTGTATGTCTTGCATATTTTCACAGTTATAATAAAATGTGGAACGATATACACGCTGCGCCTTGGTCTTCATCATACGACAGCCGTGACAACAACCAAGCACCCAAGCTGAAGAAAGACGAGTAGGCTACAATTCCCGATTATTTATCAGTGCAATTTTGACGGCCAACTAGCTGAAAATGTTTATCTAATGTTCCTTCATTAAATTTTAGCTCTACTTGCTCTGGCTAGAATTAGTTGTGTATCTTGTTGTTGTTGATGTGTGAGCTCACTTGCGCTGAGGTGGGACGGGTGACAATATCTGAGGTGTGTCCTTAAAAACCTTCAGTATGCGCTGGTGGGGGTACTTAAGACCAACCGAAAGCTGGTCTTAGCTTAGCGTAGGTTATAGCATGGATTTTGACAACGGAAGTGCAGTCTATCCAGCAGTGATGCACAGTGCCCATATGCACAATGAACAAGAGAGATGTGCTTTTAGTGCCCATAAACCTTGTATTTAGAAACATAAAAAAAATCTTCTTTCGTTTCATTAAAAACCAAGCGTAGCCTCCCCTCCTTTCAATGAAGGACAGTTTTGTCATGCCCAATGCATTCGCCAAGTAGTCAAGACTATCGATAAAGGGTTTGGCTTGTGAGACCACTGTGAAATGAATGTTAATCACCAAACATTTATTAAATTATCAAGTTTGGCAGCAGTAAAACGTTTAAGTTATTTTCCTGTAACAATTGCTTGTTTTCCGTTTTGTTTGATTAAAAAAGAAGCCTTTATAGGAGGCTACCCTTACCCTACTACATCGAAAGCTGGTTCAACAGCAATGCGTCTGGTGTCTTTCTCATCGTGGCCAATTTTTGGCCTCCATAGTAGCCTCCATACAAGGTTTCTAAATGGTGTACTCGTGAGGCTTTTGCCGACATGCTTTGCATTATTCACAATTCACATACGCCAACCTGCAGTGCATACTCCAATCGACTTGTATCCATGCCCATTTCCAAAGAGCGCTTCTTGTCCGGTTACCAAAGACCCGCTCTTCGAAACATAGGCTATTCATATTTTTCACTCCTATAATGCCATTTCAACGGTAGGCCTAGGCTGTCTCTTACTAACTGAGATTGTGCCTCATACGTACAGTAGAACTAACGGGAGCCTAGTATTTTATATTTGAGGAGAAGTGCGATTCCGTAAAGACCTATACTAGTTGAAGCCAATTACAATGTTGACTGTCAACACTCCAAACATATTGAGCAAACACTGGATTTTTAAATTTTTCTGTTGCCATCACTCGTTACTATAGCCTATGCTATTTAACAAACTGTAGTATCAATCCACAATGGACTAGGACGAGAATATTCCTCGCCCCCAGGTGGATTGGACAACGCAAAAACCATCAATAAACTACAGAACCAGTGAGTGGCCAAGACCTCGTCACACCTAAAACTTGTTTATTCATCAAAACCCAGCCCTTTCGCACTACCGCCAGCTATTGCGCTCAAAATAAAGGCTGTGAAAATAGCTAAAATATTTCTGACACACCCCTGGACCTATAGCACTTCCGTCAGCGCTTAGATTTACCATTGTGTAAGGTAAAATACAGCCTTCCGGATCTAAAAAGTGTTATTGTATTGATTTATACACTTTTGTTGATCCATTTAATCCAAACTTTGACCATAACATTTATTTTTTTATCCTTTGAACTCCCACTCTTACGCAAACAAAACAGAACAAGAAAATGTCACATGAAACAATTCTCTACAAACAGGAACTTGTAAGCGTTGCTTTGTTCCATTAAGTGAAAACAAACACTTTCCGTGGGCGGAATTAGTCCTCTGACATAATTAGCAGCGTGCCACTTCAGACACCACAGAACGAGAGAGCCAATGTTCACAACTTCCTTTACTAATTAAACTCTCTCTTTCTCTCTCTCTCTCTCTCTCTCTCTCTCTCTCTCTCTCTCTCTCTCTCTCTCTCTCTCTCTCTCTCTCTCTCTCTCTCTCTCTCTCTCTCTCTCTCTCTCTCTCTCTCTCTCTCTCTCTCTCTCTCTCTCTCTCTCTCTCTCTCTCTCTCTCTCTTCTAAACACTTCTGAGGCCAGCAGTAAATACAGCAGGAACAATTTTACAATGTGACTCAGACTAATGGGCCTAATGGGCAGTATGTGTGTGTGTGTGTGTGTGTGTGTGCGCGCGTGTGAGCATGTGCGTGAGCACTAAAGCACTCCCTCTAACAATGCATACTGTCATTCAACCTCGGCACTAAAGTTTCCATCTGTGGTGGTAACAGTTATGTAAGCCTGTCAAGGGCGGCGTAATAACAAACTAACCAGTCTCTCACAGAAAGAGAACCACAACAGCTAGAGAACACTAGAATAGACTTGTTACAGCATCAAAATGGCATATGACTCATCTGAACTTTAGGTTTCTATGGACAAGGAGAGTGAAGGCACATACTGTCTTCCCCATCAGTCAACCTTTCTGCTTTTTGTTACTCTGACTAACCATGTCAAAGTAATGGTTTCTCTGAATTTCAATTCTCTTTCCTTTCTGTCCAGGTTGTGCGCTAAATAAAAAATACATTTAAAAAAATCCACTGTTACCAAATTGTTTTGGACGTGTTATGATACCTGCCTCCTTGATGATTAGGAGTGTTGATCTAGGATCAGGACATTCCTGTCCATGTGATCTTATTCATTTTGACCTAAAAAGCAACACTGATCCTAAATCAGCACTCCTACTCTGAAGGTTGATACGGTACATACGGTCCAGATTCCCTGGTTAATGAAGCCATTGCATGAGACATACGGCCCGTGGTCTCTTCCTATCTGTCTCTCCCCCAGTGTGTCCAGTCCTGGATTATACACATGACCTGCTCTATCTCTCTGGACCATTAACCTGGTATCCCCTTCTCCGCTGTTCCTCCAGGACCATTCAGAGATCAACTCCACCATGGTGCGCAGCGAGACCAACACAGCCAGGGTGGAGGGCCTCCGGGCGGGCATGGTCTATGTCGTGCAGGTGCGGGCCAGGACCGTGGCTGGCTTTGGCAAATACAGCGGCAAGATGTGCTTCCAAACCCTCACAGATGGTAAGGACCAAGGGGAGGAGGGGAGGCGAGGGAAGATGGTGGATGGTGGTGGGTAGCTGTGTGTGTTGGTTTGTGTGCGTGTTTGTGTGCGTGTCTGTGTGTTTGAGAGAGAGAGAGAAACTGTAAGAGAGAGACACATAGAATAGGAGTGGATATAGAGCAGAGAGGAAGAAGGATTGGGAATTTGATATCGGATCCTATGATTGTTAATCGCTGTGTGACAACATGTTTATGGATGTTTGATGAACACTGTATTTCTAAATCCACTTTCTTAACGATCGTGTATGAGATTGTTAAGAATAATATATTCGAGTTAAGAATGGTGGTTTTGAGCATTTGTCTTTTCCTGTGTGTAACTGCTTGATCCAAACTGCTTAGCTAATTGGTTCTTCATTGAGCCCGTATGTTGCTGACGAGCTATCCCAGAATGCTTAGCTGTGATTAGTGGCTGATGTGATTAATTATTTGCCACCCGGGGTTGGATTTTCAGGGGGGCGCAACACCTGCTACACTGGCACGGGGGGGGGGGGGGGGGGGGTGACAGTATGAGAGCATGTGTCCAGGTGTTTGTGCGTGGGTGTACGGCACATCTCCTGTCTTTCTTCTGCAATATGCTGCCAGATGATTTACAACACTCTACAGTCGTGGCCTAAAGTTTTGAGAATGACACAAATATTCATTTTCACAAAGTCTGCTGCCTCAGTGTCTTTAGATATTTTTGTCAGATGTTACTATGGAATACTGAAATATAATTACAAGTATTTCATAAGTGTCAAATGCTTTTATTGACAATTACATTAAGTTGATGCAAAGAGTCAATATTTGCAGTGTTGACCCTTCTTTTTCAAGACCGCTGCAATGCGCCCTGACATGCTGTCAATTAACTTCTGGGCCACATCTTGACTGATGGCAGCCCATTCTTGCATAATCAATGCTTGGAGTTTGTCAGAATTTGTGGGTTTTTGTTTTTCCACTCACCTCTTGAGGATTGTTCTCAATGGGATTAAGGTCTGGAGAGTTTCCTGGCCATGGACCCAAAATATCGATGTTTTGTTCCCCAAGCCACTTAGTTATTACTTTTGCCTTATGGCAAGGTGCTCGTATCATGCTGGTAAAGGCATTGTTCGTCGCCAAACTGTTCCTGGATGGTCGGGAGAAGTTGCTCTTGGAGGATGTGTTGGTACCATTCTTTATTCATGGCTGTGTTCTTAGGCAAAATTGTGAGTGAGCCCACTCCCTTGGCTGAGAAGCAACTCCACACATGAATGGTCTCAGGATACTTTAATGTTGGCATGACATAGGACTGATGGCAGCGCTCACCTTGTCTTCTCCGGACAAGCTTTTTTCCGGATGCCCCAAACAATCGGAAAGGGGATTCATCAGAGAAAATGACTTTACCCCAGTCCTCAGCAGTCCAATCCCGATACCTTTTGCAGAATATCAGTCTGTCCCTGATGTTTTTCCTGGAGAGAAGTGGCTTCTTTGCTGCCCTTCTTGACACCAGGCCATCCTCCAAAAGTCTTCGCCTCACTGTGCATGCAGATGCACTCACACCTGCCTGCTGCCATTCCTGAGCAAGCTCTGTACTGGTGGTGCCCCGATCCCACAGCTGAATCAACTTTAGGAGACGGTCCTGGCGCTTGCTGGACTTCCTTGGGCGCCCTGAAGCCTTCTTCACAACAACTGAACCGCTCTCCTTGAAGTTCTTGATGATCCGATAAATGGTTGATTTAGGTGCAATCTTACTGGCAGCAATATCCTTGCCTGTGAAGCCCTTTTTGTGCAAAGCAATGATGACGGTACGGGTTTCCTTGCAGGTAACCATGGTTGACAGAGGAAGAACAATGATTCCAAGCACCACCCTCCTTTTGAAGCTTCCAGTCTGTTATTTGAACTCAATTAGCATGACAGGGTGATCTCCAGCCTTGTCCTCGTCAACACTCACACCTGTGTTAACGAGAGAATCACTGACATGATGTCAGCTGGTCCTTTTGTGGCAGGGCTGAAATGCAGTGGAAATGTTTTTGGGGGATTCAGTTCATTTGCATGGCAAAGAGGGACTTTGCAATTAATTGTAATTCATATGTTCACTCTTCATAACATTCTGGAGTATATGCAAATTGCCATCATACAAATTGAGGCACCAAACTTTGTGAAAATTTATATTTGTGTCATCTCAAAACTTTTGACCACGACTGTACATGCTCCGGGTAGAAGATGAGCTTTTAGGCACAGGTCTAGGGTCAGTTTACCTTCTCAGAATCCTAACCGTAACCACTGGGGAGGTAAAACACTAAACATACCTTCTTATCTATCTATGATTCACATTGAAGGGCAAATCTCCGCTTGACTTCACAAATGCCACAACTCCCCCTAATCCTCCATCCTTTCCTCACTCTCTCCCTCCCCATAGCCCTTCCTCCCTGTCAGATAGTCCAGAGGTGGATAAGTGCAGGTGTTGTTCTAATCTGCGGGAGCAGATTTAGTAGTCTTGACACAAACTCTAATACACTACATGACCAAAAGTATGTGGACACCTGCTCGTCGAACATCTCATTACAAAATCATGGGCATTAACCTGGAGTTGGTCCCCCCTTTGATTCTATACACACACAAAAAAAACAACCTCCACTCTTCTGGGAAGGCTTTCCACTAGATGTTGGAACATTGCTGCGGGGGCTTGCTTCCATTCAGCCACAAGAGCATTAGTGAGGTTGGGCACTGATGTTGGGCAGTCGGCGTTCCAATTCATCCCAAAGGTGTTCGATGGGGTTTAGGTCAGGGCTCTGTGCAGGAGAGTCAAGTTCTTCCACACCGATCTCCACAAACCATTTATGTATAGATCTCGCTTTATGCACAGGGGCATTGTCATGCTAAAACAGGAAAGGTCCTTCCTCAAACTGTTGCCACAAAGTTGGAAGCACAGAATCGTCTAGAATGTCATTGTATGCTGTAGTGTTAAGATTTCCCTTCACTGGAACTAAGGGGCCTAGCCAGAATCATGAAAACAGTCCCAGACCATTATTCCTCCTCTGACAAACTTTACAGTTGACACTTTCCATTGGGGCAGGTAGCGTTCTCCTGGCATCCGCCAAATCTAGATTTGTCAGTCGGATTGTAAGATAGTAAAGCGTGTTTCATCACTCCAGAGAACGAATTTCCACTGCTCCAGAGTCGAATGGCAGCGAGCTTTACACCACTCCAGCCAATGCTTGGCATAGAGAATGGTGATCTTAGGCTTGTGTGTGGCTGCTCGGCCATGGAAACCCATTTCATGAAGCTCTCGATGAACAGTTATTGTGCTGATGTTGCTTCCAGAGGCAGTTTGGAACTCGGTAGAGAGTGTTGCAACCGAGGACAGAAGATTTTTACGCACTACTTCGTGGCTGAGCTGTTGTTGCTCCTATACGTTTCCATTTCACAATAACAGCACTTACAGTTGACCGGGGAAGCTCAAGCGGGGCAGAAATTTGACAAACTGAATTTGTTGGAAAGGTGGCATCCTATGGCGGTGCCACGTTGAAAGTCTCTGAGCTCTTCAGCAAGGCCATTCTACAGCCAATGTTAGTCTATGGAGATTACATGGCTCTGTGCTCCATTTTATACACCTGTCAACAACAGGTCTGGCTGAAATAGCCTAATCCACTCATTTGAAGGGGTGTCCACATACTTTTGTATATATAGTGTACCAGCCATGTCGCTCAAGATCCAAGGCTAAATTCAACGTTCGTCCAGGTACCCAGGACCCCAGCCACTAAAAAACAGCCACTAGGAGCGACGGTGAAGGCTATTACCATCAAGAAGGCTTGCGGTTTGCTAGAGCGTTGGGGATGGGCGTAAGCCGCGAGCTCCGGCTCCGAGGGTCGGATGTTCAATCCCAGAACTCTTTTTGTTTTAACCCTTTCCCAAACCTTAACTCTTATCTTAACCATTCTAAATGAATGCCTAAATCTTATCCTAAAATCCTAATCTTTACTAGATGCTGTTCTTCCACTAATCTCATTGCAACTCCCCTCCAAATCTCCGACCACTACCTTGTATCCTTTTCCCTCTTGCTCTCATCCAACACTTCTCACTCTGCCCCTACTCGGATGGTATTGCGCCGTCCCAACCTTCGCTCTCTCTCTCCCGCTACTCTCTCCTCTTCCATCCTATCATCTCTTCCCTCTGCTCAAACCTTCTCCAACCTATCTCCTGATTCTGCCTCCTCAACCCTCCTCTCCTCCCTTTCTGCATCCTTTGATTTTCTCTGTCCCCTATCCTCCAGGCCGGCTCGGTCCTCCCATCCTGCTCCGTGGCTCGACGACTCACTACGAGCTCACAGAACAGGGCTCCGGGCAGCCGAGCGGAAATGGAGGAAAACTCGCCTCCCTACGGACCTGGCATCCTTTCACTCCCTCCTCTCTACATTCTCCTCTTCTGTCTCTGCTGCTAAAGCCACTTTCTACCACTCTAAATTCCAAGCATCTGCCTCTAACCCTAGGAAGCTCTTTGCTACCTTCTCCTCCCTCCTGAATCCTCCTCCCCCTCCCCCCCCCCCCTCCCTCTCTGCGGATGACTTCGTCAACCATTTTGAAAAGAAGGTTGACGATATCCGATCCTCGTTTGCTAAGTCAAACGACACTGCTGGTCCTGCTCACACTGCCCTACCCTGTGCTTTGACCTCTTTCTCCTCTCTCTCTCCAGATGAAATCTCGCGTCTTGTGATGGCCGGCCGCCCAACAACCTGCCCACTTGACCCTATCCCCTCCTCTCTTCTCCAGACCATTTCCGGAGACCTTCTCCCCTACCTCACCTCGCTCATCAACTCATCCTTGACCGCTGGCTACGTCCCTTCCGTCTTCAAGAGAGCGAGAGTTGCACCCCTTCTGAAAAAACCTACACTCGATCCCTCCGATGTCAACAACTACAGACCAGTATCCCTTCTTTCTTTTCTCTCCAAAACTCTTGAACGTGCCGTCCTTGGCCAGCTCTCCTGCTATCTCTCTCAGAATGACCTTCTTGATCCTAATCAGTCAGGTTTCAAGACTGGGCATTCAACTGAGACTGCTCTTCTCTGTGTCACGGAGGCTCTCCGCACTGCTAAAGCTAACTCTCTCTCCTCTGCTCTCATCCTTCTAGACCTATCTGCTGCCTTTGATACTGTGAACCATCAGATCCTCCTCTCCACCCTCTCCGAGTTGGGCATCTCCGGCGCGGCCCACGCTTGGATTGCGTCCTACCTGACAGGTCGCTCCTACCAGGTGGCGTGGCGAGAATCTGTCTCCGCACCATGCGCTCTCACCACTGGTGTCCCCCAGGGCTCTGTTCTAGGCCCTCTCCTATTCTCGCTATACACCAAGTCACTTGGCTCTGTCATATCCTCACATGGTCTCTCCTATCATTGCTATGCAGACGACACACAATTAATCTTCTCCTTTCCCCCTTCTGATAACCAGGCGGCGAATCGCATCTCTGCATGTCTGTCAGACATATCAGTGTGGATGACGGATCACCACCTCAAGCTGAACCTCGGCAAGACGGAGCTGCTCTTCCTCCCGGGGAAGGACTGCCCATTCCATGATCTCGCCATCATGGTTGACAACTCCCTTGTGTCCTCCTCCCAGAGTGCTAAGAACCTTGGCGTGATCCTGGACAACACCCTGTCGTTCTCCACTAACATCAAGGCGGTGACCCGATCCTGTAGGTTCATGCTCTACAACATTCGCAGAGTACGACCCTGCCTCACACAGGAAGCGGCGCAGGTCCTAATCCAGGCACTTGTCATCTCCCGTCTGGATTACTGCAACTCGCTGTTGGCTGGGCTCCCTGCCTGTGCCATTAAACCCCTACAACTCATCCAGAACGCCGCAGCCCGTCTGGTGTTCAACCTTCCCAAGAAGTTCTCTCACGTCACCCCGCTCCTCCGCTCTCTCCACTGGCTTCCAGTTGATGCTCGCATCCGCTACAAGACCATGGTGATTGCCTACGGAGCTGTGAAGGGAACGGCACCTCCATACCTTCAGGCTCTGATCAGGCCCTACACCCAAACAAGGGCACTGCGTTCATCCACCTCTGGCCTGCTGGCCCCCCTACCTCTGAGGAAGCACAGTTCCCGCTCAGCCCAGTCAAAACTGTTCGCTGCTCTGG
This sequence comes from Salmo salar, assembly GCF_965601325.2. Lineage (NCBI taxonomy): Eukaryota > Metazoa > Chordata > Actinopteri > Salmoniformes > Salmonidae > Salmo > Salmo salar. The sequence goes on from NC_138304.1 coordinate 19,309,307, forward strand.
CACCCCAATGGTGGAACAAGCTCCCTCATGACGCCAGGACAGCGGAGTCAATCACCACCTTCCGGAGACACCTGAAACCCCACCTCTTTAAGGAATACCTAGGATAGGATAAAGTAATCCTTCTAACCCCCCCCCCCCCCCCCTTAAAAGATTTAGATGCACTATTGTAAAGTGGTTGTTCCACTGGATATCATAAGGTGAATGCACCAATTTGTAAGTCGCTCTGGATAAGAGCGTCTGCTAAATGACTTAAATGTAAATGTAAATGTAAACTTAACCTTTGATGTTTGACATTTATAGACAAATGTCGGATTCTGTAGTGAGACTGAGAGCTTGTTGATTTTACACCTGTCAGCCTGGTAGACCCATCCGCTAAATCCCTCACCCTATGTAGTGTCTGCCTCCCCTGTCCTCCCTGCGTCCCCCTGGCCCACCTCTTCTCACCCGTGTCAACAACACCCTCCACTTGTCTCACCCCACCCTACACTTGTCTCATCACCTTATTCACTGGCTGCCCTCCTCCATCCTTCTCTCTGAATCTTCTCTTTTTCCTCTTCTCTCCCCCTCCTCTCACAGTCGACAATCCCTCATATCTGTCTGTCATCACATTGTCAAATGCCTCCCACAGTTGTCTCCTCACCCCCCACCATCACCCCACTCACTCAGTTATTTGATTGACAGGTGCAATGAGGAGGAGATGATTGGCCATTTTCTCAGAAGTGAGGTTACAAGTTTATCAACTTTGAAAGAAGAATTACTTTCCCATTGTTCCTCAACTGCAGTGTATGATATACCATTTTGGAGGTCTGTGTCTCTACTTTTATCCAATGTAAAAAACATAATTTCACATTTTTCTACATAAGACTGAATCAATGCGATCGGTCACATATAATGACGAGATGCACGTCTCCACCATTTCAAACTGTTGAAGATGGACAGAAGGGTGTGTTCATAACAATTCAACTGTTCAACCTTAGCTAGCAAATAGATAGAGTTGGCTAAACTTGAAATATAAAGATTTATTGGCTAATCACTAGCATGTGGGCTTGAGAGATTGTTGATGAGACCTGGAGCTACAAAAAGTGAGTCATTATTAGTAAATGTGCATTATGCATCGTTCTAGTTACATTTGTAACAAAAAAAAGGGCATTTTCATAGACAGACTTGAAAACCTGACAGAGACAGACTTTTGATAAAATAATTTAATTATTAGTGGATCTTATGGTTGTGGAAGGCTTCGGTATAACTTCACAAGCCCTGAATTCATTAGATTATTGCTGACTGTTTGAAATGCAGTGGAATCATGGAATCAATCATGGCACCTATGGAATCATGTAGTAACCAAAAAAAAGTAACAAAACTAAATGTATTTTATATTTGAGATTCTTCAAAGTTGCCACCCTTTGCCTTGATGACAGCTTTGCACACTCTTTGGCATTCTCTCAACCAGCTTCATGAGGTAGTCACCTGGAATGCATTTCAATTAACAGGTGTGCCTTGTTAAAAGTTAATTTGTGGAATTTCTTTCCTTCTTATTGCGTTTGAGACAATCAGTTGTGTTGTGACAAGGTAGGGGTGGTATACAGAAGATAGCCCTATTTGGTAAAAGACCAAGTCCATATTATGGCAAGAATAGCTCAAATAAGCAAAGAGAAACAAAAGTCCATCATTACTTTAAGACATGGAGGTCAGTCAATCCTGGAAAATTTCAAGAACTTTGAAAGTTTCTTCAAGTGCAGTCGCCAAAACTATCAATCGCTATGATGAAACTGGCTCTCATGAGGACCGCCACAGGAAAAGTTAATTTGTGGAATTTGTGGAACCAGAGTTACCTCTACTGCAGAGGATAAGTTAATTAGAGTTAACTGCACCTCAGATTGCAGCCCAAATAAATGCTTCACAGAGTTCAAGTAGCAGACACGTCAACATCAACTGTTCAGAGGAGACTACGTGAACCAGGCCTTCATGGTCAAATTGCTGCAAAGAAACCACTACTAATGGACACTAAGAAGAAGATGAGACTTGCTTGGGCCAAGAAACAAGAGCAATGGACATTAGACTGGTGGAAATCTGTTATTTGGTCTGATGAGTCCAAATTTGAGATTTTTGGTTCCAACCGCCGTGTCTTTGTGAGACTTACATGCTGACCAGACTGGACACGTCGTGTGCCCGAGTGTCGCAAAATAAATTTAGAAATCCATGTTATTCAATTATTGCACCCACCCTGCTCTCGCGCACCAACGAGCGTCTGCGATGCCAAGGGCTAAAATAGAACTCCTTTCTATTTCTGATGCAGATTGCGCTGCAAGTCCTGCCTCTCCCATCTCCTCATTGGTTTATAGAAGCAGGTACCCACGTGCCATCTCCTCATTGGTTATACCCATGTGGGTGATTGAAATACAAACTGTTTTGCCAGTTGTCATGGTAATACTATGAAAGTGTAGATGCCAATCACCATATAAGTTCAAAGATGAAAAAGCCTGGAAGGAGAGATGACTAGAAACGATTCGGTTGGCAGTTTTATGTGTGGATTAATTGTCGTAGTAGAGGACATTGTGCATTTCAGGTAAAATAAAAACTCAATGTTTATATCCCAGGACAAATTTGCTAGCAAACGCAAGCTAGCTAAATAGGACACATAAGCTAGCAAGTGCAAGCTAACTAGCTAAATTGCCATACATGTTTAATGCTTTTCGACCTGTCCCCAAGTTAAAGTCATTGGTTCAGAGTTTGTTTTGATATTTTAACATGCGGGTCGTGATCGCATTTGGTGTAGGGGGACAAAATAAATGTATGCACGATAGCGCACCATGGCGCACATGCGCAGACGGTTTGGGTTCCGTATTAGAGTAGGCGAACAGATGATCTCTGCATGTGTGGTTCCCTCTGTGAAGCATGGAGGATGAGGTGTGATGGTGTGGGGGTGACACTGTCTGTGATTTATTTAGAATTCAAGGCACATTCAGCATGGCTACCACAGCATTCTTCACTGATACGCAATCCTATCTGGTTTGTGTTTAGTGGGACTATCATTTGTTTTTCAACAGGACAACGACCCAAAACACACCTCCAGGCTGTGTAAGGGCTATTTGACCAAGAAGGAGAGTTATGGAGTGCTGCATCAGATGACCTGGCCTCCACAATCCCCTGACCTCAACCCAATTGAGATGGTTTGGGATGAGTTGGACAACAGAGTGAAGGGAATAACCGTTGGAAAAGCATTCCTCATGAAGCTGGTTGAGAGAATGCCAAGAGTGTGCAAATTTGTCATCAAGGCAAAGGGTGGCTACTTTGAAGAATCTCAAATATAAAATATATTCTGATTTGTTTAACACTTTTTTGGTTACTACATGATTCCATATGTGTTATTTTATAGTTTTGATGTCTTCACTATTATTCTACATTTTAGAAAATAGTAAAAATTTACAAAAAACCCTTGAATGAGTAGGTGTGTCCAAACTTTTGACTGGTACTGTAAATCATGAATCGCCCATAAGTAAAAAAAAATATGACCATATCACCCAGCCCTACATGACTGATTGTAATGTGCTGTTATTTACTGTTAGCTAGCACTCAGACAGTTGATTTCTGCTCAAGCCAATCATAATTTACACCTGTCTGAGTTTAGGAGACTCCTTCAGCAGCATAGAGAAATAGCCCACTGACTTTACAGGGAACAAAAGAGTAGGACTATAATTCACACTATCAAGTGTACTTTTAGTTTCTTATTTTATAGATATTTCAGATACTATATCACCACTCTAAAGACTTCTCCTTTTGTCCCATTGCTGTAAAGCGAATTTCAGTTTGCCCGCAGCATGCTAAATCTCGCTCAAGAAACACCAATAGAGTAGCCCTAAGGCCCTAAAACAGCCACACAAAGACACGATATAGGACTGAGGCAGTTTAGTGTGCCTTTAGAAGTTCTTTGGGCTCCCCTCTGAACTCCTGTGCCATTCTTCCTCCTTTCGGCCGCTAACGTTTAGCTGTATATCTGACTGTCTAACAGCAGCTTGTGTCTGAACATCCCCGGTAGAAATTTCAAGGTGGTCTTTTATGTCTGTCAGACTGTGACCGGAGGGATTAGGAATGGCTACAGAAAACACTCTCTCTATCGATCATTCTCCCTCTCTCTACCTCTCTCACAGCTCCCTCCCTCTCACTTGAGCTCGCTCTATTGGTCTCTTCTATGGAAATGTACAGGTGACAGTCTGCAGGGCTTAACTCTACGTATAGGCTGTTACCAAACCATGGTGACGCTCAATGTGTTGCACTCAACATCTCAGAGCTGAGGAGCCTATACTTCCCTCTGTATTTGCTTGGACAAAACCGATGCGTGTGCAACGGTGGAGCAAAACAGGCAGTTTTGACAACATGTAGTGGACAACATGTAAACTATATTTCCTCTTCAAATCTTTTTTGAAAACATAAATATATTTGCACAATGAGCACTTGTTGTCTCTCAAATACATTGTTACAGTTGTTGGTTAGCTAGCTAGCGAATTTGAGCCATATTAGCATAGAGATGAGAAGAATCAAAACGCCTCAAAACAAGACGTGGTATCAATAACAAGATACAACAAGCTGAAACAAGCCACCGATGATTCCCCACATGGCTTCGTGTCATTGTCGCTCGATATCTGACTGTCCAGAATCATAAGAACACACGGACTTCTGCTTCATCGAAGTGCGTGCATTGTTTTCATAACATTGCCAGCTAACTCGTCTATATACAGAATGTCACCTTTTATTTGAGGTTATTTTCATACATATCTGTTTTACTGTTTGGAAATGAAAGCACTTTATGTATCTAGTCCCCCCATTTGAAGGTATCATAAGTATTTGGACAAATGTACTTACAGTATAGCCAGAAGTGTAGTATTTGGTCTCATATTACTAGCACGCAATGACTACATCCAGCTTGTGACTCCACAAACTTGTGGGATGCATTTACAGTTTGTTTTGGTTGTGTTTCGGGTTGTGTTGTGCCCAATAGAAATGAATGGTAAATAATGTATTGTGTCATTAGCTTCACTGTCCAAATAAATACGTTGAGGAGTGTATGTGTTCTCTCAATACTCATGTCCACCTGGACTAACCATGCTGTTCTTTCTGTTCCCGCACCTTTTCTTTTTTCTTTACATTCTCTCCATACCCCTCACACCACCTTCTCCTCCTCTCCCTGTCCTCCTTTCACACTCTTCTCTGCCTGTCTTTACACTTTACCCTCCCCCTCTCTCTGTTTCTCTCTCTCTCTCTATTTGTATCTCTCTCTTCCTCTCTCTCTCTCTCTCTCTCTCTCTTCGTCTGTCTCTCTTTCTAACTCCCCTCCCCTCTCCCTGTCTCTGTAGATGACTATAAGTCAGAGTTGAGAGAGCAGCTTCCTCTAATCGCAGGGTCAGCTGCAGCAGGAGTGGTGTTCATCGTCTCTCTAGTGGCCATCTCCATCGTCTGCAGCAGGTACTGTACAGTCGACATGACCATCTTGACTGTGTTTATGTTAGACATGTCCAAAAGTTGTGCCTCTCACACACACACACAGGTCTGTCTCACCTACCACCACACCGCATCACAGACAAAGGCTATACACACAGACATTACAATAGGTCCACCAGCAATGACACACACACACACACACACACACACACACACACACACACACACACACACACACACACACACACACACACACACACACACACACACACACTTCGCCAACAGGAGGTAAAATACGTTTAAATGAAACCTAAGTTCCATATCTGTATTATTAGTATGCTTCTCTATTAATGATCAATTTTACAGTGCTACAAAGGGTTCACACTGCATTGATCTGAGTTAACTGACTGAATCCAATTTAATTCTAGACAGTTTGTTACAACACATCGCTACCTTTCCCCTTTCCTCTCTCTTTAGAAAAGTTAAAGTTGAATTTAGAATTTGCAGCAGCGCCATTTGTCACCAGTAGCAAAGCGACCATCAGACACGACAGGGTCTTTGATGACGGAGTGAGCAGAAGAGAGACGGAGGAAAACGGATGAAAAGCTACAGACGTGCTATCACATCTCTAATTAAAAACCAGCTCATTCTCATCAGACTTCAATTGGGGCGGTGCAGCTACCGCTAACCCTTAGCCACTGATTCAATTTCAGACCGCGTCGCTTTCAGGCCTCAGTTAGTGAGACTCCGAGACAGATGTAATGATTCCTCTTTGCTCCTCCTTTTATCCTGTCTTTTCGGAACTTTTCTATCTCTCTCTCTCTCGTTCAGGAAACGGGTGTACACCAAGGAAGCGGTGTACAGCGACAAGTTACAGCATTACAGCACAGGAAGAGGTGAGTTCACCACCGCAGCGCCTTGCCGGACAAAACGCTTCTGTTAAATGTTCTGACATTCTCTGTAAAAACAGCCTTTCCACTTTCTAGATGACGTTGACTGACACTCATCTCTCAGGGTTGTAACGGTGATTGACACCACGCGGGTCTGACGACCACTGTCCACGCTGAGGGAAAAAATGACCCCTCCATGTTCTAGCACAGATGTTAATGGTTCTCCTTCCTGATCCAACATAGAGGGGAACCAGTCATCCCTTTTCTGCTCTAAGTAACATTGACTGACACGCATCTGGGCTGTTGTGTAATCTAACCATGAGTGAGCCAGGGTCCTGTCACGTGTTGACTCACACCGCAAAGTTGCCTCAAAGCAAGGCAAGCAAGAGCATGCGTGAGAAACAGTACGCCAGTCGAAACCGAGCCTGTCGGAAGGCCGACCGAGCTGTCTAAAAGAGTGCTTACTTATAGGGGATAGGGTTTTGTCGAGACTGAGATAGAAATCTTTTGCTACTTGGCTCAGTTTTGTCACGGTTAAAGCAGCCGTAGCCCAGAGCTCATTAAAGAGCCAGAGAGAGGGGGAGATAAAATGGCTGCTTCTTTTTCCTACCCCATTCAAACTCACAGAGTCAGTGCTCAGATTTGGTTCTGTCAGAGGCTATTTTAGGGTGAGTGAGTGCAATTAACATGAGTGGAGAAATAAACAAAAGATGTGAGAGATGCTAACAGCGGTTACAGCGCTAATCATCAATTGAGCATTTTGGAGTGGAGGGGGAAAAAAGCGAAAAGTGTACCTATTCATCTTGTTTTTGCTCCCTCCACTCTCTCCCGCTAACTAATACTAATACTTAGGAATACATTGTGTCCGATCTTTTCTCTTCCTGATTTGACGGACGTTTTTGTAATTACTGTTCATTGGAAGAAACAGCGCCACTTTGATTCTTTTCGGTTGAAATGCGAAAACAGTGTTTCTGGTTTTCACCCTTGGAATGGAGTCTAAAGCTGTTGATGCCTGGTGCAGTGGGTGGGAAATGAACATGCAAACCCTAAAACATTAAAGGGATAGTTTGGGGATTTGACTGAATGTGTAAAATCGCTGAATTGTCCCTTGAAAAACTAGAGGTCTATAGCTGTAGTGAGTGAACCAACATGTTGTCAGTGTTGACGTTATGGGGGCTACACGCATGCACCCACACCAACATGAATACCCCCACACACACACACAAACCCTAGTTGGCAGGCTACCAGACTGTATATGGCTGACTGGTCCATGTCAGTGAATGGTAATAGCGTGGTAATGGGTGTCAGTGCTTAAAGACTACAGATGTTAGCACGCAGTCCCAGTGGATCTGGTGCCATGAGATCCAGATGGAGGGAGATGGAGGGGGGGGGTAGAGAGGAAGAGGAAGTGGGGAGAGGAGCGACACAGTGACAGGAGGATAGGGGGAAAGGAGGAGAGAGCAGAGAGGGAAAGAGGAAGAGAGAGGGAAAGGATCAGAGAGGCAGAAAAGACAAGAGGGAGATGGCTTGGGGATGCACACATTCAGTTTATCTATCTACCCTCCCTCCCTCCCTCCCTCCCTCCCTACATCTCTCTTTGACATCAACTCTCGCTTGGCTGGATAGGTAAATACTCCAGTGCTGTTCACACACATACACACACTGTACTGTGTACTCAAGAGGCACAAAGTAGTTATCAACAGCCATCCATAAACATTACACACACCCACACACTTCCACAGGCTTCACACACACACACACACACACACACACACACACACACACACACACACACACACACACACACACACACACACACACACACACACACACACACACACACACACACACACACACACACACACACACACACACACACACACTAATGGAGCCACATACATCTGCTAGCCTCCATATATGTAGGCCTATGGCATACACACACAAATACAGAAACACACACACACACACACACACTCACACACGCATGCACGCCCACACACATCACGGGCACCTGTCACCATTTATCAACACGCATTCACTGACATTCACAAACTCCCACAAAATACATAGTTACTACATTCCCACATACATGTATCCATGTGTCACCCACCCACATGTGTGCGCGCACACACACACACACTCAAACATACACATTTTTACCTTATCCATCAACAAGTTGTCTCAGCTGCTGTTGTTTGCGCTTCAGCATCTGGTGTGTGCATGAATAGACAGACAGCCGACTGTATACCCACCATCTCTCAAGGGCCCAGACTATTCTGACAGCTACGTCTATCATTGGAAAAACGACCCCGGAAATGACAGATTCTTCGACGAACTGCCGTATATTTCACGAAGAAGGTAATTGCGGGCTTGATGGAGTTAGATTTACATTTACGATCCAGGCCAGCGGCGTGTTGATCCCTTATTGCGTGCAGACTGCAGACTGTTGTGGATTTTCTCTCTATGATCTCTGCCTTAATAAGTCGCAGTGTGTGTCTGATGAATGATTTTCTCGCATCAGACGTCGGCTAATTAACTTTGTTTATGAACAGATCTGAACTCGTAATGGGGAGAACGCAAGACGGGATGTTAGTTTGTATGTGTTGCCTGTAGCGAGTGTACATTATGGCGCTAGGAAGTATATTAGTTTAGGTGCACTTTTGAGCCACATCTGTGTCATGAGCTGTTAGTTATAGTTCTCGCTCTCTCTCCCCCTCTCCCAATGGGCCTTGTTGTTTTATAACTGGGTAAAAATAAACCTGGAGGTTTGGATGCACTTTGGCCCGTACGCACAGATCAAGGAGCCATGAAATATTAAGGCTTGGATCTATTTTTTATCGGTGGGCCATGAAAAGATGCATCCTAGTTTAACAGGGCTTTACCAGAGAGAGGGAGGAGATAAGCGGTTAGCTAATTAAATTATACATGAAAGTGGACTCGGCTCTGTGGAATATGGAAAAAGGCAATGGATTCAAGTTTGTGCGTGTGTGTGTGTGCGCGCGTGTGCATATGTTTGCATGTGTATACCAGTGGAGGCTGCTGAGGGGAGGATGCCTCATAATAATGGCTGGAACGGTGCGAATGGAATGGCATCAAACACATGGAAACGCAATAGCATTCCACTCATTCCGCTCCAGCCATTACCACAAACCTGTCCTCCCAGATAAGGTGCCACCAACTTCCTGTGGTGTATACGTGTGTATGCATTCCTATTTACTTGTGTGTTTACCAGGCCTCCGATTCCTGAGATGTGTCTACCAGTATTACTGCCCTTATTTCAGTCACACACATGTCCAGAACGTCATTATAGAATGCCGAGCTCTCAACCCTCTTATTGATTAGCTGTAATCCAATCTCTATAGAGTCTCTAATAAGCAATTCCACAGAGTCAAGGTTCAATGTAATGAGTGTACTAACAAGACAGGGCTTCCAGCCAAGAGCTATAGGTAAAGTGCCCTGAGCCCCTCCTTGACTAGATCCTGTCCTTCCTATCCCCCTCTCAGCCAGTCCTCAGCCACTCGAGACTCTGCTTAGCCTATGTGCTGCATGTCATGTAGATGAATGAGGTTTGGGAAGAGAAGATGGGTTCATTTCAATCATGGTTGCCATATTGTAAAAATCAGTCTGAGTGGCAATCAATGTCTTTGAGAGAATCAGCTCTCTGAAGTGTTGGGATGGATTTTGGGATCTGTCTTTAGCTGCATCTCAAATGACACCCTATTCCCTATATAGCGCATCATTTTTGGCCAGAGCCCTAGTACGCGGCTGTCCCATGTAGCTCTCGTCAAATGTAGTACAAGATATAGCAGATAGGTTGGCATTTCAGACACATATTCTGTGTTGTCATTGCATTTTGTTGAATATCATTCTCACTACGCCCCAAGCCAAGTGATCCTCCATTCCCAGACATCCCAAGACAGTGAACTGTACTCACCTATCTGAGACGCATGATAGCGAGGCGGGTTTATCAGTTTATGAGTTCCTATGGGGAGAGGCGGTGGGGAAATTGGTTCCTCCGCTATCAAAGGGCAGAGAGGAATGTATTGAGGGAGAGGAAAGAAAAAAATCTGTCTGCATTTTTCTCTCTCGTGCGTTCTTTTGTTCTCTCGCTTCATCTCTCTCGATTTGTCTGTGTGTCTCTCTGTTTCTCTGTCTCTCTATCTCTCTCATTTCTATAGGGAGCAAACAGTATAGCCTTAATGGACTTTACTGTAATTACTGTAATTCAAATCCATTCACACATGCTTGCTTGTTCGCCTCCACCCAAAGAAAAATAATTCATTTTACTAATGCATTTTAACCTTTTGAGAGGTTGTATTAATGTGATGCACAAGTCGTTTTTTTTTATTGCACTTTGCAATCATATGCATCATGGACATAACAACATATGACATACTGTGTGGACATATGGACATATTTCAATCTTCATCCATTTCCCATTTCACCACCAAAAACACCTTCCATGTACAAAGCCTTTACTCTATTCTGGATTGTTCACTGGCCACTCTGATTGGTTCTAGAGCTCTCCCTGAGAGCCGACATGTCTAACTGCACCTCCCCACTGGGCTGCCCGACCCACTTCTCAGGCTCTCCGGGGATGAAGATCTACATTGACCCTTTTACCTACGAGGACCCCAATGAGGCCGTCCGGGAGTTCGCCAAGGAGATTGATGTGTCCACCGTCAAGATCGAAGAGGTCATTGGTGCAGGTAAATGTGAATGAATGTGTGTGCGTGTGTGAGTGGATGTGAAGGGGTGTGCGGAGGGTGGGGTGCAGTTGTGTGTTGGATATCTTTGTGGGTCAATATTTATTTATGTGTGCAAATGTACCGTGAGGGGAAAAAATCCCCTGCTGATTTTGTACGTTTTCCCACTGACAAAGAAATGATCAGTCTATAATTTTAATGCTAGGTTTATTTGAACAGTGAGAGACAGAATAACAACAAAAAAATCCATAAAAACACATGTCAAAAATGTTATAAAATGATTTGCATTTTAAGGAGGGAAATAAGTATTTGACCCCTCTGCAAAACAAAACCCTTATTGGCAATCAGAGGTCAGATGTTTCTTGTAGTTGGCCACTAGGTTTGCACACATCTCAGGAGGGATTTTGTCCCACTCCTCTTTGCAGATCTTCTCCAAGTCATTAAGGTTTCGAGGCTGACATTTGGCAAGTCGAACCTTCAGCTCCCTCCACAGATTTTCTATGGGATTAAGGTCTGGAGACTGGCTAGGCCACTCCAGAACCGTAATGTGATTCTTCTTGAGCCACTTCTTTGTTGCCTTGGCCGTGTGTTTTGGGTCATTGTCATGCTGGAATACACATCCACGACTCAAATTTCAATGCCCTGGCTGAGGGAAGGAGGTTCTCACCCAAGATTTGACGGTACATGGCCACGTCCATCGTCCCTTTGATGCGGTGAAGTTGTCCTGTCCCCTTAGCAGAAAAACACCCCAAAGCATAATGTTTCCACCTCCATGTTTGATGGTGGGGATGGTGTTCTTGGGGTCATAGGCAGCATTCCTCCTCCTCCAAACATGGCGAGTTGAGTTGATGCCAAAGAGCTTAATTTTGGTCTCATCTGACCACAACACTTTCACCCAGTTGTCCTCTGAATCATTCAGATGTTCATTGGCAAACTTCAGACGGGCATGTACATGTGCTTTCTTGAGCAGGGGGACCTTGCGGGCGCTGCAGGATTTCAGTCCTTCATGGCGTAGTGTGTTACCAATTGTTTTCTTGGTGACTATGGTCCCAGCTGCCTTGAGATCATTGACAAGATCCTCCTGTGTAGTTCTGGGCTGATTCCCCAACGTTCTCATGATCATTGCAACTCCACGAGTTGAGATCTTGCATGGAGCCCCAGGCTGAGGGAGATTGACAGTTCTTTTGTGTTTCTTCCATTTGCGAATAATCACACCAACTGTTGTCACCTTCTCACCAAGCTGCTTGGCGATGGTCTTGTAGCCCATTCCAGCCTTGTGTAGCTCTACAATCTTGTCCCTGACATCCTTGGAGAGGTCTTTGGTCTTGGCCTTGGTGGAGAGTTTGGAATCTGATTGATTGATTGCTTCTGTGGACAGGTGTCTTTTATACAGGTAACAAGCTGAGATTAGGAGCACTCCCTTTAAGAGTGTAAAAAAACACTTTTTGTGGTTATTCTGTCTCTCACTGTTCAAATAAACCTACCATTAAAATTACAGACGGATCATTTCTTTGTCAGTGGGCAAACGTATAAAACCAGCAGGGGATCAAGTACTTTTTTCCCTCACTGTACAGTATTTTGCCACTGACCTCTTCCAACCTCCTTACCCATGTTACATGTGCCCTGTGATGCATTAGTCTCTCTCTCTCTCTTTCTCTCTCTCTCTCTCTCTCTCTCTCTCTCTCTCGACATGTCCTTCCTCAGTGAGCCAGGCCAGACCTTGTTGACTGTATGGAGGACATGCTGATGTGTGTTGATTCATACGGAGACTAAAATAACACCATGCAGGCTAATGAGACAAGGACTGGAATAGACTCACATGGTCTGGCTGGGACACACTGCATGATAGGAAACACTGTGTGAGGGAAGGATAGGGGGAGATGGAGGAGTGGAAGGAAAGAGGGATGGGGATTTGCTAATTACAGGAAATATTAGATATTTGCTGTGAATTTGTTGGGTTGTTACTCTTTTAGTTTCCATTGATGAATTTCCTCCCCAGATGCTGAGCTGGAAGGAAGCAAGACAGAATAGTTTCAAAATGAAATTACTACTACTAGTTTTAAAATGAAAGCTACAATGAAAGCTCATGTATGTGTATGTAGTCATAACTACCTAAAATTGGAAGTTACAGGAAATTCTTAGAATGACAATGAACCATTCTTAGAATAATTGTTTTAACAGTAACTGGACTGATATTCCAAGAACAGGCTGGGGAACCTTATGACCAGACCAGACATGGTTTGACTAGACAGCCTTCCCTGAAGAGCGCCCTCATTCATAGAAAAACACTTATGCCAGCAGCAATGCCAGCAGCGACAGCCTGTCTGTTAATGGTCTTCATTTTGAGAGTTTGTTGCAAAAGTTATATAGTTTGGTATTTTTTTGTAAATCTGTCTTTTTGCCCCTAGCGGTTCAAATCACGTGCCTCTATGTCATCTCAAGGGTGGAGTTCGGTATGAAATACACTCTCTTCTAGATGTGCTGGGTGGTACCACCTCAAGGCTTACTCAAGGCTCCAGAGTGGTGCAGGGGTCTAAGGCACTGCATCTCAGTGCTTAAAGTGTCACTAGTTATGCCCGCCCGACTAGCGTCACCATCCTGGACGGTTCCGACCTAGAATAGGTGGACAACTATAAATACCTAGGTGTCTGGATAGACTGTAAATTCTCCTTCCAGACTCATATTAAACATCTCCAATCCAAAATCAAATCTAGAATCGGCTTTCTATTTCGCAAAACAAAGCCTCCTTCACTCACGCCGCCAAACATACCCTAGTAAAACTGACTATCCTACCGATCCTCGACTTCGGCGATGTCATCTACAAAATAGCTTCCATTATTCTACTCAGCAAACTGGATGCAGTCTATCACAGTGCCATCCGTTTTGTTACCAAATCACCTTATACCACCCACCACTGCGACCTGTGTGCTCTAGTCGGCTGGCCCTCGCTACATATTCGTCGCCAGACCCACTGGCTCCATGTCATCTATAAGTCTATGCTAGGTAAAGCTCCGCCTTATCTCAGCTGACTGGTCACGATAACAACACCCACCCGTAGCACACGCTCCAGCAGGTATATCTCACTGGTCATCCCCAAAGCCAACACCTCATTTGGCCGCCTTTCCATCCAGTTCTCTGCTGCCAGTGACTGGAACGAATTGCAAAAATTGCTGAAGTTGGAGACTTTTATTTCCCTCAGCAACTTTAAACATCAGCTACCTGAGCTGCTAACCGATCGCTGCAGCTGTACATAGTCCATCTGTAAATTGCCTACCCAATCTACTTACCTCATCCCCATACTGTTTTATTTTATTTACTTTTCTGCTCTTTTGCACACCAGTATTTCTACTTGCACATCATCATATGCTCATTTATCACTCCAGTGTTAATCTGCTAAATTGTAATTATTCGCTCCTATGGCCTATTTATTGCCTACCTCCTCATGCCTTTTGCACACACTGTATATAGACTTTCTTTTTTTCTTCTGTGTCATTGACCTGTTTATTGTTTTATTGGCTTGTTTATTGTTTACTCCATGTGTAACTCTGTGTTGTTGTCTGTGTCACACTGCTTTGCTTTATCTTGGCCAGGTCGCAGTTGTAAATGTGAACTTGTTCTCAACTAGCCTACCTGGTTAAATAAAGGTGAAATAAAAATACATTAATAAAACTACAGACACCCTGGTTTGAATCCAGGCTGTATCACAACCGGCTGGGATTGGGAGTCCCACAATTGGCCAACTGCCGTCCGGGTTTGGCCGGTGTAGGCCGTCATTGTAAATAAGAATTTGCTCTTAACTGACTTGCCTAGTTTAATAAAGGTTAAATAAAAAATATATACACTTGAAGTCTGAAGTTTACATACACTTAGGTTGGAGTCATTAAAACTCTTTTTCAACCACTCCACAAATTTCTTGTTAACAAACTATAGTTTTGGCAAGTCGGTTAGGACATCTACTTTGTGCATGACACAAGTAATTTTTTCAACAATTGTTTACAGACAGATTATTTCACTTATAATTCACTGTATCACAATTCCAGTGGGTCAGAAGTTTACATACACTAAGTTGACTGTGCCTCTAAACAGCTTGGAAAATTCCAGAAAATTATGTAATGGCTTTAGAAGCTTCTGATAGGGTAATTGACATCATTTGAGTCAATTGGAGGTGTACCTATGGATGTATTTCAAGGCCGCTCAGCAAGGAAGAAGCCACTGCTCCAAAAACAGCCATAAAAATGTCAGACTACGGTTTGCAACTGCACATGGGGACAAAGATCGTACTTTTTAGGAGAAATGTCCTCTGGTCTGATGAAACAAAAATAGAACTGTTTGGCCATAATGACCATCGTTATATTTGGAGGAAATAGGGGGACGCTTGCAAGCCGAAGAACACCATCCCAACCGTGAAGTACGGGGGTGGCAGCATCATGTTGTGGGGTTGCTTTGCTGCAGGAGGGACTGGTGCACTTCACAAAATAGATGGCTACATGAAGAGGGAAAATGATGTGGATATATTAAAGCAACATCTCAAGACATCAGTCAGGAAGTTAAAGCTTGGTCGCAAATGGGTCTTCCAAATGGACAATGACTCCAAGCATACTTCCAAAGTTGTGGCAAAATGGCTTAAGGACAACAAAGTCAAGGTATTGGAGTGGCCATCACAAAGCCCTGACCTCAATCATATAGAAAATGTGTGGGCAGAACTGAAAAAGCATGTGCGAGCAAGGAGGCCTACAAACCTGACTCAGTTACACCAGCTCTGTCAGGAGGAATGGGCCAAAATTCAACCAACTTATTGTGGGAAGCTTGTGGAAAGCCACCCAAATTGTTTGACCCAAGTTAAATAATTTAAAGGCAATGCTGCCAAATACTAATTGAGTGTATGTAAACTTCTGACCCACTAGGAATGTGATGAAAGAAATAGAAGCTGAAATAAATAATTCTCTCTACTATTATTCTGACATTTCACATTCTTAAAATAAAGTGGTGATCCTAACTGACCTAAGCCAGGGAATTTTTACTAGGATTAAATGTCAGGAATTTTGAAAAACTGAGATTAAATGTATTTGGCTAAGGCGTATGTAAACTTCCGACTTCAACTGTATATACAATAGTACAAATTAGTGGATTCGGCTATTTCAGCCACAACCGTTGCTTACAGGTGTATAAAATCGAGCACACCGCCATGCAATCTCCATAGACAAACATTGGCCTCACTGAAGAGCTCAGTGACTTTCAAAGTGGCACGTCAAAGGATGCCACCTTTTGTCAATTGTCTGCCCTGCTAGAGCTGCCCCGGTCGACTATAAGTGCTGTTGTTGTGAAGTGGAAACGTCTAGGAGCAACAACGGCGCAGCTGAGAAGTGGTAGGTCACACAAGCTCACAGAATGGAACCTCCGAGTGCTGAAGCACGTAGCGCGTAAAAATAGTCTGTTCTCGGTTGCAACACTCACTATCGAGTTCCAAACTGCCCCAGGAAGCAACGTCAGCACAATAACTGTTCGTCGGGAGCTTCATGAAATGGGTTTCTATGGCCGAGCAGCCGCACACAAGCCTAAGATCACCATACGCAATGCCAAGCATCAGCTGGGGTGGTGTAAGGCTCGCTGCCATTGGACTCTGGAGCAGTGGAAACACGTTCTCTGGAGTTATGAATCACGCTTCACCATCTGGCGGTCCGACGGACAAATCTGGGTTTGGCGGATCCCAGGAGAACGGTACCTGCCGAATGCATATTGCCAACTGTAAAGTTTGGTGGAGGTGGAATAATGGTCTGGGGCTGTTTTTCATGGTTCAGGCTAGGTCCCTTAGTTCGAGTGAAAGGAAATCTTTATGCTAGAGCATACAATAAATTCTAGACGATTATGTGCTTCCAACTTTGTTGCAACAGTTTAGGGGGGGCCCTTTCCTCTTTCAGCATGATAATGCCCCCATGCACAAAGCGAGGTCCATACAGAAATGGTTTGTTCGAGATCGGTGTGGAAGAAACTTGACTGGCCTGCACACGGCCCTGACCTCAACTCCATCGAACACCTTTAGGATTAATTGAGACGTTGACTGTGAGCCAGGCCTAATTGTCCAACATCAGTACCCAACCTCGCTAATGCGCTTGTGGCTAAATGGAAGCAAGTTTCCGCAGCAATGTTCTAACTTCTAGTGGAAAGCCTTCCCAGAAGAGTGGAGGCTGTTATAGTAGCAAAGGGGGGGACCAACTCCTTATTAATGCCCATGATTTTGGATTGAGATGTTGGACGAGCAGGTGTCCACATACTTTTGGTCACGAACTGTCGTTTTGATTAGTGAAAACACTGCTTGTGAACTATGGTCCAACATGCATGTTGTGTAGGATCCGTGGTCAATGAAAGTTTATTGAGCCAGATTTAAGGTCTTGCACTAGCACAATCTAATGGATTCCTATTTACCGAAATCTCTAGGTCTAATACTTGATCTCTCTAGATTGTTGATCTTGTGCTATAACCACACACTCTCTCCCCCAGGTGAGTTTGGTGAGGTGTACAAGGGACGTCTGAAGCTCCCAGGCAAGAGGGAGATCTACGTGGCCATTAAGACCCTGAAGGCAGGATACGTGGAGAAGCAGAGGCGGGACTTCCTGTCCGAGGCGTCAATCATGGGACAGTTCGACCACCCCAACATCATCAGACTTGAGGGCGTGGTCACCAAGAGTCGGCCAGTCATGATCGTCACAGAGTTTATGGAGAACGGGGCCCTTGATTCCTTCCTGAGGGTGAGTTATAGAGCATGTGTGTATCAAGCATCTTAGAGTAAAATAGCTGCTCTAAGATCAGCTGGTCTCCCTGTACATGTTATCTTATTCCTTATGATTCAAAAGGCAAAACTGATCCTTGATCAGCACTCCCACTATGAGACACATTATGAATATAGCTCCAGGAATATGGAGAGTTTTCAGTCGACTATGCCTAATTAATAATTTATTAACACAGTTTACCATGTCTTTTTGTAGTATCTTTATAGAAATGTTATACTGTGGTAATAGTTTATTTACATAATTGGCTAGTGCAACATATATCATCATATATGTGCATTGCAGCTTGTTTGTGGATTGACAAAACGCATATGAATTAGAGATGATGATATATAATGCAGAACATTTGTGACTGCAATAAACATGCAGTTCATGGGCCATGGCAATGTACTGTAGAGTTCTACAGCCAAGAATAGGGTTTAGGATTAGAGCACATTGAGCTCTATTTTAACTAACCTAACGCAAAGGTAAATCTAAGCCAGGGATCATCAACTAGATTCAGTTGCTGAACGATTTTTTTCCTGGAGTGGATTGTAGTGGGGCCGGAACATAATTACAAATAATTTGTAGGCTGCAAATTGACCGCAAGAAGCCCCAAAAAGATATCTTTGACTAAAACATAATAATTTCAAACCTTGCTTACATTTGTATATGATCACGTGTCTCTATATTATACGTGGGAATAATTGGGAACAGATTTCTTAAATTAAAATCACTTGGAGCTGATTTCCTAGTGTTTTTACAGTCTTATGTCCAACAATGAAAATTCCACAGAAAACTTGGGGGGCCAAATAAAACCACCCGCGGGCCAAATTCATCCCACGGGCCTTCAGTTGTGAACCATGATCTAAGCGCTGGCAGTAGCGCTATAGGTCTGAGGGTGTGTCAGAAATATTTGGGGTTTTGATTAATAAACAAGTTGCAGGTGTGACGAGGGCTTGGCCACTCACTGGCCAATCAATGCGTTCCATGGCTTAAAACTGCATGTGCTTGTCTTAAATTCTGTAGATTATTGATGGTCTTTGAGTTGTCATCAACTCCAATTCGGCTGGGGCATGGAATATTCTTGTCCTGGTCCATTGTTGATTAATTCTACAACTTATCTAATAGCCTAGGCTATAGTAATGAGTAATAGCAACAGTAAAAAAAATGAAAACATCCAGTATTTTCTCAATAGACTATGCTTGGAATGTTGGCAGTCAACATTGTTGTAATTGACTTCAACGAGCCTAGCATACATGTCTTTACGCATTGCACTTCTCCTCAAATGAAAATACTAGGCTACCGTAAATTGTATTGTATGTGTGTGACACAAAATCTCAATAAGCAAAATATAGCCTAGGCCTACCATTGATGCTGCACTATAGGACTGAGTAATTTAAATACGTTTGAAGTGCGTATTTGGTAACCGGATGAGAGGCGCTCTTTGGCGATAGGGATGGATACTTAAACAAGTGAAATGAAGTATGCAAGTAGGCTTATGTGTGTCTGATTTAGGATGTGCAGTATATTTTCAATTCAAGACCCTCTGACGAATAGACCATTTAAACACCTTTTATGGATAGACTACGTTGCAAGACCAGGATAAAAAAAGGCATGACAGCATTGCTGTTGAACCAGCCTTAGTAGTCGAGTCCTAAGGTAAGGGTAGCCTATGAAGGGCTTGATATGAAACGGAAAACAAGCAATCTGTTTTTGAAAACAACAACAATATTTCTAAATAGGATGGGGTCAGAAGCATGACCTCATAAATCGCTTCTCTCGTTCTATGGCACTGTGTGCACACGTTGGCCTTAGTGTCTTTACACATAACGTTCACGCGTCTATACAAAAAACTAGGCTCCTGTCAATTGTATCGTTGCCTATGTGCGAGGAAGATTCTCAAAAAAAATCGGCCCTTGATATGGCATTATAGGATTGAATAGTTTGGAGGAACGTGTCTTTGGTAATCAGACGAGGGGAATGGGAGATGAACATGGGGATGAACAGCCTACTCAATCAAGTGAAATGAAGTATGCAGGTATGTGAATTGTGAATAATGAAAAAGCATGAGGGCACAAACCTCCAAAATATGTCAAAGCACTCTCAGTTGACCAGTAGACTTTCAGTGGCTCTCAGTAGCACCAGTATAACTCTCAGTAGAGCCCTTTATTCATAGGCTACTTGGATAATGGCCAGCATAAAAAGACAGACCTATGCGAAACTGCTACACCAGCGTTGATTAAAGGGAGAGTAGGCTATGCTTGGTTTTTAATCAAATTAAATGGGGGGAAACCCTTTTTTTTATGTTTCTGAATACGAGATTCACTGGCACAAAAGCAACATCTCTCTTCCCCTGGGCCCTGTGCGTCATGGCTGGATAGGCTGAGCTCCTGCTCTCAAAACCAATACTATCATCAACTGCATTACCGTTAAGAAATGCTTTTTCTGGGTCTTAAAACTTCCCTTTAGAGATGCATGAAATGGTCACTGTGGCCACTCAAATATTGCCACCCCTCCCACCTCAGCGCAAGCGAGCTGATGTTGGACAGGTAAATTGCCTTCACACCAGCTGAAAATAGAGACCTCTGTGTAACTCCAGAAGATTTGAAAATTAACCGAACACAATTCCATCTTCTCCTCATCGAAGACTTCCTGAAATAGCCAACTTCCGTCTTCATTTAATTTCTCCACTCATGCCCCGAGCTCTTAATGAACTATCCCCTCACTCTTTTGTAGCTGGTAAGGAACGAGCGAGTGTACAGCTTAATCAATATTCAACCCTTTTTTTTCTCTCCGTCCCTTCTTCCTCCATCTCATGGATTGGTTTTCCTCTTCACTTTGATCTACTGCTGGTTTAAAGGGACCCTTTGAAGTTGGCTTTGCTAGCCGCCACATCTGACTTGTGTTCCCATCGATCTTACCCTACCCTCTTATTTGTTAGTATGTGTCGGGTTCAAAGCTCCTCTGAGCATTGGAGACACGGGGAGGAACTAGGAAGGGTTTGGGGAGAGAGCTCCTCCGTGTGTGTGTGTGTTACCCACAGTGATGGACGATGTACCATATTTACTACATCCTCTAACAACTAGTTTTGATAGGATCGTGTTTGGAGAATCCAATTTGGGAATCAAAAAGCATACCCTTTCCTTTTGATATAAAATAGGTGATGAGATGCAAGACAAGGGCTGTCTGGGACTGTGTCAAAAGCTGCTAGCGTAAAAATCTGAAGAACAAACCACTTTAAGCGTAAGGCTTCAAGATTCAGTCACATAATCAGACAGAGAAAAAAAACTGTTTTCTGTCTTGTAGAAGTAGGTCGCGCTCAGATAGGCATCAGGTTAGGCTGTTTGTCACACTGTGTGTGTATGAACATTGTACATATGTCTGACGGCAGATCTTGTACCCTTGTACAAAAGTTTGCCCTTACTTCCTGGCTGTGGTGTCACAGATGCATCCGCAGGGTTTTCTAATCTGGGAGCGAGATCCCAGAGGACGCGGAATCTTCAGCACAGACTCTCTCCGTGTCAGGACAATGTTGGCTAGGCATGGCCTTTATGTAATATGACAGAATATGTGGCATAGCATGCAGAATGTGCTTGTGTTAGTGTCATGTCGTTGCGGTTGTCAAATCAATTGCATTGCAATCAAATAGAACCATGCAATCGAATACAACCGTGTCTGGTCGACACACCTCAATGCCTAATGCTGTCAAATAGTGCAGGAATCAGTGAAGTATTGCTTGTTTATTGTCAACATCTCCTTCGGAAAGGCCTGCAAATTAAAAGTTTATTTTGATATGGCCGTCGTCTTCTCCTGTCTGCAGCAAGAGAAAATGGCGGCGATCACAATAATAACAATGGTAATGACACTAACGATCCTCATTTATCTGTTTCTTTCTCTCTCTCCATCTCTTCTCTCCTGCAGCAAAACGACGGTCAGTTCACCGTTATCCAGCTGGTGGGCATGATGAGGGGCATTGCAGCGGGCATGAAGTACCTCTCTGAGATGAACTACGTCCATAGAGACCTGGCCGCTCGCAACATCCTGGTCAACAGCAACCTGGTCTGCAAAGTGTCTGACTTTGGGCTGTCGCGCTACCTCCAGGACGATACCTCTGACCCCTCCTACACCAGCTCTCTGGTATGTCCTACTAGCTACTCTCTGAGTGTTTTGTTCTGATGTTTTCCTACATTTACACTTTGAAATGGATAGGTAGGTCGCCAGCAATGTACATAGCAACTTGCTGAAAACAAGCAACATAGAACAAGGAAACTGTGATATGTCTCCTTTTTGGTGTGTGTGTGTGTGTGTGTGTGTGTGTGTGTGTGTGTGTGTGTGTGTGTGTGTGTGTGTGTGTGTGTGTGTGTGTGTGTATAGGACTGCTTGAGTACAATAGGGGTAAATGGTACATCTAAAGAACTACAACAGTTTGTGCGACCATCTCTCAGGCATTTCCTTTCAGTCCTCTTCACCACTCTCCCTCACCTCAACTCCACCTCTGTCTCTTCTCTTTAACATTCCACAAGCCTTCTCTCCTCCTTCTCCTCCCTCTTCCCGCTAGTCACGCAGCAGTACTGTCACATCTTCATTAGTGCAGAGACATGCAGACTTAGAGGAAGGCCCCTTTCTCATTGGGATGCGTAGGATGCATGCAAACTGAAAGGGCATCCCAGACCCTTAAACTGACAGATTCTATTATTACTCGGGCATCATGGAAGGGTTTGTGCCCTAATTAACACCACAGAGGAACAGATCTGTAATTATTAGTCACCAACGTTAGTGTAGCCGACTGTGTGCCCTGCATTGACTTTCATTTGAATCTGATAATTAGTTGGATATATGTAGTGGTTTATTATTTGGTTGCTCCTGACAGTTTGGAGGAATTACAGTCAGCCTGGTGCCGTACCAGAGTCCCTTCTTTAGTGAGGTAAACTTTTGGGAAATTATTTATATGTACATGAGGAAATACATATAATTCCACTGCATACGCTTAGAAAAAAGGGTTCCAAAAGGGTTCTTCGGCTGTCCCCATAGGATAACCTTTTTTGGTTTCAGGTAGAACCCTTTTGGGTTCCATGTAGAACCCTCTGGAAAGGATTCTTCATGGAACCCAAAAGGATAAGCCTGGAACCGAAAGGGTTATACCTGGAACCAAAAATGTTTTTTCAAAGGATTCTCCTATGGGGACAGTCGAAGAACCATTTTAGGTTCTAGATAGCACCTTTTTTTCTAATCATCAACGATCAAACACAAAAATGCTCTAAATATAGAGGTTCTAAGGCATCATAACAAAGGATTCATGAGTCAGGTATCAAGGTAGTACAACAATAGAAGACTAAAATTAGTTCTTATGTATCTAAACATCGGTGTTCTTTGTGAAATCAAGGACATGATAACAACAGTACAAACCCACGTCTTCCTTCAGTCAGAAGAGTATTATTATTAGAACTCAACAGCGTGTGTGTGTGTGGGTGCGAAGTGTGTGACTGAGTCTGTATGTGTGTGTGTGTTCCTGACTGTGTGTGTGTCTGTGTGTGTGTCTGTCTCTGTCTGTCTGTGAACACTGAGATACCCGGAAAGGCGGTTGATTGACAGGTTGTCTTAGGTGTGAACAGGAAGTGTGATATGGGTTTGGGAAGTTAATTGCCCACTAGGAAGGAAGACCTACCTGGGTCTCTGTGACCCCTGTGGTTAAGCCCTGCTGAAACAACAAAGACAAGCACACCTTCTGTTGTCAGCTGTCAATCTCGCTGATACCACGAAGGGGGTTAGATGTTTGGATTGGATTATTGTTTAGTGTTCTTGATGTTTAGTTGTTTCATGTACAGTATACAAAACCCCTTGAAAATGAGATGATGTATCTCAAGGGTTTTAGACTGGCGATAAGGGTTGAAAAATAGATAGATATAGGCTTTAGGATATACCTTATTGTCCCCAAGGGGAATTTGTCTTGGACATTAGAAAGGTACTGTACAATGACAGTACTTTTCACACCAACTGTTTTTTTGTGCTTAACCTTTACCCAACCCAGGTATTCCTAATGATAGGACCTATATGGCATGAGAGTTCTGCCATATAACACATATACAGAAACTGCTATTTGCACTCTGTCCATAAGCACACCAGTGTAACACAAGTCTCTCCGAGCATTCCGCTTGACCTTACTGTGTCTTGTCACTAGCTGTGTCCTGACCCTCCATTCTAATCCACTCTCCTGGGGAACGTTCTGGGAATATTCTCTATCCACAGCGGAGACGTTGTGGATAGAATTGTGGTCCTTGGGTCCCTCACATCTTACTTTAATTAAGCCATGCTTGCTGCCAAGCCGCCATGGCAGCGCCCTTCACTCGCTGTCCTCCCTCCGCCGGTTACGAGGTGAACGCAGAATGCCAAAGCAATCATGGAGCGAGGCCAGCGCGGCTTGTGGAGGCCGAGGGAATCAGGGAAATTAACTTCCGCCAACGTGCTGTGATATACGTCGCAATCGACCTCCTCCTCCTGCAAATTAATCACCTTATTTTCCTTTCTCTCCTTCCTTTGTGATGTTTTCCCACCATTTCGGAGGGCACCAATTACCTAGCTTCCAGAGCGGTGCTGGGGAGGGTGCTGGCGGACATGCTGTTAATTACATAGTGTTAACTCTGGGGTTGGTACTCACGCAGGGACCAGAGTGGCTATAGGAGCAGGGGGGTAGAGAAATACATTTCTCCTCAAATGTTTGCTGCATGGTCGCAAAAGGTAATCTCTTTATTTAGGCTTTGGTGATTCAGTTGTAATGTTTTGACCAGCACATGGTTTAAGACCTAATTGCTAACTTGAACCATGTCAGTCAAACCGTCTGACCGTTGTCAGTATATCACGAAAGCTCGATTAAAGATCACTTTGACGAGCATCAAACAAAACATTGACTACAGATGTTTACAGACGTCGACTTTTACCTTCTTTCTCTTTCTCTTTCTACAGCTATTGTCCCGCTTCAGCACTATATTTGGTTGTGTGTAATTACTCCCAGCATGCACCTCTTCAGGATGCTGCCCTCACTGCGAGTGGAGAGGGATGACCCGTGTGACCTTACGGAGGACAGAATTGATTTTTAGACGCTCTGCGGGCCATGAATTTCACATCAGTCCATCTATTTATCCTTCTATCCGTCCATCCATCTTTTCACTTATTTTTCATCACATATTTTCCCTGGGGGACCAAGTGGCTCAAAGGAATGACAGGCAGAGTCCCTGCGTAATGTATGATGTGTTGTGTGTGTGTTTGGTTTAGTTTTACTATCCTTGTGGGGACCAGAAGTCCCCAGAAAATTCGGACAACTGGGTACATTTCGCCTGCCCCCACAAGGAAAAAGGTTTTTTTTAGGCTTAGGCATTATTTCCAGCTGAAATAATACATTTAATAAAAATATTATATAAATGCCCTGAAGCAAAAATATACACAAATAATATATTATCTGATGAAATTGCTTTAGAAAGGTACACAAGACACGGATGTCCTCTCTCCCCCTTCCTGTTTGCACTGGCAATTGAACCGCTTGCAGAAAGAATTAGACAGGATCCAAATGTAACAGGTATCAGTATTGGTAAACATGAATATAAACAAAACTTATTTGAATATGATCTCGTGATATACAGTTGAAGTCGGAAGTTTACATACACCTTAGCCAAATACATTTAAACTCAGTTTTTCACAATTCCTGACATTTAATCCTAGTAAAAATTCCCTGTCTTAGGTCAGTTAGGATCACCACTTTATTTTAAGAATGTGAAATGTCAGAATAATAGTAGAGAGAATGATTTATTTTAGCTTTTATTTCTTTCATCACATTCCCAGTGGGTCAGAAGTTTACATATACTCAATTAGTATTTTGTAGAATTGCCTTTAAATTGTTGAACTTGGGTCAAACGTTTCGGGTAGCCTTCCACAAGCTTCCCACAATAAGTTGGGTGAATTTTGGCCCATTCCTCCTGACAGAGCTGGTGTAACTGAATCAGGTTTCTAGGCCTCCATGCTCGCACACGCTTTTTCAGTTCTGCCCACACATTTTCTATAGGATTGAGGTCAGGGCTTTGTGACTTTGTTGTTGTACCTTGACTTTGTTGTCCTTAAGCCATTTTGCCACAACTTTAGAAGTATGTTTGTCGTCATTGTCCATTTAGAAGACCAATTTGCGACCAAGCTTTAACTTCCTGACTGATGTCTTGAGATGTTGCTTCAATATATCCACATAATTTTCCTGCCTCATGATGCCATCTATTTTGTGAAGTGCACTAGTCCCTCCTTCAGCAAAGCACCCCCACAACATGATGCTGCCACCCCCGTGCTTTACGATTAGGATGGTGTTCTTCGGCTTGCAAGCCTCCCCCTTTTTCCTCCAAACATAACGATGGTCATTATGGCCAAACAGTTCTATTTTTGTTAAATCAGACCAGAGGACATTTCTTCAAAAAGTACATATGGAAATAGATACTTTTAATCCTGTTTCCTCCAGCATCTTCACAAGGTCCTTTGCTGTTGTTTTGGGAGTGATTAGCACTTTTCGCACCAAAGTGAAGAGGCACTGAGATTGAAGGTAGGCCTTGAAATACATCCACAGGTACACCTCCAATTGACTCAAATGTTGTCAATTAGCCTATCACAAGCTTCTAAAGCCATGACATACTTTTCTGACATTTTCCAAGCTGTTTAGAGGCACAGTCAACTTAGTGTATGTAAGCTTCTGACCCACTGGAATTGTGATACAGTGAATTATAAGTTAAATAATCTGTCTGTCAACAATTGTTGTAAGACCTCCAACCTTCCGACTTCAACTGTATGTGTGTGTCTTCATGCTCGCCTGTGTGTTTGCGCACACTTGAATGGGTGTGTGTCTTTGAGGCTGCATCAAAGAGGGCAAGCGGTTGAGAGGCGAGGTCACCCACAGCCCAGTAACATACCTCATCCATCAAACCCCCGCGACCTGACTGACATTCTCCCTCTCTCCGCTCCGCTGCCTTCAATCCACCCTCTGTTTTTGTTCCTTTTTTTCTATTTCCATCCTTTCCTCCTTTCCTTCTCTCCCTCTGGCATGTTTCCTTTTGTGTTGTTTATCACGCGTGTGAAATATTTATGTGGCAAAAGTTACAGGGGACTTAAGGGGAACTCATCCCTGAGTAAAGAAGTGAAAAAGAAGCGGAAAAACTCAGAGAAAAGTTGCCATTCGGTCCACCCAGACTCCTTTATCAAAGCGGGAACATGGCTTGATTTATAACTCCTGTCATGTGTGACAGATCAAGCTGCTATCTATGACTGAGGTGGGCATACTGTGCCTGTATGGATGCACTGTGCCTGTATGGATGCACTATGGATGCAGAGCATGATTCAGACATGGTGATCCTCTACATAGCACACTGAAGGGGGGACCAAATGTAATGTGGGAGACAGATTTTGTCACAACCCTGACCTCAGTCCATATAATGACATTGGACAATCATGGGAAGTTGCTGGCCAGTCCGCCAGTTAGTAAACTAGCGAGCTACTACAGATTCAATTCATTTTTGATTAATTGGTCCTCAAAGAGAGAGAGACAGAGGGTCACAGCATGCTAGTTCCTGGGAAGAGAAAACGCTATGATAGGGTAACATGTTTTACAATTTAGCAGACACTCTTATCCAGAGTGACATATAATAGCAATTGGGGTCAAGTGCCTTGCTCAAGGGCACATCGACAGATTTTTCACTTAGTCGGCTTGGGGATTAAAACCAGAGACCTTTAGCCACTAGAATACCTGCCGCCCAATGACATGAGTAGAGACACATCAGTTCTTGTTTAAACAACCCAGGCAATCTGTTATGTGATTAGTCTGTGTGCTGTGGGCTGTAATTGCCTATTTTCCAACTTCTCAGAGTCATCTCAAGGGGACAGAATAAAGATGTCACCCGGTTACACAAGCCAAGGTCGTAGTCTAATATTAAACCTCTGAAAAAGCCTAACAAGGATGTGCAAAAATACATGATAATAAGATAGTATTCACGCTGGGTTTAATTTGAGGGGCCCCTGGTGGCCCCTGAGTCATCAGGGGCCCAGATAGAGGTTGCACAAGGGTAGGGAGCATTTCTATTAAGCAGAAGTGGTGTCATCGAGTTGAAGATCTGAAGGAATATGTTACCTGCAAAAGACTACACAGACGTTTATCGAAGGTCGGATTTCATACCCTGCCATAATGGCGCCGAAGGAGATGGCTGCCGTTTCACGATCCTGTAACCAATTGGGATATTGTGTATGTTTTTTTGTGTTATTTGTAAGTATTTTGTACATAATGTTTCTGCCACAGTGTCTTGTGACCGAAAAGTGCTTCTAGAAATCAGAACAGCGATTACACACCTTGAACTGGACGAATAATTTCACTTTAATGAGTCGGACGAGAGGGATTTACTCCAGACAACCGAACATGCCCACATCCCCATCATTCGCAGGAAAAGGTATCGCGGAAGGCGATCGGGGTGCCTTGTGAGGATCCGCCGAAGAGTGGCTAATCTCCCTTTGCCATCGGTACTATTGGCCAACGTACAATTGCTGGATAATGAATTGGACGAACTAAAAGCACGTATATCCTACCAACAGGACATTAAAAACTGTAATATCTTATGTTTCACCGAGTCGTGGCTTAACAACGACATCAATAACATACAGCTGGCGGGCTATAACTGTAACGGCAGGATAGAACAGCAGCCTCTGGTAAGACAAGCGGTTGGGTCTATGTATATTTGTAAGAAACAGCTGGTGCACGATATCTAAGGAAGTCTCGAGGTTTTTCTCACCTGAGGTAGAGTATCTCATGATAAGCTGTAGACCACACTATCTACCTAGAGAGCTTTCATCTGTATTTTTCGTAGCTGTCTACATACCACCACAGACCGATGCTGGCACTAAGACGGCACTCAATGAGCTGTATTCCGCCATAAGCAAACAGGAAAACGCTCCTCCAGAGGCGGCGCTCCTAGTGACTGTGGACTTTAATGCATGGAAACTTAAATCCGTTTTACCAAATTTCAACCAACATATTAAATGTGCAACCAGAGGGAAAAAAACTCTAGACCACCTTTACTCCACACACAGAGACGCGTACAAAGCTCTCCCTCGCCATCCATTTGGCTAATATGACCATAATTGTATCCTCCTGATTCCTGCTTACAAGCAAAAATTCAAGCAGGAAGCACCAGTGACTCAGTCAATAAAAAAAGTGGTCAGATGAAGCAGAGGCTAAGCTACTGGACTGTTTTGCTAGCACAGACTGGAATATGTTCCGTGATTCTTCCGATGGTATTGAGGAGTACACCACATCAGTCACTGGCTTCATCAATAAGTGGTTCGATGACGTCATCCCCACAGTGACTGTAGGTACATACCCCAACCAGAAGCCATGAATTACAGGCAACATCCGCACTGAGCTAAAGGGTAGAGCTGCCGCTTTCAAGTAGTGGGACTCTAACACAGAAGCTTATAAGAAATCCGGCTGTGCCCTCTGACGAGCCATCAAACAAACAAAGCATCAATCAGGACTTAGATCAAATCGTACTACACTGGCTCCGACGCTCGTCGGATGTGGTTGTGCTTGCAGACTATTACAGACTACAAAGGGAAGCACAGCCGAGAGCTGCCCAGTGACACGAGCCTACCATACGAGCTAAATTACTTCTATGCTCGCTTCAAGGCAAGTAACACTGAAACATGCATGAGAGCATCAGCTGTTCCAGACGACTGTGTGATCACAATCTCTGCAGCCGATGTGAGTGAGACCTTTAAACAGGTCAACATTCACAAGGCCACAGGGCCAGACGGATTACCAGGACGTGTACTCCGAGCATGCGCTGATCAACTGGAAAGTGTCTTCACTGACATTTTCAACCTCTCCCTGTCTGAGTCTGTAATTTCAACATATTTCAAGCAGACCACCATAGTCCCTGTGCCCAAGAACACTAAGGTAACCTGCCTAAATGACTACCGACCCGTAGCACTCGTCTGTAACCATGAAGTGCTTTGAAAGGCTGGTCATGGCTCACATCAACACTATTATCCTAGAAACCCTAGACTCACTCCAATTTGCATATCGCCCCAACAGATCCTAGGGTTGCAGGGTAGCCTAGTGGTTAGCGCGTTGGGCTAATAACCAAGAGGTTGCAAGTTCGAATCCCTGAGCAGACAAGGTACAACTCTGTTGTTCTGCCCCTGAACAAGGCAGTTAACCCACTGTTCCTAGGCTGTCATTGAAAATAAGAAATTGTTCTTAACTGACTTGCCTAGTCAAATAAAGGTAAATTAAATAAAGATGACGCAATATTTATTGCACTCCACACTGCCTTTTGGACAAAAGGAACACTTATGTGAGAATGCTATTCATTGACTACAGCTCAGTGTTCAACACCATAGTGTCCTCAAAGCTCATCACTAAGCTAATGACCCTGGTACTAAACACCTTCCGCTGCAAGTCTTCATCGACCTGTCCAAGGCTTTCGACTCTGTCAATCATCGTATTCTTATCGGCAGACTCAACAGCCTTGGTTTCTCTAATGACTACCTCGCCTGGTTCACTAACTACTTCGCAGATAGAGTTCATTGTGTCAAATCGGAGGGCCTGTTGTCCAGACCTCTGGCAGTCTCTATGGAGGTGCCACAGGGTTCAATTCTCGGGCCAACTCTTTTCTCTGTATATATCAATGATGTCGCTCTTGCTGCTGGTGATTCTTTGATCCATCTCTATGCAGACGACATCATTCTGTATACATCTGGCCCTTCTTTGACACTGTGTTAACAAACCTCCAAACGAGCTTCAACGCCATACGACACTTCTTCTGTGGCCACCAACTGCTATTAAATGCTAGTAAATCAAAATGCATGCTCTTCAACCGATTGCCGCCCGCTCCTGCTCGCCCGGCTAGCATCACTACTCTGGATGGTTACAACTTAGAATATGTGGACAATTATAAATAGCTAGGTGTCTGGCTAGACTGTAAACTCTCCTTCGAGACTCACATTAAGCATATCCAATCCAAAGTTAAATCGAGAATCGTCTTCCTATTTCGCAACAAAGCTTCCTTCACTCATGCTGCCAAACATACCCTCATAAAACTTACTATCCTACCAATCCTTGACTTCGACGATGTCATTTACAAAATAGCCTCCAACACTCTACTCAGCAAATTGGATGCAGTCTATCAGTGCCATCCATTTTGTCACCAAAGCCCCATATACTACCTACCACTGCGACCTGTATGCTCTCGTTGGCTGGTCCTCGCTACATATTCGTTGCCAAACCCACTGGCTCCAGGTCATCTATAAGTCTTTGCTAGGTAAAGCGCCGCCTTATCTCAGCTCACTGCTCACCATAGCAACACCCACCCATAGCATGCGCTCCAGCAGGTATATTTCATTGGTCATCCCCAAAGCCAACATCTACTTTGGCCACCTTTCCTTCCAGTTCTCTGCTGCCAGTGACTGGAATGAATTGCAAAAATCACTGAAGTTGGAGACTTATATCTCCCTCACTAACTTTAAGCATCAGCTGTCAGAGCAGCTTACCAATCGCTGCAGCTGTACACAGCCCATTTGTAAATAGCCCATCCAACCACCT
Source organism: Salmo salar (assembly GCF_965601325.2). Lineage (NCBI taxonomy): Eukaryota > Metazoa > Chordata > Actinopteri > Salmoniformes > Salmonidae > Salmo > Salmo salar. Next base: position 19,340,715 of record NC_138304.1, read on the forward strand.
ACCTCATCCCCATATTTGTTTTTCTGCTCTTTTGCACACCAGTATTTCTACTTGCACATCCTAATCTGCACATATATCACTCCAGTGTAAATTGCTAAATTGTAATTACTTTGCCACTATTGGCCTATTTATTGCCTTACCTCCTTACTTCATTTGCACACACTGTATACATATTTTTCTATTGTGTTATTGACTGTACGGTTGTTTAACTCTTTGTTGTTTTTGTCGCAGTGCTTTGCTTTATCTTGGCCAGGTCGCAGTTGTAAATGAGAACTTGTTCTCAACTGGCCTACCTGGTTAAATAAAGGTGAAATAAATACAAATATAATAAAAAGTGAATCCTGGACTTCCTGATGGGCCGCCCCCAGGTGGTAAGGGTAGGTAACAACACATCCGCCACACTGATCCTCAAAACGGGGGCCCCTCAGGGGTGCGTGCTCAGTCCCCTCCTGTACTCCCTGTTCACTAATGACTGCACGGCAAGGCGCGACTCCAACACCATCATTAAGTTTGCTGATAACACAACAGTGGTAGGCCTCATCACCAACAACGACAAGACAGCATATAGGGAGGAGTTCAGAGACCTGGCTGTGTGGTGCCAGGACAACAGCCTCTCCCTCAACGTGATCAAGTCTAAGGAGATGATTGTGGGCTACAGTAAAAGGAGGACCAAGCACGCCCCATTTCTCATCGACGGGGCTGTAGTGGAGCAGGTTGAGAGCTTCAAGTTCCTTGGTGTCCACATCACCAACAAACTAACATGGTCCAAGCACACCAAGACAGTCATGAAGAGGGCGCGACAAAACCTATTCCCCCTCGGGAGACTGAAAAGATTTGGCATGGGTCCTCAGATCCTCAAAAGGTTCTACAGCTGCACCATCGAGAGCATCCTGACTGGTTGCATCACCGCCTGGTATGGCAACTAAGCCTCCGACCACAAGGCACTGCAGATGGTAGTGCGTACGGCCCAGTACATCACTGGGGCCAAGTTCCTGCCATCTAGGACCTCTATACCAGGCGGTGTCAGAGGAAGGCCCTAAAAATTGTCAATGACTCTAGCCACTCTTGTCATAGACTGTTCTCTCTATTTAAGTGCATAAGTCACTTTAATAACTCTACCTACATGTATATATTACCTCAATTACCTCGACTAACCGGTGCCCACGCACATTGACTCTGTACCGGTAACCCCTGTACATATTTTCACTATTGTTATTTTACTGCTGCTCTTTAATTATTGTTACTTTTATTTCTTATTTTTCTTTAGGTATTTTTCTTAAAACTGCATTGTTGGTTAAGGGCTTGTAAGTAAGCATTTCACTATAAGGTGCATGTGACAAGTACAATGTGATTTGATACCACTTTGAGACCCCCTGAGAAATGTGTGTTACTACAACTTTGTCATAAGGTAGAGGACCATAGACTCCTACACTAAACTATATAATTGAAATAAATAGCAGTAGATTACTCTATGTGGGCACTTTGTGAAATGATGCCTGAAATAGTTCCATGGAGTCAAATATAACTTCCCTTGACGTTTTAAGTGGGAACCTATTCTCCATTGCACTTAAGACAGTGGAACTGTAGAAGGGCCCGCCTCTCCCAGACAGTCCCTGGGGTGTGTTTTCTCTCTCTCTCTCTCTACTCTCTACTCTCTGTATTTGGGCAGACTGCCAGTGCCAGCAATCATTGCTTTCGGGACATAAACGGCAGTTGATGGAGCACTTTGCCTAGCCTATGTAAATGTGCTCGGGACCATTTGAGTGTGCATTGTTTAGGAATGGATTACAGAGAAGTTGGGGCAGAGTCTGTGTGTCTGCCCCATTACTGGGAGTTCACAGATTTGTCTTCCACCGGAGGGGAATAAATCTGCATTTGGGGACAGCTGCTACTTTAGTAACCACATGATGGTACTCATTGATATCTCTTCGAGAGATGGAGTGGCATAGGTTGCATGCATCAGCAATGAAAAACAAAACAACAGAGAGTTAGAGGATTGAGAAGTTTTGTGGGAGAAGAGCTTGCAGGGTATTTAGTCAACGTTTCCTGGGACACCAGGGCGCGGCATTGATCCAGTTTGTTTGGAGCAATACACACTGCCATTTGACACTCTAGATTCCCCTTCAGTCTATAGATCGCCAGTGACATACTCCATTGAATTACTGGAAACACACTACATCTATCATAGTACACGTTATTGTAGCAATGGCAGGTGTCCCACGTCTCCTACATGTCGTGTGTGTAAAGGGAGCTCCTCCACACACACTGCGTACCTGTCTGTCACAAAACGCCACACCGCTCGCCCACGTCCCGTGATCCTCCTTAACCCTGACAGCACTCTGCCCACTCTGCTCCCAGCAGGTCTACCCCAGATGAGCCTCTACACCTGTCACTTTACCTGTCACAACGGGTCACGACCTGTTACAAGCCGTCACATCTAGTCAGGACCAATCCCTTCGGCTCGTCTTGTTGACTTGAAGGTTATCTGGAGGTAACTTGTCTGTTTGAAGTGATGGTATGGTAGGTCTGCGATAATCAAGTGTATTACTGATTCATATTCAGTGTTTAATATCTGTGCAGGGTTGCAGGTGTGATTGCAGGGAACATTGAAAATATTAGGCTTTGTTGTTGTTTTTTTTCTTTTTTTTTCTGTGGAGTCCCTTTGTAAATATAACGTTGTTTCCGAAGGGTGGTGAGAGAACAACAATTATGCTCTCATGCCGACGTTAAGATGTCTCAATGAAATGCATTGTGCGTATTCTTTACGTGATGAGCAGCTAGCTGAAGAAATTGATGGAGCTTGGCTGGAGGTTGTTGTATGGTTTGGCTTGTGTAGTTGAACATGCCTCTGTGTGTGCTCTCTAAGACTCAACGCCACCAAAGAGAACAGAATCTTACTTTTTTACTGGCTTGTACTTTTCACCCAGTGAATGAAATTACTTTCTGGCTCACACACACACACACACACACACACACACACACACACACACACACACACACACACACATTCTCTCTCTATTCTCCCAGGCTCCACAAAGCGTCTGTTTGGCTGTGTTGACACTAGACCCGTTTTAATTCCCCTCTCTTTCTATTTTCCTCCCTCTCTCCTCTTCCTCCCTGGGGTATTCTCTCTCTCTTTTCTCCTCCTGAGTTAATAAAGAAAAAAAAAAACATTCAATCACAGGAGGTTGGTGGCACCTTAATTGGGGAGGACGGGCTCATGGTAATGGCTGGAGTGGATTCAGTGGAATGGCATCAAATACATCAAACAAATGGTTTCCATGTGTTTGATACCATTCCTTTCACTCCTTTCCAGCCATTATTATGAGCCGTCCTCCCCTCAGCAGCCTCCACTGCATCCAATGCTTTTATTATACATTTGCCTTCTCGTTCTGTTCTGCAGCACTTTGTGTTATTAAAGTGTCGTTTTGACCCGTGTGCTTGCAGATAGCTCGCCCACAGCGATAATTACTAATGATCTGCATAGCTGCCTCCCGCAGTCCTAGCCTTTCTGCTAGGACCTGCGCAAAGCGATGCATAGAGGCACGGGGGTCTTGTACGGTGAGCGTCTTTACCCAGGCCACGGTGACGACAGAGCTCCCAGAGAGAGAGAGAGAGAGAGAGAGAGAGAGAGAGAGTATATTAAGATCACAGCTCCGAGAGAGGAACATGGAAGAGGCATGGTTAAAATGTTTCATACTTTCTTTTTATCTGGTGTCCAAGTTGAAATAGGCGCCTTGAAGCATGGCTCTGACAACGTTAGAGATGAGAGCTGGGTCTTTATTTTCATTGGTGTGGATGGAGTTTCATGTATTTTTCTATAGCCTTGAGACAGAACTTAGACAAGAGAAAGCCTTTTGGTGTCTGGGATCAGCAGAAAAGTCATCAGAGCTTAGAAAGATAGTCTTTTTTTCTTTCAAAGAAACACAAATAAACTCTGTCTGTCTGTCTGTCTGTCTGTCTGTCTGTCTGTCTGTCTGTCTGTCTGTCTGTCTGTCTGTCTGTCTGTCTGTCTGTCTGTGTAACAGCTCAGGCCTGTGTTCCCGAACCATACACCCTGACAACAGCCTCCACTGAGGTCCGAGGTTAACATCATGTTCAGGGTCAGGAGCTCCCAGAGGTCAAACACTCTGAGCTGGGCCTTAATGAGCTGAGTTTGAGTCTGGACCTCTACACACCACACACACACACACACACACACACACACACACACACACACACACACACACACACACACACACACACACACACACACACACACACACACACACACACACACACACACACACACACACACACACACACACACACACACACACATTCACTGATGCTTGTGCATGCACATACAGCCACACACAAGCAAAAAGCAGATGACACACATCTACACACACACACACACATACAAAACACACCTCCCGGTCATGTGCGAGAAAGCCAGGAGAGCAGGGTGGGCCTTGTCTAGCTCTCCCGTCTGTCCTTTCAAACCCGACTTATCTACACATTCCCAGGTTGAACTAATTGGCATTATTAAGCTGGCCGGATACAATAGAAACCACCAAGTGGTCCACAAACAGGTTAGTGTGTGTGGAGGGAATCTTAAACAAGCCACCCGGCAATTTCAATCAGAGCCGTGCATGACTCGCCCCAGGCCCAGGTAGTCCAATTACAAACAGACACGCTCGACAGGCGCGCTCAAACCCCAACCAAATCCCTCTTTATTCAAACTCAGGGGTAGAGACGGCCGGAGGGAGAGACGTGCTGTGGGTCGATGTGTGAAGGGCAGATCATATTAAGAGGGGGGGCATAGGTACAATCCCTTGCTGCTGGATCGATAGGGAGAAGGGGGGGGGGGGGGGGGCAGTTGTCTTTTGGTTAGAAGGGTTTGGAATGAGCATATCTGGTTATTTTATTGGACTAATCATGTCATTTCTGCTCTCTCTCTCTCTCTCTCTCTATCCCCCTATCCCTCCCCCTCTCTCCCCATCTCCCTCAGGGGGGTAAGATCCCAGTGAGGTGGACAGCTCCAGAGGCCATCGCCTACAGGAAGTTCACCTCAGCCAGTGACGTGTGGAGCTACGGCATCGTCATGTGGGAGGTGATGTCATTCGGAGAGAGACCCTACTGGGACATGTCCAACCAGGATGTGAGTATTATTGTCATGTTGAACTTTTGAACGAATATTCAGATCAATCAAATTTCAATCAATCAAATGAATTAATTAATTTAGCCCGTTTTACAATGAATGAGCATCCAGATAAAAGGTGAACCTTCTAGTTTTTAATGTTGTGTCATAGAATACAAACACACACACACACCAATGAGCTCCATATCCCCAGCCGGCCAACTGTCTCTCTGGAGCCTGGTCCACCAGGGCTGGCCAACCCAGCAGATGTTCCCTCTCTGGGCCAGCATGCAGGCAGCGACTGGTGGGACACACACACAGGGAGGAGGCCTGGCGCTGCTTACAGCATGGCCTGCTGTTCTCTTCAGTCAGAACACACACACATATATGTGGGTTTACATTAGTTATTCCGTTTAACAAATACAAAGGCTGCTAAATAGAATTGGCGCAGGCCATTGTAAAATAATGTTTTTCAGCCTATTCACTGATGGAAATACATTTGACTTTAGATGCTTGTCGGTCTATAGGTCAATTTGCATAATTTTGTGGAATTAAATTGCTGCGTGTACAATATATTCTTTATGTAGGCTATGTTATTTATCACACACGTACAGCATACAAATACAGAGCCTTTAAAAAAAATATATATATATTTCACCTTTATTTAACCAGGTAAGCTAGTTGAGAACAAGTTCTCATTTACAACTGCGACCTGGCCAAGATAAAGCAAAGCAGTGCGACAGAAACAACAACACAGAGTTACACATGGAATAACAAGCGTACAGTCAATAACACAATAGAAAAAAATAAAGTCTATATACAGTGTGTGCAAATGGCATGAGGTGGTAAGGCAATAAATAGGCCATAGTAGCAAAGTAATTACAATTTAGCCGATTAACATTGGAGTGATAGCTGAGCAGATGATGGTGTGTAAGTAGTGATATTGGTGTGCAAAAGAGCAGAAAAGTAAATAAAATAAAAACAGTATGGGGATGAGGTAGGTAGATTGGGTAGGCTATTTACAGATGGACTATGTACAGCTGCAGCGATCGGTTAGCTGCTCAGATAGCTGATGTTTAAAGTTAGTGAGGGAAATGTAAGTCTCCAGCTTCAGCGATTTTTGCAATTCCTTCCCGTCACTGGCAGCAGAGAACTGGAAGGAAAGGCGGCCAAAGGAGGTGTTGGCTTTGGGGATGACCAGTGAGATATACCTGCTGGAGCACGTGTAACTGGTGGGTGTTGTTATCGTGACCAGTCAGCTGAGATAAGGCGGATGTATACAGAATGGTGTCGTCTGCGTAGAGGTGGATCAGGGAATCACCCGCAGCAAGAGCGACATCGTTGATATATACAGAGAAAAGAGTTGGCCCGAGAACTGAACCCTGTGGCACCCCCATAGAGACTGCCAGAGGTCTGGACAACAGGCCCTCCGATTTGACACACTGAACTCTGTCTGCGAAGTAGTTGGTGAACCAGGCGAGGCAGTCATTTGAGAAACCAAGGCTATTGAGTCTGCCGATAAGAATACGGTGATTGACAGAAAGCCTTGGCCAGGTCGATGAAGACAGCTGCACAGTACTGTCTTTTATCGATGCCGGTTATGATATCGTTTAGTACCTTGAGCGTGGCTGAGGTGCACCCATGACCAGCTCGGAAACCGGATTGCACAGCGGAGAAGGTACAGTGGGATTCGAAATGGTCAGTGATCTGTTTATTAACTTGGCTTTCAAAGACTTTAGAAAGACAGGGCAGGATGGATAACAGTTTGGGTCTAGAGTGTCACCCCCTTTGAAGAGGGGGATGACCGCGGCAACCTTCCAATATTTAGGGATCTCGGACAATATGAAAGAGGGGTTGAACAGACTGGTAATAAGGGTTGCAACAATGGCGGAGGATAATTTTAGAAAGAGAGGGTCCAGATTGTCTAGCCCAGCTGATTTGTACAGACCTTGGAGTGGTAAATCTGTCAGACAGCGCAGGAATTCAGAAAAATACAAGGTCAAATGATGACATCAGTGATCTTCAGGTCAGAAAGTCAGAGCTCTAGAAAGAGGCTAGAGTTCCCGAGTTGGAATTACGAGATGGATGACCGTTCAAAACTCGTTTTTTCCCAGTTGTATTAAACAACTGAAGTCTGAGATTTCCAAGTTTCCAGTTGTTTTGAACACGGCATCAAACGGCAACGGAAGGCAGTCTTCATCAGACCCCACTTTGCAATAAGTTTGAGGCATTAAGCATTTTGAAAACATATATTTCATTTTTGGAAACCTGAAGGTTTTAATACATATTATGAGGCATGTCTTACCTTGCTTCAAAGTAGCCTATTAGATCTCCTCTCTTTATACATTTTTTATGGATATTTTAATCTCTGTCATGAAACCGCTCGCTTGCACAGTGTCCTTTTAACAACGGTGTTATCCCGTTAATTGCATTATGGAACAAACTTTCGCTCTTAGCCTACTGCATTGTGCGTGTTGCGGCACTGATAATGTGAAGAAATAATAGTTTATCAACATTTTGAGTTTCTGATCTGTTGCAGGCCTACTGGTTGTATGAATTTGTATCTATTGTTCCACAACTGTCCCAGAGTCTGTTTGGAATAGGCTATTTATTTCTCGATAAGCTGACCAATAGAATAGGTAGCCTAAACTTTTCTACTATAGTAGATTGACATAGACTAGTGATTTTGCTGTTCGTTACTCATCTTGCTGTCGAAAAGTGAATTATGGACAGTTATTCTATCATCTTCAAACTGCAGATCAGAATTGGGTAAGAATGACCACATATCGTTGCATCCTTGACTTGAATGTTCTGCTCCATATTCTAAATATGATTTCTGTCATTCTGAGCACCGTGGGTGGACACCCTAATCAGGTTACACACCCAATGCATATGGGTCCGGTACATTTCTCAAATGTCCAGTAAATTAAAATGTTACCGATCAAGTGTCCGGAAGCACATTTTCCTAACAGAAACCCTGGTGTACATTAATAACACACACACACACACACACACACACTCTCACACGCATGCATTATGCACACAAAAGCACACACAGACACGGGCTCACCCACAAATAATGCACTGACAACTACACTCATACACATGCCCACTCACCCATGCATGTACACACACACACACACACACACACACACACACACACACACACACACACACACACACACTTCCCCATATGCACCATTTATCAAGATTCTGCTGAATTGCACAGGTCTCAGTGGTAGCATGGACACCTATAGTGCGTCTTCCCATTTCTGATGATAATTCATTTTCACACCCTAGAATCTCTATCCTGTATCGGCTTTTCTTGGCTTTGCCCTGATTCAACCGTTTCATTTGAAAGATTGCATCTACATACAAGGGTTAACAATCCGTCATATGGTATACCCTATGAACACGCTACGATTTAGAGAGCGAGACAGCGCTCGTCTTTCTATAGTTACTGTATATGCAGTCAGCCTATTCCCAAGGCACTTTCCCATAGTGTCAGAGTATACAGCCAGGTCCAAGTTATTGGCACCCTTGATAAAGATGATCATAAAAGATTGTATAAAATAGATAATACAAATACTGAGCTGTATTGTATGGTGATTTTTTAAAAATTGTATTATATTATTTTATACTAATACAATTGCTCAGAGAAGGAGATTTTGTTGAACAAGTACATTCGTATTTTTTCTCTTCAAAAGATAGGGGTCAAAAAAGGATAAAGGCACTGAGCCTTTTTCTAAACTGTTTTATAAGATTGGAGATTGGAGGGACTTTAGACCTTAGATGAAAAGTGTGTGAAATATACATGTGAAACTTCATGTGTCCGAAAACAAGGTCTGTCTCGTGAGAATTTTACATAAAAAAATAAACGTGTCCAAAAACGTTGTTTTTTTTATAAAAAATGTTATACAGACGCTGAGTGAATTGCTCACTAACCACTTAATGGCGCAAAATGATTTAGCAAAGGGGTTTAGGAAAAGGGAAACAAAAGGCCTCTACAAACATCCGCTTTTTCTCACACTTCTCTGCTTTACTACACATTATTGATCTCCTTTGATCATATGTTTAGTGACTACCCTCAGATGTCTTCCCAATTGGCCTTCCCAATGGTCCCGTCTGGCAATGGTCTTCTATTCGACCTCATCTACCTTATTGGCTTGAGCAAGATTAGACCCAGTTCTAATGACCACCATCCACTCACTACCTTCTACCTTCTCCACAATAGTCCTGTCTAACGCGACCCTGACTGACTACCTTGTGACCCTCTGCCCACCCTCTCCGTCCCCAGGTGATCAATGCCATAGAGCAGGACTACCGGCTGCCCCCTCCCATGGACTGCCCCTCGGCTCTGCACCAGCTCATGCTGGACTGCTGGCAGAAGGACCGTAACGCGCGGCCACGCTTCGCTGACATCGTCAACACCCTGGACAAGATGATCCGTAACCCAGCCAGTCTGAAACAAGTGGCAAGCATCCCTGCAGTGTAAGTGTAGCGTACATGAATGTATGTGTAGGATCACCACACACACACACACACGCACACTTAATCCCCGCCATTTCCTTTGCATTGTGATGCAGTACGTAGAGACCCACACGCACCAAAGCACTTTGACTTTTTCTCCCCAACAACTTTAAAGCAGTGGTTGGTGCACACGTAAACACCTTCGCAACCCAGGCACACGCAGACTTCCTTAAACTGAAATAAACATGAGTTTATTACTTTATATTACATCAAAGCATATCCTCCACTTATTCTTGCCATTCGGAACGATCAGAATTACTAACACGCGCACGCGCACACACAGTTGTTGCACACACAATTCACGTTGGCACACACACAGAGATTTAATAGATTCAAGTTTGAACCCGATCTACTTCAGAGGAGTGGGTAGTTTCTTTGCAGTGTGAACGTATACAAACAACAGACATACACATCTTCACAACCCAGACTTCCTCAAAGTGAAATAAACATGAGTTTATTACATCAAAGTCAAAACCTCTGCTCACACCACCATCAAAGCTCTCTCTTTCTGTCTCACTCTGTCTCTCTCTTACTCTTCCTCTCCTCTTCCAGGCCTTCCCAGACCCTGTTGGATCATTCTATCCCAGACTTCAACACCTTCAGTTCAGTGGGAGAGTGGCTGGGAGCCATCAAGATGACCCAGTACAGAGATAACTTCCTCAACTCTGGCTTCACCTCCCTGCAACTGGTGGCACAGATTACATCTGAGTGAGTCACACACATGCACAGACTCATGCAGGCTCTCACACGCATGCAGCCTTGCGTCACACACACACACACACACACACACACACACACACACACACACACACACACACACACACACACACACACACACACACACACACACACACACACAGGTGTACAGTACATGCATGCACAAACAAACATACACACGTACACACACAGATTACATCCAAGTGAGTCACACACATGCACAGACTCATGCAGGCTCTCACACGCATGCAGTCTTGCATACACACACACACACACACACGCATTCACAGGTGTACAGTACATGCACAAACACACATACACACGTACACACACAGAAACAGACACACTCATGTGAGAAAGTGTGCCCGTACGCACACATCTCATTTAAAATGATCCTGTCCAAATATTGGCCCTAAGAAATCTATCTGGCTTCAAAATGTTGTTTCTAAAATGTAGCGACATGGTTTTAATTGTCAATCAAAGAGAACAAAAGCTTGATCACTGATAGGCAGACAAAGTTAATGGAATATGTGTTGGTTGTTTTCTCCTTCACAGCCAGTGGCAAACATTCCTGAAAGTAATTATTTGGGGCTTTGGTTATATGTGTAAATGTGTTAGAGACCAAATGAATGCGTGTTTATGTACTTGCTTCTTCAGCGATGCAGACGCAATACTGACGTATTTCCTCCCTCTCCCTCTTTCCATCCCTCTCTTCCCATCTGCCTGTCTCTCTATCTCCAGAGACCTCCTGAGGATAGGTGTCACCCTGGGGGGCCACCAGAAGAAGATCCTCAGTAACGTCGCCTCCATGCAGGTGCAGATGAGCCAGTGCCAGTCGCCCACTGCCGTGGCATGACTGGAGGGGGCGCCATGCCACGGGGCGGGCAGCATTCGGGTTGGCAGGGACTACAGCAGAAAGGACTACACCCCTCACCGAATGACCCCCGACCCGTCGGAACGCGCCAGGGTCGAGACTATCATTCTCATCTAATCCCATCGAACATATAATCAAACATCATTACCCAGGAGGCCAGGGTCCAGACGAAGACTAACTATCAACTTCCACTAATCTGAGTTATTCTGAGTTATGATGTTCAATGTGTTCAGAGGCAGTTTTTATTGTCAAATCTTAATCTGTGAGGTCTACATAATAGAATATGTTGGTACTGACACAGAGATCTAGTCTTTGGGAATATCAGATGTATGTCTTGACTGGAGGATGTTAGACTGGAGAGGAGGAAATAGAAGACATAATGAAGAGGAAGATCGGTGAATCCCAAACCACCCCCCCCCCCCTCCCTTACCAACTCGTTCAGAGGGTCCTCCGTTGTCACGTGTTGGTGATGAAACTCAGAGGTTGACTTCCAGAGAGTGACCAGGGGATGAATACATCCATCACCTTTGGGACACACTCGTGATAATTCATGTTTCACTTTTAAATAATAAAATGAGCATGAAATTCAACCCACTGGGCAAAAACTGGTTGAATCAACGTTGTTTCCACATAATTTCAACAATAAATGTGATGATGTTGAATCAACGTGGAAAATTGATTGGATTTACAAATAGTCCTCAATGTAAGCGAATTACATATTTTTTTCACCTAACTTTGAACCTAAATCCAAAGTCATAGTGACATTTTTTGTTGATTTCACATTGAATTCGTTAGTTGACAACTCAACCAAATGTAAATTTAAAAAATGATGTTGAACTGACGTCTGTGCCCAGTGAGAAATGAACAAATCCCCCTAGGCCATTTTACAAGATATTAACCTCAGTAACAGTTACACATTTAATTAGGGAAGTATTTCATCTGTTACGTGTCTTGAAATCAGACGTAAACAAATGCATGTGGCGTATAACTAGGCACGCACTCTCCAAACATATTGAGGTGCGTGTCGGGATAGGACTACACCCCTCACGGAATGACCCCCGACCCGTCGACCCGTAGCACTTCGCTCTGAAGCCTGCAGCCTTTCTGGCTTGGCCGAAGTGGCTGTGAGAGGGTTAAATTAGCCCCTACACCCTCGATCATTTTCAATCTCTCAGCTTTGGTACACTTGTGCATATGGCGCAGGCGCGCATGACCACTCAGATGGAGGAGCAAGGGGAAGGGAGTGATTTGGGATTCAGCCCATGTCATCAGAAGGCCCCTGATTTGTCATTTGACCCCGGCCTTCTTCAAAGACTGAAATGAGGATGCATTGGTCTGGCTAGGAGCAGCAGTATGAAATGCGTATAGAAAGAAAGCAATTCAACCTCTATATACATGATCAATATACACACCTTCGGAAAAATGATACAGAGACATACAGTGGTGAATGGTTGATTTTACATTTTTCTCACCTTATATTTTTTCATTTGAAACCTTTGACATTTTTGAGATCTCCTCAAGGTCGACCAAAGTTGAACTGGCTAGAAAGGAGAGCTTCTCTGACATTTTGTTGGTATTGTGTTTTGCTTTTCCACCAGGAAAGCAGGGAACGAAATTCTCTACCATGTTTTCACTTTAACACTACCTGTGGATGTCTGGGTTGATGGCCTTGCCAAAGGACTAGTGAAACGGCCTCACCCAGATTCTGAGAATATATATAAATATGTATATCTCTAACTAAATATGAATATATCTTCTGAATAAATCTTCATATTGAAGGTGACTTGTATGAATATGTATGCACAAAACTCTCTCTGCTTGCCTTTTTGGCAAAGATGACGTTTTTGTGGACTGGATTGGGATGGAGATGGACTCATAATGTAGTTTCTCTACAGCGCCACCTAGCCCTCTGGAGGACAAAACATAAAGACACCATTTTGTTTCTTTCCCCAATGCTGAGGGGTCACATGGACAATCCTGAATGAATTTTGACCTGGAAGTAAATGTACAAAGGACCATGTACAAATGACTCTTTCTGTAGATGTGTATAAAACAACTATAGGGATAAAAAAAAGTAACAAAATGTCCCTTCTCTGAAGAGCCCATGTTAAATGTAAGTGTATTCATGCCATATCTTGCTGGTGAGCACTTACTTGTACAGACTCTGTATTTTTCTTTATTTCCACTTGTTTGTTGTTTGTGTTGGAGTGATTGGAACCATCAAGAATGGGAAGGAGAGTGGATAGTGTCTCGTCTGCTGGCCAAGGTCTACGGTATGTACTGTATCTGCTATTGATCCTGATAGTAACTGTATTGGCAATGAAAATCATGCTGTAGATCCTCATGTGTTAATTGGTAAACAGTTACAGTAATGAAAGAAATTATCTGAAAGAGGGAGTTGCTGGGGTCAAGTTTATGATTTCAAGGCTCACAGTGGTTTGCCATTAAAAACAGGGCCTTCATTTTCTATACATTTTCTAGGCATTCTGGTTGTAGAGAGAGGCAGCCATATCGTTTAAACAGCCGATGAACTAATCAATACATCTCACATCTCCCCACAGTGTGTGTGTGTGTGTGTGTGTGTGTGTGTGTGTGTGTGTGTGTGTGTGTGTGTGTGTGTGTGTGTGTGTGTGTGTGTGTGTGTGTGTGTGTGTGTGTGTGTGTGAATATCTGGGTCTGGCTTAGCCAACAGGCGCCTCTTGATAAACACAGACAAACAGCTCACAGAGGCACTCCGCACACACACTAAAAAAATAATAGCACCTTGAAGGAATTCCGCTCGCACTTCAATCCCCACACACCTGTTACCTTAAGAAAGTTGTTCCGCTCGCACTTCAATCCCCACACACCTGTTACCTTAAGAAAGTTGTTCCGCTTGCAGTTCAATCCCCACACACCTGTTACCTTAAGAAAGTTGTTCCGCTTGCAGTTCAATCCCCACACACCTGTTACCTTAAGAAAGTTGTTCCGCTTGCAGTTCAATCCCCACACACCTGTTACGTTAAGAAAGTTGTTCCGCTTGCAGTTCAATCCCCACACACCTGTTACCTTAAGAAAGTTGTTCCGCTTGCAGTTCAATCCCCACACACCTGTTACGTTAAGAAAGTTGTTCCGCTTGCAGTTCAATCCCCACACACCTGTTACGTTAAGAAAGTTGTTCCGCTTGCAGTTCAATCCCCACACACCTGTTACGTTAAGAAAGTTGTTCCGCTTGCAGTTCAATCCCCACACACCTGTTACGTTAAGAAAGTTGTTCCGCTAGCAGTTCAATCCCCACACACCTGTTACGTTAAGAAAGTTGTTCCGCTTGCAGTTCAATCCCCACACACCTGTTACGTTAAGTGGCTCGTTTTACAGCTATTACTAGTACACTATAAGCTATGTCAATTGTAAGTATTGCTAAGTGACTGCTCTACCTACTTTGGCCAATATTCATGTATATATGTCACGATGGTATAGGAATCGGGAGACAGGCACAGGAATGCGTAATAGGGTTTTTTATTACCCAAATGACAGTGTGCCATGTAAATGCAAGGGGACGAAGACCAAAGAAACACATATACAAAACACAGAGTTGAAACCCAAACAAAAGAGCGAGGAGTACCTCGAGTAAATACACCGGAGCGAGACCCATAATCATCTACGCAATACAAGCGGCACAAAAGCCAAAACAACACAGGTACTCACACGATCATCGGACAATGGAACAATAATCGACTGCCCAATGGAAACCAATGGGCACATTTATAGAATTACAATCAGGGAAATGGGGACTTGGTGTGCGTAATGACACAGTTCTGGAGGGATCCGTGACAATATGTCCATAACGGGGTGAATCTTAATTTCCACTTTCACTTAGTCGTACACTGATGTCAATGGATGACTCAGTGAAAATTCGCCTCAATTGGAAGTTAGTATTTGCCCCAATGTTTATAAGTGGAACACACTCTATTGCAATTGGTGGAAGGAGCTTTAGGAGGACGGGGTCATTGTAATGGCTGGAATGGAATGAAAGGAACAGAGTAAAACACGTGGTTTCCATATGTTTGATACCTTTCCATTCCAGTCATATAACGAGCCCGTCCTCATATAACTCCCCCCCACCAGCCTCCTCCGGCGGAAGAGGTTTATTCTTGAGATGGGGGCTACTGAGGACATGGATACTATTTGAGTTAGAGCGAGAGTATTCCTCTGAAGTATGTCTGAAGATGGAGTAAATGGTGGCCCAGGAGGAGAAGCTGACATGATGAGTCTGAGGGCTTCGGTACACAGGGTTGATTGTACTACTAGCCCAGCTCTTGTGTATGCTAGAAGCCTGTGATTGCAGTGTGATTGGTGTGGTGTAGTCTTAGACATAGATGGCTGTCTGGTCTTGCACCAATCACACTGAATCTCAACTATGTCTGACAGCAAGGTGAAGGAACCTGGTTGAAGATGGTGGAACTGCTCTGATAACTGTGACGAAACCAAAGGGAATCGGGTTATTCCCAATCAGATCAAAACAGACAATTATGAATAAGTGTAGTCACCAACCCACTGAAATGTCCACTTTAATAAAGTAGGCAATCAATGCGAAGGTAACAACCCATGTTACACTGTAGATATAGCAAAATCCTCGTTAGCTGTGAATTGGCCATATTAATTAAGCCTTCCGGTGACAGCAGAGGGAAAATCAAGTATGCCTATGTTTGATCATCTACAGAGTAGGCCTATGGCAAGTGTCTAATGTTGGGACACGAGACACCTTAACCAGATTTTGTCTGGTTGTAATCTCTCATTGCATCGATTTTCTTGTAACTACATCCTCAGGTGTCAGGTCATGACAAACTGCTGTTTCCCCAAACACAGATATCATAGACTGCTGTTCTACTAACCACTCTGTGGAATTGGCTAGCCTTCTGCACTCCTGTGCCAAGCAATGGGTTATTACTTTAGGAGGGGTGTCGCTCCATGACTAAGACTGAGGTACCCACCTTGGCGTCTGAAATTAGAAATCAATCGCAGCCCATTAGCAGATTATTAAGTATCCTCAACCCCATCACCCCTTCCTTCTCCCTTCTGTCTCACATCCATCCGCCCATCCCTCGCTCCTTCTCATGGCCAGGCTCCAGCTCATTTATCCTGAGTTTAAAAAACCTGTCTCAGGCCCAGGTCTGGATGTGGGTCTGGGCCTCGCTGGGCCTGCCCAGCTGGCTGTGGCTGAGAAATGGCTGCATCTCGGGCTCTCTGCTCCAGTGCACCCAGGCAGGCACGGGACCAGGCCACCTGCTGGGGCCTCAGGGCCTCAGTCTAACAGAGGTCTGATCAGCCGCGGGGAGGGAGACAGATGAGGCTGGGGCCAGCATTCACACACACAGGCATACACACACACCAAGGAGTCCGCTGTCAGAGCTACTGCACGGCAGTCTATCTCTTAATGAAGAGAGAGTGGGCCGAGACCTGATAGTGGGTGTCTATTGGGAAAATGAGCGGGGATGAGAGAAGAAAGGGAGTGGGGAGGGGTTGATGGACTATGAAACAGTAGCACTATACATCAAGTAAGGTATATTGGTGTAGGTTCTAATTGTTGTAGTTCAGCTACAGCCTACGACCACCTGAGCTGTTTCAATAAACCCTATATGACAACCTATACATTAAGCTCTTTAGGTCGAAACCTAGCTTTTAAAATCCCTTTCAACATAATTCACACAAGCCCGGAGTACCCTGTGCATACCTATTCATTCTTCTGATTAATGATGTCTGTTTATTCAATGGAGGGATCTAATTTCAATCCATTTTGCTTCCATTCAGGCACGTCTCAAGTATTTGCCATTCAACATGCCTGTCTATGAATGAGATGACAGAGCAGTCTGTAATTCCCATTTTTCTCGTTTTCCGTTTGCTAATGTTGGATTTATGAAAATTCTGACTCTAATAGTCTTCCACTTCAGAATCGTGACATGAAAAAGCAATTAGCACTCCCTCCATAATAGCCATTTCAGAATTTGCTGTCATCGTCCCATTCTCTCCTAAAAAAAACATATATATTCAATTGTGGATTACTTTGATATTCATTTTTTTTACAATGCCATCTGTTTTGATTTGTTACAACTTTGTCTGAAAAGTTGGCCTTGGTGTGTCCATTCGACTGATGATTGCTGTTGAATAAATCTGTAGTTAAATCTGTTTCAGAAAGGGTTGTTTTAGTTGAAGATAATTCCTCTATTTGTATGTGTTCTTCTATTTCAGATAATGGACACACACACACACACACACACACACACACACACACACACACACACAGCAGACCCAGCATTGCTCAGGACAGCCAATAAGGATGAAGACAGCACGACAGGGATGATGACCTCACTTTGCAGTACACACAGGACGTAGGAGCCGAATGCGTGTTTTCTTTCCTTTGTTTCCCTCTCTGTATAGCTACCACTTGTATATTGTGATGACAAGTATGTGTCCGAGTTTGAAAGCAGTAACTTTCTGAGAACTATTGTACTAAAAATGCACTCAATAAACGCCTTGGAAAAAGAGTAAATCACCGGCTGGTCCCAGACTCTGTGAAAGATTATGATTATTCTTGTTTTCTTCCACTTCTATGAGAACAGAGCAAAGCAGTTCAAAGTTATTATTCAATAACGCAACAGAGAAGTCTGAGAAGCTGAAGTACAATGCTTTTGTGAATAATGCTTTTCAATTATAATTGGGGGGGGTGGAATAAGCAGTTCTTGTCACTCACACACACACTCCTGTCACCATGGCACCACTGTAAAAAGCCATCAAGTCGCTAATAAATGAGACGTCACTCTACATTAACAGAAACTTCCTAAGAAATCAACACTGAGCGTTGCCAAGAAAAATTACAATATTTAGACAAACTAGCGGAAAATAGCCTCTCCCGCTCTCCCTACTCACGCCCACACTGGAGTGTGTGTTGGCAGAGACTGGATCCTGTAGGGCTCCAACACAGATGAATGTGTTGTACTACTGTAATGATACGGTTAATGAAGTGTTTTATTGGTTGGTAATTGATTGATAATATCCTGTTAGATATTAGTAGAGATGATTTTTGCCAAGAAAGGAAGAACAAATTAGAAAAGGGGTGTAAAAGCGACCTGTTACATGATGAGGCATTGAAGAAATAATTTAATTCCAAAATGTATTGACAATAGCTTTTGTTCTGTACAGCTTAAAGGGATAGTTCCCCCAAATTACAAAATTACATAATGGTTGTCTTACCCTGTAAGCACAAATCCCATTCAAGGGGAATGGATATTAGAAGTTATTTTATACGGGTTGAAAATGGCAGATTTGTGCACTGATAAATGCCTAAATTGGAACGCAGTGGCGGTACAGTAATACTGTATGCTATACATGATGTCAGAGCTCTGGCTCTGCGCTTCACAGTGCTGTATGGGCTTTGACTGACAGCCGTTCTGAACTTAAGCACCTCGCACGACAAGAAGTTGCCCCCATCCCTCCCGCTAATTGGGCAACTTTTGCAGATTTTGGGTTGTCTGAGTGAGGGAAATCCTGTAAATGAAAAGGGCTCTATGTATTTTGACAGATGACACATTGAGGATTATAATAAACACCGCTTGATGTCATAAAGCAAGCCATACACTCTGAGTCCAAATGTGCAATTCACATTTCCATATCATAAAACTCATGTCATGTACAGTGTCAACGTTTATGATCACTATGTTTGATGTACAGTTACAAGATGACATGGCGTCAAACCCTGGGTTGTTCTGAACAGAATGAGCCTATGTTTGTCTATTGTGAAGAAAATTTGCAGCGGCACACACACTTGAATGCACTCATGACTTTCTATTTTCACCAAAATTATGATCTGTTTCCCGGAATTGCATTGAGAAAGCCTAACTGTAATATTGTATAACTTAGCTAGTCATGTTGGCAATAGAACAAGCTTTCAAAGGATGCCCACCTGACCCAGATGGCGATTTATAATGGACCGTTTTTAAATTGCGTAAACAACAACAGTAATTGCGTGATGGCGGGATTCAGGGCTGTGTACTAAACAAAACAACTACAAGCGTGCTTGCTCTAGTTCCTCAACGACACAGCTAAGAGAGCTCAAAAAAGCACCTTATAGTTGAAGACTCTTCTTTGAGTCATAAAAGTGCATTGAAATGACTTAGGAACTGTGCACTTTGGAGAGATGCGTGTCCACTTGGAGACACCAGTTAGTCCTCTCACTCAAACCCTTATGTTGCACCTACCCCACATGTTCCAAGAATATTCTTATCATATTACTGAATGCATCCACAGTATTTTCAGATTTCGTTATCAACAAATATGGTGAAAAGTACAGTAAATGTAACATGCACATAAACTCAACATTGCAATGTTTGGAATCAGTCTTGTGAACTGTTGTGTCCTCCCCTTTGGTCTAATCATTTTCCCAAAATCTTCAAACTGTTACCTTTCAATTGCTACCATGGTTATGCATATGATTTTAAAATTGTATTCTGTAAAAAAACATTTCAATTTAGCCATATCCATATAGGCCAATTCCCACCAGTGAAAAGGGTTAAAGAGGTTTGTGCCGGCTAACACAATATCAAAGCCACTTGCTACTTTGGACCTAAAATATCACAACAGTGAACCTGAAAGGATTCAATCCTATCACGTTTTAAAGGCAATGTTCTCGCATTCGCGGAGACCACATTCACGGTAAACGCTACATATGTCAGCTCAATCGGAAATTACCTTTAAATGGCGCAGGAGCCAGGGGGGCAATACAAAGATCCAGTATCCCCAAAAAATTGGAGGCCCCACAGCCTTTAATGTTGTGATGCAATAATATTGGTGTTCTTCGGCTAGCAAGACTCCCCATTTTTCCTTCAAAAATAATAACAATGGTCATTATGGCGAAACAGTTCTAATTTTGTTTCATCAGACCAGAGGACATTTCTCCAAAAAGTACGATCTTTGTCCCCATGTTCAGCTGCAAACCGTAGTCTGGCTTTTATATGGCGGTTTTGGAGCAGTGGCTTCTTCCTTGCTGAGCGGCCTTTCAGGTTATGTTGGTATAGGACTTGTTTTACTGTGGATATAGATACTTTTGTAACTGTTTCCTCCAGCATCTTCACAAATTCCTTTATTGTTCTGTGATTGATTTGTACTTTCGCACCAAAGTACATTCTTCTCTAGGAGACAGAACGTGTCTCCTTCCTGAAAGGTATGATGGCTGCGTGGTCCCATGGTGTTTATACTTGCGTACTATTGTTTGTACAGATTAACGTGGTACCTTCAGGCATTTGGAAATTGCTCCCAAGGATGAACCAGACTTGTGGAGGTCTTGTGATTTGTTTTGATTTTCCCATGATGTCAAGCAAAGAGGCACTGAGTTTGAAGGTAGGCCTTGAAATACATCCACAGGTACACCTCCAATTGACTCAAATGATGTCAATTAGCCTATCAGAAGCTTCTAAAGCCATAACATCATTTTCTGGAATTTTCCAAGCTGTTTAAATGCACAGTCAACTTAGTGTGTGTAAACTTCTGACCTAATGGAATTGTGATACAGTGAATTATAAGTGAAATAATCTGTCTGTAAACAATTTTTGGAAAAATGACTTGTGTCATGCACAAAGTAGATGTCCTAACCGACTTGCCAAAACTATAGTTTGTTAACAAGAAATTTGTGGAGTGGTTGAAAACGAGTTTTAATTACTCCAACCTAAGTGTATGTAATCCTCTGACTTCAACTGTATGTATTCATGGCTCTACCGACTCCAGGAGAATATTTTTTCAAATATAAAATTTGATCTGGAATGGCAAACCAGACATAGTTAAACAGGCATTTTTACTTTACATAACGAGCATGGGTTTGGAGGGTTAAAACTATTAAATATGAAGGCATTAAATGTCTCACTTTAAGCCTCCATTATACCAAAATGATATTTAAATCCAAACTGGTTTTCCAGCAGGCTACTAAGAGAGGCACATCCAATGTTCAATAAGGGTCTCTTTGCCGTCATGCAGATTAAAACCAACCGTTTCCGGTGGATTGGCAATGGAACCCTGTTCCATTGTATGGCTCTCTAAATGTATGGCTTTCTAAATGAAGCTATACAGATCTAGTTACAATTCCAATTTCATCTTCCAGAAGAGGCTGAATAAATAATATGACTAAACTCCAATGTACTTATAGAGGAGTCTAATTTTCTTAAACAAAAATGTATAAGGAAGGTATTATGTTTATGAATGACATTGTAAATAATATCGGTCAAATTTTGTCACACAAGCAATTAACAAATGTGTATGGAGATGTATGCTCAATATATTGCGGACCCCAGGTAGAGTAGCTAAATAAACAAAAGTATCATCGCAGCTCTGCCACAAAAATGGAAGAGGCAATTACTCAAAAGAGAAAGGAATGAATTAGTCTGTCTGGCAGTCAAAACCATGCATGGCTTAAAAAATTACTGGTATAAATCGTAAAATGTAAAAGGTCGAGAGGTTTGACAACTATACTGCATGAAATTCAGGATAGTTGGGATCAGTTTTCTATGTCCCAATTCAATGGCATCATGTTTATGAACTGATATATAAAACAACATTTGACGCATCAATACTTTCTTTTCAATTTCAACTATTATTTAAAATTTTTGCCACAAAAAGAATGCTCAATATATGGGGCATTGAATAGTCAGCCCCGTGTAGACTGCAACGAAGAAACAATCAATAGATCATCTCTTTTGGTACTGTCTTTCGGTGGCTCACTTTTGGAGTAAGGTACCGGAATGGTTGTTGAGTCATAATGTCTGTGTTCAGATGGACCTACAAAACTGGCTCATATTATTCCTGAACCGTATGATGTCACCTCAGACAGTTATCCAAAGCGTCCTCCCACTCCTTTCCCAAGGCTGTGATTGGCTAAGAATCTGAAGAGGTTAGAATTGCTTCACTTCATCATAGGGCAGGATATAACCCATCCTCTAACATAACACCATCCATCTCTCACAGGAAATACCAAGACCCATTGCAAGGTCACATGGGCCGCTTAATTGCAGTTTTAGAGCTCAACTAATAGTCAATCAAACAAGTTTCATGGCTTTTTCTATGGGTAATGCTTTGTGAGGAATGGCTTTTCCGAAGCCTTTGTTTTTTAATTGATACTTTTTTTATTGTAGTGATTAAAGTGAGAGAGACGTAGAGACATAAGCACCCAACACAACGAAGAATACATTACATTAGATGTGCTTCAATGGCTTTTGTGCGTGTACGTGTGCGTGTGTTCGTGCGTGTGCTTGCTTGTGAGACGAATGGGGTGCTGACGCATATTCTTCTGCCTTTGTCAGAAAACGGCAGTTGGTCTCATCTGGGTCGTATTCATTGTGTGCAAAACGGAAAAGAGCTGACTGAAACAGGAGGGATACCTGAAGATGACCAATAACAAACGATCGTTTCTGTTTTCCATTTCAAAATGTTACGGTGTGCCCTAATGAATATGACCAAATATCTTTAATCAGATCCAGAGCCATCGATATACTGTATGTGCTCTGGAAGGAATGAGAAGGTTTAGCAGCTTCATACTGTACTGTAACCTCTTAAATCAATATCAGGCAGATGCAGCTACTGGTTTGATGAGACAGAGTACATAAGAGCTAATGTTGCGTTTGTGCACAAAACCAACATTTTGAAAAATTCAACTAACAAACCACTCCCTTGGTTAGATGACAAATCGTTCAAACACCTACTCGGTTTTGCTGTATTGTTGATAGCTACTTTATTGAGGCAAAATGTACATACTTTATGACTGAGATATGTGGTTGTCCCCCCTAACTATCTTAAGATGAATGCGCTAACTGTAAGTCGCTCTGGATAAGAGCGTCAGATAAATGATAAAAATGTCAATGTAAATGCTTGTGTGTGCTTGTGTGTGTTTGTGTGTGTTGTGTCTTTGAGAAATGTATTTGATCTGTGCCCGAGAGTTTATCTACAAGTGAAGGAGTCAGCTCTACTCTATTCAGTATTAAAGTCACTGGGAGGAAGTTGAAAAAGTGACTTCTCAGCAGCGAATCTTTGCCTTAATCAATATTCCCTGAGCAATCACCTGAAAAATAAGAGATTGCTGCCCAGCGGTGGCGGTGCACTCCTGCAGAGAGGAGGAGTGAGAGGGACAGAGAAAGAGAGGGAGGGAGAGAAAATGAGAGAGAGAAAAATAAGAGTAAAGAGTAAAAAAACAGAACAAGGAGAATGAGAAAGAAGAGAGAGCAAGAGCATGGATTTTAACTACACACATGGGAGAGAAGCAGCAAAGAGAGTTAAATACAGAGAGAGAGAGCGAGAGAGAGAGAGAGGGTAGATGAAAATGCATAGATGGGAGAGGCACTAAAGAGACACAGAGAGAAAGAGAGACTTCCCACAATGCCTTTATCCCACGGTTACATCAAAGCCACAACTTCTTTACATAACATACGCTATGATCAAGGCATCAGTGTATCCATGGCGAATGGTGTGTTGTCCTCGGTGACCTAACCAACCCCTGCTGGGCGGCTGCTGGGGCTCCCTGAGCTGTTGGCATATTTCTATTACAGTAGTAGGATGTAAATGTGCTATGGCTTGCTGTAGAAAGTGTGACTGTGTTTGTAGAATGATCTCTATCCTCCATGCTCCTTCACACTGGTTCAGAGTACCTCTTAAAGCTTCATTGGCTGTAACTCAGTGTTGCTATATCGTATGATGCGTTATTCTGGTGTGTGTGTGTGTGTGTGTGTGTGTGTGTGTGTGTGTGTGTGTGTGTGTGTGTGTGTGTGTGTGTGTGTGTGTGTGTGTGTGTGTGTGTGTGTGTGTGCGTGTGCGAGAGGTAGGGAGCATGAGTGTATGCATGTGTGCCTGTGCTTGTTTGCATCTGTGTGTGTCTGAGTGTCTGTTTTTCCTTTACTACCCATCTGTGCGTGGTCCTTCTAAAACCAACCTGGTAGCCCCTGTATACTCTTTAAACTCAGCAGAGATATAATGGCCTCAAAAGCAACTGATTATGTCAGGCAGATGACTGAACAGTGTAATTTGTTGTCTATATACTAGATACAGTTGAAGTCGGAAGTCTATATACACCTTAGCCAAATACATAGCAAAAATTCCCTGTCTTAGGTCAGTTAGGATCGCCACTTTATTTGAAGAATGGGAAATGTCAGAATAATAGTAGAGAGAATGATTTATTTCAGCTTTTATTTCTTTCATCACATTCCCAATGGGTCAGAAGTTTACATATACTCAATTAGTATTTGGTAGCATTGCCTTTAAATTGTTTAACTTGGGTCAAACGTTTCAGGTAGCCTTCCACAAGCTTCCTATAATAAGTTGGGTGAATTTTGGCCCATTCCTCCTGACAGAGCTGGTGTAACTGAGTCAGGTTTGTAGGCCTCCTTGCTCGCACATGCTTTTTCAGTTCTGCCCACACATTTTCTATATGATTGAGGTCAGGGCTTTGTGATGGCCACTCCAATACCTTTACTTTGTTGTCCTTAAGCCATTTTGCCAAAACTTTGGAAGTATGCTTGGGGTAATTGTCCATTTGGAAGACCATTTGCGACCAAGCTTTAACTTCCTGACTGATGTCTTGAGATGTTGGTCCAATATAGCCACATTTTTCCTGCCTCATGATGCCATCTGTTTTGTGAAGTGCACCAGTCCCTCCTGCATCAAAGCACCCCCACAACATGATGCTGCCACCCCCGTGCTTCACAATTGGGATGGTGGTCTTCGGCTTGCAAGCCTCCCCCTTTTTCCTCCAAACATAACGATGGTCATTATGGCTAAACAGTTGTATTTTTGTTTCATCAGACCAGAGGACATTTCTCCAAAAAGTACGATGTTTGTTCCCAGGTGCAGTTGCAAACCGTAATCTGGCTGTTTTGGAGCAGTGGCTTCTTCCTTGCTGAGTGGCCTTTCAGGTTATGTCGATATAGGACTCGTTTTACAGTGGTTATAGATACTTTGTACCTGTTTCCTCCAGCATCTTCACAAGGTCCGTTGCTGTTGTTCTGGGATTGATTTGCACTTTTTGCACCAAAGTACATTCATCTCTAGGAGACAGAATGCGTCTCCTTCCTGAGCAGTATGACGGCTGCATGGTCCCATGGTGTTTATACTTGCGTACTATTGTTTGTACAGATGAAGGTGGTACCTTCAGGCGTTTGGAAATTGCTTCCAAGGTTGAACCAGACTTTCTTGGCTGATTTCTTTTGATTTTCCCATGATGTCAAGCAAAGAGGTTGAAGAGTTTGAAGGTAGGCCTTGAAATGCATCCACAGGTACACCTCCAATTGACTCAAATTATGTCAATTAGCCTACCAGAAGCGTCTAATGCCATGACATAATTTTCTGGAATTTTCCAAGCTGTTTAGAGGCATAGCCAACTTAGTGTATGTAAACTTCTGACCTACTGGAATTGTGATACAGTGAATTATAAGTGAAATAATCTGTCTGTAAACAATTGTTGGAAAAATGACTTGTGTCATGCACAAAGTAGATGTCCTAACCGACTTGCCAAAACTATAGTTTGTTAACAAGAAATTTGTGGAGTGGTTGAAAAACAAGTTTTAATGACTGTATGTAAACTTCCGACTTCAACTGTACTTTCTATCTAGTTTTAGATGTTCAAGAGAGCCCTGGAGTGTTCGCTTCTTAACCCAAAATAATCATTTTATTTAGATTTTTCTACAAAAACCTCCCACTGGCCGGATTGAATGGGCTTTCGGGTTTGCCCACCGCTGATATAGGGTGCATGCTTGGTCCCCTTTTACTCCCCCTGGTACTCCCTGTTCACTCATGACTGCATGTCCAGGTACGACTCCAACACCATCATTAAGTTTGATAATGACACAACAGTGGTAGGCCTGACCACCG
The DNA here is from genome assembly GCF_965601325.2 of Salmo salar. Classification (NCBI taxonomy): domain Eukaryota; kingdom Metazoa; phylum Chordata; class Actinopteri; order Salmoniformes; family Salmonidae; genus Salmo; species Salmo salar. The sequence continues at coordinate 19,366,832 of NC_138304.1, forward strand.
ACAACGATGAGACAGCCTATAGGGAGGAGGTCAGAGACCTGGCAGTGTGGTGCAAGGACAACAACCTCTCCCTCAACGTGATCAAGACAAAGGTGATGATTGTGGACAACAGGAAAAAGGAACACCGAGCTCGCCCCCATTCTCATCGGCAGGGCTGTAGTGGAGCAGGTTGAGAGCTTCAAGTTCGTTGGCGTCCACATCACCAACAAACTAACATGGTCCAAGCACACCAAGACAGTTGTGAAGAGGGAATGACAAAACCTATTCCTCCTCAGGAGCCTGAAAAGATTTGGCATGGGTCCTTACAGGTTTTGCAGCTACATTATCCATGCAGCCACCCTAGTCATACTGCTCTCTCTGCTATCAGTCTAGGTCTAAGAGGATTCTAAACAGCTTCTACCACCAAGCCTGAACAGCTAATCAAATGACTACCCAGACAATTTGCATTGCCCCCCTCCCCCCTTCTATGCTGCTGCTACTCTCTGTTATTATCTATGCATAGTCACTTTAATAACTCTACCTACATGTACATAATACCTTTATTACCTCAACACCGGTGCCCCTGCACACTGACTCTGTACCAGTACCCTGTATATAGCTATTGTTATTTACTGCTGCTCTTTAATTATTTGTTATTCTTATCTCTTACTTTTTTGGGGGGGGGGGGATTTTCTTAAAACTGCATTGTTGGGTAAGGGCTTGTAAGTATTTCACTGTAAGGTCTACTAACCCTGTTGTATTCGGCGCAGGTGACAAATATAATTTGATTTGATTTGAATATGACGCTATTTGGGATGTAACCTGAGTGCTCTGACTCATGATGTGTTTGGATGCTGTGTGGTCCGGCTAAGGAGGTATTAACCGTCAGCCTTTTTGGGATTTTTTTTCCCCTTTACGATCGCTTGTTTATTTGTGGCTTAAGTGATAATTACTGCCTACAAATGAAAGACAAATTACATGTTTTCCTCTCTCTCTTTTCAAAGAGTTTTCCACAGAGGAGTAATCTCGGAGGTAGAATGTAGTTATGCTCCTCATTTTAACTCTGTATTTTGTATTATCAGAGATAGATTTTGGCTTTATTTGGTGCACTGTGTAGTTAATAATGAGCTATAATACATTTGGTACCTAGAAATACTCATTTCGTTTACCAAGACGGCTGTTGCAGGATTTTAATTGTAGCTTCCATAATGGTGAAGATGTGTCTCCCTTTTTGAAGCACATCGCCTGGGTCAAATGAGATTTCACGTCCCAGAGGAGTTCATCAAATTTAATTATGATACATATAATTACCAAAAGCAATCTTGTGTGGGTTTGGAATAATCATTTCAGAGGGCGATGTTGGCACCTGCAGGGGTAAGGCATAATTTAGAGAGAGCGGAGGAGGGAGTGAGAGAGACGGAGAGAGAGAGAGGGAGGGCAAAAGAGAGACAGAGAGAGAGATGGAGAGAGAGAGAGAGAGAGAGAGAGAGAGAGAGAGAGAGAGAGAGCGAGAGAGAGAGAGCGAGAGAACAAGAGAGAGGAGCAGAGGAGCAGAGTACTCCCCTGGGAAAACTGGTAGTTGCTCCATGATGATCTGTCATTTGTCACTCAGAAAGTCATATTTTGAAGCTAAAAGATGGATTCTCAAGGTCATTCTATTGTTCACACATTCTATTCTTCATTGTTTTGCACGTGCCTGCTGAATGTAGGCTGTAAAAAAGTCTCGATGGAGATACATACTTGTAGGTTCTGACCATACAATCACAACAAAAGCGTATCTCCAGATGGTTATAAATGTAGGAAAAAAAGCAATATTCTGTATTTCTAAACGTTCGTGAAATGTCCTTGATGGGATTTGCAGATGTGCAGCAGTGGTGTAGTTGTGAAGTGAGTAAGGAGAGCGATGAGAAGAGAGCTGGGTTATGACTGGGAGAAAGATCAAGGCCTGTAATTGGTTCATCTCCCATGGGGGGCACGGAGGGGGGACGTCACCCCCTCACCCCCCTTCTCACCCCCCCACCCTCCTCCTCAATCCCCCCTGCTGGTAGTAATCCCTCATAGAGCTCCTTTCAGCTCCGCCCGCCTTCGATCCCCCTCCGAAAATCGATGAAATATTTTCCCACAGAAATGAAGAGAAAAAATGGGAGTGATCTGATCTGTAGTCAAGGTCTTCTTAATTAGAGAGAAAGTCCTCCTTTGTTTTTGAAAAGCCAGAGAAAGAGGAGGAGGAGGAGAAGGTGGAACAATGGAAGGCTCAAGGTCACCTCCTTCCTACTACCGGACTTCAAACGGAACCTTAGAACCCGTGGAACGTCAGAACATTCTTTGGTAAAACTCTGCAACTAACTGTGTGACATCATTCCGTGTTCTGCAGAAGCCTCTGACACACCCCTCCATGCCATAACATAAAAGCCTTAATTTTGTCGTCCTGCTGTCTCAAACTCAAGTGTCGTGAAGAGAGACATGCCACTGTGGTTTATCGTCCTTTTGCAACCTTCAAAGCGTCTCCGAACTCCCAAATATTCCTGTCACCTCTCCCCATCTCAGCTCAACGTCTCGGTATGCCTTTATCTTCCCAAAGTGAAGACAGCAACACAAACCTTTCCCAACACCCTCGGCTATCTCTAATCTCCAGAATGCCCTTAACTTCTCTGACCACTCAGAGGAAGCAAGCCACGTCTCCTAGCTGAACATGAAAGACAATAACAACCTTTCTCTCACTAATGAGGTCATAGAGATATGTAAATTCCTTCTGTCTGGCTCCTACCTCCAGCTCAGATGTCAGAAGGGCATATCGGCAGATAGTTATCTGATAGGGGTAGCGTTATAACGGCCGGAGGCATCTAATTAGACCGTTTCCCATCCTTCATTAGTTCATCCTTCATTGTTCATCACATCAACTACTCAACAAAAGGTATACAATATCTAAATATTGTCTTATGGGATACAGTTGCATGCTAGAACGGTACACAATGTCAATCTATTATTGTATATCTGTCTGTGTATCTCCATTCTGTATGACCCAGAAATCATTTTCTCAACAGATTATTTCAACAGATTCAATTCAAGTCATCATCATCATCCTCAAAGCTGTAGAGAGAAATCCCTTAAGGCTATCCGAAGATCATCGTTCATATGAAGCCTTGGAGATACCTTACAGTATGTTTACGGTACTTCTTCAATGCAGCGGTGCACAGTACATACAGTAAGCCAACATATGGAGAGGAAGCAGACATCCACTTATGACAGGGATGCTCAGCTCCTCCTAGACATGAGAGGTACAGTATATGCATATTATTGCAAGCCTTCAGCTACATAATGCTGTTCATAGTCAATGAGGAGAATGGATACATGCACATGTTCTATCAGTTCTTAAACAGAGTGTTGCAGAGGGGTCCTTGGGAGGGTACAGAACGCATTGTCTCTCCATTGGTTGACTTAATGGGGATGGTGAGGAGAGAAAAAAACAATGCAGGCAGGGAGATGATGTCAGGCAATGACAGCTCAGATCCCATCCCTTTGTGCTGTTATGTGTGTGTGTGAGGGGAGATTGTGTGTGTGGGGGGGTGTAGGGTAGCTGTGTGTGCGTGTGTGGTGTGTGTGTGTGTGTGTGTGTGTGTGTGTGTGTGTGTGTGTGTGTGTGTGTGTGTGTGTGTGTGTGTGTGTGTGTGTGTGTGTGTGTGTGTGTGTGTGTGTGTGTGTGTGTGTGTGTGTGTGTGTATCTTATGTAGTTGAGAGGAGCAGAAGGAAGAGAAAGGGGTTCAAGTATAAAATATGGGGGTGGGTTGGAAAATGTCCCTATCACTTGAGTTGATGAATGCCACTAGAAGCTGCCAAATGCTGTGATTACCGGGAGAAGGCCGCATGGGAAATCATTCTCATCTTGGGGACGTGAAGCTGACGCTGGCTCCCTGGAAACACTTGGTGACTTGAGGGGTCAAGACAGAGCTGTCTGCGGATACTGGGACCAGCTTCTTGAGGGGGTGTATGGGGGGTTGAAGGTTGCCTCACAGTGTGTGTGTGTATCTTATGTGTGGATGCTTCACTGATGGGTGCAGAGTGTGGGTGAGCTGTAACTCAAGAGGTTGGATGGAGGACAGACCAAGTGCCTTTCTGGGGACAGCCAATCAGCTTCTAAAGACTGTGGAGAGAAATAAGAAAAGCACACACACACTCTTACCACCTAGAGACCAACAGAGATACACGACACAGACCAACAGAGATGCACTACAGACCAACAGAGATGCACTACAGACCAACAGAGATGCACTACAGACCAACAGAGATGCACTACAGACCAACAGAGATGCACTACAGACCAACAGAGATGCACTACAGACCAACAGAGATGCACTACAGACCAACAGAGATACATGACACAGACCAACAGAGATGCACTACAGACCAGCAGAGATACACGAAAGTATGTGGACGTCTGCTCGTCGTACATCTCATTCCAAAATCATGGGTATTAATATGGAGTTGGTCCCCCCTTTGCTGCTATAACAGCCTCCACTCTTCTGGGAAGGCTTTCCACTAGATGTTGGAACATTGCTGCAGGGACTTGGTAACTATAATTGTTTTGGACAGGCAGCAGTCTGCATGTCTTCTCTCCTAACAGTTTTCCTATAACACCTCCATATAGCCCTCACGCCTCCTATGTCACTTACGGAAACTGCGCCAATGATTATCAATCTTTTCCTGGGGAGAGGGTGTATTGTTGTTCTAACTAAGCACTAGCACATCTGATTCAACAAATAAACTAATTATCAAGCCCTTGATTAATTGAATTAGATTGATTAGTTGGAATCAGATGTGATACTGCTGGGCTGTAGCAAATATATGTATCCCTGAGGCTCAGGAATAAATGGACAAAAACTGTCTTATACCAGCTAAGTAAAGACATTGTGACAGAGAGAAAAAGCGAGAGAAAAAGTAATCCACAGGCATAAAGCTGGTGTTGTCATCTGGTCCGGTAATTTACCCAGCTGTCTCTCTGCAGAGGTTTTGTGCGGTAAGAATAGTGGCCCTACCCAGCATGCCGTTCTGCTCGGCTTCACGAATTAACCAGTCAGCTCATGAGAATTTAATGTGGCTTCAAATGAGTTCCATTTCTCTGGCTGTCCATTATTATGGATTTTCCCAAACCCCGGTGTGCAGCTCTCCTTCCGTCGTTAGGAGTAAAGCTTTTTTCAAAATGAGATGGCGAAGCGGAAGCACATTGTCTTGTGATGACTCAAACCTAGAAAGCCCTTAAGGTGTTATACTATTCAGAGCTGGAGGTTTTCTTCACACGTACACGTGCATGCACACACACACACCTACCCTACACTCCTCACCCCACCACCCACCCTAAAAACCATCTCTATCTCTATGAGGGGCTTCATCTTGATGATGAAAGGAGTAGAGGAATGCCATGATAACAGCTCCCCAACCACGCCCTGCCTCAGCCCTGTTCTCTTCAGTTACATTGCCTTGCACCGTGACTTTCCGCTCTTCTCCAGCTCCTCTGAAGACTGCAGACCCCTGGGACTCTACAGCAGCCTCAGGCCCCAGGGCGGCATGATCTCTGAGTCTCTGGCAGGAGAGATATTATTACAGAGGCTTATCCTCCACCATTTTGCTCTGCCATTTGAATCCGTAGAATTTTATCTAGTTCTCCTGATAATTTCGTAATATCACAAATGAAAAGTTGATTAATGAAATGCAACAGTAAGTCAAAAATTGCACAGAAAAAAATGTCCGATATCTACAATAGATATATTAAGTGCACAATAACCACTGACAAAAAGGCATGAACTGTCATCTGTGTGCCTTTAGTTCGTTTATCCCTTCAGATGTATGCCTTTTAAAAACCATTATGATCAGCATGTGCCCAGACAGAGTGAGTTATCCAGTGTATTATATCGGTGATCGTGCATCTGTGCTTGTGTGCATATGGTAACCCCTGGCCCCTGACACCAGGTTGTTAGTAACACCTGTCAGTCAGAGAGGAGAGCGCCCAGCAACCCCAATCCCCCTCCCAGCCCCCCATGGAGAGACTTTAACAGCTGATAAGGGGATGATGTGCCCCTAGCCTCTAACACCCCCTGCTCCCATAATCATAACTCTTGGGTTGACCCCTGACCACTAACTGTTACGCTAGGGAGAGTGGGGGTATTCATGACCATGATAAAAAAACGGTAACATGGATGGATATGGAGGTTCCGCTAGGACATTGACAGTAAATTATTCACAAGCCAAACACCCAACATGTGTGAAAACATTGGGTATAGTGTACCATATATTAATAAAGAGAAAATTAAATTAAACATTTCTCCTAAAAGAAAAGATTAAACTATGAAAAGGATGTGTTAATAATGTATGTGTACTTGGTCAAGATTATGTTAACATACTGTGCTGATAACTGCCTACTAAGCAGTAGGCATTTAAGGCTGCAGGTATGGGTGTGGGTGGAGGCATGTCTAACCCACAGATACCATCTTGAATTATGCTGCATTCATAACATCTCGTAAATTCATAAATGCCAGCATACGATTGGGAAAAAGCCACTTGAACCCCCCCTCCAACTGGTAATTACTAGTGGAAAACTTGTCTATCATCTCTGAGCTCCGGCTTCTCCCACTACCTGAATTCTGAAGTCACATCTTAAGGAAATTACCTTGATATTAAAAGCAACAACAACAAAAAAATATTGAAGACTTTAATTTGTTTATAAGCATGATAGCTGTACTTTCGGTTTATTGTTGATGCAGCTTATTTGACATTTGCCAATCGGCGTTCTCAGAGAGTTCAAAGCGTGTGAACACACACAAATGTTTACAAGTAGTATTTTCTGAGTTTCCCACTTATGAACGCAGTGTCTGGCCCATTGTTCAAGGAGAGACTAGCACTGTTTGCAACAAATTGAATAGAGCCGTCTGTTTCCATTGTACTTTTTGGATTTCTGTTGGATTATTTATTTATACCTGGGATTGCATTGGGAGGGATTACCTTTTTGGTGGGTTTTTCCTTTGTAGTATATATTTCCTTGGACTTCCAGCCAAAGACTCAAAGACTCATCTAGATCACAAACTGTGGGGTTGGCAGGGGGGGGGGGGGGGGTCACTGTAGTATATATATCAGTCCGTTCCCCAATGCTGGAAGGGGGACCTGAGTGAAAAGGTTTGGGAACCCCTGATCTAGAGCAGTGTTTCCCAACTCCAGTCCTCCAGTACTCTCAACAGCATACATTTTTGTTGTAGCCCCGGACAAACACACCTGAATCAACTTATCATCAAGCTCTCAATGAGTTCAATCAGATGAGTTTGTCTGGGGCTACAACAAAAATGTGTGCAGTCGGGCTACTGGAGGACTGGAGTTGGGAAACACCGCTATAGAGTTCTGGCAGGACTACAGTTTTCATTTACATTGTTTATTTGGACTGTTGACTCTGACAGGACCATTAATTTGGCAATGATTTAATCATTATTTTGTTACTTATGTTGAACCCCTATGAATTTCCTATCAATACTATTATTGCATTGACCAAGTTCCCCAATTTTTTATTTCTGGCAAGTTTTGGGTTTATACAAGTTTGTTACAACTGTATTTAATATAGTGGTTATGGACACATTGCTTAGTATACTATACTGCCCTACGAAGGCAAAACGTAGTAACTATGAAGGAGTAGAGGAATGGCAATGACATTTTTTTTGCTAGCCAGCCAAATATGTTGTAGCTAGATAAGTGACGTACATCATCTTATTATGAACAAATGTTCATGTATATAAACCATGACAACTGATTTCACATATGACTTAAATGCAGATACTGTACTCTGCCTTTGTATGACAAACAAATTGTTTTTACATTTAACCTTTATTTAACTAGGCAAGTCAGTTAAGAACAAATGTCTTATTTTCAATGACGGCCTAGGAACAGTGCCTTGTTCAGGAGCAGAAAAACAGATGTTTACCTTGTCAGCTCAGGGATTCGATCCAGCAACCTTTTGGTTACTGGCCCAACGCTCTAACCACTAAGCTACCTGCACTTTGTAGTATCTACAATCTAAATGTGTTTATCCAACTTTCTTGTTGTTTTTCTGTTTGATAGGAACAGTTTGCGAGTTCGTACTACATTGCAGCTGTATTCAACGTTTTGATGTAGTTGTGTTTTTATGTTTTAAATGTTGTATTGTAGTAACTCTCAAGCACTTTTTTTGCAACGTATTTGGGTGGTGTCACGTCCTGACCAGTAAAGGGGTTATTTGTTATTGTAGTTTGGTCAGGACGTGGCAGGGGGTGTTTGTTTTATGTGGTTCGGGGTTTGTTGGGCTATGGTATTATGTAAGAGGGGTGTTTGTTTAGAGTTTTCTGGGGTTTTTGGTCTATGTTCTAGGTTAGTGTTTTTCTATGTTCAGTCTAGTTTTCTACTTCTATGTTTAGGGTTTGTTGATTGACCTTCAATTGGAGGCAGCTGTTCCTCGTTCCCTCTGATTGAAGGTCCTATGTATAGGGGTGTTTTTGTAATGGGATTTGTGGGTAGTTGTTTCCTGTTTTGTGTCTGTGCACCTGATAGGTCTGTTTAGTGTCGTTTGTTGTTTTGTATACGTGATTTGTTTGTTTTTTCCTTCTTTTGATTTAATAAAGAAGATGAGTATACACGTTCCCGCTGCACCTTGGTCCAATCCTTACGACGCCCGTTACAGGTGGACAGCAAATAAACATTAAAGCCATTTTTCTCAATTTCACTGTTTGGGTAGTTACTGCTCTTTGTCTTTGTATGGCAGAGTGGGTAACTGCAGTCAAAACACGGTGGAAGAAAGCCAACGATCAGTCACTTCACTTATTGCCTTGGTTTTTACTTGGATGTTTACTGCAGATTTCACACACCGTTATTTCTGAAACAGAACATAATTGAACGTGGACACTTTGTCACAAGATAAAACAGATTCTCAACCAAAAGTGTAGTTACTGCGTTTTGCCTTTGTAGGATCAACTCCCCCACATGAAAAAATATGACAGTTTACTATATAATAATAATATAATAATAATACTGAGTGGCGCATCAGTCAAAAGCACTGCATCACAGTGCTGAGGCGCCACTACATCCCAGGCTGCGTCACAGCCGGGCCATGACCGAGAGCCCCATAGGACAGTGCAGAATTGGTCTAGCGCCATTCGAGGTAGTGGTGCAGCTGACTTCCCTGTTAAGCGAACAGTGTGATAAGAAGTAGTGCAACCATGTGGGTCATGTTTCGGAAGACGCATGACTCGACCTTCATCTCTCCCTAGCCCATTGGGGAGTTGCAGCGATGAGCCAAGTTCGTAAATTGGGGAGAAAATGGATTAAAAAAATATGCTTGTTGCCATACCACCCTGAACATGCCTGATCTTGGTAGCTAAGCAGGGTCGGGCTTGGTTAGTACTTAGATGGGAAATTACCTGGGAATACCAGGTGCTGTAAGCAACAACAAAAAAAGTGTACAAAAAATATAATAATACAGTACTTACTATAGAATTCTGTAGAAAACTGTAGTATACTGTAGAATACTATACTACACTGTAATATCCCTTAATCATGTGTTGTACTTACTGTAGAGGTTTGTAGTATACTGTAGAATACTATTGTAAATACTACAGTATACTGCAGACCGCAAAAACACTACAATAAATACTACATTAATGTCTGCAAAAACACTACAGTAAAGACTATAGAATTTTATACTACAGTATTTCATTTCCATATACACTGCCCATTCCTTTCCACCATATCCCAGTTTGTGCCACCCATATATGAGAAACCTACATGCTAAGTATAGACTATATATTTTGTTCCCTACAGATTATGGAAAGGAGCAGAAGCTTTGAACTATCCGTTCAGACCTAAGTCCTGCAGTACATACAGTACCTACCTACCTACCTACAGGTTATGGAAAACCTACCTACCTACAGGTTATGAAAAATGTTATATCTTTGAGTATTTTGTCCAGTAGGTTTCCTCATGCACAAAGCATGCTATATCAAAGATAATAAAACAAGCACTATAGTAAACACTACAGTAACGTCTGCAAAAACACTACATTTTTTTACTATGGCATTTATACTACAGTATACTACAGTCATGTCTGCAACACTACAGTAAATATTACTGTACAGTCTGCAAAAACACTACAGTAAATACTACAGTAAACTATAGTCCGCAAAAACACTACATTGAATACTAATACCATAGTATACTACAGTATTTTGTCATGTGGGCCCCCAGCTCATACGACATAGTATTTACCTGGTTGACCAGTTGGAATGGGTGGTCATAGGCATATTGGATTGATGGGAGGGGGTCATACCAGTGGTGACATAGAGACCATTACGTCCCAGGCAGTTGATCCTAGTGTAATACATAATAGGCTGCATTGTTCCGTAGAGGGCAGAGATCCTTTCAGTTAAACTCGAGAGTGGAATGGGTTCAACCTGCTTGAATCTCCAGTTCACAGGGACTTCTTGCGTTACCTGCCGAGTTTGTAAAACAGATTTTTGAATCTTAGATAAACTGACAGCTTCACTTGACCAGATTGTAGTGATATTCTGAAATGTAAGGGTTGGCAAAGTTTCCATTCCCATGTTTGTTTGCCTGTAAGTATTATGGATTATTTTACCAGTGCAGGTTTTGTGTACTAGCATATGTTTATTCAACAGCTCAAAATGTTACCAGACTGATATCTACAAAGGAGCCCTAGCAGCACGCAAACACCCACACCCACACACACACACACAATAGCAATAATAACGATGAAAATCTACATTTCCTTGCCATGCATAAAGGCCCTTTTGGATTTAATGGCCTTATGCTGGAGTTGTTGTTGCTGCTACTGCAGTTATTGTTGTTGATTGTTTTTCATCTTAACTCGTGGTGGGCATCAAACAGCCTGTTCCAGACGACCCCTGGCTGTGAAACGCACAAGATAAGAGGAGATTGTGTGTGTATCTGTGTGTCTGCCTCTGTGTGTGTTCGAGTCTTAATTGTGTCCGGCTGCTGTGGGCCCCTCTATCAGACTAGAGGACTAAGCCAGAGCACGTGCCGACTCCGAGTGGGGGGCTGTCGCTCATGAGAGCAGGGCCCTTTGAACCCAACACTGTAATCTACAGACCCAGACTGGTCCTTAGATAGTAGACTATTCTTACGGCAGAGCCAACACTTTAGAACAGAGGGGAGAGAGAGCTAGAGGGGGGATGGAGAAGTGTGTGTGTGGGGGCAGAGTGTGTGTGTGTTTCTAAGTGCATGTGTGCACACACAATTGCCTGTGTGTGTTACACCCATTTGTGATTAAACAAAGTGAGAAAAATTAGGGAGTGATGAGATGTCAGACAGTGATTGCAGACAGACCAGTGGTTTGAATGTATGATGCTAATCCACTCCCATTAACTTTAAAATAACGACCTGTTGAGAATGATGGAGGATGAACCTCCATGTTGTATTAGCTAATGGGTCATTTCAGAAAGCCATAACACCCACCATCTCAGATTGTTCTGAAATTGTTTCTGTAGTTCAAAACAGATGCGATTAACATTCCTGAAACACTATTTTGTTTTAATTTAATTTGATGCCTGAGAAATGAAGGTAATTGATTGCACCCAAATTGGCCATTTTAATTTATAGGATTCACACATAGTATTCAATAAATACAGTACCTAACATCCCATTTCGACCAAACTTCTTCGTACTATTGAGTAAGACATGAGAAATCCAATTAAAATGGTCAAAAGCCACTTTCGGACCTCCCACTCCCCACGTCAATCCCACCCCAACAATCAGCTTACAGTATACGTTGTTTATGTCTGTCATACAAGTAGCATGGAGCTGCGGCTTGGAGTATTGCATCTTCACGCTTTGTAATGTACATGCCACTTGACTCATTCCACATTTTGTTGTGTTACAGCCTGAATTCAAAATTGTTTCAATATATATTTTACATATAGCAGACGCTCTTATCCAGAGCGACTTACAGTAGTGAATGCATACATTTCATTTCATAATTTTTTTTCTTTTTTTTTCGTACTGGCCCCCCGTGGGAATCGAACCCACAACCCTGGTGTTGCAAACACCATGCGTTGCAAACACCATGCTCTACCACCATTTTATCACCCGATTAAACACTCAATACCCCCGTAATGACAAAGTGAAAACATTTATTGAAAATGAAATACAGAAATATGTTATTTACATAAGTATTCACACCCCTGACTCAATACATGTTATAATCACCTTTGGCAGAGATTACAGCCTGGCAGAGTCTTTGCACACCTGGATTGTAAATCAGACTTATTTTACCTGTTCACGAGCCGAAAACCATCATGCTTCTTCACGTGAAGGCATGGGTTGGAACCAAAATTATTTCCCCATAGTTTGGTTCCGCTCCACTGTTCCAACCAGCAAAGTAAGGTTCTGATCTGGTTGGAACACCCCAAAAAGTAACGGTTTATATCGTTCCTTTCTTTTCCTTTTGAAACCTCTGAAATATATACATTTTTTACATTTAGCTCGACATTAAATCCCTTCACCATTGGATAGACCAGCTGCAATGGAGCGGGTATGCTATGTACATGCATTGGACAGACAAGTGTAGTGTAGGGTGCGACATGTGACTGACATTTTGTGGGTGAGGAGATCGCTGGGCATGAAGGCCCACAGAATTATACCTATGGAGGAGCAGCTTCTATGAAGGAACTTAGAATGTCTTTGAACTTCAGAGAGTTGGCTTAACTAACATTGGACCAGAGCTAGCCCTTGATCATGACTCTCAGTTCCATTACATTACACATAATGCCGCCTAGGGTTTGAGAGCAATACTGTACCAGAGTACACAAGCTTGTGTGTGCAGAGTGGCAACATAATAAAAATAAAAACACGTCTTACCTTTTTGTAGTTAATAAATCCAACATGAAACGTGATAACTATAGAGTGACAGTGAGGGCTTTGCATAGGGGCTTTGTTGCATTTTTTGGGGGGACTGAAAAAAAAAGGCCCCGAACATTATTTACAGGTTCCCATGCTTTTGTTAAAATAATGGTTCTGCTCCAGAACAGTATAGATCACTTTTGTTCTCGGTGCTGTTCCTTCATATATGTCATTATTTTCCGGTTTTCAGTTCTGTTCCCTGAACCAGTTCCATCCCTAGCATGAAGGTGACATATCCGAGTATACATTTGCAACATATTCAGCAGTAGGCTATACAAGGCACGGAAAGGCTAACTTCGTCATATTTAATCCAAGATGCTATTTACAAAGCACATCTCTGCTATTTCTGTAAAAAAATGCAGCATAGCAAATTCAGAGCTCCATTTGCAACACAACCTAGGCCAATTTTTGCTCAAAATGTATTTTATCTAACAGAAAATCAAAGTTGCACACCCTCAATACCCCTGCCTGCCCTGTTTGCTATGGGTGATGGATGGGTGCAGATTGGGTCATCAGCGGTGGTCCCTTGCAGTCCAGACCTAATGTGGTTGTTGTGTTGGTCTAAATTAGTTAGCTAACGTTAGCTAGCTTATCCTGTTGAGGGTAGGGGGCAGTATTTGCACGGCCGGATAAAAAACGTACCTGATTTAATCTGGTTATTACTACTGCCCAGAAACTAGAATATGCATATAATTATTGGCTTTGGATAGAAAACACCCTAAAGTTTCTAAAACTGTTTGAATGGTGTCTTGTGAGTATAACAGAACTCATATGGCAGGCAAAAACCTGAGAAGATTCTGTACAGGAAGTGCCCTCTCTGACCATTCCTTGGGCCTCTTGACTCTTTTTATTGAAAACTTAGGATCTTTGCTGTAACGTGACACTTCCTACGGCTCCCACAGGCTCTCAGAACCCGGGAAAAAGCTGAATGATGTCATTGCAGCCCCTGGCTGAAAAACATTAGTGCCTTTGGTAAGTGGTCTATCAGAGGACAATGAGACTGAGGCGCGTGCACGAGGCGACCCCATGTTTTTATTTTCTCTCTCTTTGTACTAAAACACGGTTTCCTGGTCGGAATATTATCGCTTTTTTAAGAGAAAAATGGCATAAAAATTGATTTTAAACAGCAGTTGACATGCTTCGAAGTACGATAATGGAATATTTATAATTTTTTTTGTCACGAAACGCGTCGGGCGCGTCACCCTTCTTTACACTTCGGATAGTGTCTTGAACGCACGAACAAAACGCCGCTATTTGGATATAACTATGGATTATTTTGAACCAAACCAACATTTGTTATTGAAGTAGAAGTCCTGGGAGTGCATTCTGACGAAGAACAGCAAAGCTAATAACATTTTTCTTATAGCAAATCTGACTTTGGTGAGGGCTAAACTTGGTGGGTGTCTAAATAGCTAGCCCTGTGATGCCGGGCTATCTACTCAGAATATTGCAAAATGTGCTTTCACCGAAAAGCTATTTTAAAATCGGACATAGCGAGTGCATAAAGGAGTTCTGTATCTATAATTCTTAAAATAATTGTTATGTTTTTTGTGAACGTTTATCGTGAGTAATTTAGTAAATTCACCGGAAGTTTGCGGGGGGTATGCTAGTTCTGAACGTCACATGCTAATGTAAAAAGCTGGTTTTTGATATAAATATGAACTTGATTGAACAAAACATGCATGTATTGTATAACATAATGTCCCTAGGATTGTCATCTGATGAAGATCATCAAAGGTTAGTGCTGCATTTAGCTGTGGTTTGGGTTTATGTGACATTATATGCTAGCTTGAAAAATGGGTGTCTGATTATTTCTGGCTGGGTACTCTGCTGACATAATCTAATGTTTTGCTTTCGTTGTAAAGCCTTTTTGAAATCGGACAGTGTGGTTAGATTAACGAGAGTCTTGTCTTTAAAATGGTGTAAAATAGTCATATGTTTGAGAAATTGAAGTAATAGCATTTCTAAGGTATTTGAATATCGCGCCACGGGATTACACTGGCTGTTGCGTAGGTGGGACGATTTCATCCCACCTAGCCCAGAGAGGTTATATTAACCAAATACAAAATACACGTAAGCGTTAGCTAGCACCTTGAGACTTAATATGTGGTAAAAAAAAAATCATGAAGAAAAGGCAATTTTGTTATTTGTTAGTTAACTAGGCTACTAGTTAGCTTTTAATGTTACCCCCTACCAAGCCTAGATAGCTAGCTAGCCTTACTGGCTGCTGGCCAATACAGTTGGAACTCCACAGCAGAAAATACATTATTTTTGTTGCTAGGCTACAAGTTACAATGCTTTCAGCTTGCGGTTTGCGCACGCCTTTATCCAGAGGGAATACAAAAATTATCGCTAGTGTCTGAAAAAATGATATGCATTTAATATTTGTCAAATTATTGAGCATTTCCTCAAAACTCAAATAAGCATCCTCAATTGTCTTTATTTTGCATATCAAGATCCTGATATGGTCCTCAGTCAAGAGCATATGCATTGTACTGTATGTGCTGAGAAAATATACCTTGTAGGACTACTGTCAGTATTTGCCATCATATAGAGAAAATAAGATGTCCACATAGGCCTATTTCAGAATGTCTATTGAGATGATATCCAGAGGGAATCCCAAAAATATCTGTTTCATATGTCAAATTATTGAGCATGTGCTGAAAACTCAGAAATGCATGAGAAATCATCCTTATCTTCAGCGTAAAGAAGAGCATATCAAGATCCGGATGTGGACCTTAGCAAAGAGAAGAATATCTGAAATCAATATACAAGGGTAGCTTCATATCTTAAATGTGCTGAGAAAACACATATGCTATATATACGGTCAGTATTTGTCAACATGAAGAGAGAAAATAGGATGTCACATATCTCAGGATATTGAATGAGTCCGTATCGGGCCATAGGACATGTCCATGTGTGATATTCGGTGTAACCCCAATATATGTTTAAAAGACACATCTGGATTCTGCATTTGTCAGGATATGATATGCATTGGAAATGGCCCGTATTCTCTAGAATATCAAAAACGTGTCATGTAAAGCTACAGTATCCCCTGATATGGACCCTTTTTGCCCTGTGTAGGTTATTGTCCGACTGAAAGGTGAATTTCTCTCCCAGTGTCTGTTGGAAAGCAGACTGAACCCGGTTTTCCACTAGGATTTTGCCTGTGCTTAGCTCTATTCCGTTTCTTTTTATCCAAAAAAGAAACTTCCTAGTCCTTGCCAAAGACAAGCATACCCATAACATGATGCAGCCACCACCATGCTTGAACATATGAAGAGTGGTACTCGGTGATGTGTTGTGTTGGATTTGCCCCAAATATAATGCTTTGTATTCAGGACATAAAGTGAATTTCTTTGCCACATTTTTTGCGGTTTTACTTTAGTGCCTTATTGAAAACAGGATGCATGTTTTGGAATATTTTATTCTGTACAGGCTTCCTTCTTTTCACTGTCATTTTATTAGGGCACAGGGCGAGACCCAGATGCAGACACGAGAGGAAGATAGTTCAAGTCTCTGATATTTATTATAATCCAAGGGGCAGGCAAGAGAATGGTCGTGGACAGGCAAAAGATCATAAACAAGGTCAGAGTCCAGGAGGCATAGAGCGGCAGGCAGGCATGAGGTCAGGGCAGGCAGTATGTTCAGGCAGGCGGGTTCAGAGTCAAGGCAGGCAAGGGCCAAAACTGGGAGGACTAGCAAAAACAGAGATAAGACAAAGCAGGCACATGGAAAATCACGCTGGTTGATTTGACGAACTGGCAACAGATAAACAGAAAACACAGGAATAAGTACCCAGGGACTAATGGGGAAAACAGGTGACACCTGGAGGTGGGCGGAGACAATCACAAATACAGGTGAAACAGATCAGGGTGTGACACATTTAGGTTAGTTTTATGGAGTAACTCAAATGTTGTTGATCCATCCTCAGTTTTCTCCTACCACAGCCATTAAACTCTGTAACTGTTTTAACCAGTTAACCTCTCTAGGATAGGTGGCACCAAATCGTCCCACCTACGTAACAGCCAGTGTAATCCCGTGGCGCGTTATTCAAAAACCTCAAAAATGCAAAAACTTCAATTTTTCAAGCATATGACTATTTTACACCATTTTAAAGACAAGACTCTCATTAATCTAACCACACTGTCCGATTTCAAAAAGGCTTTACAACGAAAGCAAAACATTAGATTATGTCAGCAGAGTACCCAGCCAGAAATAATCAGACACCCATTTTTCAAGCTAGCATATAATGTCACATAAACCCAAACCACAGCTAAATGCAGCACTAACCTTTGATGATCTTCATCAGATGACAACCCTAGGACATTATGTTATACAATACATGCATGTTTTGTTCAATCAAGTTCATATTTATATCAAAAAACAGCTTTTTACATTAGCATGTGACTAGCATGTGACTAGCATTCCCACCGAACACGGCCGGTGAATTTACAAAATTACTCACGATAAACGTTCCCAAAAAGCATAACAATTATTTTAAGAATTATAGATACAGAACTCCTCTATGCACTCGATATGTCCGATTTTAAAATAGCTTTTCGGTGAAAGCACATTTTGCAATATTCTGAGTAGATAGCCCGGCATCACAGGGCTAGCTATTTAGACACCCAGCAAGTTTAGCACTCAGAAAAGTCACATTTACTATAAGAAAAATGTTATTACCTTTGCTGTCTTCGTCAGAATGCACTCCCAGGACTTCTACTTCAATACCAAATGTTGGTTTGGTTCAAAATAATCCATAGTTATATCCAAACAGCGGCGTTTTGTTCGTGCGTTCAAGACACTATCCGAAAGGCTAAATAAGGGTGACGAGCATGGCGCAATTCGTGACAAAAAAATTCTAAATATTCCATTACCGTACTTCGAAGCATGTCAACCGCTGTTTAAAATCAATTTTTATGCCATTTTTCTCATAAAAAAGCGATAATATTCCGACCGGGAATCTGCGTTTAGGTAAACAGACAAAAGAAAATAAAGCATTCGGTCGACTCGGGCACGCGCCTAAGCCCATAGTACTCTGATCGGCCACTTGCCAAAAGCGATAATGTGTTTCAGCCAGAGGCTGCCTCGATATCGTTCAGCTTTTTCCCGGGCTCTGAGAGCCGTAGGAAGTGTCACGTTAGAGCAAAGATCCTCAGTCTTCAATAAAAAGAGCCAAGATGAAACACCACTTGTCAGACAGGCCACTTCCTGCATGGAATCTTCTCAGGTTTTGGCCTGCCATTTGAGTTCTGTTATACTCACAGACACCATTCAAACAGTTTTAGAAACTTTAGGGTGTTTTCTATCCAAAGCCAATAATTATATGCATATTCTAGTTACTGGGCAGGAGTAGTAACCAGATTAAATCGGGTACGTTTTTTATCCGGCCGTGTCAATACTGCCCCCTAGCCCTAACAGGTTAAATGTAACTAAATGTAACTAACGCAAATGTAATCTACGTAATCCCCAAAAGTAATCATTTATCATGAGAAGGCCATAAACAATAACTAGTAATGCTGCATACTCATAGAAAGGTTCAAATCTCACCTTGATGGTAAAACGAGTTCAAGTACACAGTACAAATATGATACAAATATGAAAGATTTGATATGATGTATTTCCTAGTTTACAAACCTGTAAGAATAAGACTTAAATTACTTATATGCTTTCTAAATATAGCATAATCAAATTATAAAACAAATAACTATAAGATTTCCCTTTCCTCATAACAGTAAAATACATATTTGTATGTTTAGTGTTAGAGACAATTTGCATATTTTCTAAAGGTCTCTATTGATCTAAACATCTGCCCCTCCTCTGTGAATGTTTCACACAGCTCTAGCTTGGCCCCAACTACTACCTAATACCCACAAATCTAAGTAGAGGGATGGAATAAGAATACATATAAATATATGGATGAGCGATGACCGAGCGGCATAGGCAAGATGCAATAGATGGTATAAAATACAGTATATACTGTACAAAAGAGATGAGTAATGCAAGATATGCAAACATTATTAAAGTGGCATTATTAAAGTGACTAGTGATCCATTTATTAAAGTGGCCAATGATTTCAAGTCTGTGTGTACTGTAAGCAGCAGCCACTCTGTGTTAGTGATGGCTGTTTAACAGTCTGATGGCCTTGAGATAGAAGCTGTTTTTCAGTCTCTCGGTCCCAACTTTGATGCACCTGTACTGACCTCGCCTTCTGGATGGTAGCGGGTGAACAGGCAGTGGCTCGAGTGGTTGTTGTCCTTGATGATCTTTTTGGCCTTTCTGTGACATCAGCCTACAGAGAGGAGGTGAGGGCACTCGGAGTGTGGTGTCAGGAAAACAACCTCTCACTCAACGTCAACAAAACAAAGGAGATGATCGTGGACTTCAGGAAACAGCAGAGGGAGCACCCACCTATCCACATCAACGGGACAGTAGTGGAGAAGTTTTAAGTTCCTTGGCGTACACATCATGGACAAACTGAAATGCTTACTAGGTGTATTGATGCACCATCCAAAGTGTAATTAAGAACTTCACCATGCTCCGTGCACCATGCTCAAAGGGATATTCAATGTCTGCTTATTTGTATTTTTACCCATCTACCAATAGGTGCCCTTCATCGCAAGGTATTGAAAACCCTCCCTGGTGTTTGTGGTTGAATCTGTGTTTGAAATTCACTGCTCGACTAAGGGAGCTCATCGATAATTGTATGTATTAGGTACAGAGATGAGGCAGTCATTCAAAAATCATGTTAAACACTATTGTTGCACACAGATTGAATACATGCAACTTTTTATGTGACTTGTTAAGCAAATTTTAACTCCTGAATGTATTTTGGCTTGCCATAACAAAGGGGTTGAATACTTATTGACTCAAGACATTTCAGCTTTTCATTTTTAATTCATTTGTAAAAATGTTTTAAAACATAATTTAAAAAAAATGTATTTAAACATAAATCCACTTTGACATTATGGGGTATTGTGTGTAGGCCCGTGATACAAAATCTCAATTTAACCAGTTTTAATTCATGCTGAAATACAAAAAAATGTGGAAAAGGTAAAGGGGTGTGAATACTTTCTAATGGCACTGTTATTCCTGTGAATCTGGTGATATTGTCCCTCATATGAATTCAATAAATACCCAAATATATACAATGTCAGAAGAAATTCAAACTTGCAATTGTGCTTGCTGCCATTGTGTTCTCTATGCAGCCTAACACAAGCAAAAAGTGTAACTTTCCTTTCCAACCATTGTATCTGTACTCCCTCTATACCCAAAATAGAGTCTATAGCTTAGATAAAACATAATTGTTCAGTGAAACTTGTACTCTAGATTCTAAATCAGTAGTCTTGAAAAAAAAATCCAGACTTTGGCTCACACTCTGCGTCATGACGGTAGTTCTTCTACTATGTCCTTCAACTGTGCCATATCTCAACGTAAGTCTGAGATATGGCACGCTCCCTCAAAACTTGAGACATCTGTGGCATTGTGCACATTTTAGAGTGGCCTTTTATAGTGCCCAGTACAAGGTGCACCTGTGTAATGATCATGCAGTTTAATCAGCTTCATGATATGCCACACATTTCAGGTGGATGGATCATTTTGGCAAAGGAGAAATGCTCACAACATTTGAGAGATGTCATCTTTTAGTGATTAAATATTTCTGGGATATTTTATTTCACCTCGTGCAAATGGAACCATCACTTTACATGAAGCCACACATTTCAGGTGGATGGATCATTTTGGCAAAGGAGAAATGCTCACAACATTTGAGAGATGTCATCTTTTAGTGATTCAATATTTCTGGGATATTTTATTTCACCTCATGCAAATGGAACCATCACTTTCCATGAAGCCTTTGTATTTTTGTTCAGTATAAATATTTAATGGTTTGCATCTACTATGTTATTTGATATGATGATAGCTGCTTGAATCTCTCAATTAATCAGAGACAATTACTGCTGGCAGACGGCACTGCAGCAAAAAAAGTTGTTGGCTCTTAAATGGCAATCGCCTTACTCTTCCCAATTCGCCAGTGGATACAGTTACTATTAGAAGTTATAACAGAATTATCGCCAGCGAGAATGAGAGGTACTAGTCAAGGACCAATTGAGGCCTGGTCAAATATACTTGACTATAAAGAATAATCTCATCCCAATACAAATAAAATATCTATAAAGCCCAACACATTAAAAAAAATATATATACACACTACCGGTCAAAAGTTTTGTTTTTCTTTATTTTTACAATTTTTTGCATTGTATAATAATAGTGAAGACATCAAAACTATGAAATAACACATGGAATCAGGTCGTAAAAATAAAGAAAAACCCTTGACCAGACGCCTCACAAGTCCTCAACTGGCAGCCTCATTAAATAGTACCCTACAAAACACCAGTCTCAACGTCAACAGTGAAGAGGTGACTCCGGGATGCCGGCCTTCTAGGCAGAGTTGTAAAGAAAAAGCTGTATCTCAGACTGGCCAATAAAAATAAAAGATTAAGATGGGCAAAATTACACAGACACTGGACAGAGGAACACTGCTTAGAAGGCCAGCATCCCGGAGTCACCTCTTCACTGTTGACGTTGAGACTGGTGTTTTGTGGGTACTATTTAATGAAGCTGCCAGTTGAGGACTTGTGATGCGTCTATTTCTCAAGCTAGACACTCTAATGTATTTGTCCTCTTACCTTGCACTCCTCTTTCTGTTCTGGTTAGAGCCAGTTTGCGCTGTTCTGTGAAGAGAGTAGTACACAGCGTTGTACGAGATCTTCAGTTTCTAGGCAATTTCTCGCATAGAATAGCCTTAATTAGACTGACGAGTTTCAGAAGAAAGTACTTTGTTTCTAGACATTTTAAGCCTGTAATCGAACCCACAAATGCTGATGCTCCAGATACTCAACTAGTCTAAAGAAGTCCAGGTGTATTGCTTCTTTAATCAGAACAACAGTTTTCAGCTGTGCTAACATAATTGCAAAAGGGTTTTCTAATGATCAATTAACCTTTTAAAATGATAAACTTGGATTAGCTAACACAACGTTCTATTGGAACACAAAAGTGATGGTTGCTGATTATCGGCCTCTGTATGCCTACAGTTGAAGTTGGAAGTTTACATACACCTTAGCCAAATACATGTAAACTCAGTTTTTCATAATTCCTGACATTTTATCCCAGTACAAATTCCCTGTCTTAGGTCAGTTAGGATCACCACTTTATTTTAAGAATGGGAAATGTCAGAATAATAGTTAGAGAGAATGATTTATTTCAGCTTCCATTTCTGTCATCACATTCCCAGTGGGTCAGAAGTTTACATACACTCAATTAGTATTTGCGAGCATTGCCTTTAAATTGTTTAACTTGGGTCAAATGTTTTGGGTAGCCTTCCACAAGCTTCCCACAATAAGTTGGGTGAATTTTGGCCCATTCCTCCTGACAGAGCTGGTGTAACTGAGTCAGGTTTGTAGGTCTCCTTGCTCGCACACGCTTTTTCAGTTCTGCTCACAAATTTTCTGTAGGATTGAGGTCAGGGCTTTGTGATGGCCACTCCAATACTTTGACTTTGTTGTCCTTAAACCATTATGCCACAACTTTGGAAATATTATTGGGGTCATTGTCCATTTGGAAGACCCATTTGCGACCAAGCTTTAAACTTCTTTGGGATAGGTGGGACATTAGCGTCTATGGACTGGCCCACCCGTTCCCCAGACCTGAATCCAATTGAGCACATCTGGGACATCATGTCTCGCTCCATCCACCAACGCCACGTTGCACCACAGACTGTCCAGGAGTTGGCGGATGCTTTAGTCCAGGTCTGGGAGGAGATCCCTCAGGAGACCATCCGCCACCTCATCAGGAGCATGCCCAGGCGTTGTAGGGAGGTCATACAGGCACATGGAGGCCACACACACTACTGAGCCTCATTTTGACTTGTTTTAAGGACATTACATCAAAGTTGGATCAGCCTGTAGTGTGGTTTTCCACTTTAATTTTGAGTGTGACTCCAAATCCAGACCTCCATGGGTTGATAAATTGGATTTCCATTGATTATTTTTGTGTGATTTTGTTGTCAGCACATTCAACTATGTAAAGATAAAAGTATTTAATAAGATTATTTCATTCATTCAGATCTAGGATGTGTTATTTTAGTGTTCCCTTTATTTTTTTGAGCAGTGTATATATATCTCGCCGGTAAGGGAAGAGGAACGTGGATGTAAAAGGGGGGAGGGGCAATTGGAGATATGGTGGGGGGGACATTTCTCTGTATGTATTTCCTAATTTTGTTTTCTTTTAAGTGGCAGCCCATGATACATGTGGTATAAACTGAACACATGCGTTTATAATATCGTATCTGTAACCCCCCCCCTCAAAAAAATGTCAAGACAAGTAAAAACATGGTAAACAAAAAAGGCTGGATGTTTCAAATAGAGGCATATTAGTATGTACGATCTAATATAGGAAGTGATAGGTTTATTACACTTTTCCTGGGTGATGTGTTATCAATATGCAGTGGCACACAGCTACGATAATCGGATTTATGAAGACAACACTGTTTGTCAAAATATGCAAAAATCACAAGCTGTACATCCCGAAAGATTTCTTGATTTTCAAATGGCGTGAAGCTCTGAATACGTAAGGGAAATGTCATTGGATCATCAGTGTATTTGCGTTGATATTGTCGTGACTGATATTATATTTTTCTTCTCATATGTAAGTACCGGTATGCAGCTTTCTCTTGATTGTCGTACACAAGTGAAGACTTACGTTGAGATATGGCACAGTTGTCCAACAGAGCTGTTGCCAGAAAATGTAATGTTAATTTCTCTACCATAACCCGCCTCCAATGCTTTTTTAAAGAATTTGTCAGTACATCTGACCGGCATCACAACTGCAGACCACATGTAACCATGCCAACCCTTGATCCGGCTTCTTCACCTGCGGGATTGTCTGAGACCAGCCACCTGGACAGCTGATGAAACTGAGGAGTATTTCTGTCTGTAATAAAGCCCTTTTTTGGGGAAAATCTAATTCTGATTGGCCGGGCCTGAATCCCCATTGGGTGGGCCTTGCTCTCAAGAGGGTGGGCCAATGCCCAGTCATGTGATATCCATAGATTAGGGCCTAATTCATTTATTTCAATTGATTCTGTAACTTTGTCCCAGAAGGATTTAACTGCAGGGCACTCCCACATCATATGTAGGAATGTGCTGACCTGAAACAGTAAACATTTAGGATTTGGGGCACATTTAATCATAAAAAGTTTCCTTGATGTTAAATACAGTCTGTGAACAAACTTAAAATGTATAAGTTGAATACATTTGAACCTTTTACTGCAGTGGGCTAAGTCAAGGTCACACAGACTGTTTATTGGTAGTCTTAAACAAATCTACTTTGAAACAAAGTATACACCTCACACATATGTTTATGGGCTTAAAAGAAATAAGCCACATGTACCATGTCATACATAGAGTTGAAATGTGTTACTTTTTGAGTTTGCATACCAATATTACACTTTAATATACATCACAGAATACTGAAATATAAAACACCATATTTTCTGCATTTAAAAATAAATATGATTTATTAATTATGAAAAATATGAATAACAATCCACCCTTGAGGCCACTAGGTCATTTGACTGCAGGAAAGGGCTACGTTTGAATCATCCAGCCTTTTGATGAAAAACGTGCCTATGTGGATTCAACAACATAAACTTAGTTTAACACGACATTAGAGATATTATCAAAAGGGAATTTCATCTTCAATCGTAGGTTCAGTGTCCTGGGTCTTGGCAATGATGTATTCTGATCACTGAAGGGAACCTGGAGATAAGCAAATACAGATCCATCTATGTATCCTAAGCGCAGTGATTTTATGCAGTTAAGGTGAGGATAGTGGCAGTGCATACGCAGTCACTCCCTAGACTACAGATTGTGACAATACATGTGTCAGAGGAGTGAGGTAATGAAGCTGTTGTTTTAAGAGCAGATACATCAAATTAACTTGTCAGAACCAATCAGATTTTAATGAAGGATTTCACCTTTCTAGTTCCAAACTGAAATAGAAGGATATAAATGTCATTTCGTTTAATCCGTCCTACCGTGAAAATATTAATCTTATCACTTATCGGAGATTGGTGTGTCCTGACTGACGAGCCTTGGGGATGATTTGATATAAGATTTCTAATTTAAAAAGAGTATGTTATTATGACACTTTATGAGCTATTTTCATCCAGAACATTATAATCCTGGAAAATGTCTTCCCTGGAAACAGTCGCAGGTTGACGTTTATTGGGATGAGTCTTGTCCTTGAGGCAGACTGAGCAATTTCTGCTAGATGGGCCAGGTGCAAAATCAAAATTGGCTATATTGTAAAAAATCATGAAAACAAACATGTGGGTTAGCACTGTGGTTACATTTGGAGTTAAGTTTAAAGTCAGATTTTATAACTTTGTGGCTGTGCCAGCTAGTGACCACTCTGTAGAGCTGCCTCCAGAACAAGATTCATGCCAAAAAACATTAGTGGACAGATGTGCAGTGCAAAGTGATTAAGATGTGCATAGCTGACTGTTTCCTAGAAGCAACAGAATGTACAGAGAGAAGAGGAGACATTTAAAGAGAAGATAATATTAAAGGAACTAAGAGATGGGGACAGGAGAGACAGGAGGAGAGTAAAATAAAGAAATAAAATAGCAGAGCTAAACAGATCTTGAATCTGGATACGGTAGACAAAAGTGTGTCTGTCACCCTGGCCAGATAGTACAGCACAAGATGGATGATGTGTGCAAATATGCTCACACTCATCCCATCACGCATAATGGGCACTGGGATGATAACGGCCTCAGTGTGTGTGTGCGCGCCGTGTGTGTGTCTGTGTGTGTTTGTGTTGGAATGATGAGTTAATGGACCCAGGTAGTTTGTTTTCACATTTCTATCCTCAATACCACCTGAATGCCATGGAGAATACAGATAGATACAGTGCTTCTTCCTTACGCCTGTCACACAGTTGTGACTGTCACACAGTTGTGACAGTATGACAATACTGATTTGACAGCCCTCTGAATTCCGGCAATATTATTGTTGAACCCTTCAATACTGAAAGTATTCATTTTGTCAGACAGGTGTACCCATATAAAGTTGATTTGTTTTCCCTTCTCCCACTTTGCCAAAATCTTGGTGTGGATCATGGAAATGAAAGAATGATGACAGAATAGAGGTCTTACCGATGCTGCACATTCTTCCTGCCATTACATGTCTCCTTCTGGTTGGGGGAAATGACCTGTATTTACCCCTCTCTCTCTGTTCACAACAAGTTGTTTGGTTTGTGTCTTACTTTTGGGAGTAAAAAGTAGTATATCAAAGTTAGCCTTTTATGTTTCTTCACATCTATGTATAGATCACAGAGTAGCTTCAGAAGCTGTTTGTATGATACATCTGAAGATGTGCAGGTAAACATTGGTAACAGTGGGGGGTAGGGACTCAAACCTGCTAGTAAGATGTGTCTGGAAATAAGGTGTTGTTTATTTCTGTATCAAAAGCACATGAAAACAGCACGTTGATGTACACAATGAATCTGTGATCTGAGAAGTGTAAACTTGCAACTAGTACCAAAATTCATAACCGAAGTAAGGTCGGACAACGTTGTATACTTTTCTTTACCTGATCACTTGCATTTCTGTAAGACTTTGCTCAATATCAAAGTGCTTTATATTGTCTTGAGGTGACTCGCACCTACAGTCTATCAGGACCCAAGATCTAAAGTTAGGATTCAGCCCGAAATTACTTTGAAAGAGACCCAAAATCCACCTAAAAAAAGTTAAAAGAAAAGCAGCGAGCGCATCATTTGAAGCAGTAAACTGACCAGCTCAGTGCCCATCTCCCGTTTTTCTCTTACCAGGGCACAGAGTAACTTTATGCAGTCAGTCTTTTGAAGTTCATACTTCAAAGTACAACAACAACCTTGCTAACTATTCTCCAAGGATTTATCCTTCATTCCTTGCACAATGTACAGACTATTTTACATGAACGGAAACAGATACAAGTCAACCTATGTTATTTTGCCTCGTTTTCCTTTTAGTTACGTGTTTGTATTTTCATGCAAATGTATAAACTTCTAATCTCTGAGATTTTCGGCTAAACCCAGGACTGTTCAATTTATCCTGATATTACTTAATCATGTTTTTTGTTCCTCTCTCTCTCTCTTCTCTCTCCTATTGGTGATGGGTCGTTCGTGAACGAACGGCTCTTTTTGAACAGATCTTTATGGCGAACGTCGGGAACTGAATCGTATCGGTGAAAGTGCTGTTCATTTGGCTCCCTGATTTGCATACTACTACTACTGCTTTTTGAGCTCAAAACAATGTTTTTCTGCAAATAGGTTACAAAATAATTCTCTAAAGAGGGTGACTCATCACTGCAGAAACAATAAATGGTGAGGATTTTTAACAAAGAGCCCTTTGGGAGCCAAATAAGCCGGTTCTTTTACGTGAAGGAGCCAAATGAGCCGGCTCACCATCACTATCTTCTATTTCTCTCTTTCTCAAACACAACTTTATTTGTGTTTGAGAGATTTGATTTAATTTACAAACTTACTCTTAGTGCACTTTGGAAATACCTTGTTTTATCAAGTAATTGGGGGCGGAGGGTAGGCCAACATGCTTCATACTTAGACGGTACAGACCATCTCTGAGATACAGTCGACATGTTGAGAATCTGACAGCAGGCTGAGGGGAATTTCTTCCAACTTAACGTCTACTACACCAGCGAAACCGACTTTTGCATCACTTACTATTCCCCACAATTTAACAGTAATTTGATGTGAGTGTTACTGCCTGGCGTCTCACCGTGAACAGACAGGAGTGAAGAATTAAATGCCTGATAAATGAACTGAGAATCATCCTGAGTTGCGGAGGGGAAAACACAAGAGAACAGAACAGTGATGAGCTTTTTTCATTATTTTTTCAGTCTCTACCAAAAACCTCTTGACTTCTCACTCGTCTTTCTTTAATTGGCTTTAACTCCGCAGAGTACAGGTCTAGATGTTTATTTTCCTTCAATTGTTGAGCGCCACTGTTGATGACAAGTTAAAAGCCCTGCCAAAGAAGATATGCAAATTGCTTCAGCTTTCTCATTTTGTTCCACTGCCAGGTGGAGTTCTCGACGTGTCGTTGAAACAGAGGGTTGCCTCCCTCAGCCACAGAGCCTAAACAATGCATAATTGAAATGTATCTGATATGGTTCCCATTGTCAGCCGACGTTGATCCCCGAACATTAAATGTGGCACCCCGTAAAAACAGTGGGTAGTTTATTCATAACTGATTAATCATTACTCCATTCATAAGATGTTTAATATAGGTCCTTATGAACCATTTACTAATCATTAATTAAGTATTGTTGGGTGGCTTCATCTAAAGTGTGGGCTTTTATACTTATAAATGTTTTGAGTGACCAGTGGCATACCACCCTGCATCCCACTGCTGGCTTTCCTCTGAAGCTAAGCAGGGTTGGTCCTGTCACTGGATGGGAGACCAGATGCTGCTGGAAGTGGTGTTGGAGGGCCAGGAGAAGGAAGTCTTTCCTCTGGTCTAAAAAAAAATATCCCAATGCCCCAGGGCAGTGATTCGGGACATAACCCTGTGTAGGGTGCCATCTTTTGGAAGGGATATTAAACGGGTGTCCTGACTCTTTGTGGTCACTAAAGATCCCATGGCACTTATCGTAAGAGTAGGGCTATTAACACCGATGTCCTGGCTAAATTACCAATCTGGACCCTCATACCGTCCTGGCCACCTAATCATCCCCAGCTGCCAATTAGCTCATTCCTCTCCCCTGTAACTATTCCCCAGGTCCTTGCTGTAAATGAGAATGTTTTCTCAGTCAACTTACCTGGTAAAGGAAGAGTTAGAATATGAATGTTTTGCTAACGTTGTCAAACAGGAACTAATCATAAAACAGGGAGATGTAGAGTGCACCAGACCGGACAGTTTTTCTCTAGAGGATTTTATTCCTTCATTATTACTGATATGAGATGGAGGTCGAAATGTGACATGTACACTATAACCTTCAAATGCCTCCAGTGCTTCAGTCTTTTAACCGCAGACTATTTTCACACATGGCTTTATTTGGCGACACCTTTACTGAGCCTTTAAAGGTAGTGACTCTTTAAACCTAATGGGAAAGTTCAGAGAAATAATGCATTCAGATATTTGCTTCCTTACCTTGTAAGCAGTCTATGAACTGCTCTAACACGCAACCCCCACGTTGTGTGCGCAAGCGCCGCAAAATATATCTACACATACAGTTGAAGTTGGAAGTTTACATACACCTTAGCCAAAAACATTTAAACTCAGTTTTCACAATCCCTGACATTTAATCCAAGTAAAAATTCCCTGTTTTACGTCAGTTAGGATCACCACTTTATTTTAAGAATGTGAAATGTCAGAATAATAGTAAACAGAATGATTTATTTCAGCTTTTATTTCTTTCATCACATTCCCAATGGGTCAGAAGTTTACATACACTCAAATAGCATTTAGTAGCATTGCCTTTCAATTGTTTAACTTGGGTCAAACGCTTCGGGTAGTCTTCCACAAGCTTCCCACAATAAGTTGGGTGAATTTTGGCCCATTCCTACTGACAGAGCTGGTGTAACTGAGTCAGGTTTGTAGGCCTCCTTGCTCGCACACACGTTTTCAGTTCTGCCCACACATTTTCTGTAGGATTGAGGTCAGGGCTTTGTGATGGCCACTCCAATACCTTGACTTTGTTGTCCTTATGCCAGTTTGCTACAAATGTGGAAGTATGCTTGGGGTCAATGTCCATTTGGAAGACCCATTTGCAACCAAGCTTTAACTTCCTGACTGATGTCTTGAGATGTTGCTTCAAAATATTCACATAATTTTCCTGCCTCATGATGCCATCTATTTTGTGAAATGCACCAGTCCCTCCTGCAGCAAAGCACCCCCACAACATGATGCTGCCACCCCCGTGCTTCACGGTTAGGATGGCTTTCTTCGGCTTGCAAGCCTCCCCCTTTTTCCTCCAAACATAACGATGGTCATTATGGCCAAACAGTTATAATTTTGTTTCATCACACCAGAGGACATTTCTTCAAAAAATCTTTGTCCCCATGTGCAGTTGCAAACCGTAGTCTGGCTTTTTTTATGGCGGTTTTGGAGCAGTGGTTTCTTCCTTGCTGAGCAGCCTTTCAGGTTATGTCGATATAGGACTGGTTTTACTGTGGATATAGATACTTATGTACTTGTTTCCTCCTCCTCTTCACAAATTCCTTTGCTGTTGTTCTGGGTTTGATTTGCACTTTTTGCACCAAGGTACGTTCATCGCTAGGAGACAGAATGTGTCTCCTTACTGAGCGGTATGACAGCTGCTGTAGTGGTCTGGGTGTAGATGGTGTAGAGGAGTCAGGCGCAGGACAGCAGAGATGAGTAACACAAGTAACTTTACTCAAACATGTCGTAATACCGAGCCCACAATAAAGGACCGAACATACATAAAACAATCACGCAGAAAAACCATGGGGAAAACATAGGGTTAAATAATGAACATGTAACAGGGGAATTGAAACCAGGTGTGTAGAACAAAGACAAAACAAATGGAAAATGAAAAGTGGATCGGCGATGGCTAGAAGGCCGGTGACATCGACCGCCGAACGCCGCCCGAACAAGGAGAGGGACCGACTTCGGCGGAAGTCGTGACAGCTGCGTGGTCCCATGGTGTTTATACTTGCGTAATATTGTTTGTACAGATGAACGTGGTACCTTCAGGCATTTGGAAATTGCCCCCAAGGATGAACCAGACTTTTGGCTGATTTCTTTTGATTTCCCCATGATGTCAAGCAAAGAGGCACTGAGTTTGAAGGTAGACCTTGAAATACATCCACAGGTACACCTCCAATTGACTCAAATGATGTCAATTAGCCTATCAGAAGCTTCTAAAGCCATGACATAATTTTCTGGAATTTTCCAAGCTGTTTAAAGGCACAGTCAACTTAGTGTATGTAAACTTCTGACCCACCGGAATTGTGATACAGTGAATCATAAGTGAAATAATCTGTCTGTAAACATTGTTTGGAAAAATTACTTGTGTCATGCACAAAGTAAATGTCCTAACCGACTTGCCAAAACTATAGTTTGTTAACAAGAAATTTGTGGAGTGGTTGAAAAATGAGTTGACTCCAACCTAAGTGTATGTAAACTTCCGACTTCAACTCTACATATTATTTAATAATTTCACCCACATCGCTCGCACAAATGAGCTTCTGCCTAGCTAAGCACTAAAATAAAAATTGGTTATATTTTAGACGCTCCACAAGTCCCGTCCTTATTGGATATCAGAACGATACAAGCCCACGTGGATGCTTGAAAGACAAATGAGGAGAGATGAATTAAAGGTAACTAACTAAAAACTAACTAGGTTTCCCTTTTTATCTGTGGAATAATTGACAGAAACACCCGATTTTGAGAAACTTCTGATTTTGACCCTGGGTCAAAATTCTACAAAGAACCAGCTAAAAAGAGGACCATATGCATGTCAGGTAAAATAACAATGCAATGTTCTTCTCCCAGGACAAACAAATGTCCATTAATGTTTCTTGTGCGTTCCGACCTTCCACCCAAATGAATATAGTTGGTTCATAGTTGGTTTTGATATTTTAACCTGCATGTCTGGTGTGGATGGACAAAATCAATATAAGAGCAATGCCACAACATGTTAATCTCTCGTGTAGAATCTGTCGCAATGGGATGGAATGCATAGGACAGGGGACATTTTGCACAGCGGGTTGCATGCGGTCTTCACAGAGGTCCGGAGGGATGCATTTAAAATGTAGTATATTTCCTCCCCATCAACATTTTCTAAAAATAGTCCTCTATCCAGCGCTTTTAGAATATTCAATGCTTCCTGACTGTCTGTTTTGATGACTGTTAGCAAGCTGGGTGAATTGAAGAGACTATAAATGTAGGTCCATCATCATTTCAACACAGTTACGATTTTGTTTTAGTCATTTCAATGTCGATTAAGATGTTTCTTTAAAAAACAAACCCAAATCACCTGCGGGACGGATTGAATGGGATCCGACACACTGGCAGTATGTTTTAGGGTGGAGACTTTGCAAAACAGAACTCACAATTTCTAACACGTTTGAACCCAGACCTTAATCACGCTGCTTACCAAATTAATCTCGGGTTAACCGAGATTAGACTACTCTAAGGAGTGACTGCAATCCACACTTTGGTTTGGAGGAAAAGTCACTGGCAAGAATTGCTTGTGTTAGCGTTTTTGGACAATACATATTATTTTACTCAGCAGTGTGACTGTTCTGGAATAAAATGTTCAATATATTTTCTTAAGCATCCTCTTTATTGTGTGCTTATTGTTTAACCATTGGCATGTTCTATGGGCCATTTTGAGACCTTAAGGAGCATCAGGTAGTGCTGGAATGTCTACCAATGGCATCTCCATCTTTTTGTGGGAAATTACGCTGGTCACAAAACATTTATAAAGTATAAATAGCCTGCGCTTTAGATGAGACCACGCAAAAAAAAACGTAGCTAATGATTAGTAAATGGTTTATAAGGACACATATTAAACATCTAATGAATTATCTTAGAAATTATTATTAAACACTTTATAAGTTGTTTATAAATGTGTGAATAACTAGGTGATTAATATTTACAAATGTGTGAGTAATGATGAATAAGCTTTTTACTAATCCATTATAAATGCTTTATTACGTGGAGTTATTATTAAAGCACTACCAAACAGTGTGTAGGCCGGATTGGTCACGTGCACACGGTACAGTGAAAGGCTTGCAAAGTGAAAAATAAAGTACACATTGTTCTGAGAGGGGTCTTTGTTCACTTTTAGAATCCCCAAATGAAACATTGAAATGTGACACACGCTTAGCTGAAATTGCAACCCTTGGTACGTCTATAAATGTGTATTTCAGGTCAGAGGGAGGCTAACAAATAAACACAGGATGAACAATGAGACCTATTTCTTATCACCCTAATCCAGTCCTTTCTAAATGCCTAATATGAAAATGTGATGTCCCTGTGTGATGGAGGGAGTGTAAAACCAGAGATAACATCCATTTATATACATGAGCACAAATTACAAGTGTCTCTTCTCTCCTCACAGACAAGGCACTAGCATTTTCCACTCATCTGAAGTCTGACCACCTGCGTATGCCCGTCACTGTTATAAATAGCTCCCTTGATGACACTATAGTGCATTAAAATCCCACTGGCTGTCATGTAAATCTCCAGCCAACACTAGACATGGAGATCCACCAGTAAGTGCTGAGGAGGAAGTGTAATTCTTGCAGAGGGTACAGGAAGGATGGCATGGTTCTGACAGCTTTGAGTGTTCTCTTTATTTACACAACGCTGCTTGGATCACCTGCTACACAAACAGCTCTGGAGAGCCTGGTGATATACTGGACGCACACACACAATTCTCCTAACTGAGGAATCCACTGTGCATTTGACAATTCTGTTCTGACACAGAATAGGTCATTGTATCTGTTCATTTGCTGGAAGGCATTGCCATGTTAATGGACTGTTGACTTACTTGTCATATCTGTTTATAGAGAGAGATACATGTAGGTACAATACATATATATTTTTTTACATTTATTTAACTAGGCAAGTCAGTTAAGAATAAATTCTTATTTTCAATGACAGCCTAGGAACAGTGGGTTAATTGCCTTGTTCAGGGGCAGAAAGACAGCTCAGGGATTGTCAGCTCAGGGATTCGAACTTGCAACCTTTTGGTTACTAGTCCGATGCTCTAACCACTAGGCTACCTGCAATATACCCTGTGTTGTGCGTGTGCATGCATTCGCTCGGCCACATACACATTCTCGTGACAGTGTTTCAGGGGTGCGATGGCTGCACCACTGGAGACAATGATGAATGTGTTAACAGAGTGTACCTCCAAGGCTCCTGATCTTTCTAGGTATATCACATCACTTTCTGCTCAGCTTTTAAATGTGAGCTCAGCATTAAACGAATATGGAACAGCTTTCAGAAGCTAGTCTAACAGCGATAGAGAGAGCAGAGAGAGAGAGAGAGAGAGTGGAGAGCAAAAGAGATATGGCGAGAGAGAGACCAGATGAGAGATAAAATATGTGGCCAGGTAATGTAACACAGAAGTTGAGGCTCAGTTCACTAGAGAGGTAGAGTGCTGTGTGGAAGCCTGGATCATGGTATAAGGTATATGGTATAAGGTAAGACATGCAGGTATACAATTGGGAGATGTCTTTTTGAGAATCTGTGATGAGAAGGGAAGAATGGACGAAAGACAGTTGTGTATTTTCTGAAATAAATAGTTGCCTTTGTCATGTAATGACCAGTTGTCTTGTGGTCCTTTGTAGCTCAGTTGGTAGAGCATAACCCTTGTAATGCCAGGGTCGTGGGTTTGATTCCTGGGACCACCTATACATAAAATGCATGCAAGCATGACTGTACAAAAAAAAGTGTCTGCTAAATGGCATATATTATGTACTCAATGAGAGAGAGTCATTGAAGTAAGCACAAAGGTGTAGTCCTATGCATATATGTGTTAGTGTCTATGCATATGAGAGAGACAAAAGGGGGATTTTTCACTGAGAGCTGGACTGATAAACTAATGGAGGACAGAAAAGAATGAAAGGAGAAAGATGTAAAGAGAGATTGAAAGAGTAACTACTTTGTACTCCCAGTGAGTACAAAGACCCTGCCAGTATGACGTCCCCATCTCTCATAGTGTGCCACCTGAGTACTCTCTAGGACGAGTGGCACCTGCGGTGCCAGGGCCTACCAGGTCACTCTCAGCCACTATACCTGCCATAATGACCACCGTTGCCATGGGCGACAAAAGCCAAGCCTAAATGGCCTTCTAAAAGAGCCCAGAAAGGCGTGCTTGTGTGTGTGTGGTAGGATAACACTGTTAATACACACCAACACAGTGAAGAAGGCATTAACCAAATAGCTAGCCGGACTATCTGCATTGAACCCCCTTTGCACTAACTCCTTTGATTCATCACATACGCTGCTGCTTATTATCCATTCTGTTGCCTAGTCACCTGCACTTCCAGCGGCTATGCATTCACAATCCCAACTGAGCTGCTTTTCCCATTGGCAAATGCACAGGTGTAGCGCACAATACGTCCCCATGCATCCCTGCGCTCTATAGATTCTAGAGAGGCGGGAGTCCCACAGGATATGCTGGATCACATATGGCTATTAAAGGCTGTAGCCTGCCTGTGCAGTGGCCTGTGTGTGAGAGGGATCAGGGGGAGGGCTGGGCCCCTGCGTACTTAATTGTCTGTTTTATAAGGGAGCATCATTGTCCATGTCACCGTGGGGGAGTCGCGGGCTGAGCCATTACAGCTTCATCTGGCCTTGACTAATTGTGCCTGCGCATCTCCTGTACTCCTCCTCAACATTCACCAGCTGAAAAGAGGGAGAGAGGAGAAGAGGGAAAGAGACGTGAAAGTGAGCGGGAAAGACAAACATCGACAATGACTGAGTAAGAGTGTGATTGAAAGGGAGTGAGGGACAGAGGGAGAAAGATAGAAATCGAAGTACAGTGTGAGATGAATGATGACTAAGAAGGCGCAACTGTCATAGTCGTGTGTGTAGGTGGCAGGGAAGTCAGGCGCAGGAGAAACCAACTTGGTTAAACTGGAGTAGTTTTATTAACAAAAACGAACTCCAAAACCAACAAAAATACCACCCGAACAAGGAGGGGCATCGACTTCGGTAGAAGTCGTGACAGCAACAAGTTACAAAGCGCACCTCAAGTCCAGACAAGGTGGACTATTGAACTATTGTATTCTCCCTCTAGTTTTAGCTTTAATGAAAGACAGATGTGTGTGCTAGTGCTTCATTTCTACTGTGATCTGCCCCTGAGAAAGAGAGAGGGATGACACAAGGGAGGAATGGATCAGAGAAAAAGAGGAGACTATGTGAGAGAGTGGGCATCAGACCACTGACACTCATCCCTTTATTTCTCCCTCTTTATTTTCCTTCCTTTGTTTGATTTTGTCATTTTTTTCCTCCTTTTCTTAAATGATTAGTGTATACCTGTCAACACCTGCCATATTTCTCTGACGAGGCGTTTGTTGGTTATTAAGCGCCCAGACAAATTTGCTTTTAATTGATTAACGGGGCCCACTCGGGGACGTGTTTGTGCAGAGCTGAGTAGCTTTTTAATTAAGACTATTAAGTAAACAGGTTTCCAGTACGGACAAACAGTGCATCTCAAATAGCATCCTATTCCCTACATAGTGCACTACTTTTGACCAGAACCATATGGGCCCTGGTCAAAAGCAGTGCACTATATAGGAAATAGGGTTCAATTTGGGATGATTCCATGGAAGAAGAATTAGCAGCTCTACTTTGGCAGTTCCCTGGCTTTGAACTGTTAGTAATGAGTGTATTGTCAGAGGATTATGATTCTACTGGCACACTGTCAATCAAGAGGCGGAAGCGAGACTCTAAAGTGACCTAAGTATTATGTTGTATAGAACTGTAGCCAGGAAAGTGTCAGAGGAGCTATACAGAGATAAGCCTGTTTTAGAGGCATGACATTATTACATTACCAAATGAAATTTCCAACATGTATGATACCCACACAGGGCTCTCAAATGGCTCATTTGAAGATTTCATTAAACCAATGGTCTTTCTCATCTCCAGTCAGGTGTAAAATGTGCAAATGAACTAATATTCTGTTTTTGTGATTCAATAGTGGTTAGTTCCCAGACTGGGGTCAATTTGAATTGAAGGCAGTCAATTCAGGAAGTAAACTTAATTAAAAATGTGAAAAACAGCATCTATTTTCAATGACTTCTCCATAAACTGAGGAGTACAAGCAATTTATTTAACAAATATTTACATTTTTTATTAAAATCACTTCCTGAATTGACTGCCTTCAATTCGAATTGACCCGATTGGTTCCTTGGGTATAATCCAAAGAATGAAACATAAACATTTCCCCAATGAAGTAATTCAATTTTTGTAACGGGGTGAGTGACTGGTTGCCGGGAAGTCAGGCGCAGGAGAGCAGAGATGGGTGATAACAGGAG
Organism: Salmo salar; assembly: GCF_965601325.2. Taxonomy (NCBI): domain Eukaryota; kingdom Metazoa; phylum Chordata; class Actinopteri; order Salmoniformes; family Salmonidae; genus Salmo; species Salmo salar. Next base: position 19,403,834 of record NC_138304.1, read on the forward strand.
AACTTGAATATACACCCTGGGCCAAAGGCACAGGCGAGGCAGCACAAAGCACAACCACGGTAACATGAACCGGATAAACAAAACAAACAAACCTAGGTTTGGAACAAACCTAGCGCAAGCCAGCCTGTAGCGTGACACCCTACACAAAGAACAATTCCACACACAGACATGGAGGAAACAGAGGGTAATATACATTTAGTCTGATGAGGGAATGTGAACCAGGTGTGCGGGAAAACAAGACAAAACAAATTGAAAATGAAAGGTGGAGCGGCGATGTCTAGAAGACCGGTGACGTTGACCGCCGAACGCCGCCCGAACAAGGAGAGGGACCGACTTCGGCGGAAGACATTTATTATACTACTGGCATAGATTTCTTAGATTAATCTTTCTTTTGCATATGCTGCATAGGAAGTTGCGGCAGTAAATAGGGACCATAATTCCTGGTCATATGATCAGAAAAAAACTCTGTGCCATTTATACAACCACACAAATTTAGAACAACTGTCTCAAACTCTTCTACTCTCCAGGAACTGACACGGGTAGTGTGTAAATAGATAATAGCCATATTAAAGAGGGCTTGTAAAATCTTAATCATAGCTTATCATTAGCATGGGCTGAGCGCTCAGCCTCAGTCGGAGTTTCATAAATTCTTCATTCACTACAAGATGTAATGAAATCTTTTTTGTAATTTTCCCCATCAATAATTTGGAAGGCCTTGTCGAATGCCTTTCAGAGTCTATGTAAATGGTGCCTGACTAGAAATCCTACACTATAAATGTTGCATGCTGCTCTGTTAGGCTGATTTAACAAGGGCAGGTATTTAATAAGCTGATCGCCCACCGAATGGTCAATATTTAATCCACTATATTACCTCAGTCGATTTAGAGGGGTTAGAACTTTGCAAAGCCCAAATACTCTCCACCCGCTGGGCAGAACATTCATTGATTTGAGAGTTGGATCTCTGGTGAAAACTGTGTAGAAATTCTAACTATATGGAATCTGACGATGAATTCAAAGCTAAAAAGAAAGGCTCTAAATAGTGACCCAGTATGGTTCAGGTGATTCAATACAATTACAATACCTTATGGACGTTTTTATACAGTAGTCCATCATAGGTGCTCATTAGTGCAGCATTACATCTAGACCCACTTACGTACAGAACCTCCACTCGATAGTTCATTGTAGAACTCTTTCATTTTTCTTCTTTGTATTAATCAACTCTCTCCTACTACTTACTCAGTGTGAAGTGTATATTATGCTCTGTGTGAAGTATGATTAACAGTTCCAAGTACAGGTAGCTCGCTCCCAATCTCCTGAGATCTTGTCACATCAGATCTTTTTCAGAACTGATCTGACTGGGCAAAATACCAATTAATGAAAAAAATATTAGATTTGGCTGCCTGTCTAAATCTAGCCTTAGTTATTGCTTGCTTTTCTAAGTCTTCCAAACTTGCCAGAAGGCATGCCAGCTAAGACAGTTAGACAAGCTAACTACTCTAACTTGGATTCATAGCCTGAAATGGCTATCAAGATGCCGTCGAGGGCTGCCTCACTTCTAGTCCTTAGGAAACTTTGCAGTATTTCATTTTTTTATGTATAATTTCTTACATTGCTAGCCCAGAAAATCTTAAGTGTTATTACATACAGCCGGGAAGAACTATTAGATATCAACTTACCAGCACTACGACCAGGAATGCGACTTTCCCGAAGCGGATCCTTTGTCCGAACTACCCAGGGCATTTGAACTGATTCCAGAGGCTGACCCAAAACAATGCCACCAGAGAAGAGGTAGACGGAGCGGTCTTCTGGTCAGACTTCGGAGGCACGCACACCACCCATCGCTTCTGAGTATATTACTCGCTAATGTCCAGTCTCTAGATAACAAGGTAGACGAAATTAGGGCAAGGGGTGCTTTCCAGAGAGACATCAGGGATTGTAAAACATACTCTGTTTCATGGAAACATGGCTCTCTCGGGATATGCTGTCGGAGTCGGTACAGCCACCTGGATTCTTTGTACGTCGTGCCGACAGGAATAAACATCTCTCCGGGAAGAAGAAGGGTGGGGGGTGTATGTTTCATGATTAACGACCCATGGTGTAATTGTAACAACATGCAGGAACTCAAGTCCTTTTGTTCACCTGACCTAGAATTCCTCATAATGAAATGCCGACCGTATTATCTCCCAAGAGAATTGTCCTCGGTCATTGTCACAGTCGTGTATATCCCCCCTCAAGCCTAAACCATGACGACCCTCAAGGAACTTCACTGGACTTTATGCAAACTGGAAACCATATATCCTGAGGCTGCATTTATTGTAGCTGGGGATTTTAACTAAGCAAATTTGTGAACGAGGCTACTTAAATTCTATCAGCATATTGACTGTAGTACTCACGCTGGCAAACCTCTGGATCACTTCTACTCTAACTTCTGCAATGCATAGATGACCCTCCCCCGCCCTCCTTTCTGCAAATCTGACCACAACTCCATTTTGATCCTCCCTTCCTATAGGCAGAAACTCAAACAGGATGTACCTGTGCTAAGAACTATTCCACGTTTGATCACGTGGACTGGGACATAGTCTGGGTAGCCTCAGAGAATAACATTGACCTATACGCTGTTTTGGTAATTGAGTTTATAGGAGATTTTGTTCCCACTGACTATTAAAACCTACCCTAACCAGAAACCGTGGATAGATGGCGGCATTCGCGCAAAACTGAAAGCACGAACCACTACATTTAACCATGGAAAGGTGACTGAGAATATGGCCGAATACAAACAGTGTAGATATTCCCTCCGCAAGGCAGTTAAACATGCGAAATGTCAGTATAGAGACAAACTGGAGTCGCAATTCAATGGCTCAGACACGAGATGTATGTAGCAGGGTCTACAGACAATTACGGACTACAAAAGAAAAACCAGTCACACCACAGACACAGACGTCTTGCTTCCAGACAAACTAAACACCTTCTTTGCTCACTTTGAGGATAATCCATTGCCACCGCCGTGGCCCGCTATCAAGGACTGAGGGCTCAGCTTCCCCATGGCCGACGTGAGTAAGACATTTAAATGTGGTAACCCTCGCAAGGCTGCCGGCCCAGACAGCATCCCTAGCCACATCCTCAGAGCATGCGCAGACCAGCTGGCTGGTGTGTTTACGGAAATATTCAATCTCTCCCTATCCCAGTCTGCTGTCCCCACATGCTTCAAGATAGCCACCATTGTTCCTTGACCCAAGAAGGCAAAGGTAACTAAACTAAATGACTATCACCACTTAGCACTCACTTCTGTCATTATGAAGTGCTTTGAGAGGCTAGTCAAGGATCATATCATCTCAACCTTACCTGTCACCCTAGACCCACTTCAATTTGCTTACCGCTCCAGTAGGTCCACAGACGATGCAATGTCCATAACGCTGCACAGTGCTCTATCCCATCTGGGCAAGAGGAATACCATTCAACACCATAGTACCCTTCAAGCTCATCATTAACCTCTTGGGGCTAGGTGGGACGCTAGCATGCCACCCGTGGTGCACTCCATCAACAGCAGGTGCATTTCAAGAGCGGCAAATTTGAATCCAAATAAATGTCAAAATTCAAATTTTTCAAAAATACAACTATGTTACACCATTTGAAAGATAAACATCTCCTTAATCTAACCACGTTTTACGATTTCAAAAAGGTTTTACGGCGAAAGCATAAATTTAGAGTATGTTAGGACAGTACATTTACAAGAGTTGTGTGTAATGTTTTGTCAAGTCAAAGACAGGGTCACCAAAACCATAAAACCAGCTAAAATGATGCACTAACCTTTTACAATCTCCATCAGATGACACTCCTAGGACATTATGTTAGACAATGCATGCATTTTTAGTTCTATCAAGTTCATATTTATATCCAAAAACAGCGTTTTACTATGGCATTGATGTTGAGGAAATCGTTTCCCTCCAATAACCGGCAGTCAAGTCAGCGTCAGAAATTAAATAATTAAAATTAGAAAACATTGGTAAAATATTATATTGTCATTTAAAGAATTATAGATTTACATCTCTTGAACGCAATCAACTTGCCAGATTTAAAAATAACCTTACTGGGAAATCACACTTTGCAATAATCTGAGCACTGCGCCCAGAAAAATACGCGTTGCGATACAGACTAGACGTCATGTTGGGGAGATCTAAAATCGAAAATACTATGTAAATAATCCATTACCTTTGATTCTCTTCATCAGATGTCACTTCCAGGTATCACAGGTCCATAACGAATGTAGTTTTGTTCAAAAAAGCTCATCATTTATGTCCAAAAATCTCCGTCTCGTTAGCACATGATGTAAGCCAGCCGGACTTCTCGTCATGAACGAGGGGAAAAAATATATTTCCGTTCGTTCAAACATGTCAAACGTTGTATAGCATAAATCATTAGGGCCTTTTTTAACCAGAACATGAATAATATTCAAGGTGGACGAATGCATACTCTTTTATAACGTATTGGAACGAGGGTACCCAACATGAACTAGCGCGCCAGGTGTCTAATGGGACATCACCGTTCCATGGCTCTTGTTCGGTCAGATCTCCCTCCAGAAGACTCAAAACACTTTGTAAAGGCTGGTGACATCTAGTGGAAGCAATAGGAAGTGCCAAAATATTCCTAAACCCCTGTGTTTTTCAATGGGATAGGTTTAAAGTCAATACAACACATCAGGTATCCACTTCCTGTCAGAAAATGTCTCAGGGTTTTGCCTGCCAAATGAGTTCTGTTATACTCACAGACACCATTCAAACAGTTTTGGAAACTTTAGAGTGTTTTCTATCCATATATAATAAGTATATGCATATTCTAGTTACTGGGTAGGATTAGTAACCAGATTAAATCGGGTAAATTTTTTTTATCCAGACGTGCAAATGCTGCCCCCTAGACCCAACAGGTTAAGCTTGAGGCACTGGGTCTCAACCCGCCCTGTGCAATTGGGTCCTTAACTTCCTGACGGGCCGGCGCAGGTGGTGAAGGTAGGTAACATCATCTCCACTTCGCTGATCCTCAACACTGGGGCCCCACAAGGGTGTGTGCTCTGCCCCCTCCTGTACTCCCTGTTCACACATGTCTGTGTGGCCATGCATGCCTCCAACTCAATCATCAAGTTTGCAGACGACACAACAGTAGTAGGCTTGATTACCAACAACGATGAGACAGCCTACAGGGAGGAGGTGAGGGCTCTGGGAGTGTGGTGTCAGCAAAACAACCTCCCACTCAACGTCAACAAAACAAAGGAGATGATCGGGAACTTCAGGAAACAGCAGAGGGAGCACCCCCCCTCCCCCTATCCACATTGACAGCAGTAAAGAAGGTACCCCATAATGACAAAGTGAAAACAGCTTTTTAGACATATTTGGAGTCCACCTGTGGTAAATTCAATTGATTGGACATGATTTGGAAAGGCACACACCCGTCTATATAAGGTTCCACAGTTGACAGTGGATGTCAGAGTAAAAACAAAGCCAAGAGGTCGAAGGAATTGTCTGTAGAGCTCCAAGACAGGATTGTGTCGAGGCACAGATCTGGGGAATGGTACCAAAATATTTCTGCAACATTGAAGGTCCCCAAGAACACAGTGGCCTCCATCATTCTTAAATGGAAGAAGTTTGGAACCACCAAGACTCTTCCTAAAGCTGGCCGCCCGGCCAAACTGAGCAATTAGAGGAGAAGTGCCTTGGTCAGGGAGGTGACCATCACTCTGACAGAGCTCTAGAATTCCTCTGTGGGGATGCTAGAACCTTCCAGAAGGACAACCATCTCTGCAGCACTCCACCAATCAGGCCTTTATGGTAGAGTGGCCAGATGAAGCCACTCCTCAGTAAAAGGCACATGACACCTCGCTTGGAATTTGCCAAAAGACACCTAAGACTCTCAGACATGAGAGACAAGATTCTCTGGTCGGAAGAAACCAAGATTCAACTCTTTGGCCTGAATGCCAAACACACCATCTGGAGGGAACCTGGCACCATCCCTACGGTTAAGCCTGGTGGTGGCAGCATCATACTGTGGAGGTGTTTTTCAGCGGCAGGGACTGGGAGACTTGTCAGGATCGAGGCAAAGATGAATGGAGCAAAATAAAAAGAGATCCTTGATGAAAACCTGCTCCAGAGTGCTCAGGACCTCAGACTGGGGCGAAAGTTCACCTTCCAACAGGACAACGACCCTAAGCACACAGCCAAGACAATGCAGGAGTGGCTTCGAGACAAGTATCTGAATGTCCTTGGGAGCCCGGACTTGAATCCTATTGAACATCTCTGGAGAGACCTGAAATAGCTGTGCAGCAACACTCCCCATCCAACCTGACAGAGCTTGAGAGGATCTGCAGAGAAGAATTGGAGAAACTCCCCAAATACAGGTGTGCGAAGCTTGTAGAGTCATAGCCAAGAAAACTTTAGGCTGTAATTGCTGCCAAAGGTGTTTCAACAAGGTACTGAGTAAAGGGTCTGAATACTTATGTAAATGTGCTATTTCATTTTTTATTTTTAATAAATAGCAAAAATTTCTAAACCTGTTTTTGCTTTGTCATTATGGGGTATTGGGTGTAGAAAAAAAACCTATTTAATCAATTTCAGAATAAGGCTGTAACCTAACAATGTGGAAAATGTCAAGGGGTCGGAATACTTTACGAAGACACTGTATATATTTTTAATATGACAAATCTGAGGGGGCACATGCCCCTCTGCCCCCTATGGCATGACACCTCTGGTTGGGCCTTCCAACTCCTCCTCAGTCCATGTTAATGGAAGCACTAATGGTACTGCGAGAGAGCAAAGTTATGAATATGCATCCTCCTCACCGCTGATAGTTTTTCAGAAGCCCAGTCCGCAGAAATAGAAAAAAGGAACAACAAATAATATCTCGCTGTAATTGGCTGTCTGGCAAGGTAATATGCAAATATGTGCTCTTTAGCGAGGCCTTTGTAGTGCGTGGAGAGTTTTTGAAACATGGAAATAGAGGTACTAGGACTTGATTAGAGTGTTCATTAGCATTGGGCTGGTGGGCACTCCCTGTGGTAACAATTTATTGTACTGAAGAATGTTCTCTCGTGTACAAATGCTGTGTTTATGAAACAAAAATATTTGTACTTATTCTGCTGGTTATAACAAGTGAGGTCATATTGTTGCTATTGTTTTTAAGTGCTACCCAAAGCTATAACAATAATTGAAAAAGTAAGTTGCATAGTAAATTATAGCAAATGTGGATTATTCCATTGTTTACTGCACTTTGTAACATTATGTGGACTTAAATGCACCCATTTTGCTGATGCCAATATCAATATGATTACATCTAGAACTTAATTTGTTTGATGGATCTTCAAACTATACATTTCTGTCGAATGAGTGATGGAAACCAATAAATATGTCAGCATTAATTTGACAAGTTGGCAGCGGCTGTCTTGCTTTTGCCTGACATCACACAGATCAATGCAGTTTAATCTACTGTGGGTATTTTGACTGTAGTTAAATGAACGCACATTATGATCGGTAAACAGATGAGCAGTCAGTCGATATTGCATCATCTCTAGGGCCTACCTCATATCCTGTTTGTGACAGGTCCCTCACCATTCATACTGTTCTGTTTGTTTAGTCGTGGAGTACAGTAGTTGTCTGATGAGCATATTGAAAGTATTCTTGGAATGGTTATTTTGGTGTTGCCAAATGTGGGCTTTATTAATAGATGGGAAATTGCTTGATTCATTCAGACTGCTGAAATGTGAGAAAATAAATGGATGGTTAGCTTAGTTTTCTATTAGTTGTCTCATAGTTTTCATAATTTCTTCTCTACTTGGTAAAGAACAAGACAGCTGCTCCATCACTGATTAAGTGAGTGCTCTGACTGCCTCAAACACTCACATCCCCACTCTCCACATGCCCAGGACCTTGACTCCGACTCTCCAAACATCACAGTGATTCACACAGCCGAAGGCAGGGTACCCAGTGTTCCTCATCTGCATAACCATGGCTCTGCATTTCTCCTCGTTTTCCACATTAAAGAGTCGCCACACACTAATTAGACTTCCTGGGTCAGAGGTCAGGGAGCTGGAGGAGAGAGAAAGAGATAGAGCTCATCCTTCCACCCTCTAGGGAGGGAAGGAAGATGTGGCTTTCTGAAAGCTTCTGAAAGTTTTTATTTTTCCAGACATTAGGGCTTGGTCGTGTGGAAAGCAGCATGCTGACAACTCGATTGGTCCTCGGGGACTGTTGTTTGAGTCTGTGTGCATAGGCCTACTGTACGTGTCCTAATGTGTACTGTTTGTCTCCAGGTGCAGAGTATGTGGGTAGACATGTGCTTGAGTAGGAATTGGTGAAGTCTATGATAAACTTGTTGAAAATAGCAAGGAAAAACGGTATAATTGTAGTTTGTTGTACAACCATAGCCCTATCAACATCATAGACACCATCATCATCATAAGCAGTACATAGTGATAGGAATAAGTGGATGATGTCAGCGCTATGGAAAACTCTCGATGACGCATGAATCCGGAAGTATTTTAATTTGAAGCGCACCATATTGCTGAATGGGGTTGAACGGCAGCAAAAAATGGATCACGGTGAAAGTGGCCGTAACTAGCCAAGGATCATTGTCGATGTAGTCGGTTTCATCCTGCCTGAGAGAGTCAACCTTAATATCTATGGCATGAGGACACGAGCCTTCTCGTGGCCTGCCAGGCCGTGATTGGTCTGTGTCATCCCGTGACGACACATGTAGTAATCGGAATGGATCACAAATTAATTGAATATCTCGATTTGTAGCGAACATTAAAATAATTCACTGTGGGGATCGAACTTCATCATAAGACATTTTTGGGGGGCCATTCTCCTGATTGTTTTCTCCCCAATTTTGTGGTATCCACTTGGTAGTTACAGTCTTGTCTCATCGCTGCAACTCCTGTACGGACTCGCGAGAGGCGAAGGTTGAGAGCCGTGCGTCCTCCAAAACACAACCCAACCAAGCCACACTGCTTCATGACACATTGCCCGCTTAGCCTGGAAGTCAGCCACACCAATATGTCAGAGGAAACACCGTACACCTGGTGACCGTGTCAGCGTGCATGCACTCGGCCCGCCACAGGAGTCGCTAGAGTGCGATGGGACAAGGACATCCCTGCCGGCCAAACCCTCCCCTAACCCGGACGATGCTGGGCCAATTGTGCGCCGCCCAATGGTCTCCCGGTCGCGGCCGGCTGCGACAGAATCAGGATCTCTAGTGGCACAGCTAGCAACTGCGATGCAGTGCCTTAGACAACTGAGCCACTCGGGAGGCCCAATTGAAATTTACATAGGCTTTCTAGAGCAGACCAGGGCTTTAGGCACCACTAGGTTTCTACATAGTAACCGATCAGCAGGGCTGTGACTTCACGCTCCTGACCGGACACTGGGGGCCTTATCCCCATACATAAAGACATTGATCATTTGAAAAAGCAGTACACATTTGAAAGCCAATCTAAGGAGGCTCTCCTTTGGTTTTCCGGCCTCTAGTGGATTTACGCTGTTTTGTTTAAAGATGCTACTAAACACATAATCAATTACCAGCATGTGTCACTTTGATTCATAAGTGTTCCATGAGTGATATCCTCAAACACAGACAGCCCCTTCATCATCTTCAATAACAGCAATGGGACATCTGTGCACAATAGGCCCTTGTACACACATACTGTACACGCATGCACACGAGTCACACACGTAAACACACAGACACAAATGCAAGCGTGCACACACACTTGCAGATGCACACAACACGCAAGCGTGCACAGTGCACACACACTTGCAGAAGCACACATACAGTACACTTATGCAAGCATACTAACACACGCACACAATCATGCAGACACTCTACCATATCTCAAATCAAATTAAACTGTATTTGCCACATGCACCAAATACAACAAATGTAGACTTTACCGTGAAATGCTTACTTACAAGCCCTTAATTAACCAACAGTGCAGTTCAATAAGAAGAAAATATTTACCAAGTAGGCTAAAATAAAAAGTAATAATAAAAAGAAACACAATAAGAATAACAATAACGAGGTTATATACAGGAGGCACCGGTACCGAGTCAGTGTGCAGGGGTACAGGCTAGTTGAGGTAATCTGTACATGTAGGTGGGGGTGAAGTGACTATGCATAGGTCACAAACAAACAGAGAGTAGCAGCAGTATACAAAAGGGATGGGGGCTCAATGTAAATGCTGATTTTTATGAATTGTTCAGCAGTCTAATGGCTTGGGGGTAGAAGCTGTTGAGGAGCCTTTTGGTCCTAGACTTGGCGCTCCGGTACCGCTTGCCGTGGGATAGCAGAGAAAACAGTCTATAACTTGGGCTTTCCTCTGACACCGCCTATTATATAGGTCCTGGATGGCAGGAAGCTTGGCCCCAGTGATGTACTGGGCCGTTCGCACTACCCTCTGTAGCGCCTTACGGTCAGATGCTGAGCAGCTGCCATATCTGCTATGAACTCTATGATATAACACAGTACTACTGACATCAGTATACCACAGTCAGTCTGCCTGAGAGTAAAAATTGTGATTTTAACAGTGTGTCCTACAGGACCATACATGTGCATCCAGGCTACAATCAGACAACTAGGGAACTGAGATGAAATACAGCTTCAAGGCAAAACCCAAACTCACAGCACTTGGCCGACACAGCCTTAAATAAAATATTCAGAGCTCTCCCAGTAATTACATTATCCAATTCACATTTATCGCACTAAGGGATAATAAAAGGTGCAAATGTGAATGTAAATGCGTTGCACAGACACTGTAGATAATTGCCCCATTAATTGCTTGTTTTTTACCCAACTGATAGTTGTTCTAGGGCTAGGATTTCCCTGGAGTTATCCCTATAGGGGATGTTCTTCTCTACTCTCTCCTTCCCTCTTCTCTCTGTCCTGCATCTCCCTTATGACCGTGTGTGTTCAGGTACTCAGGGCAGAATACAGCTGTCTCATCAGCATCATTTGGATGAGAGATGGAGTCATCCGTGGAGTCCCGTTGCCGCCAACACCCCAGCTGCAATTCGGTGGGTTATGGAGGGGGTCGTGTTGCTATGACAAATGCATCCAGTTGGTCAAAACTGAGAGAGGCCAGCAGAGCCCATTAAAACATAGGGGTTGTTCTGCATTACTGCTCAGATATCACAGGTACACACACACACACACAGATAGCAAACATTTATACAAATGCGTGCGCGCACACACAAGGCTTACATTTACCACATTCAATAGCATTGGTTTTGTGGTCTATCCAACCCCTCTTTAGTACAATCAAATAGGTTTCCCCTTCCCCCATCCTTATTAGCCCCATATCATAACAATAACAGCAGCCATAAGAGATAATAATGATGCTGACACTATGCCAACTCCAAGAGAAAACTCTTGTCTCAAAGCCAACTTCCTAAGCGAAGGGTGGGGCTGGAGGGTGTAACATATAAAAAGCTCTGAGCTTTATAGCCAATGAGGCTAATTTATCAGACAATAGCAAACCAATATCAAAAGCACCATCTATTTTGTGAGTCTGACACATAATCCATGATTTGACATTTTAAAAAGTGTCTTCCCTTTCCAACCAGCCAGCTTCCCATTCGCTTTGCCCCTCTGAAAGGCACGGTGGTGGTAATTTGTTAGATTATAGATGGAGAGCTAATAAATAGCGGAGCTAGCGGCTCACACAAACCATTTATCGTGACCTTTATTCCAGGCAAAATCAATTTGCCGTTAATATGCCTGTAATAAGGATACAGCTTTTATTTGCTTGGCTCTCAAACTGCATTGATGTTTTTAGTGATGGCTGTGGCAACTGGCGAGGAATGGCAGTGTTGCATTTTGATTTGTTTACTGAGAATTGACAACCACTTAGCAACGACCTCTCGGAGGCAGTACAAATAAAGAAAGTGACACCTAACATAGCGCCAACAGTTGCCTGACGACGCAAACTGAATTCATCTGCTGCTCTATGTTCGCTACATACTTCAGTCGTTGTATGTTGTTCAGTTGTTTGTGGTGATGTCAAAATGAGGGGTGTTGTACAAAACAACGTCATAATCGATTGGATCATCTCTAACCAATCAGAGTATCAAAGAGAGAATGACACATTTTTGAAACACCGCTTTACCCACGTGTTCTGGCTCTGGCCCAACCCATCGGTTTCTGGGACCAATCAGAGCGGCTAGAATGTGTTCGCGTTCTAGAAATCGATGGGGAGGTACTCAGATCCAGACTCGTTGCAGAGGTTCCGTGTGGCTCAGTTGGTAGAGCATGGTGTTTGCAACGCCAGGATTGTGGGTTTGATTCCCACGGGGGACCAGTACGGAGAAAAAAATGTATGAAATGTATGCATTCACTACTGTAAGTTGCTCTGGATAAGAGTGTCTGCTAAATGACTAAAATGTTTAAAAAAAAATAAAAATAAATAACATCTGTGGGCGTGGCATAGAGTTTGGCCGGAGCAAGGAGTTTGGGTACCCAGGCAATGAAAACAGCAGTTATATCACTAGCTCTATTTATTGGATTGTAAAACTGTAGGCCTGTATACTTGATTGTGTTTCTGTGCTTTTAGTTTTGGTGATTTTCTTCCCAAAAACTGTGTGTTTTACATTGCTGATTGAGGTATGAAGAACAAACACATTGGCATAAGAGAGACTTCAAATTATGTTTGCTAGATCTCTAGTGCTGAGCGATTAACAGAAATTCCAGTTATTTGTATTTTTTTTAAACAACCAATTGACCTAGGTCGGTTCAGTTATTTGAATTCCATTTTGTTCTTCTTTTTTCTTGTGAACTCAATGCACACATTGAGCAGTTTCTCTAGAGATAAATCAGATCAAACCTGAACTGTGCGATGTAGTAGGACAGGGTTTCCCAAACACATTTTGGTTTTTGCCCTAGCACTACACAGCTAATTCAAATAATCAACTAATCATCAAGCTTTGATGATTTCAATGAGCTGTGTAGTGCATACAAACCAAACGTGCACCCCTTGGGGTCCCGAAGACCGAGTTTGGGAAACGCTGTTGTACGGAGTTGTAGTTTCATAGAGGCCAATATTCTACATAGTTTAGTGCAGAAAACATGGTAATTAAATACAATGACCACAATCCACTGCGCACCTAATTGTCTGGTCTGTGTTTCTTTTTACGGCTGCTATGTAAAAGAGAGAAGAATGCATGATTGAGAGGGATAGAGAGGAGTTGCTTCGCGAGGTACTGTATCTCTAGACTAGAGAATACACTGATACACTGATTCAGCAGTCAAAAGTATGCCTTATTTACTTTGAAGAACAACTAAAATAGTGATTTTGTCAAACAGCATAGGCAACAGCTCTATAGAGATGATGAAATAATACGTGTAATAAGTGATAAGCAGTAATGGGTAGTCACTACCATTTGTGGGACTTTTATTAATTATGTTATGCTGTGTTATTACAGCATTCAATCCACATAATGCATAGTGCATTTAGTGTTTAAAAAAATTCTTGAATCCGAAATTGAAAACTGTGATTATTATTTTTAAATCGAACCGAAACCTAACCAACCTCAAAAAGCACTAATCGCTCGGCGCTATAGAGCTCAGATATACATCTAGTCTAAATCTGATTCACCCCTTTAATCCAGTTGTACAGGTCTTGCACTGTATAATATGATAGACATACCTCAATGAGATCCACATCTGTTGAAGACCATAACAAAACAGAAATTGTGGTTTGAATAGATGACTACTTTGATCTTCGAGGTCAATAGACTGAATGGAAGAACACACAAGAGGTTACTCCATATTCATTTCTCAGACAATCAACCAGGGTATGTATTTTAAACAATGAAGTTGGAGTGTGTTTGCGCCTCTCCTCCAGGCTGACAGGCCTGTGATTGGTCTAAACATAATCCCGCCCACCAGCTGGCTCTCACTCTGTCAAACTGTCTGGTTTCACAGCTCCTCAGAATGGAACTTGAATGAAAGCCTATGGCAGTAGCAGATGAAACAACCTCTGGTTTTAATTGGCTGATCTCTCAGTCCATCACCATCTACCACAGGGGTTCCTTCATTTTTTGGGGCCCTTCTCCCTATTTTGATACCAAATAATTTTTAGACCCCATCATGTAAAAAGAGTTGTATAGTCAACGGGCAATGTATACTTTTTCCAATTTGGGATATGACTATTGTCTATTACAAATCAGTCTGACAGTATTTTTGACAGTATTTCAACATGAAAACAGTATGGTTTGAAGTGACTGAAATACATCAGAAAGGTATTGGGAAATTCAGAAGATCATCAGGCAATAATGTTGTATGATCTGTGTAGAAATGAACATCATCATTGATGTTGAGGGGTTGGGTTAAATGCGGAAGACACATTTCAGTTGAAGGCATTCAGTTGTACAACTGTCTAGGTATCCCCCTTTCCCTTTCCCTTTCTTTTCCCCACAGTCTGATTTAGTGCCTACTCTTTGTCCACTCGGTTCTAAAGGCTTATGGGCAAAGTAAAGGGAAATAGTACGTACATACGTGTTCCTGAGAGTCTTATCTTTCAGTGATGGGGTTATAATAATTTGTAGTTTAAACCATTCAAAAGATGTAGACACATTTGTAGGAAGTAAACAGAAATCACTCTGTTTATTACAACCACATCTAGCGGCTACCCGAGGATACTGGCGTAACCCTTTTATGTATCAAGCATGAATTTATCAAGCGATCCTTAGGTTAGTTTAGATTCGGTGCGCGAGCAGTGCAGGTTAAATAAGGAAGTGCATTCGGAAAATATGCATCTTAGAAATTGTTTTCACATTCCCGAATTGAGAATCAATTGGGCTTCCCCAAAATAATATTGTCAATGTGATAGTACATTTATCAAAATCCCATCAAACACAACTATAGCAGGCTTGCTCCCTATCACGTTCCACTTTATAGCACAGTGTTACCAGAGTTTATAATTATAATGGCGGCGATTTTCGAAAACTGCAATATTCTCGGCTTTTCTGAAACATGGCTCTTGGACTAGATACACCCAATGGCTATCCAACTCGATGGATTCTCCATTCACTGTGCAGACAGGACAGTGGAGTCAGAGAGGGGGAGGGGTTTGACTCTTCATCAACAACAACTGGTGTGCTGACTCAAGTGCGGTGTGCATGTCGACCCACTGTTTACAGTCTTGGAAAACCTGATGGTCAAATTCAGATCCTTCTACCTCCCGAGGGAGTTTTCAGCTGTTATTGTGACTGAATCAATGAGCCCAATCAGTCCTCCATGACAACAAAATCATAATCAACAGAGAAGGACTGGCTAATAAGTCCTTAGTTTTGGGGTTATGCTCAGGTAAAACAATTTGGCTGATCTATATTTCCATATTTTCAAGTCCTATTCTTGAAAATCAAGGGGTATAACATGTATTGGAACGACTCCAATTCAGATTTTTTTATGTGAAGGCAATAATAATTTAAGCATATTATTACATGTAGTAGAAAGTGATGGGTTAGAAGAGGCCTAGTTAACCAACTCCATAAAGTAACATTTATTTAACATCCATATATGGCCAGCTATGTAAACTTGAACCTTTCTGGGAAGGGGGTTCCGCTAGCGGAACACCTGGCCTACAGCCAGTGAAATTGCAGGGCACCAAATTCAAATAACAGAAATCTCAAAATTACAATTCCTCAACATACAAGTATTATACACCATTTTAAAGATAAACTTCTCGTTAATCCAACTACAGTGTCCGATTTCAAAAAGGCTTTACGGTGAAAGCACACCACGCGATTATGTTAGGTCAGCGCCTAGCCACAAAAAACCATACAGCCATTTTCCGAAGAAGGAGAGGTGTCACAAAAGTCAGAAATAGGATTAAAATTAATCACTAACCTTTGATGATCTTCATCTGGTGGCACTCCTAGGACTCCATGTTAGAAAATAAATGTTTGTTTTGTTTGATAAAGTTAATCTTTATGTCCAAAAACCTCATTTGAAATTGGCGTGTTATGTTCAGAAATGCATTGTCTCAAACAAACATCTGGTGAAACGGCAGAGAGCCACATCAAATTACAGAAATACTCATCATAAACATTGATATAAGATACAAGTGTTATACATATGATTAAAGATACAGTTCTTGTTAATCCAGCCACTGTGTCCGATTTCAAAAAGGCTTTACGGTGAAAGCACACCATGCGATTATGTTAGGTCAGCACCTAGCCACAAAAAACCATACAGCCATTTTCCAAAGGAGAGGTGTCACAAAAGTCAGAAATAGCATTAAAATGAATCACTAACCTTTGATGATCTTCATCTGGTGGCACTCCCAGGACTCCATGTTAGACAATAAATGTTTGTTTTGTTTGATAAAGTTAATCTTTATGTCCAAAAACCTCATTTGAAATTGGCGTGTTATGTTCAGAAATGCATTGTCTCAAACAAACATCCGGTGAAACGGCAGAGAGCCACATCAAATTACAGAAATACTCATCATAAACATTGATATAAGATACGTTATAAGTTCATCTTTATGTCCAAATACCTCCTTTTTGTTCACGCGTTTAGTTCAGTAATCAAAATGCACAAAGCGTGGGCACAAAGTCTAGACGAAAAGTCAAAAAAGTTCCATTTGAGTTCGTAGAAACATGTCAAACGATGTTTTTAATCAACCCTTAGGGTGTTTTTATCATAAATATTCAATAATGTTTCAACCTGGACGATACTGTTTTCATTAGAAAAGAAAGGGAACGGAGCTCGCGCTCACGGCCACGTGCATGACTAAACTAAAGGCTTTCACCTGGGCCATCTGCTTAGAGTGCTCTTATTCGCTCCCCTTTCACAAAAGAAGCCTGAAACAACTTCTAAAGACTGTTGACATCTAGTGGAAGCCTTAGGAAGTGCAATCTGACCCCAGAGACACTGGATATTCAATAGGCATTCAACTACAAACCTCAGAAAACTACAAACCTCAGAATTCCCACTTCCTGGTTGGATTTTTCTCAGGTTTTTGCCTGCCATATGAGTTCTGTTATACTCACAGACATTATTTTAACAGTTTTGGAAACTTTAGAGTGTTTTCTATCCAAATCTAATTATATGCATATTCTAGCTTCTGGGCCTGAGTAACAGGGCACGCTATCCCTAAATTAACATTGATTTATCTTGCAATAGATGTCGTTCAAATGTTAACATACATTTTTGTCTTCTTCTAATGGCTCTTAAAAGGAAAGTCATTTAAAAGTAACTGAATGTAATCAGATTACATTACCGAGTTTGGGAAAACCAAAATGTACGTTACTGACTACACTTTTGGACAGGTAACTAGTAACTAAAGAATTACATTTAGAAAGCAACCTACCCAACCCTGCGCATTGTTGAGATTACAGCTTCCAAGAAAGGCATTTCACTGTACTTGTGCACGTGACATTAAACTTGAATCTACAGCTGAAGTCGGAAGTTTACATACACCTTAGCCAAGTACATTTAAACTCAGTTTTTCACAATTCCTGACAATTAATCCTAGTAAACATTCCCTGTCTTAGGTCAGTTAGGATCACCACTTCATTTTAAGAATGTGAAATGTCAGAATAATAGTAGAGAGAATGATTTATTTCAGCTTTTATATTTCATCACATTCCCAGTGGGTCAGAAGTTTATTTTGGTAGCATTTGGTAGCATTGCCTTTAAATTGTTTAACTTGGGTCAAACATTTTGGGTAGCCTTCCTTTCTACTACAGCTGGAGCTCTACATGGCGACCGTCCACCCGGCTCCTTCGGGGCGTGAGAGTGTGTCTGCCCTCGTCTCCTGCCTCACAGGCAAAGCCCTGGAGTGGGCCAACGCCATATGGAGTGAGGGAGACGCGATGTTGGACCATTACACAGAGTTCACCCGCCGCTTTCAGGCAGTGTTCGACCACCCACCTGAGGGTCAAGCGGCAGGTGAACATCTGTTCCACCTGAGGCAGGGGACGAGGAGCGGGCAGGATTTCACCTTGGACTTCCGGACCCTGGCCGCCAGCGCGGGATGGAACGACAGGGCCCTGATCGATCCCTACAAGTGCAGTCTGCACGAGGACGTCCGTCGGGAGTTGGCCTGCCGAGATACCATCCTCACATTGGACCAGCTGGGGGACATGTCCATCAGACGTCCGGATCGGACCTGTCAGTTCCATCCCCCAGATGCTGCACTTAGGGCAACCGGAGGAGGGGTCATTCCCTGCACCATCTGTGGTCGCAGAGGGCACACTGCTGGTCGGTGCTGGGGGTGTTCCTCAGGGAGTCAAGGCAGCAGGCAGGGCACTATCGTGTCACCCCAGGTGAGTCGGCACCAGGCTCACCCAGAGCCCCCTGTTGCTCACATGTATGTGTTTATTTCATTTCCTGAGTTTTCCCCGCGTTCCCAGCATAAGGCACTAGTAGATTCAGGCGCAGCTGGGAATTTTATTGACCGTTCATTTGCTCGTAGTTTAGGGATCCCCCTTGTTCCTGTGATATGCCCTTCCTGTGCACGCCCTAGATAGTCATCCATTAGGGTCAGGGCTGATTAGGGAGGCCACTGCTCCACTTGACATGGTTACACAGGAGGGTCACAAGGAGAGAATCAGTCTCTTCCTTATTGATTCTCTTGCGTTTCCCGTGGTGCTGGGCCTACCCTGGTTGGCCTGTCATAACCACACTATTTCGTGGCAACAGAGGGATCTCAAGGGGTGGTCACGAGAGTGCTCAGGGAGGTATGTGGGGGTTTCCATCGGTGCGACTATGGTGGAAAGTCCAGACCAGGTCTCCACCGTGCGCATCCCCTCAGAATATGCCGATTTGGCTCTTGCCTTCTGTAAGAAGAGGGTGACTAAATTACCAACCCATCAACGGGGGGATTGTGCGATAAATCTCCTGGTAGACGCAGCACTTCCCAGGAGTCACGTGTATCCTCTGTCACAAGAGGAGACGGCGGCTATGGAAACATATGTCTCCGAATCCCTGGGGCAGGGATACATTCGTCCCTCCACTTCACCGGCCTCCTCAAGTTTATTTTTTGTGAAGAAGAAGGATGGGGGTCTGCGCCCGTGTATTGACTATCGAGGGATCAATCAGATCACAGTGAGGTACAGCTACCCACTGCCTCTCATCGCCAGTGCGATCGAGTCAATGCATGGGGCGCGCTTCTTCACAAAATTGGATCTCAGGAGTGCTTACAACCTGGTGCGTATCCAGGAGGGGGACGAGTGAAAGACGACATTTAGTACCACCTCAGGGCACTATGAGTACCTCGTCATGCTGTACGGGTTGATGAATGCTCTATCAGTCTTCCAGGCCTTTGTAGACGAGATTTTCCGGGACCTGCACAGGCAGGGAGTAGTGGTGTATATTGACGACATTCTGATATACTCCGCTACATGCACCGAGCATGTATCCCTGGTGCGCAGGGTGCTTGGTCGACTGTTGGAGCATGACCTGTACATCAAGGCTGAGAAATGTCTGTTCTTCCAACAGTCCGTCTCCTTCCTAGGGTACCGCATTTCCACTTCAGGGGTGGAGATGGAGAGTGACCGCATTTCAGCCATGCGTAATTGGCCGACTCCCACCACGGTAAGGGAAGTGCAGCGGTTTTTAGGGTTTGCCAACTACTACCGGAGGTTTATCCGGGGTTTTAGTCAGGTAGCAGCTCCCATTACCTCACTGCTGGAGGGGGGACCGGTGCGGCTGCAGTTGTCGGCTGAGGCGGACAGGGCTTTTGGTCACCTGAAGGCTCTGTGTACCTCGGCTCCCATGCTGGCTCACCCGGATCCCTCTTCATAGTGGAGGTGGATGCGTCCGAGGCTGGGATAGGAGCCATGCTCTCTCAGCGCTTGGGCACACCACCAAAGCTCCGCCCCTGTGCTTTCTTTTTGAAGAAGATCAGCCCGGTGGAGCGAAACTATGATGTGGGGGACCGGGAGCTGTTGGCTGTTGTCAAGGCTCTGAAGGCGTGGAGACATTGGCTTGAGGGGGCTAAACACCCTTTCTCATCTGGACTGACCACCGCAATCTGGAGTTCATCCGGGCGGCGAGGAGACTGAACCCTCGCCAGGCAAGGTGGGCCATGTTTTTTACACGTTTTGTTTTCACTCTATCCTACAGACCATGTTCCCAGAACGCTAACGCAGACGCACTGTCCCGGATGTATGACACAGAGGAGCGGTCCATGGATCATACTTCCAGCCTCTTGCCTGGTGGCACCGAGGGTGTGGGAGCTGGACGCGGACATTAAGCGGGCGTTACACACTGAGCCCACTCCCCCCAGTGTCCAGCTGGGCGCCTGTACGTTCCGTCTGCTGTCCGCGACCGGTTGATCTATTGGGCCCACACGTCACCTTCCTCTGGTCACCCTGGCATCGGTCGGACAGTGCGTTGCCTTAGTGGGAAGTACTGGTGGTCCACCTTGCCCAAGGACGTGAGGGTTTATGTTTCCTCCTGCTCAGTGTGCGCCCAGTGCAAGGCTCCCAGGCACCTGCCCAGAGGGAAGTTACAACCACTACCCATTCCACTACCACTACCCATTCCACAACGGCTGTGATCGCACAGCTGTGGTCGCACAGCCTGACGGATCTTCCTCCCACACAGGGCAACACCACAATCCTGGTCGTTGTGGATCGGTTTTCTAAGTCCTGCCATCTCCTCCCTTTGCCCGGTCTCCCTACGGGCTTACAGACTGCGGAGGCCCTGTTTACACACGTCTTCCGGCACTACGGGGTGCCTGAGGACATAGTTTCTGATCGGGGTCCCCAGTTCACATCCAGGGTCTGGAGAGCATTTATGGAACGTCTGGGGGTCTTGGTCAGCCTCAACTCAGGTTTTCACCCCGAAAGTAACGGGCAGGTGGAGAGAGTAAACCAGGATGTGGGTAGGTTTCTGCGGTCATATTGCCAGGACCGGCCGGGGGAGTGGGTGGCGTTTATCCCCTGTGCAGAGATGGCCCAAAACTCACTCCACCACTCTTCCACTAACCTCTCTCCTTTCCAGTGCGTACTGGGGTATCAGCCGGTTCTGGCACCGTGGCATCACGGTGGACGAATGGTTTAAGTGCTTGGAGGAGACCTGGGACACCGCCCATGTGCACCTGCAACGGGCCGTGAGGTGGCAGAATGCGAGCGCCGACCGTCACGGCAGTGAGGCCCCGGTGTTCACACCGGTGGATCGGGTCTGGCTCTCGACCCGGAACCTGCCCCTCCGCCTGCCCTGCCGGAAGCTGGGTCCGCAGTTTGTGAGGCCATTCAAATTCCTGAGGAGACTAAACAAGGTATTCTATAGGTTACAGCTTCCCCCCGATTACCGTATTAATCCCTCATTCCATGTGTCTCTCCTCAGGCCGGTGGTGGCTGGTCCACTCCAGGAGTCTGAGGTGCGGGAGGTTCCTCCGCCCCCTCTGGATATCGAGGGGGCCCCGGCGTATGCTTTTCGAGCCATACTGGACTCGAGGCGTCGGCCGAGGGGCCTTCAGTACCTCGTGGAGTGGGAGGGGTACGGTCCGGAGGAGAGATGCTGGGTGCCGGTGGAGGACGTTTTGGACCCTTCGTTGCTGCGGGAGTTCCACCGTCTCCATCCGGATCGCCCTGCACCTCGTCCTCCGGGTCGTCCCCGAGGTCGGTGTCGACGTGCAGCTGGAGCCATGCGTCAAGGGGGGGGTACTGTCACGACTTCCGCCGAAGTCGGTCCCTCTCCTTGTTCGGGCGGAGTTCGGCGGTCGACGTCACCGATCTTCTAGCCACCGCCGATCCACTTTCATTTTCCATTTGTCTTGCCTGGTTTCACTCACCCAATTTCCTGTTTATTATTTAACCCTCTGTTCCCCATGTTTGTTTGTGAGTGATTGTTCTTTGTAAATTGGTCCGTTATTTGTCGGCTCGTATATTTGCCTTGTATTTTTGTATTTTGAGTAAAGTACGTTGTTTACTCATTTCTGCTGTCCTGCGCCTGACTCTCTACACCAGCTACACACAGGACCACATTACAGAAATAATCTGTATGTAAACAATTGTTGAAAAATTACTTGTGTAATGCACAAAGTAGATGTCCTAACCGACTTGCCAAAACTATAGTTTGTTAACAAGAAGTTTGTTGAGTGATTGAAAAACAAGTTTTAAATGACTCCAACCTAAAGTGTCTGTGAACTTCTGACCTCAACTGTATTTGTGGTAGCTATTGAGCCTGGGGATGAGGTTAGTCTAAGACTTACCTGGTTAATCTCCAGGGGACTGAGGTGAAGACATACATCAGCAGGCCCGTTTCTTCCTTTTGCCTTAAAGTTATTATTTCCCACCTCTCCCGCGAGAATCCCAGAGTAAGCCAGCCAGGGTGCCAGGGATAGGGGAGGGCTGGGTGGCTGCATTATGGAGATTTGAGCCTCCGAAACATTTCAGCAAACATGCCTCAAGATCACAACTGTCAGTCTTGCTCGCAGCACAAAACCTTGTATTGTCAGCCTGCTCTCACCCTCCTTCCTCTTTTTTTCCCTCTTGCTTACCTCCACTTCCCAATTTATATGTAAATTCGTCTTCCCTAAACAATGCTGCACCCACATCTTTCGGCGAATGGCGGAGGTCCAAAAGCTAGAATAACAAGGCTGAGCCCTTGCTTTCCGAGGCAGCACTACAAATTATGTTTTTTTGGTGTTTTTAACGGTGACCTTCTGCGAACACTTGTGATGATACATTAATTGAGTGTGCCTTTTTCTTTCATAGCAGACATGTGTAGTGCTTCGACGTTTCAGCCTAACAAGCCCACACAGCACAAGCACAGAAAGTACTTATTTTAGAGTCTGAGCTACAGAAATCTCTCCCGTACAAACAGACGTAATGGCAGGTAACGTTTGACTGACTTTACACCAGAGGAAAGATTTATTTATTTTATTTTATCTAGGCAAGTCAATTAAGAACAAATTCTTATTTACAATGACGGCCTACACCGGCCAAACCCAGACAACGCTGGGCCAATTGTGTGCCGCCCTATGGGACACCCAATCACAGCCGGTTGTGATAGAGCCTAGATTTGAATCAGAGTGTCTGTAGTGATGCCTCTAGCACTGAGATGCAGTGCCTTAGACCGCTGTGCCACTCGGGAGCCCAAGTAAAGTAGAACAGAAAAATATATACTCTAAGCCATGTTGTGAAACTGTGAAAAATCACAAGCCAGATTTGCGGTTTTCAACAGACTGTGTCGGTTCAATTACTTTAATTCCGTTTAGTTTGTTTTGTTTAAGAGCTGTTTGTCAAGAGCTGGGCTGGGAGTCGTAGTTTTCATTAAGCAAATATTCAACCCAGTTCAGTGCAGAAATATGATAATTAACTACAATGACCATAATCCATTGCACCAATTTTATCCAGCTCGGACAGAGATGGATACACGTTTATGCCTGCTACTTTAGGTTAGGCCACATGACAAAGGAATGTACACAACACAATGACTAGAAAAAGAGATAGAGGCAGTTCGTGAAAGTACGCCTTATCTGCTTTAAACTAGTCATTGATTTTATCCTAACCTAATATGACCCCTTTGGGGTCACTTTTATTGTAAATAAGAATAGAATATGTTTCTAAACACTTCTACCTGAATGTGGATGGTACCATTATGGATAATCCTGAATGATTTGTGAATAATGATGAGTGAGAATTTAGAATTAATTTCTATTTGACACAATATAATTTGAAACACAACCAAAACAGAGTTGGTCCTACAAAGCCAGAGCCCCCTGATGGGAGAGAATAATATACAAGGAAATTCTCAAAGCTGCTAATGAGAACCTTGACGACCTTGTACCTAACCGGTGGGGATTCCAGGGGGTATTGGTAGTGCTGGCAACACTGGCTGCAGTAACCTATGGGGAAGGGGGTCACACTCGGACAATCAGAGAGGGGGACAATTATTGTGGCCCTGGTGGCACAAAATAATCAAAGGTCTGACTGCACAGAGATTGGGAAAATGGTCACAATGGGGGACCAGTGTGTGTGTGTTTCAGGGAAAGGCGGTGGATCTGATCACCATCACACAGGACTTGACATTGGTTAATCAAATCTCACATTTTGTCAAATTCCTGCTCAATCTTGCATGCTTTCTCAAACAGCTGTAACTGTATATGCATTCATAAATCATGTCCTTTCTTGAGTTGGGCTCTGGGATGTAACAACCGTTGAGCATCTGAGCTTATGGTTGATTGTGGGGGAAAGGGGTTGCGTGTGTGTGTGTGTGTGTGTATCCCACATCTGTTGCAAGGGGGTAAGGATGTTAGGGACAATATAGGATGAATCACAATAATTGTTTGCTATCGTCAGGTCTTGTTTGCCCAGCCGGCTCGTCAGACAATCACGTCTCTGTCGGATCATTGGGCTTCCTCGTCACAGCGCGATCGACGGGCGTTCATGACTCAGCCGGATCATCAGGCTCCCATGCCTTAGCCGGCTCGCCAGGCTCCCACACCCCTGTCGGTTAGTCGGGAGTTTACCCCCAGCCGGCTTGCCCTGTGCCCATGTCCCGGCTGGCTCGCCCAGGTGGGATGCCGGGTGGTGCCCCTAAAGGGGAGAGGGGAACTGTCACACCTGCTCCCGCTCTTTCTCCCTGGCGCTCGAGGGTGCCAGACTCCTCAACTTTACGTACTCAAGCCACCTTCAGTATGCACACCTGCCTTTCCTTGTCACCCGCATCAGCGCTCATTGGACTTACGTGGACTCAATTACGTGTGTAATTTACTTCCCTATGTCTGTCTGTTTCCTAGCTCTGTTCCCTGATTCGGGATTGTTTGTCATATGTCCTTGTTTACCCCTGTGCTGATGCTGTTCCTGTCGTGTTCTATGTTCGTTCCTGAATTAAATGTTTGACTCCCCGTACCTGCTTCTCCTGTCCGGTGTCGGTCCTTACAAAATGTTCAACCCTGCAAGCAATACAAGACTCTATTATTATGGTGGGAGATTTTAACACTGTTTTAAATACATCAATGGACCGTAAAGGAAATCACACAAAAAACTATCATGAATGTCATGGATATATTGTTTCAATTTACTGCTGTTCACCAGCTCCGGAGGTCTACGTCACCGGCTTTCTTGGGGTCACTGAACTGGATCATTACCACCAACCCCGGACTGTCTTGTCTCATTACACACACCTGGTTCCCATTCCCCCTCATTAGTATGTGTAAATACAGTTGAAGTCGGAAGTTTACATACACTTATGTCGGAGTCATCAAAACTCGTTTTTCAACCACTCCACAAATTTCTTGTTAACAAACTATAGCTTTGGCAAGTCGGTTAGGACATCTACTTTGTGCATGACACAAGTAATTTTTCCAACAATTGTTTACAGACAGATTATTTCACTTATAATTCACTGTATCACAATTCCAGTGTGTCAGAAGTTTACATACACTAAGTTGACTGTGCCTTTAAACAGCTTGGAAAATTCCAGAAAATTATGTCATGGCTTTAGAAGCTTCTGAAAGGCTAATTGACATAATTTGAGTCAATTGGAGGTGTACCTGTGGATGTATTTCAAGGCCTACCTTCAAACTCAGTGCCTCTTTGCTTGACATCATGGGAAAATCAAAAGAAAAAAGCCAAGACCTCAGAAAAGAAATTGGAGACCTCCACAAGTCTGGTTCATCCTTGGGAGCAATTTCCAAATGCCTAAAAGGTACCATGTTCATCTGTACAAACAAAAGTACGCAAGCATAAACACCATGGGACCATGCAGTCGCCATACCACTCAGGAAGGAGACGCATTCTGTCTCCTAGAGATGAACGTACTTTGGTGCGAAAAGTGCAAATCAATCCCAGAACAACAGCAAAGGACCTTGTGAAGATGGAGGAAACAGGTACAAAAGTATTTACATCCACAGTAAAACGAGTCCTATATCGACATAACCTGAAAGGCCGCTCAGCAAGGAAGAAGTCACTGCTCCAAAACCGCCATAAAAAAAGCCAGACTACGGTTAGCAACTACATGGGGACAAAGATCGTACTTTTTGGATAAATGTCCTCTGGCCTGATAAAAAAAAATAGAACTGTTTGGCCATAATGACCATTGTTATGTCAGGAGGAAAAAGAGGGACGCTTGCAAGCTGAAGAACACCATCCCAACCGTGAAGCACGGAGTTTGCAGCATCATGTTGTGGGGGTGCTTTGCTGCAGGAGGGACTGGTGCACTTCCCAAAATACATCATGAGTTAGGAAAATTATGTGGATATATTGAAGCAACATTTCAAGACATCAGTCAGGAAGTTAAAGCTTGGTTGCAAATGGGTCATCCAAATGGACAATGACCTCAAGAATACTTCCAAAGTTGCGGCAAAATGGCTTAAGGACAACAAAGGCAAGGTACTAGAGTGGCCATCACAAAGCCCTGACCTCAATCCTATAGAAAATTTGTGGGCAGAACTGAAAAAGCGTGTGCGAGCAAGGAGGCCTACAAACGTGACTCAGTTACACCAGCTCTGTCATGAGGAATTGGCCAAAATCCACCCAACTTATTGTGGGAAGCTTGTGAAAAGCTACCTGAAACGTCTGACCCAAGTTAAACAATTTAAAGGCAAATGCTACCAAATACTAATTGAGTGTATGTAAACTTCTGACCCACTGGGAATGTGATGAAAGAAATTAAAAGCTGAAATAAATTAATCTCTCTTCTATTATTCTGACTTGTCACATTCTTAAAATACAGTGGTGATCCTAACTGACCTAAGACAGGAAATGTTTACTAGGATAAAATGTCAGAAATAGTGAAAAACTGAGTTTAAATATATTTTGCTAAGGTGTATGTAAACTTACGACTTCAACTGTGTATAGGGAAGGTAATCAGGGAAGTGATGGTCCAGGTGAGTCTGACGACGCACAGGTGCATGTAACGATAGTTACAGGTGTGCGCCATAACGAGCAGCCTGGTGACCTGGAGGCCGGAGAGGGAGCACACGTGACAGTGTGTGTGTTTATATATGTTTGTGTGTGCAGTATGTACGTAATATATTTGCAAAAAAATATCTGGGGGATTGGAAGTGATGCAGACAATTACATTGATGGAAGCTACATTCTATCTGCAATAATATAGCTGATAAAAATAATACAACAGCAAATCCATCCAACAAATTTGTAGTCAGAAGCTTGATGTAGTCATTGTGTGCTATGAATGTTGGACCAAATACTTCCGTTTTTACTACTTTAATACACATACAAGTGTATTTGTCCCATTACTTGTGCTCCCCTAAAATGTGGGACTATGTACAAAAATGTAATCTGACAGTCTGCACTTTAACTTCATAGTCATTGTTTGATTTCAAATCCAAACTTTTGGAGTATAGAGCAAAAATAAGATAAAATGCTTCCCTGTCCCAATAATTATGGAGGGCACTGTAATTCATATCATAGGCCTAATAGTGCTGTAGAGCTCGTTTTACTTGCACACAATATAGCTATTGCACACTATATAGTCCTGTCCCTAGGGGTCCACCGCCCTGCAGCGCCCCAACGCAACACACCCCACTTAGCTTCAGGATCTTTGTGAAACATTCATTATTGGTTCCGGGTGTGTAAGGCCACGGCCAGAGTGACAACCATGAGTACGGCAGACCCCCAGGGCTAGGACTGAGCAACCCAGCAGCTAGGGATTGCCTAAATAGGTATCTCCCTTGATGTGGGCATGTTTTCAATACAGACTGTTTTGTTGTGCAGTATTCCATATAAGGCATCCTGACCTTATTAAAGTTGCACAGTAATAAATAAAATATAGTCATAACTTTACATTTCTGCCATCCACAGTGACATTGTGGGAAGATAACCAAACTTCTAATTAATGGCAATGTACTTCTTAGCCACTATAAATGCTAGGTTATGTAGCCAGCATGTATGTAGCTTTAAGCTTAAACTGCTGTCTTGTAACTACTGCAGGTCTATCCATCAACTGTATCATTCACTCATATTGTTAATATGCTGCAAAATTCACCTGACCCTGGTGGGACACCTGTCACCATCTGATCCTGCTGAGCTATGATGAGCATAGTGTTGTGTACTGACTGTGCACAATGACAGTGATGCCTGTCGAGCTGTTTATTTCTGTGTTTGTGTGAAAAGTAGGGAATTAGCTAGGGAAACTGACAGATTAATAACGTAACATTGCTATGCTGACTAATAAAAACTCACATTGCACTGAAAGAAATTCAGATTATCAGTCTTCAATTGTTTGGCCGCTGGTTTCATCGTTTGATTCAGGTCTAGTGTGTTTGAGGCAAAAATAATAGCTAACTTAGGCACATTTTGGCCAGCTCTCTCTCTCTAACAGTAAATCAACTGGCGAAAGCTATGGGACGAAACAAAGGCTCTGAAACATTTCCATACAAACAGCTGTTAAATAATATTAATAGCCACCTCATATCGCTACCTGACAGATAGCTAGAGGCTAGAGCTGAACTGGCTGTAGTAGCTACTAGTTAGCTAATTAATTTACCTCAGTCTAGATGGGATGAAACATTAGCTAGCGTAACATGTCAGTTACACTAGCTAATAGCTCAGCACTGGGAATAAATACTAGTTTTGTTTTTTCTCTTATGTTAAACAGAAGTTACCTTGCCAGCTACATCAGCCAACTAAAGAGTAGCCAGTTTCTGCTCTTGCTTTTACAGAAAGAGCACAACACACTTCAACTCTCCCATGCTGGTCCAGACAGCCTTTTAGAAGCTTTGCCTTTCACACAAAGCACACCATTGCAATGATAAAACTGGGGGGGACATGACCCCCCATCCCTATTGAAAGTTTTACCCCTGCAGTACAGTATGGGAGCACAGAGATAACTCTGTCTGGCTACTGCCTGAGTAGAGATGATGACTTTACTTTATTATTTTTCATTCCTTATTAATCAAATAAAAACGAAGTAATATACACAACTGAAATATTTTATTATTTCATACTAATTACTTATTTTTCTATTGATGTCTACCGAATGTGGACCTGACAGAGATAATATAATATTTTCAATGTTTTGGCAATTGTATGTTAACTATTTTTGGCTTTGGAATTTCCATTAAAAAGCTTTAAATTCATTTTAATGTTATTATTTCATAATAAATGTCATGTTTTATTGGATATTAAAAAAAATTATCTAACGCAGTGGTCACCAACCGGTCGTGATCAACTGGCCATTCCTAGTCGATCACCAAACATTTCTGTAGAAAACCTATTGATAAACAATTGCGTTCCTATTTTTTTTTTTACTTGTTTCGCTCACGACGGTAGGTGCACTTGTTACAGCAGCCCGAGTACCGGGAAGGCATAGTGTTCCCATTTTGAACCATTTAATGTTTCTGAAGGCAGAACTCCACCTACATGGTGGGCCCAGAGAGCAAATCAAGTGCACCTATAGGCCTACCTCTGGCCAGTCAGATAGCTCAGATCACTGTGTTGGCAGTTTCCATGTGTCAAAGGCTGTAAAAAGAAGTCTCGAAAACACAGCCTCAAACGCACAGCAAAGTTGAAAATGTGAGATTTTAAAACCATGACTAATCAAATCAAATGTTATTGGTTACATACACGTGATTATCAGATGTTATTGCGGGTGTAGCGAAATGCTTGTGCTTCTAGCTCCGACAGTGCAGTAATATCTTACAAGTAATATCTAACAATTTACACGACATATACCCAATAAACACAAATCTAAGTAGGAATTAATTAAGACTATATACATACAGACGAGCAATGTCAGAGCGGAACGGACTAAGATACAATAGAATAGTATGGAAAAAACAGTATATACATATGAGATGAGTAATGCAATATATGTAAGCATTATTAAGTGAATGAGATACCGTAGAATAGTATAGAAAACAGTATATCCATATAAGATGAGTCTTGCCAGATATGTAAACATTATTAAAGTGACTAGTGTTCCATTCCTTAAAGTGGCCAGTGATTCCTAGTCTATGCCTATAAGCAGCAGCCTCTGTGATGGTGATGGTTGTTTAACAGTCTGATGGCCTTGAGATAGAAGCTGTTTTTCAGTCTCTATGTCCCAGCTTTGATGCACCTGTTCTGACCTCGCCTTCTAGATGATAGCGTGGTGAACAGGCAGTGGCTCGGGTGGTTGTTGTCCTTGATGATCTTTTTGGCTTTCCTATGACATCGGGTGCTGTAGGTGTCCTAGAGGGCCGGTAGTTTGCCCCCGGTAAAGCATTGAGAAGACTGCACCACCCTCTGGAGAGCCTTGCGGTTGCGGGCAGTGCAGTTTCCGTACCAGGCGGTGATACAGTCCGGCAGGATACTTTCAATTGTGCATCTCTAAAATTTCTGAGGGTTTTAGGTGACAAGCCAAATTTCTTTAGCCTCCTGAGGTTGAAGAGACTCTTGGACCTTCTTCACCACACTGTCTGTGTGGGTGGTCCATTTCAGTTTGTCAGTTATGTGTCCACCAAATCCACTGTGGTCCCGTCGATGTAGATAGGGGGGTGCACCCTCTGCTGTTTCCTGAAGTCCACAATCATCACTTGTTTTGCTGCCGTTGAGTGAGAGGTTGTTTTCCAGGCACCACACTCCCAGAGCTCTCACCTCTTCCCTGTAGGCTGTCTTGTCATCATTGGTAATCAAGCCTATTACTGTTGTGTCGTCTACAAACTTGATGATTGAGTTGGAGGCGTGCTTGGTCATGCAGTCATGGGTGAACAGGGAATACAGGAAGGGGCTGAGAACGCACCCTTGTGGGGCCCCAGTGTTGAGGATCAGCGGAGTGGAGGTGATGTTTCCTACCTTCACCACCTGGGGGGCGGCCCGTCAGGAAGTCCAGGACCCAGTTGCACAGGGCGGGGTTCAGACCCAGGGCCTAGAGCTTAATGATAAGCTTGGAGGGTACATTGGTGTTGAATGCTGACCTATAGTCAATAAACAGCATTCTTACATATGTGGAGAGAGACTAAACTAATACAGCAAAGAGCTGCTGTTTTATAAGTTAATGTTTAAGATGGTATTCAGCACTGTCAACACTTTGTTCAACAGTTTTAGAAGCCATAAAATGTGTGTGTTTTGATAAGCTAGCATCGTTATTATTTGCAACTTGTGTTTTTTGCGGCTTTTTTAATATCGAGGAATAGTAACAACATAAGTTTGCGCATGAGGCAGAAGTAATGCAGTGCGACTTAAGTTTCGCCATCAGCTAGAAGACTGTCCCCTTTTCTCAGTGGAGGGAGGGAGAGAGAGGGACGGTGAGTCGGGTGAGGCAGCCTCACCGCTGCTCCCTCCCCTCAGACTGACCATCATATACAGACCATCAGTTCAGTACAAAAAAAGGCAAATATTTATGCCTTTGAAAAATACCATTTCAAAATGGTCTGAGAAGAACAACATTGGCAGGGAAATTCAAGCGTAGCCAATATGCAGTGATAATGCATTGGGCCTATAGCCTACTGCACAAACCTCATTGCTACAGAACTGTTTTTAATTGGTTAATGTTGCATAGGCGTATGTTTTTTTATGTCATGTTTAAAAAAAATCTGAGCGGTAGATCTCGGGTTGCATTTTGACTCAGAAAGAGATCTTGACTCAGAACAGGTTGGTGACCATTGATCTAACTGAAACCGACATCAAAAAGCACAAATCTCTCAGCACTAAAACAGAGACAGTTTTGACAATGTCTTAGCACTGCCAGAACATATTTAGAAACTTGAGTGTTCTCTATGACACAACGGTATTCTAAAACTACAAAACCGGTTCAAAATGTCTCAATTTTGAATTTTTGGAATGGTTCCATCCCAAAACTGACAGGTGTAGTAGTTGTTAGTGTTCTCAGCTGCCAGACAGTGATGTCTGGGGGGGTAAAACTGTTGGTGCATCATCTTTGATCAGTTGTAGTTGCTGAGACTACCTCCTACTGTGAGCGTGAGAATAGAGACAGCTATCTCACGTCACCAGATTTGTCAACTTTGTGAGTTCTGCTACATGGGTGGAGCTGAGGAGAAGAATCTGGGAACAATTTTAACGAGACAATTGATGCTCGACTTATACAGCAAAATCTAAAATTCTTATCTATCATGTGACTTGAAAAACAGAAACTTAAAGAGTGACTGCCCCTAAAAAGCAACTTCTTGTTTTGAAAACTGCCCATGTGGCATTGATATGATTTTGGTGAAGGCTAAACTTGCCGGGTGTCTAAATAGCTAGCCCGTGATGGCTGGGCTATGTACTTAGAATATTGCAAAATGTGCTTTCACCAAAAAGCTATTTTAAAATCGGACATATCGAGTGCATAGAGGAGTTCTGTATCTATAATTCTTAAAATAATTGTTATGCTTTTTGTGAACGTTTATCGTGAGTAATTTAGTAAATTGTTAGTAAATTCCCCGGAAGTTTGCTAGTTCTGAACGTCACATGCTAATGTAAAAAGCTGTTTTTTGATATAAATATGAACTTGATTGAACAAAACATGCATGTATTGTATAACATAATGTCCTAGGGTTGTCATCTGATGAAGATCATCAAAGGTTAGTGCTGCATTTAGCTGTCTTCTGGGTTTTTGTGACATTATATGCTAGCTTGAAAAATGGGTGTCTGATTATTTCTGGCTGGGTACTCTGCTGACATAATCTAATGTTTTGCTTTCGTTGTAAATCCTTTTTGAAATCGGACAGTGTGGTTAGATTAACGAGAGTCTTGTCTTTAAATAGCTGTAAAATAGTCATATGTTTGAGAAATTGAAGTAATAGGATTTTTAAGGTATTTGAAAATCACGCCACAGGATTCAACTGGCTGTTACGTAGGTGGGACGAATTCGTCCCGCCTGCCCTGGAGAGGTTAAAATATCCTCTGTTTTGTTCGTGCATTCAAGACACTATCCGAATGGTAAAGAAGGGTGACACGCACGACGCATTTCGTGACAAAAAAATGTATAAATATTCCATTACCGTACTTCGAAGCATGTCAACCGCTGTTTAAAATCAATTTTTATGCCATTTTTCTCGTAAAAAAGCGATAATAGTCCGACCGGGAATCTGTGTTTAGGTTCAAAGACGAATGAAAATAAAAACATGCGTTCGACTCGTGCACGCGCCTCAGCCCATTGTCCTCTGATAGAGCACTTGCCAAAAGCGCTAATGTGTTTCAGCCAGTGGCTGGAATTACATCATTCAGCTTTTTCCCGCCTTCTGAGAGCCTATGGGAGCCGTAGGAAGTGTCACGTTACAGCAAAGATCCTCAGTCTTCAATAAACAGAGTCAAGAAGCTCAAGGAATGGTCAGAGAGGGCACTTCCTATACAGAATCTTCTCAGGTTTTTGCCTGCCATATGAGTTCTGTTATACTCACAGACACCATTCAAACAGTTTTAGAAACTTTAGGGTGTTTTCTATCCAAAGCCAATAATTATATGCATATTCTAGTTTCTGGGCAGTAGTAATAACCAGATTAAATCGGGTACGTTTTTTATCCGGCCGTGTAAATACTGCCCCCTACCCCCAACAGGTTAATCCGTTAGAAAAAGGCTGTATAGTAACAATTGGAAAAAGTTAAGGGGCCTGTATCCTTTCAAACCTTGGTTGATTTGGTTCTCCAACTCAGTCAAAAATAAAAGTTAAAGAATAGGATTTAATAAAATCAAACTGCATTTTTACAATTATATATATTTACACACACACTACCAGTCAAAAGTTTAGAACACCTACTCATTCAAGGGTTTTTCTACATTGTACAATAATAGTGATGACATCAAAACTATGAAATAACACATGGAATCATGTAGTAAACAAAAAAGTGTTAAACAAAAAATAATATATTTTATATTTGAGATTCTTCCAGTAGCCTTAATGAAAGCTTTGCACACTCTTGGCATTCTCTCAACCAGCTTCACCTGGAATGGTTTCCCAACAGTCTTGAAGGAGTTCCCACATATGCTGAGCACTTGTTGGCTGCATTTCCTTCACTCTGCGGACCGACTCATCCCAAATCATCTCAATTTGGTTGAGGTCCTGGGATTGTGGAGGTCAGGTCATCTGATGCAGCACTCCATCACTCTCCTTCTTGGTAAAATAGCTCTTACACAGCCTGGAGGTGTGTTTCTGGATCATTGTCCTGTTGAAAAACAAATGATATTCCCACTAACCCTAAACCAGATGGGATGGTGTATCGCTGCAGAATGCTGTGGTAGCCATGCTGGTTATGTGTGCCTTGAATTCTCAATAAATCACACAGTGTCACCAGCAATGCACTCCCACACCATCACACCTCCTCCTCCATGCTTTACGGTGGGAACCACACATGCAGAGATCATCCGTTCACCCACACTGCGTCTCACAAAGACATGGCAGTTGGAACCAAAAATCTCCAATTTGGACTCCAGACCAAAGGACAAATTTCCACCGGTCTAATGTGCATTGCTCGTGTTTCTTGGCCCAAGCAAATTTCTTCCTTGTATTGGTGTCCTTTAGTAGTGGTTTCTTTGCAGCAATTCGACCATGAAGGCCTGATTCACGCAGTCTCCGCTGAACAGTTGATGTTGAGATGTGTATGTTTCTTGAACTCTGTGAAGCATTTATTTGGGATGCAATTTCTGAGGCTGGTAACTGGAATGAACATATCCTCTGCAGCAGAGGTAACTCTGGGTCTTCCATTCATGAGCCAGTTTCATCATAGCGCTTGATGTTGTTTTGCGACTGTATTTGAAGAAACATTCAAAGTACTTGA
Organism: Salmo salar; assembly: GCF_965601325.2. Taxonomy (NCBI): domain Eukaryota; kingdom Metazoa; phylum Chordata; class Actinopteri; order Salmoniformes; family Salmonidae; genus Salmo; species Salmo salar. The sequence continues at coordinate 19,438,491 of NC_138304.1, forward strand.
TATTTTCCGTATTTACTGACCTTCATGTCTTAAAGTAATGATGGACTGTCGTTTCTCTTTGCTTATTTGAGCTGTTCTTGCCATAATATGGACTTGGTCTTTTACCAAATATGGTTATCTTCTGTATACCCCCTACCTTCACAACACAACTGATTGGCTCAAACACATTAAGAAGGAAAGAAATTCCAAAAATGAACTTTTAACAAGGCACACATGTTAATTGAAATGCATTCCAGGTGACTACCTCATGAAGCTGGTTGAGACAATGCCAAAAGTATGAAAAGTTGTCATCGAGGCAAGGGGTGGCTATTTGAAGAATCTCAAATATAATATATATTTTGATTTGTTTAACACTTTTTTGGTTACTGCATGTGTTATTTCATAGTTTTGATATCTTCACTATTATTCTACAATGTAGAAAATAGTAAACAAAAAATAAGAAAAACCCTTGCATGAGTCAGTGTTCTAAAACTTGAGACCGTTAGTGTATATTTTCATTCCTTTCCATTTTACAGACGCACACAAACAATGACTACATCTCATCTGGCCAGATCCGCATGCTCACACCCCCAAACTGTGTTTAAAGTGCATTTAAAGCTGCAATATGTAACTTTTTCGGTGACCCAACCAAATTCACCTAGAAATTGGAGTCATAGATCTGTTCTATGTGCGTAAATTCTTTGTTTCCTGTTGTTCAGTTTCGTGTTTTGCCTCTTACTTTCGGTTTTGTACACCACCTTCAACCACATGAAAATAAATATTTTTTTATCCTGTTGGGGCTAGGGGGCAGTATTGAGAATTTTGAAAAAAATATGTGCTCATTTTTAACTGCCTCCTACACCAACTCAGAAGCTGGGATATGCATATTATTACCAGATTTGGATAGAAAACACTCTGAATTTTCTAAAACTGTTTGAATGGTGTCTGTAAGTATAACAAAACTCATATGGCAGGCAAAAACCTGAGAAAAACGAAATAATTTTGTGGCTGTACAATTTTTTCGAGTCATTGCTAATAGATCACACAGTGACAAAGGATTCATTTCGCACTTCCTACGGCTTCCACTAGATGTCAACGATCTTTATAAAGTTGTTTGAAGTGTCTATGATGAACAGAGACCGGATGACAAGGAAGAGAAGTTGACCTCCCTGTGATGTCGTCACTTCATTATTGCCCGCACATGCGCATTCATGTGAGTTCATGTGAGGCGAGACATTTTTCAAAAACGTTTTTCAAGACACAGGAGAGGTCGGGTTGAAACATTACTGATGTTTCACGTTAAAAATGGGCCTAAAGATTGATGCTAAACAACGTTTGACATGTTTGAACGAACGTAAATAGATTTTTTTTTTTACTTTTCGTCGTGACTTTGATTCACCGGAAGCATTTGAGGGGAAAAAAAATCTGAATTTCACCGCTACTGTAAAATGCTGTTTTTGGATATAAATATGAACTTGATGGAACAAAAAATGCATGTATTGTATAACATAATGTCCTAGGAGTGTCATCTGAGGAAGATTGTCAAAGGTTAGTGCATAATTTTAGCTGGTTATCTGCTTTTGGTGACGCCTGTCTTTGAATTGACAAAACATTACACACAACTATTTTCATTGTACTCTCCTAACATAACCTAACTTTATGCTTTCGCCGTAAAGCCTCTTTGAAATCGGACAATGTGGTTGGATTTAGGAGATGTTTATCTTTCAAATGGTGAAAAATAGTTGATTGTTTGAGAAATTGAAATTATTAGATTCTTGCAGTTTTGAATTTCCCGCCATGGTCTCTTGACAATAAATCCCAATACCGGGCAGGGATCCTCAACAGTGGTTTAGATGATACAATGATTCTCTACACTATACTTGCTTGTTTTGTCACAAACTGAAATTAGGGGAAAGATTCAAATTTTTGAAACCAGGAAATGGCAAGGTATTTCTGCACATTGCACCTTCAAAGTTTGATTTGATTTAGTCCTATTGTTTTACTTCGATTTTTGGTTGAAATGGAGACATGAATACATATGAATTATTATTTTGTAGATAAATTGGAATTAAAGCCAGACTCAGTGGCACAGATACAGTTGAAGTCGGAAGTTTACAAACACCTTAGCCAAATACATTTAAACTCAGTTTTTCACAATTCCTGACATTTTATCCTAGTCAAAATTCCCTGTCTTAGGTTAGTTAGGATCACCCCTTCATTTTAAGAATGTCAAATGTCAGAATAATAGTAGAGAGAATTATTTATTTCAGCATTTATTTCTTTTATCACATTCCTAGTGGGTCAGAAGTTTACATACACTCAATTAGTATTTTGTAGCATTGCCTTTAAATTGTTTATCTTGGGTCAAATGTTTCGGGTAGCCTTCCACAAGCTTCCCACAATAAGCTGGGTGAATTTAGGCACATTTCTCCTGACAGAGCTGGTGTAACTGAATCAGGTTTGTAGGCCTCCTTGCTCACACACGCTTTTTCAGTTCTGCCCACACATTTTCTATAGGATTGAGGTCAGGGCTTTGTGATGACCACTCCAATACCTTGACTTTGTTGTCCTTAAGCCATTTTGCCACAACTTCGGAAGTATGCTTGGGGTCATTGGACACATTTGCGACCAAATGTTAACTTCCTGACTGATGTCTTGAGATGTTGCTTCAATATATCCACATCATTTTCCTTCCACATGATGCCATCGATTTTGTGAAGTGCACCAGTCCCTCCTGCAGCAAAGCACACCCACAACGTGATGCTGCCACCCCTGTGTTTCACGGTTGGGATGGTGTTCTTCGGCTTGCAAGCCTCCCCCTTTTCCTCCAAACATAACGATGGCCAAACAGTTCTGTTTTTGTTTCATCAGACCAGAGGACATTTCTCCAAAAAGTACAATCTTTGTCCCCATGTGCAGTTGCAAACCGTAGTCTGGCATTTTTATGGCGGTTTTGGAGCAGTGACCTCTTCCTTGCTGAGTGGCCTTTCAGGTTATGTTGATATAGGACTCGTTTTACTGTAGATATAGATACTTTTGTGCCTGTTTCCTCCAGAATCTTCACATGGTCGGCTGCGTGGTCCCATGGTGTTCATACTTGCATACTATACTATTGTTTGTACAGATGAACTTGGTACCTTCAGGAGTTTGGAAATTGCTCCGAAGGATGAACTAGACTTGTGGAGGTCTACAATTTTTTTCTGAGGTCTTGGCTGATTTCTTTTGATTTTCCCATGATGTCAAGCAAAGAGGCAATGAGTTTGAAGGTAGGCCTTGAAATACATCCACAGGTACACCTCCAATTGACTGAAATGATGTCAATTAGCCTATCAGAAGCTTCTAAAGCCATGACATAATTTTCTGGAATTTTCCAAGCTGTTTAAAGGCACAGTCAACTTAGTGATTGAGTGAATGAAAAAAGACTTGATGACTCCAACCTAAGTGTATGTAAACTTCCGACTTCAACTGTACATCTTCAAAAGTTGATAATTGTTTGCGTTGACAACCAAACACAATTCAATATCACTTGCAGTATGGTAAATAGTCTACTAACTCGTCGACAAGTTAACAAATAGTAAATATGTTGAATTCAAGCTTCCTTCTCAAACAAAGTTAAAGAATGGGATTAAAGACATGCTCTGGTACTTTGGCAACGAAGAAAGTATTTTTTAAACCTCCTGTTGGGCTGGATGTGTCAATGTTTAGTTCATACAGTACATGCATAATCTATGAGCAGAATCACTGAGTACGGTTACATGCACACAGTAATACAATTATTGTGGATAGTCATCTTACTCGAATAGTTTGTTAACCTCTATGGGCTAGGTGGGACGCTCGACAGCCAGTGTAATCCCGTGGCGCGTTATTCAAATTCCTCAAATGCAAAAACTTCAATTTTTCAAACATATGACTATTTTAAAGACAAGACTCTCGTTAATCTAACCACACTGTTCGATTTCAAAAAGGCTTTACAGCGAAAGCAAAACATTAGATTATGTCAGCAGAGTACCCAGCCAGAAATAATCAGACTACCCATTTTTCAAGCTAGCATATAATGTCACAAAAACAAAACCACAGCTAAATACAGCACTAACCTTTGATGATCTTCATCAGATGACAACCCTAGGACATTATGTTATACAATGCATGCATGTTTTGTTCAATGAAGTTCATATTTATATCAAAAAACAGTTTTTTTACATTAGCATGTGACGTTCAGAACTAGCATACCCCCCGCAAACCTCCGGTGAATTTACTCACGATAAACGTTCACAAAAAACATAATTATTTAAAGAATTATAGATACAGAACTTCTCTATGCACTCGATATGTCCGATTTTAAAATAGCTTTTCGGTGAAAGCACATTTTACAATATTCTCAGTAGATAGCCCAGCCATCACGGCTAGCTATTTAGACACCGACCAAGTTTAGCCCTGACCAAAGTCAGATTTACTATTACAAAAGTTTCATTACCTTTGTTGTCTTCGTCAGAATGCACTCCCAGGACTGCTACTTCAATAACAAATGTTGGTTTGGTCCAAAATAATCCATCGTTATATCCAAATAGCGGCGTTTTGTTCGTGCGTTCCAGACACTATCCGAATGGTAAATAAGGGTCGTGCGCATGGCGCATTTCAAGACAAAAGATTTCTAAATATTTCATTACCGTACTTCGAAGCATGTCAACCGCTGTTTAAAATCAATTTTTATGCCATTTTTCTCGTAAAAAAGCGATAATATTCCGACCGGGAATCTGAGTTTCGGTAAAAAGAGGGAAAAACAGAAAGACGGGGGCGGCCAGTGCACGCGCCGAAGCCCACTGTCCCCTGATCGGCCACTTGACAAACGCGATAATGTGTTTCAGCCAGGACTTTGAATTACGTCATTCAGCTTTTTGCTGCCTTCTGAGAGCCTGTGGCCGCCGTAGGAAGTGTCACGTAAGAGCAGAGATCCTTTGTAATGGATAGAGATGATAAAGAAGGCCAAGAAATGGTCAGACAGGGTACTTCCTGTACAGAAGCTTCTCAGGTTTTGGCCTGCCAAATGAGTTCTGTTATACTCACAGACACCATTCAAACAGTTTTAGAAACTTTGGAGTGTTTTCTATCCAAAGCTAATAATTATATGCATATTCTAGTTTCTGGGCAGGAGTAATAATCAGATTAAATCGGGTACGTTTTTTATCCAGCCGTGGAAATACTGCCCCCTAGCCATAGCAGCGTGAGGAATTGACTCGGTGCAAAAAGACAACTAAAGCTTACTGCTATTTTTTTATTTTTTGTTACAAGCCGTGTTTCGTTAAAGCCTATTTATTTTTGTTACAAGCCGTGTTTCGTTAAAGCCTGTGTAAAGTTCATTTGTTTCAATGTACCGGTAGGCACCTGCGGCTTATAGACATGTGCGGCTTATTTATGTTCAAAATAAAAAAAATGTTTTAATTCAGTGGGTGCGGCTTATATTCAGGTGCACATAATAGTCCGGTAATTACAGTATTGGCTAAAAAGTATACAAAAGTATCAGAGAATCTTTTTAAGTCAGTGGCTGATGGAACTATCCAAGCAGTAGATAAATCTCCTTTAAATGTTGATATTTGGTTGCATTGTCAATCAAACACAAAAGTAATATTACAAGAAAGTAAGTAGCCTTAACATTAGGCTCTTACAAACTAATATACAGTATTTATTTAACCTTAGAATGAGCAACACATTTTAGGTTACTGTAACAATACCTCCCCACGTCTACCTTTGACTCATTCCTCTCTGCCTCCTTCTTTCCACTCCTCTCCTCTTTTGACCTCACCCTCTCACCTTCCCCCCCTACTCAAAAGGCAGGCAATACGCTTTACCTCATCTTTACTAGATGCTGCTCTTCCACTAATCTCATTGCAACTCCCCTCCAAGTCTCCGACCACTACCTTGTATCCTTTTCCCTCTCGCTCTCCTCCAACACTTCTCACTCTGCCCCTACTCGGATGGTATTGCGCCGTCGCAACCTTCGCTCTCTCTCTCCCGCTACTCTCTCCTCTTCCATCCTATCATCTCTTCCCTCTGCTCAAACCTTCTCCAACCTATCTCCTGATTCTGCCTCCTCAACCCTCCTCTCCTCCCTTTCTGCATCCTTTCTGCATCTCTATGTCCCCTATCCTCCAGGCCGGCTCGGTCCTCCCCTCCTGCTCCGTGGCTCGACGACTCATTGCGAGCTCACAGAACAGGGCTCCGGGCAGCCGAGCAGCAATGGAGGAAAACTCGCCTCCCTGCGGACCTGGCATCCTTTCACTCCCTCCTCTCTACATTTTCCTCTTCTGTTTCTGCTGCTAAAGCCACTTTCTACCACTCTAAATTCCAAGCATCTGCCTCTAACCCTAGGAAGCTCTTTGCCACCTTCTCCTCCCTCCTGAATCCTCCTCCCCCTCCCCCCCCTCCTCCCACTCTGCGGATGACTTTGTCAACCATTTTGAAAAGAAGGTCGACGACATCCGATCCTCGTTGGTTAAGTCAAACGACACCGCTGGTCCTGCTCACACTGCCCTACCCTGAGCTTTGACCTCTTTCTCCCCTCTCTCTCCAGATGAAATCTCGCGTCTTGTGACGGCCGGCCGCGCAACAACCTGCCCGCTTGACCCTATCCCCTCCTCTCTTCTCCAGACCATTTCCGGAGACCTTCTCCCTTACCTCACCTCGCTCATCAACTCATCCTTGACCGCTGGCTACATCCCTTCCATCTTCAAGAGAGCGAGAGTTGCACCCCTTCTGAAAAAACCTACACTCAATCCCTCCGATGTCAACAACTACAGACCAGTATCCCTTCTTTCTTTTCTCTCCAAAACTCTTGAACGTGCCGTCCTTGGCAAGCTCTCTTGCTATCTCTCTCAGAATGACCTTCTTGATCCAAATCAGTCAGGTTTCAAGACTGGTCATTCAACTGAGACTGCTCTTCTCTGTGTCACGGAGGCTCTCCGCACTGCTAAAGCTAACTCTCTCTCCTCTGCTCTCATCCTTCTAGACCTATCTGCTGCCTTTGATACTGTGAACCACCAGATCCTCCTCTCCACCCTCTCCGAGTTGGGCATCTCCGGCGCGGCCCACGCTTGGATTGCATCCTACCTGACAGGTCGCTCCTACCAGGTGGCGAGAATCTGTCTCCGCACCACGTGCTCTCACCACTGGTGTCCCCCAGGGCTCTGTTCTAGGCCCTCTCCTATTCTCGCTATACACCAAGTCACTTGGCTCTGTCATATCCTCACATGGTCTCTCCTATCATTGCTATGCAGACGACACACAATTAATCTTCTCCTTTCCCCCTTCTGATAACCAGGTGGCGAATCGCATCTCTGCATGTCTGGCAGACATATCAGTGTGGATGACGGATCACCACCTCAAGCTGAACCTCGGCAAGACGGAGCTGCTTTTCCTCCCGGGGAAGGACTGCCCGTTCCATGATCTCGCCATCACGGTTGACAACTCCATTGTGTCCTCCTCCCAGAGTGCTAAGAACCTTGGCGTGACCCTGGACAAAACCCTGTCGTTCTCCACTAACATCAAGGCGGTGACCCGATCCTGTAGGTTCATGCTCTACAACATTCGCAGAGTACGACCCTGCCTCACACAGGTAGCGGCGCAGGTCCTAATCCAGGCACTTGTCATCTCCCGTCTGGATTACTGCAACTCGCTGTTGGCTGGGCTCCCTGCCTGTGCCATTAAACCCCTACAACTCATCCAGAACGCCGCAGCCCGTCTGGTGTTCAACCTTCCCAAGTTCTCTCACGTCACCCCGCTCCTCCGCTCTCTCCACTGGCTTCCAGTTGAAGCTCGCATCCGCTACAAGACCATGGTGCTTGCCTACGGAGCCGTGAGGGGAACGGCACCTCCGTACCTTCAGGCTCTGATCAGTCCCTACACCCAAACGAGGGCACTGCGCTCATCCACCTCTGGCCTGCTGGCCCCCCTACCTCTGAGGAAGCACAGTTCCCGCTCGGCTAAGTCAAAACTGTTCGCTGCTCTGGCACCCCTATGGTGGAACAAGCTCCCTCACGATGCCAGGACAGCGGAGTCAATCACCACCTTCCGGAGACACCTGAAACCCCACCTCTTTAAGGAATACCTAGGATAGGATAAAGTAATCCTTCTAACCCCCCCCCCCCCTAAAATATTTAGATGCACCATTGTAAAGTGGTTGTTCCACTGGATATCATAAGGTGAATGCACCAATTTGTAAGTCGCTCTGGATAAGAGCGTCTGCTAAATGACTTAAATGTAAATGTAAAATACATTTCTTCTTATGTAATCATCGTGGTCACAGGCAGGCAATGGTCGTACACAGGTAGGCAAACAGGCAGGTGAATCAAAACTAGGACTGAAGGCTATAACTGGTTCTCACAAACGAGCAAGGAAAAGGCTTAGTATAGTCAAAACTAACAATACCTCACAAAGGCACAAACAGAATGAACTGAAGTAAATAAGGAGCTGATGAGACCAGGTGAGTAACTAACACAGGTGAAATCAATGAACAAAAATTAAAGACAGGGCTACGTTCAAGAACACAACGAAACAGAACACAAGGTTGACTACGAAAATAAATACAGAACCTTACAATTTCTGGTACTTTTGTATACATTTTAGCCAGTTGCTCTGAAAGTAGCACTCACGAGCCAAAAGTGGTCCCCTAAAATTGCGTACTGCGTCATATATGTGCAGATACATCATGTGCACCACATCATTGGTCTCTCTCTTGCTGTGTGTGCAGGATGTGCCTCTTGCTAGCTGTCACTCATATGGCGAGGGGCTGAAACTCATTGGTAGTCCCCAAAGTTCCAGAGCATGTCTTTAATATTTGATTTCAATAATGAGCAATTATGTGTGTTCATATTTCATTAATAACTCTTCAGTATAATGTATACAATTCCACATTGTGTTCATTCCATGTTGTGTGCAATCATATTCAATGAATACTGTACATCTTAATTTCATTATAGTAGGTGGTGTAGTGGAGGGTAAATGCAGGTAAATGCCATTTACACACCTTTTTATTTTGCACTAGAGCACCTATTCTTGTTACCACTACATCTCTGATTAGACTGTATAAAACTCGACAAGCATTCCGTAACACAATTGTGCAGTGCACCCAGTTGGTTTTTTACCTACTAAGGTAAATACATGTTCATTTTTGGAGAGTCAGGAGTTTCAGTTTTCAACCTCATCAGTCTAGCAGCCAGACCTTCCCAAGGGTAGTCTAACCTTGGTATCTGCCAACAGCAGGTGGTCAGAAGAAAGGCAAGGATTCAAAAAACAATAACCCTCCTAAATGTAATATTACGTTTTTTTTTTAGAGGGAACAGGTAAATACTCCACTAAACCCAGTCTGCTGAAATTATATTTGTCTGAAGATGTTCTTTGAGCTTGGGTTTGAGGGAGGAGTAAGTTTAGTATTTGTGATTTGAATAAACAGTTCTGATTGTAACCGGTGGTGAATTTGCATCACATATCTGTCGCCGCACAAGCAACACCTCACTAAGCAACTTAAAACAAAATAAACGCATTATCACAGACATAACAATGCTATATACACTCCTCAAAAAAATAAAGGGAACACTTAAACAACACAATGTAACTCCAAGTCAATCACACTTCTGTGAAATCAAACTGTCCACTTAGGAAGCAACACTGATTGACAATATATTTCACATGCTGTTGTGCAAATGGAGTAGACAACAGGTGGAAATTATAGGCAATTAGCAAGACACCCCCAATAAAGGAGTGGTTCTGCAGGTGGGGACCACAGACTACTTCTCAGTTCCTATGCTTCCTGGCTGATGTTTTGGTCATTTTTGAATGCTGGCGGTGCTTTCACTCTAGTGGTAGCATGAGACGGAGTCTACAACCCACACAAGTGGCTCAGGTAGTGCAGCTCATCCAGGATGGCACATCAATGCGAGCTGTGGCAAGACGGTTTGCTGTGTCTGTCAGCGTAGTGTCCAGAGCATGGAGGCGCTACCAGGAGTCGTGGAGGAGGCCGTAGGAGGGCAACAACCCAGCAGCAGGACCGCTACCTCCGCCTTTGTGCAAGGAGGAGCAGGAGAAGCACTGCCAGAGCCCTGCAAAACGACCTCCAGCAGGCTACAAATGTGCATGTGTCTACTCAAACGGTCAGAAACAGACTCCATGAGGGTGGTATGAGGGCCTGACGTCCACAGGTGGGGGTTGTGCTTACAGCCCAACACCGTGCAGGACATTTGGCATTTGCCAGAGAACACCAAGATTGGCAAATTCGCCACTGGCGCCCTGTGCTCTTCACAGATGAAAGCAGGTTCACACTGAGCACGTGACAGAGTCTGGAGACACCATGGGGAACGTTCTGCTGCCTGCAACATCCTCCAGCATGACCGGTTTGGCGGTGGGTCAGTCATGGTGTGGGGTGGCATTTCTTTGGGGGGCCGCACAGCCCTCCATGTGCTCGCCAGAGGTAGCCTGACTGCCATTAGGTACCGAGATGAGATCCTCAGACCCCTTGTGAGACCATATGCTGGTGCGGTTGGCCCTGGGTTCCTCCTAATGCAAGACAATGCTAGACCTCATGTGGCTGGAGTGTGTCAGCAGTTCCTGCAAGAGGAAGGCATTGATGCTATGGACTGGCCCGCCCGTTCCCCAGACCTGAATCCAATTGAGCACATCTGGGACATCATGTCTTGCTCCATCCACCAACGCCACGTTGCACCACAGACTGTCCAGGAGTTGGCGGATGCTTTAGTCCAGGTCTGGGAGGAGATCCCTCAGGAGACCATCCGCCACCTCATCAGGAGCATGCCCAGGCGTTGTAGGGAGGTCATACAGGCATGTGGAGGCCACACACACTACTGAGCCTCATTTTTACTTGTTTTAAGGACATTACATCAAAGTTGGATCAGCCTGTAGTGTGGTTTTCCACTTTAATTTTGAGTGTGACTCCAAATCCAGACCTCCATGGGTTGATAAATTGGATTTCCATTGATTATTTTTGTGTGATTTTGAAGTCAGCACATTCAACTATGTAAAGAAAAAAGTATTTAATAAGATTATTTCTTTCATTCAGATCTAGGATGTGTTGTTTAAGTGTTCCCTTTATTTTTTTGAGCAGTATATTTAAAACCCATTTTCAGTTTTCAAAGACCTGAAGAATGATGAATTATAAAGAGAAGTGAGTGTGAGAAAGCAAGGCGTTCCTGGCCTGGATGCTCTACCGAGCGTTACAGTGTTTTGTTGTGTTGTGCTAATACCATTTGTTTTCTATTCCTCTGCTGCTTCGCCACTCTGGATCAGCTTTCCGTTTATCCATCTGACTCCGCCTGAGAAAGGCCAACCCAGAGCCCGCACTCCTCCCAACAGGGGAGAGGAAACCAGGCCTGGGTTTAAGAGACCGCAGGTCTAAGGCATTCCTCCAGGAAGCCTGTGGCTGGTCTATGGTGTTGACCTGGACAGTACCCTTCCTCCTTAACCCCCTAAAGTCGATGTCTTCGACCCCGCTGAAATCGAATTAGCATAATAATCAAACTATTTGTCAGTTTAAGCTAGAGATATGCTTTGCATTGGATGTGTCTCGATCCACTGCATCTGCCTATGTCGCATTTCTGCATCTGCGGTGAAAGGTGGCAGAGCTAGAGCGGTGTTTGTCAGACCATGAGACATCCATGAAAATCGGTCTTCTCACAAAATCGTCTGTTGCGTCCAAACGGTATGCTGGAAAGGGGGCTTGTGTGAAAAAGTTTGGGAACTCCTGGTATAGAGAAGTGTGGGGGCATTCCCAAAGGAAGGGGGTAATGTAGTGACCTTAACTGAACACCTAGCAACCTCGTCAAGAGGGTCAGCAAATTTGGTGTAATGGTGAAGGGGTTGCCTTGACAGTCACTGGACCCAGGTTTGAGGGACTACCCCTTGAATTTACTACAATATGTACATACAGAGTATAATACATACAGATAATGAAATTAGGAATTCTTTGTTGATCATTTGCAACAAACATATTTATATGGTCTCACTCATATGGTTTACATTATAGTTTACATATGTGTTCGAGAAATGTCCACTGCGGTCTCGGTGGACAGACTATTTTCAAAGAGGTTCATGGCTGCAACTGTGGATTCCACTTTCAGAAGGTGACCAAATATGTCTAGCCCAATGTTAAACATGTTATTGTCCATACCAAACACACACACACATATATATATACATATATATATATATATATATATATATATATATATATATATATATATATATATATATATATATATATATATATATATTATATTATATTATATTTTTGGACCAACAAAAAACAGAGGGGGGTTAAAGGTACAAAAACAATTAAAGCAATGCCTACAAAAATAACCCAACCGATTCCCACCCTCAGTCTCCATACACCTGCTCGCATCCTCCCTCTCCACCCAGAAACCATGTTTCCAAGCTCGCCTAGACCCTGACCCAAAGACAGCATGCCTCCTACCCCTTCCCATCCCATCTCACCCAGCAACCGGGGTTGCTTATCAGTCCCCCTCCAACCCATCCATCCCATGAGACTCAATATCATATCATAATTGAGTCAAAATAAAGTTTACAATAAAACATATTTCATAACTTAACTATTAAAAAATTATATACTTTCAGCAACCCAGGATCAGTGCACTACTGCAGTCTGGGACCATTCCTCGGCAGAAGACACCCCTTTCTACTGTCTCTAGCCAGTCTCCACTACCAACCCTACCAGCCTCCAGTCCTGTTAAACTGACGGATTTTGATGGGGATTTTTTTATTAAATTACTTAGATTACGTCAGTAGACTTTGGGGGGTTATGGGGCATGCTTTGAACTTGAAAACGGTACATTTTAAATGTTGCATTGCTTTATTTTAAGATGTGATAGATATATATATATTGTTTAAAATACTCATTGAAATCGAGGTTGTACAGAAGACATATTTTTGTCACACCCTGATCTGTTTTACCTGTCTTTGTGCTTGTCTCCACCCACTTCCAGGTGTCGCCCATCTTCCCCATTATCCCCAGTGTACTTATACCTGTCTTCTCTGTTTCTGTTGCCAGTTCGTTTTGTTTCATCAAGCCTACCAGTGTTTTTCCCGTGCTCCTGTCTTTCTCTAGTTCCTTTTTTCTAGCTTTCCTGTATTTTGATCATTCTGCCTGCTGTGACCCTGAGCCTGCCGTTCTGTACCTTGTCACTCCATCCTGGATTACCAACCTCTGCCTGCCCTGACCTTGCCTCCCATTCTGTACCTTTCGGACTCTGCTCTGGACTACTGACCTCTGCCTGCCCTTGAGCTGTCGTTTGCCTGCTCCCCCTGTTTCTGTAATAAACTTTTGTTACTTCGAAACTGTCTGCATCTGGGTCTTCTCCTGAGCCGTGATAATTTTACTATACTCTTTAATGTTTTGTGTTGATTGTTTTTCACAGTTCACCACTTTCAATCAAAGTTTGGTGGCACACACACTACATGTCCCAAGCCAGACATTGATGTGAGGAACTCATCTCAGGTTAATACAATTGTGTGAAGTTGAATGTCATGAACACTAAATGTTTGAAATCCAATCACTTTTAACATTATCATTATCTCAAACCAAAATAACAACAATGATATAATTGTCTAACCTTTAAAATCAAATCAAATTCAATTTTATTGGTCACATACACATGGTTAGCATATGTTAATGCAAGTGTAGCGAAATACTTGTGCTTCTAGTTCCGACAGTGCAGTAATATCTAACAAGTAATCTAACAACACCCCAACAACTACCTAATACACACACATCTAAAGGGGTAAATGAGAATATGTACCTATAAGTATATGGATGAGCGATGGCCGAGCGGCATAGGCAAGGTGCAATAAAATACAGTATATACATGTGATATGAGTAATGTAATATATGTAAACATTATTAAAGTGGCATTCTTTAAATTGCCATTGTTTAAAGTGACTAGTGATCCATTTATTAAAGTGTCCAGTGATTGGGTCTTAATGTCTGCAGCAGCCTCTCTGAGTTAGTGATTGCTGTTTACCAGTCTTATGGCCTTGATATAGAAGCTGTTTTTCAGTTTCTTGGTCCCAGCTTTGATGCACCTGTATTGACCTCTACTTCTGGATGGTAGCGGTGTGAACAGGCAGTTGCTCGGGTGGTTGTTGTCCTTGATGATCTTTTTGGCCTTCCTGTGACATCTGGTGCTGTAGGTGTCATGGAGGGCAGGTAGTTTGCCGCCGGTGATGCGTTGTGCAGACTGCACCACCCTCTGGAGAGCTTTGCGGTTAAGGGCAGTGCAGTTGCCGTACCAGGCTGTGATACAGCCCGACAGGATACTGTTGAGGGTTAGTGAAGGGGAGATGTTGTTTCCTACATTCACCACCTGGGGGCAGCCCGCCAAAAAGTCCAGGACCCAATTGCACAGGGTGGGGTTGAAACCCAGGGCCTCCAGCTTGATGATGAGCTTGGAGGGTACTATGGTGTTGAATGCTGAGCTGTAGTCAATGAACTGCATTCTTACATAGGTATTCCTCTTGTCCAGATGGGTTTTGGGCAGTGTGCAGTGTGATGACGATTGCGTCATCTGTGGACCTGTTGGGGCGGTATGCAAACTGAAGTGGGTATAGTGTGGCCGGTAAGGTGGAGGTGATATGATCCTTGACTAGTCTCTCAAAGCACCAGTCACTCTGCTGTCCCTAGTACCAGTCAGTGTGCCGTCACCAGCACCAGTCAGTTTGCCATCACCAGTGCCAGTCAGTCTTCCAGCAACAGTCGCTCTTCGGTCCCCAGTGCCAGTCAGTCTGCCAGGACCAGTCATTCTGCTGTTCCCAGTGCCTGTCAGTCTGCTGTTCCCAATCCCAGTCACTACCGTCCCAAGCACCAGTCACTCTGCCAGGCCCGGAGCCAGATTCCATCAATGTGCCCCTTGTGTGGTCTGATACACTGCCACCACAGGACCACAAATAGATCGAGGCCGCACTTTTTCGAACAGGTGCCATAGGTAAGCCAGAGCTCCGTGACAACCTCCAGCTCTGGTACAACCCTCTCCTGATCCGTTCTTCTGCAATCGACTACTCCCGTGGATGCCCTACTGGCTGTGGAAAGTCAGGTTGTGCTGCCCCAACTCTGCTTGTGGAAAACATAAATTAACTGGAGCTGGTCTCAACAAAAAAGTGTGACAGGTTCTGGACACTAATGGTTTTTACCACATGGCAACAGAGAACCTCACATGCAACAAATGCCGTGGTAACCATCTGTTTTGGAGTCAGACGTGCTGGACCAGCTGTACTTAGCTCAATGTGTCCAGTTCTGGGACACTCTCACATAGAAGTAATTTTGCTTTATATTTGAAACAGGGAATGAGTTGGGCAATATTTGTTTTTCTACTATTACTTGCATTGCTCATATACAGTATGCTCCTATATTTACTGACTTAATGTGGTAAAATCAGACGTTAATACAATACAAACGTGTTTTCCTAGGTTTGCCTGTGATGTGCAGGTGATAAGGCCATTGCGTTACCGCACCCTGGGCAACAGCCCCACCCGGCTCATGAAACAGCTGCAAGAGAGTAGCTGAAATGCGCTGCATGTTACATCAGAGTGTGCCCAGTTCAAAGACCATCCCACCATCACTCCCCTGGTCTTTAAGAATACTCCAGAACCTGTGCCAGTGCCATCCTACAAGTGGATTGTGAACGTTTATGGCCACGACATCATGGGGAGACTAGATGACATCAAGGCCAAGATCACATCTACATTTGGATTTCTCTTGATAATGGATTCGACCAAGAAGGTGAGAATACACATACATTTGACATTTAATTATTGATTGTAACCATTGTAACCCAAAATATTAGGTTGTTTTTCCATTTGTAGATAACTTGTCAACAATGTACTGGTTCAAAATATATTTACTGTGTTCAAGGATCACGCAAACATAGTTGAAGTTATGTGTTGGTTATTAAGTCCTGTGTTATTCTTATGTGTATTTTCAGATGATCGGAAAACTTGCTGGGACATCAAAGGGGACTGCACTCTGGCTCACTTCAAAGTGGGTCAAGGTGCTCATTTCGACCGCCCAGGAGGGTTCAGGTTCGGAAAACATGGCTTCCGACCTCATCAAGCGGTACACCAATGCCGGTGGCTGATGCTCTGAAGCTGGGAGGACCAAGCTTGGCAATCAGGTTCAGTGGGTGGATCTTGTTATCAGGCTCGACATCTGGCACTTTATGAGGAGGATTGCTGTGGGATGCACTACTGATGCCCATCAGCGCTATGCAAAACTGAACAGGTGCTGACAGAGTTTGATAGCCACAAGGGGCTGGACTCCCTTGGTTTTCCTCTCATCGACTCTGAGCGGATGCAGACCATCTGGCGCACACAAATGTGGCATGTTAAGTGCATCCAGGCTCTTCCTGGTGTTGCACTTAACATGGAGACTGGCACCCTCACAAAGGGTGGCATCATACTGAAACATGACAGGTGTGCTAGAGGCTCCACATCTCTCGAGTACTTCCACCATCATCTGAACAGATTTATCCCAGGTTTGTCTATTAAAATGTTTATAATATTTACCTTATTCTTATAAATGCATTTGGATTGGGGAGGGTTTTGTTGATGCTTATATTAAGTGTATAGGAATCAGTGCCAACAGCCTCAATTTCCAGCTCTACCTTCCTTGAAGGACTGGAGGAACCAAGACCGGGCTACTGAAGCTTTGGCAGTGGAACCATCACCTCTCGACAGCTACACTGGTGGTTTGGTTCACTATGTGAACCAGTTGGGTGATAAGGTTCTGCACCAAAGGATGATTCCTTCTTTCCACCCCCCAGCCAAGTACACTGCTAAGTCATTATTAACTATTGGATAACTGTTTGTATTTGTTTTGATCAATGTGTTTTACTTATTTGTGCCTTCTATAAAGTTTTGAATGTTCTATATGGTTCCTTCCCGGAGAGCTCATAGGTATTCAGTACTTGTACAACCAGACTGGCCAGCCCCTCCAGAATATGCATGCACACATGGAGGCGGCCACTGAGAAGCCTGAGGACATCACTCTGGAGGAAGACGGCACAGAGGGTGGCACTGTTGGTGCTCTGCAGCTCTTTGACATCATCCCAGAGATATCTGGTGACTACATCCCAGATGACTTCACTGCAGAGAGTCCATCCCTGATGACACTACAGAAGTCACAGATGAGGTAGATGGAAATGCTAGTTTACTGTTTTAGGGGTTGGGTTGTTGATTGGGTTGAAGACATGATTTACATTTCATCACAGCACTTACAACTTTATGTATTCACAGCCTGTGGATCCGGATGGCCTTACTAGCATGGCCCACGTTGACAAGCTGGCAGAGTAACTGGTAAAGCTGCGTAATACTTCTGGCCTCTCTCAGTCAAACCAGCAAGCTGCCACTATAATATCCTTGTGGAAAAAGCTGAGCCAGCATGACAAGGACAGATTGTTTATCCTAACTGTCACCAAGACAGGCTGGTGATTGGTCGCATCTGGTCACAAAAAAATAAGACCAGTATCACTGGAGTGGAGAGCACAAGGAGGTGCACTCTGGTGTGCGGAGGTTCATCTGCCCAGTGGCCTGACCGTTGCCATGTGGTAGAGACCATGTTCAGCCGATTGCGTGGCATATACCCTAGCCCACAGAAGGGGAAAGGGGCTCTCATTCTGCATGATGGCCAGAAGATCAGGCAGCTGGTGGTGACCAACGGGCTGGTCATGCAGCATACCAAACTGCAGCTGTATGAAGTGAACCTGGACACCTTGGTGCAGTGGCACAACAGCAGGCAGAAAACCCAGGATGTGGCTGTGCTCCTCCAGGGGATTCAGTACCCTCTCCAGTGCTCACAAGCCACAGAGCCTCGGCCGACTGAAAAAGCCCAACCTGCTGCTACTCATCGGTACAACTAAGAAGAGCATGTCTACCACCTACCTCCTAACACAGCAGAGCAGGCTAAAACTAAATGCAGAGCCCGTTGGACAACTTCTGGTCACGCCAAAGATTCCTGCACAGAGGCAGCTATTCATCGAAGCACCAGCTGTCTATGGTACCAGTGGTGGACTGGTTTTTAAGTCCTGAACTGCCCTGGACCGTGCATGCCATTTGTTCCCCGAGTGACGTTCTTGACAACACCGGCATCCATAGCAGCTTATTGTGTTACCTTTACTCACCAACACAAAAGCGGGCCAACAAATGGATTGTCAGAGGCAATACATGCAAAAATTGTGGTCAGTTCAAGGACAAGCAGACTGGGCATGTCCTTTATAAAGGCAGTGTTTACTGCCCCCATGCAGAGACTCTCCAAAGAACAGTAGTCGGAGACAATATGCAGGCAGCAGCAGTGAGAAAAACTCCCTATTTATGCCTGTTCACATTATCTCTCATAACATTTCCATGTGTGTGTGTAACTCTTAACTATTGTGTTGGCCATGGGTTTGTTTTTTATTGTAGCCTATTGCTGTGTTTTGGCCTGGCAGTTATTAACTACCATAGGAGAAAGTATGATTAAATAAAAAAAAGCATGGGAAAAGTATTTCAAACCATCAATAATTGCATAATGTTCTCTTTCCATCTATCCACCACCTCAGCCCTCTCTTTTCCACTTCCACTCTAGCTGCATCACCATTAGTTTTCCTCATACTTACATTTGACACTTTTTTGTTTTATTTTGTGCCCTACATATTGTTCACTTTGCCTTCCTCTGTTATTCTTGTTATGTTATTGATTTGTTATATATTTGTTTTGGCAATAAACAACCGGGGGCAAACTACCTGCCCTCCAGGACACCTACAGCACCCGATGTCACAGGAAGGCCAAAAGATCACCAATGGAAACAACCACCCGAGCCACTGCCTGTTCACCCCACTATCATCCAGAAGGTGAGGTCAGTACAGGTGCATCAAAGCTGGGACCGACAGACTAAAAAGCAGCTTCTATCTCAAGGCCATCAGACTGTTAAATAGCCATCACTAGCACCTTAGAGGCTGCTGCCCTATATAAATAGACTTGTAACAACTGGCAACTTTAATAATGGAACACTAGCCACATTAATAATGTTGACATATTTTGCATTATTCATCTCATATGTATATACTGAATTCTATCTTATTCTACTGTATTTTAGTCTATGCCGCTTCGACATTGCTCGTCCAAATATTTATATATTCTTAATTCCATTCCTTTACTTTAGATTTGTGTGTATTGTTGTGAAATTGTTAGATATTACTTGTTAGATATTACTGCATTGTTGGAGCTAGAAACAAAAGTATTTCACTACACACGCAATAACATCTGCTAAACATGTGCATATGACCAATAAAATTTGATTTGATTTGAAATTGTTGAATGAAAAAGCATAATACAGATGGGGAATCTAGCCCAGATCCCAGTAGATTTAAGCCGTAACAGATGTATTTTGTCTATCATAAAAACATTTGTTTTCATATAAGTGGAATTTGACTATTTCTCTCCTTGAATTTATTTTATTTATTTTATTTCACCTTTGTTTAACCAGGTAGGCAAGTTGAGAACAAGTTCTCATTTACAATTGTGACCTGGCCAAGATAACGCAAAGCAGTTCGACACATATAACAACACAGAGTTACACATGGCGTAAAACAAACATACAGTCAATAATACAGTAGAAAAATAAGTCTATATACAATGTGAGCGAATGAGGTGAGATAAGGGAGGTAAAGGCAAAAAAGGCCATGGTGGCAAAGTAAATACATTATAGCAAGTAAAACACTGGAATGGTAGATTTGTAGTGGAAGAAAGTGCAAAGTAGAAATAGAAATAATGGGGTGCAAAGGAGCAAAATAAATAAATACAGTAGGGGAAGAGGTAGTTGTTTGGGCTAAATTATAGATGGGCTATGTACAGGTGCAGTGATCTGTGAGCTGCTCCGACAGTTGGTGCTTAAAGCTAGTGAGGGAGATAAGTGTTTCCAGTTTCAGAGATTTTTGAGTCTATTGAGTCTGCCGATGAGGATGTGGTGATTGACAGAGTCGAAAGCCTTGGCCAGGTCAATGAATATGGCAGCACAGTATTGTTTCTTATCGATGGCGGTTACGATATCGTTTAGGACCTTGAGCGTGGCTGAGGTGCACTGATGACCAGCTCTGCAACCAGATTGCATAGCGGAGAAGGTGGGGTGGGATTCAAAATGGTCGGTAATCTGTTTGTTGACTTGGCTTTCGAAGACCTTAGAAAGGCAGGGTAGGATAGATATACAGTGAGGGGGGAAAAGTATTTGATCCCCTGCTGATTTTGTACGTTTGCCCACTGACAAAGAAACGATCAGTCTATAATTTTAATGGTAGGTTTATTTCAACAGTGAGAGACAGAATAACAACAAAACAATCCAGAAAAACGCATTTCAAAAATGTTATAAATTGATTTGCATTTTAATGAGGGAAATAAGTATTTGACCCCTTCTCAATCAGAAAGATTTCTGGCTCCCAGGTGTCTTTTATACAGGTAACGAGCTGAGATTAGAAGCACACTCTTAAAGGGAGTGCTCCTAATATCAGCTTGTTACCTGTAGAAAAGACACCTGTCCACAGAAGCAATCAAAGGGCTGGTTAGTCATTGTAATCAAAACAGTCCAACAGCCTCTAGGCAGGAGAGAGATCATGTTCTGGAGCATCTGTTGGAGTAAAGAAAGAGATTCAAGTTAGGACACCAGGGATGCCAGAAGATGGGAAAAGATTCCATCGTCCACATCGGTCTCATCAGTATTATCATCATGGCCTTACCCTTTTCTTCAGTGGGACAGACACAGAGGTTCTCAAAGAGTCCTGTAATGTTATTTTAATTATCCATGATCGAAAAAAAGGATGCATCTTTCTCATGTCAGTCATGTGAGATTCTCATGTCAGTCATGTGCGATGTTCTACGTGCTCTAAGTAACTCAACTGGCTGTCTGTAAAGAGAAGGGTGGGCTGTACGTTGAGCCTGCTACTCTGATTGGATAGACTTAAGCTGTATTTCTCCATCCACTCGCTTCATAATTTCACCTAATCAGTTTTCCTTGCATGTTTTCGGTCTGATTATTTAAATTGCTGCTGCCTGCTACTATGATAAATCACATGGTAAGGGCGTTTGCTATCAAGCTATCAATGTGCATAATATCTAACAAGCGGGGCAATGGTAGGACGCTGATGCGCATTCTGAGTGAGAGCAGACTAGCCTGCCTGCTGCAAGTTGAGGACACATACACAAACGCACACACCCCTCCGCACGCTGCTCCTAGTATGCATTTTTTTTGCAGTGACCATGTGCAGGAAAGTATTTTGGCAACATGTACTTAGGCATGTTAAAAACAATTCATTTTTTTCCGATCAAGAGTATCATTCGATCCAACTAACTGTCAATTTACAGATACGAGTCTGGACTTGCCGGCACACCCCTAACAGCTAATGGACTTAATTTTACCATACTTTATTTATTGGTCATTTGCACAGATATTCTAGAATGACTATGAAGTCTGCGGAAAACATGAAGAAAGGGCCAGTGATCAGAATGCTGAGACCTTGGAACCTCTGGAGGTTAGGAACGTAAGTGCTGGATTTTATTAAATACTACCCTTATGAAGTGACAGATGTTAGCTAGCTAGTCAGGCAACAGATACTGAGGTGATCTTAAGTAGGAAGACCAGGGAAGCCCGCAACTTGATACGGGCAATGAAATAGACAGGGAATCTTTGAAATCCTTGAAAACACAATATTAGAAGAAACATTAATAGAAATTGGCAGAATTGGACATATAGCTAGATACAGTAGTCCAAGTAGAATGAAGAATTTTGACCTGTCAACTGAGGGGAGATCTGACAGACTTCACTGTGACATCAGCCTTTGCTAATGCCAGAAGATTAGTGGACAACAGTATACAGGCTTCCAGGATGCAGGCTGGCTACCTCCACCTCAACATCAACAACAACCATAACATGTGCTGGCGACATAGAGATGTATCCGAGGAGATGGCACAAAAGCTGAGGACCCTTTTTGAAAATGGTCGTTCCCCTTCCTCAAATCAAATCAAATTTTATACAAACCTGTAGCACTGGACACATTAAAGTATGATCTCCAAGAAGAGCTTGGAGACGAGTATGTATTCTCCTCAGCTGACAGAGCAATATGCCCAGACATTTAGTACTGCTACAGGTTTGTGAATAACATGCGTGTCACCAGGTTTGTCACACGTTTAAGTGATAGTCTAGAAATATTAAGATTTCACTTTTGTCATCCACAGATTGTTCAATAGCGTCTTTCAAAAGTGCTATGGGGCATCTACAGGGGAGCTGTTGGACTTGGAGGAGCGCATCACCAGCTACAACTCCATGAATCAAGACAGCTGTGCAAAGATGCAGTGGACCTCAGATGGACAAACCATCATAGCCATCTGCACACAGCTTATGAAAAGAGTCCATACCCTGTGTAAACAAAGTGGGTAAATTGTTTTCGTGGACACATCAGGGAACTGTGATCGCCACAACAGCCGGATCTTTGTTCTCCTGACTCTTTCATCACAGGAAGCCTTCCCCTCGGGATCCTGATGACCACGTCAGAGAGTGAGGACACTATCAAGGCTGGTCTCCATCTCCTCAACACCCTGCTACCAGAACAGACTTTCTGTGGGAGAAAACACCTACAACCCCAGATCTTCATGATTCAGGCATACCCTCAAGGAGGGGTTTACAAAGAGTATCCAGCTGCTATGTGTGTTTCACATGCTGCAGGGAATGTGGAAGTAGTTGGGTACAAGACCGGCAGTACCTCCTTGAGCTGGTTAATAGTCTGGTGTATGCAGATGATGCCACATCCCTTGACGTCCTCTACATGAAGATAGCAGGAGATCACGTAGCCATTAAGAACAGTGCATTCGGAAAGTATTCAGACCCCTTGACATTTATTTTACATTGCAGCCTTATGCTAAAATTGATTAAATAAAAGATGTTCCTCATCAATCTACACACAATACCCCATAACGAGAACGTGAAAAAAGGGTTTTAGAAATGTTTGTAAATAGAAATACCTTATTTACATAAGTAAGACTCTTTGTTATGAGACTCAAAATTGAGCTCAGGTGCATCCTGTTTCCGTTGATCATCCTTGAGATGCCACCTGTGGTAAATTCAATTGATTGCACATGATTTGGAAAGGCACAGAGCTGTCTATTTAAGGTCCCACAGTTGACAGTGCATGTCAGAACAAAGACCAAGCCATGAGGTCGAAGGAATTGTCCGTAGAGCTATGAGACAGGATTGTGTCGAGGCACAGATCTGGGGAAGGGTACCAAAATTGTCTGCAGCATTGAAGTCCCCAAGAACACAACATCATTCTTAAATGGATGAAGTTTGAAACCACCAAGACTCAGCCTACAGCTAACCGTCCGGCCAAGCTGAGCAATCGGGGGAGAAGGGCCTTGGTCAGGGAGGTGACCAAGAACCCAATGGCCACTCTAACAGAGCTCCAGAGTTCCTCTGTGGAGATGGGAAAACCATCCAGAAGGACAACCATTTCTGCAGCACTCTGCCAATCAGGCTTTTATGCAAGAGTGGCCAGACTTCAGTAAAAGGCACACGACAACCCACTTGGAGATTGCCAAAAGGCAACTAAAGGACTCAGACCATGAGAAACAAGATTCTCTGCTTTGATGAAACCAAGATTGAACCCTTTGGCCTGAATGTCAAGCGTCATGTCTGAAGAAAACCTGGCACCATCCCTACGGTCAAGCATGGTGGTGGCAGCATCATGCTGTGGGATGTTTCTCAGTGGCAGGGACTGGGAGACTAGTCAGCATCGAGGAAAAGATGAACGGAGCAAAGTACAGAGATCCTTGATGAAAACCTGCTCCAGAGCGCTCAGGACCTCAGACTGGGTCAAAGGTTCACCTTCCAACAGGGCAATGACCCTACGCACACAGCCAAGACAATGCAGGAGTGACTTCATGACAAATCTCTGAATCTCCTTGAGTGACCCACCAAGAGACCCGATCTGTAGAGAATCTGTAGAGAAGAATGGGAGAAACTCCCCAAATACAGGTGTGCCAAGCTTGTAGCGTCATTCCAAAGAAGACTTGAGGCTGTAATCACTGCCAAAGGTGCTTCAACAAAGTGCTGAGTAAAGGGGCTGAATACTTATGTAAATGTAATATTTCAGTTTTTATTTTTATAACATTTGCAAACATTTCTACAAACCTGTTTTTGCTTAATCATTATGGGGTACTGAGTGTAGATTAATGAGAGAAGAAAATGATTGAATCCATTTTAGAATAAGACTGTAACATAATAAAATGTGGAAAAAGTGAAGGGGTCTGAATACTTTCCGAATGCACTGTATATGGAGCACCTTGCAGCTGTATATGAGAGGCGTAATATGTGGGTGGAATGTCTCCGTGCCGACCTACCAACAAGGGGAAACCACACAAACAACTTTGTGGAGAGTGCAATGAGGGTCATCAAAGATAAAGTTCTCCACATGATGAATGCCTGCAATGTGACCCAACTGGTTTTCGCCATCACAACCAGACTCAAGGCCTATTCCGTTTGCCACCTGATCCAGCGCTATGCAGTCAAAGTACTTCATCCGAGACAATGGCATCAATACGAATTGCATTGTTAAGGTACTTATTAATATACCACATAGTTCAGTTACGTTGACACCAGTCTCAAAGTCAGCAGTGAAGAGGCAACTCCGGGATGCTGGCCTTCTAGGCAGAGTTGCAAAGAAAAAGCCATATCTAAAACTGGCCAACAAAAATAAAAGATTAAGATGGTCAAAAGAACACTGGACAGAGGAACTCTGCCTAGCAGGCCAGCATCCCGGAGTCGCCTCTTCAATGTTGACGTTGAGACAGGTGTTTTGTGGGTACTATTTAATGAAACCACCAGTTGAGGACTTGTGAGGCGTCTGTTTCTCAAACTAGATACTCTAATGTACTTGTCCTCTTGCTCAGTTGTGCACCGGGGCCTCCCACTCCTCTTTCTATTCTGTTTAGAGCCAGTTTGCGCTGTTCTGTGAAGGGAGTAGTACACGGCATTGTACAAGATCTTCAGTTTCTTGGCAATTTCCCGCATGGAATAGCCTTCATTTATCAGAACAAGAATACAGTGAGGGAAAAAAGTATTTGATCCCTGCTGATTTTGTACGTTTGCCCACTGACAAAGAAATGATCAGTCTATAATTTTAATGGTAGGTTTATTTGAACAGTGAGAGACAGAATAACAACAAAAAAATCCAGAAAAACGCATGTCAAAAATGTTATAAATTGATTTGCATTTTAATGAGGGAAATAAGTATTTGACCCCCTCTTAATCAGAAAGATTTCTGGCTCCCAGGTGTCTTTTATACAGGTAACGAGCTGAGATTAGGAGCACACTCTTAAAGGGAGTGCTCCTAATCTCAGTTTGTTACCTGTATAAAAGACACCTGTCCACAGAAGCAATCAATCAATCAGATTCCAAACTCTCCACCATGGCCAAGACCAAAGAGCTCTCCAAGGATGTCAGGGACAAGATTGTAGACCTACACAAGGCTGGAATGGGCTACAAGACCATCGCCAAGCAGCTTGGTGAGAAGGTGACAACAGTTGGTGCGATTATTCGCAAATGGAAGAAACACAAAAGAACTGTCAATCTCCCTCGGCCTGGGGCTCCATGCAAGATCTCACCTCGTGGAGTTGTATTTGACCCCTCTGCAAAACATGACTGAGTACTTGGTGGCAAAACCCTTGTTGGCAATCACAGAGGTCAGACATTTCTTGTAGTTGGCCACCAGGTTTGCACACATCTCAGGAGAGATTTTGTCCCACTCCTCTTTGCAGATCTTCTCCAAGTCATTAAGGTTTCAAGGCTGACATTTGGCAACTCGAACCTTGAGCTCCCTCCACAGATTTTCCATGGGATTAAGGTCTGGAGACTGGCTAGGCCACTCCAGTACCATAATGTGCTTCTTCTTGAGCCACTCCTTTGTTGCCTTGGCCGTGACTTTTGGGTCATTGTCATGCTGGAATACCCATCCACGACCCAAATCAATTTATAACATTTTTGACATGTGTTTTTCTGTTGTTGTTATTCTGTCTCCCCCTGTCTTTCTAAACCTACCATTAAAATGATAGACTGATCATTTCTTTGTCAGTGGGCAAACGTACAAAATCAGCAGGGGATCAAATACTTTTTTCCCTCACAGTAGGCTGACGAGTTTCAGAAGAAAGTTATTTGTTTCTGGCCATTTTGAGCCTGTAATCGAACCCACAAATGCTGATGGTCCAGATACTCAACTAGTCTAAAGAAGGCCAGTTTTATTGGTTCTTTAATTAAGACATCGGTTTTCAGGAGTGCTAACATAATTGCAAAAGTGTTTTCTAATGATCAATTAGCCTTTTAAAATGATGAACTTGGATTAGCTAACACAACGTGCCATTGGAACACAGGAGTGATGGTTGCTGATAATGGGCTTCTATACGCCTATGTAGAAATGCCATTAATAATCAGCCGTTTCCAGCTACAAAAGTACTTTACAACATTAACAATGTCTATGTAGCAGTTGTTCCCCTAGATTATGCATGAAGTTGCACACAAGGACCAGTTCAAATAGGCCAGGTCAAGAGGGAATGTTAATAATTTGATAATAAGAATAATAATTCAGAGTGTGCTTTTTATTTTATTACAGCTGCATAGCTAATGTTATTTTTTGTGTGCAAACACTTTTTCATATCTATATTGTAAATACATTTGATTGTAAATGTTTTGTATATTAAACGTTTTGTATATTTTGGTTTGGTCCATCGTGGGGTATCTGTGTTACCTTACCCTCCTATTGTTCTCTCTTGCCTGACCTTCAGTTAGCGAGGTATGTTGTCCTTGGCTCTGCTATTTTTCAACATAAAACCGTGGTAATGTTACACAATGTGCTATTGTAGTAGCATACGTTTTGTTAAATATTTATATTGTACATATTGCATGTTAAACAATGCCACTTTATGTAATGTTTACATACCCTACATTACTCATCTCATACGTATATACTGTACTCTACTGCATCTTGCCTATGCCGTTCGGCCATCGCTCATTCATATATTTCTATGTACATATTCTTATTCATTCCTTTACACTTGTGTGTAAGGTAGTTGTGAAATTGTTAGGTTAGATTACTTGTTAGATATTACTGCATGGTCAGAACTAGAAGCACAAGCATTTCGCTACACTCACATTAACATCTGCTAACCATGTGTATGTGACAAATAAAATTTGATTTGATTTGTAATCACTGTCGAAGGTGCTTGAACAAAGTACAGAGTAAAGGGTCTGAATATGTATGTATTTTTTTTATGCATTTCCCAAAATTTCTAAAAAAAGATTTTTGCTTTGTCATTATGGGGTATTGTGTGTATATTGATGAGGGGAAAAACAATTTAATCAATTTTAGAATAAGGCTGTAACGTAACAAAATATGGAAAAAGTCAAGGGGTCTGAATACTTTCCAAATGCACTGTATTTAGGCATATCAAAACCCTTCAGTTTTTTCAGATCACGAGTATCATCTGATCTGACTGTCAATTGTCAATTTAAGGATACGAATATGAGTATGGCCATGTCGGCACACCCCTAACAGCTACCAAAGTCTGGCCATAATTTTACCATACTTGCTTTATTGGTCATTTGCACAGACGTTCTTTATTTTATGCTCTCAGTGACATTTACATTTTTGTAATTTAGCAGACACTCTTATCCAGAGCAAATTACAGACATTTACATTTTTATATTTTAGCAGACGCTCTTATCCAGAGCGACTTACAGTAGTGAATGCATACATTTAATTTCATGCATTTTTTTTTGTACTGGCCCCCCGTGGGAATCGAACCCACAACCCTGGCGTTGCACACACCATGCTGGCGTTGCAAACACCATGCTCTACCAACTGAGCCACAGGGATGACTACAGGAGCAGTTAGGGTTTGCTTTTCGGTAGACATATTTGATGTAAGTTGTTGATTGCTGATCATTTGTGTAACTAATATTTGGGCCTGATATTTTTTATTTGTACTTTTTAATAAAGGAGCGATAGGAGTGGAAGAAAGGTGCTTGTTTGTGCATTGATAAGCAGACTAAAGACGGCATTAACGATAAGTATTAAAATATGCACTTCTAAAAGCCTATTTCACACCATAGCCTGATGAATTTGCAAGATAACTTTTCTTTCATTTTGATTTTGACACAAAATGTAAATGTGGATTGATGTTTCAGCATTGTCTCAATGAAGAGTTTAGTGTTCGACTAGCCATGTGTGACACGCACACACAGTTACAAGACTGCTAGAGTTAGCAGCAGGTGGATGAGCAATATCCAACGTTGTAGTACAGATGAAGACTGAGCTGGAATGTGAAGCTAACTGAAGCCGGTTAACTTTAGAAAACCCTGAGTACATCTATCTTGATTTAGTTTAATCTCGTTCCCAGACACTTCCGCCCCAAATGCACTGTGTACGCAATAGCCTGGGGACGAGGTTAGATTTAATCAAAAGTTTTGCCAATACACATTCTATTGCACATGCCATTAGGTTCAAGGTAATGAAGCTAGATGTCCAGTCTGAGAAGAAAGCTCAAACCAGGTAAATTGCCAATTTAGGTTATAAGACAAGAACACAAGCATTTACATGTAATCATCTTCCCTCCCCACTATAACAACTGTTACAAACAAAAGTGAATAAGTAAACACTTCAATGCAGAACAGTAATAACTAGAAAAGTACATTTCCTATAAAAGAACAAGATAAACGCTTTAATGAAAGCCTGCAAATCAAATCAAATGTATTTGTCACATACACATGGTTAGCAGATGTTAATGCAAGTGTAGCGAAATGCTTGTGCTTCTAGTTCCCGACCATGCAGTAATATCGAACAAGTAATATAACAACAACTACCTTATACACACAAGTGTAAAGGAATGAATTCGAATATGTACATAAAATATATAAATGAGTGATGGCCGAACGGCATAGGCAAGATGCAGTAGATGGTATAGATTACAGTGTATACATTTGAGATGAGTAATGTAGGGTATGTAAACATTATATAAAGTGGCATTGTTTAAAGTGGCTAGTGATACATTACATCAAGATGGCAAGATGCAGTAGATGGTATAGCGTACAGTATATACATATGAGATGAGTAATGTAGGGTACATAAGCATTATATAATATAAAGTGGCTAGTGATAAATTGATTACATTATTAAAGTGGCTGGAGTTGAGTCAGTATGTTGGTAGCAGCCACTCAATGTTAGTGATGGCTGTTTAACAGTCTGATGGCCTTGTGATAGAAGCTGTTTTCAGTCTCTCGGTTCCCACTTTGATGCACCTGTACTGACCTTGCCTTCTGGATGATAACGGGGTGAACAGGCAGTGGCTCGGGCGGTTGTTGTCCTTGATAATCTTTTTTCCTTCCTGTGACATCGGGTGGTGTAGGTGTCCTGGAGGGCAGGTAGTTTGCACCCGGTGATGCGTTGTGCAGACCTCACTACCCTCTGGAGAGCCTTCCGGTTATGGGCGGAGCAGCTGCCGTACCAAGCGGTGATACAGCTCGACAGGATGCTCTAGACTGTGCATCTGTAAAAGTTTGTGAGTGTTTTTGGTGACAAGCTGAATTTCTTTAGCCTCCTGAGGTTGAAGAGGCGCTGCTGCACCTTCTTCACCACGCTGTCTGTGTGGGTGGACCATTTCAGTTTGTCCGTGATGTGTACGCCGAGGAACTTAAAACTCTCCACCCTCTCCACTACTGTCCCGTCAATGTAGATAAGGGGCTGCTCCCTCTGCTGTTTCCTGAAGTCCACGATCATCTCCTTTGTTTTGTTGACATTGAGTGTGAGGTTATTTTCCTGACACCACACTCCGAGGGCCCTCACCTCCTCCCTGTAGGCCGTCTAGTCGTTGTTGGTAATCAAGCCTACCACTGTAGTGTCGTCTGCAAACTTCATGATTGAGTTGGAGGCATGCATGGCCACGCAGTCATGGGTGAACAGGGAGTACAGGAGAGGGCTGAGAACGCACCCTTGTGGGGACCCAGTGTTGAGGATCAGCAGGTGTGCAGCGTTATGCTGCAGTTATAATGCATTGTAAAGACTTGTCATAAGCATGTACTCCCTTATAATGACTTAGAATTATTAGTTATATATCCTTAGCTATACTGGCAGACTGTAAGTAAAGTGGTAACAGAAGACTTACCACATGCTGCAATAATGACTCTTCAACACAAAACAATGTAACTTCACATTAAACAAGTTCTAAATGTACTGTAGTCATTCGGCTATATGGTAACTCAGTTACTACAGCCGGACAATGGGTTCCATGTGGGTCGGAGGTCATATTAGGTTACTACAGTATGTTTGTTTACTCCTCTTCCTCTCAATAACTGTAGGAATTTTTATTTGAGCCTGTGTGTGTACATATTGTCACACCCTGATCTGTTTCACCTGTCTTTGTGCTTGTCTCCACCCCCTCCCCTCTTCCCCATTACCCCCAGTGTATTTATACCTGTGTTCTCTGTTTGTTTCCAGTTCATCTTGTCTTGTCAGGTCTAACCAGCATGTTTTCCCGTTGCCCTGCTTTCTCAAGTTCTGCTGCCTTGTTTTCCCGGTTCTGACCATTCTGCCTGCCCTGACCCCCATCATGCCTGCCATTCTGTACCTGCCTGACTCTGACACGTTTACAAACCTCTGCCTGTCCTGATCCCGAGCCTGCCAGCTGTTTTGTATCTTTTTGACTCTGCCCTGGATTACGGACCTCTGCCTGCCGTTGACCTGTCTTTTGCCTGTCTCCTGTTTGGGTCAATAAACATCTGTGACTCTAGCTGTCTGCTAGAGTTCTGATACATACTGTATCAGTATAACTTTCCTCATATGGAATATAACAATAAAAAGGGATGTTCCTGCAGGTTTGTGCATGAAAAACACATTGCAGCTGGTAGCTAGATGGTCACATCCCAAATAGCACCCTATTCCCTATGTCCCGGGTCAAAAGTAGGTCTGGCCTTTTTTTACTCTCATGTTATGTCATTACTTTGCACTGTGAGTGTGCCCCATTGACACACCATCTGTCACACTGTGACGAGAGTGTGGAACCCATTTTTTTTGGCAGCACCCCTCTCTGTGATGTTGATGTTGCTGCCTTGTGGTGGTGGTAGGCATGCTCTTAGTGCCCCGCTTCCTCCCAGGACCGTCTTCCTCCTCGCCACAGAAGTTGGCTGTATGCCTATTTGTGTTGAGGTCTGCGATGCCAGGTGTGAATCCTCATCACCGACCAATGCTGCGCTGTTAAATTGACCAAATGTCGGTTATCCTCTTGTAGGACGCCACTATGGTTTTAATGGACCCCTTGGAGGATGGATCGTTCTTTCTTCTCATCAGATCCTCAACCATCTCCTCAAAGTCCTCATCCAGCCAAGGGTCTTCCAGGCCATCTTGTTCATCAATCTCTGTTTGCGGGGTCTCCCTTGTCTGTATCTCTGTTTGATGACGAAAAGGGAAAATAGTGGTAATATACACAATGTGTATTGTACATGACTTTGTCTCGTCCACAGTACTCCCGAACAAGATAATGTATTTCTCACTCGCAGTCCTTCACAGCCACCCTTTACAAGGTATAGTCTGTTCTAACTCAAGTCCATAAACCATCCTTCTGGGATTTTGTTCTCCTTGTTGGAGGATAGTGTTGACATGTACAGTACACTTAAGATTGGCAGCAATGAAATGCACAAATAACAGTAGTACAATGGAAGTAGTTCAACGGTGAATGCAGTACGATGATTAGTTATAGGCTTAATTATTATAATCGGTCAATACCAGAGTTGTTCTGAGTGATCGACTGATTGTGCAAATATTCCTGACTCATGTCAAATGATGGTGAAGATTGTAAAATACGTGTGTCAATCTGATAAAACATCGTCCTTGCAAGAGGTGAGGAGGTAGAGAGGAAGTTGTCACTTGTGAGTTTGAAGGCTGGTGCTTGCATGGCCAGCCAGTTTTTCCAATTGGGCAAGTGCATATGGCCATGCTCACGTTGTACGTCTGCACTTTGGAGAGACTAGAGACATTGATGTTTGTCTTTTTTTGACCATACATTTTTTGACCATTAAAATAACATCAAATGTACAGTGTAGCTGTAGCATGGTGCGTTCTGCGTTGTGTAATTTAAGGAGGACACTGCCACAACTGGAGGTCTGCTTGTTGGATTTTTATTTGTCCTGCGCACAAGATGTTAGCCCTTGACGCAGTCACAGCTCTCAGGCACCTCGCTAACTGAAGGTCAGGCAAGAAAGAGCAACCAAAAATAAATAACAGGTGCTGCATGCACACATTCAGTGCACAACAGCACACAACAATACAATACAAGTAAAAAGATATACAACATAATTCAGACAAAATAAAATACATACATGCGCACGAAGAGACAACGTACAAGATGTTATCCCTTGGCACAGTCACAACTCTCAGGCACCTGCGCGAGCACATGGGAACTCACTCAAACACTGTCCCAAGTACCCACACGTTACAATAGGTACCCTAGCTAGCGAGCTCGACAACTTTTTTTTTTTAATCTGGTAACTTTCGCAAAATTCCCTGGTTTTGGAATTGAGGGAATAAGTAGGAAATCTGAATTCTCCAACCAGGATTTCTGGAATACCTGGGGATTTTGGGAAAGTTACTGGACTTTTGCAACCGTGGTCCCAGGGGACTAAACTGTGTGCATGTTTTTATTCCTGCCCAGCACAAACATCTCATTCAACTAATTGTGGCCTTCAATTTAGTTGAGTGAAGTGCTGGAACAAAAACGTGTACACTCCTGTGTAAACTGAGACTGTCTTGACTACTATTGTCTAAATACAGGTACTGTATTTTATTTTGCTAATCCATGCAGGTTTTTCATCTGATTTCCAAGCAGCTTGGTGGAGATAGACGCAACTATACTCCAAGGCAGGACATTTCTCGGCATCCAGGTTAAAGCCTGCTGCCATCAGGAACATGGCGCACCCCATGTCAGTGTCAGTAAGTTTGCGCATTTTACACCATTCCATTGGTCCTTATGTGAAATCTCCACAAACCCGGGGCACCGGCCATGCAAAACAAACTGGCCCAGTAAGAGGGAAAGTTACAGACATGAAGATACAACTTGAACCATAGAGTAAGGCTGCTTTCAAATCGTGAGGTGAGGCAAAACACTGCTCTATGTTTACAATGGATTTCGTATTTGCAACTTTTACAACGGCCTCCCCCAGCACACTCCTCATATTGAGTTGCTGCATCTTTTACACATAATTTGTCTGATTTTAAAGTCCTCAATCATCAACATGTTAACTCACTTGCTCTTTTTTTCAAGCACACAGTACTTCTATCCATCTCTCTCCAGGTGCTACAGAGACAGAATATTCCAAGGACCTCCAGAGCCTTCTGACCAACTACCTGCAATTTCTCTGGAGCACAGGGAAGTAGGCTGCACTCGTAATAGTATACTTATGCACCTTCACTATTACTGTCCGTGTGTCTGTGTGATATAGCATAAAATCAAGGGTCACTGGGTGGATTTACTGAACTTCAAAACTCATGCGTTTTGTCACCAAAGCCCCATACACTACCCACCATTGCGACCTGTACACTCTCGTTGGTTGGCCCTCGCTTCATACTCGTTGCCAAACCACTGGCTACAGGTTATCTACAAGTCTCTGCTAGGTAAAGCCCCGCCTTATCTCAGCTCACTGGTCACCATAGCAGCACCCACTCGTAGCATGCGCTCCAGCAGGTATATCTCACTGGTCACAGAGGGTCAAAAGCCAATTCCTCCTTTGGCCGCCTTTCCTTCCAGTTCTCTGCTGCCAATGACTGGAACGAACTGCAAAAATCTCTGAAGCTGGAGACTCATATCTCCCTCACTAGCTTTAAGCACCAGCTGTCAGAGCAGCTCACAGATCACTGCACCTGTACATAGCCCATCTATCTACCTACCTCATCCCCATACTGTATTTATTTATTTATCTTGCTCCTTTGCACCCCAGTATCTCTACTTGCACATTCATCTTCAGCACATCTACCATTCCAGTCTTTAATTGCTATATTGTAATTACTTCGCCACCATGGCCTATTTATTGCCTTAACTTACCTCATTTGCACTCACTGTATATAGACTTTTTTTTCTTTTTTCTACTGTATTATTGACTGTATGTTTTGTTTATTCCATGTGTAACTCGGTGTTGTTGTATGTGTCGAATTGCTACGCTTTATCTTGGCCAGGTCGCAGTTGCAAATGAGAACTTGTTCTCAACTAGCCTACCTGGTTAAATAAAGGTGAAATAAAAATAAAATAAAATAAATGCTCTCTCCCTCAAAAAGTCTCCCAGACTTGAATAAAAACGAACATGTGTCCTTCCTTCGTCCCAATGTGATTCTGCTGGGCCATGGAACTCTAGACCAGCACAATAAAAAACCTGCCACCCTGTTGTCAGCTGTCAGCATGCCATCCCCTGAGGAAGGATGCAACGGTCAAGGCTTTCAATGACCGAATTTGGGGGATAACTAAATGCAACAAAGCTGTGTAAATGACACATTGTCACGGTTTTCGTCGGTGAAGGAGGACCAAAATGCAGCAGGACTGTGTTTGTTCATTTTGAACATTTATTAAATCAAAACGAACACAAAAACAACAAAACGAACGATCCACTGACAGTCTGGCAAGGCACAAGGCTAAACACAGAACAATTTCCCACAAACACACAGACAAACACACGCAACTAATATAGGACTTCCAATCAAAGGCAACACCACACAGCTGACTTCAATTGGAAGTCCACCCCAATTAACTCCACATAGAAACACACTTACTAGACTACACATAGAAATACATGTATCGCAACGCGTATTTTTCTGGGCGCAGTGCTCAGATTATTGCAAAGTGTGATTTCCCAGTAAGGTTATTTTTAAATCTGGCAAGTTGATTGCGTTCAAGAGATGTAAATCTATAATTCTTTAAATGACAATATAATATTTTACCAATGTTTTCTAATTTTAATTATTTAATTTGTGGTGCTGACTTGAATGCCGGTTATTGGAGGGAAACGATTTCCTGAACATCAACGCCACAGTAAAACGCTGTTTTTGGATATAAATATGAACTTGATAGAACTAAAAATGCATGCATTGTCTAACACAATGTCCTAGGAGTGTCATCTGTTGGAGATTGTAAAAGGTTAGTGCATAATTTTAGCAGATTTTATGGTTTTGGTGACGCCTGTCTTTGAATTGGCACAACATTACACACAACTCTTGTAAATGTACTGTCCTAACATACTCTAAATTTATGCTTTCGCCGTAAAACCTTTTTGAAATCGTAAAACGTGGTTAGATTAAGGAGATGTTTATCTTTCAAAGGGTGTAAAATAGTTGTATGTTTGAAAAATTTGAATTTTGACATTTATTTGGATTCAAATTTGCCGCTCTTGAAATGCACCTGCTGTTGATGGAGTGCACCACGGGTGGGACGCTTGCGTCCCACCTAGCCCATAGAGGTTAAATCAAAACGAACACAAAAACAACAAACAAGAGAACGACCGATCCACTGACAGTCTGGCAAGGCACAAGGCTAAACACAAAACAATTTCCCACAAACACACAAACACACCCAACTAATATAGGACTTCCAATCAAAGGCAACACCACACAGCGCCTTCAATTGGAAGTCCACCCCAATTAACTCCACATAGAAACACACTTACTAGACTACACATAGAAATACATAAACATAGACCATAAACCAAAACCCCGGAAATATTAAATCAAACACCTTTTTTCCAAAACACCACCCCGGACCACATAAAACAAATAACCTCTGCCACGTCCTGACCAAACTACAATAACAATTAACCCTTATACTGGCCAGGACGTGACACACATGTTCATTTTTAATAGTTAGGTTACAAAATAATAACTTATCGCAGCCTGTTGGTCTTCACATTTTTACTTATTATGGTAACTTAAATTATTGATGTTTATCTTCAAGACAACACTTAGAGCTTATGATTCAAAAGTTCTAAAAATCAAGTCTCATGACCAGGGTGAATATATACAGGGGGTACTGAGTCAATGTGCGGGGTTACAGGTCAGTCGAGGTAATTGAGGCAATATATACATGTACAGTACAGGTAGGGGTAAAGTGATTATGCATAGATAATAAACAGCGAGCCACAGCAGCAGGGGTCAAGGCAAATAGTCTTGGTAGCCATTTTATTTTATTAATAATATCCGAAACATACAATATACTTGCAGTGAAGCCGCTCAACCAGTAGACCACACCAGGCATCCAACAGACTCCCATTCAGAGCGACACAGAGAAGCATCCAGGGTCAATGCCCTGCTCAAGGGCACTTTGACAGATTTCCCACCAGGCCAAAAAATGTGAACCCGAACCCTCCAAGATCCCCCCACAGTTCCCCAATAGCTGTCCCCCAGCCATCCGAGACCCCCCCCCCAAGAAGAAAATAAAAAATACAATTAATTCCATTCCCCAACCCCAAGAACCCCCCAATGCACCAACATCCAAGAAAATTAACTAAAGAGAAAAAAGAAAAAGATAGAAGAAAACAGCAAACAGTGTGTTCTTGTATGTGTTTCTTTGAATGAGTGTGTACAAACACCTGCACAGCATCAGCCTCAGGCAAACCGGCATTAGCTGTAAAAACACTTCCCCTCAGTGTCATTCAAACAAACGTTTTATTATTTTTTACTTTTATCTTTGACCGTCATTCTATCTCCCGCACAGACACTCCACTCCCACTTGTCTCCAATTCCACATTCCAACCCTCAGCTTCCCTCAGCCATTGTATTAATTGTTCAGCAGTCTCATGGCTTGGGGGTAGAAGCTGTCAAGGAGTCTTTTCTACCTAGACTTGGCGCTCCAGTATGGCTTGCCGTGCGGTAGCAGAGAGAACAGTCTATGACTTGGGTCGCTGGAGTCTGAAAATGTTTTGGGCCTTCCTCTGAACCGCCTAATATAGAGCTCCTGGATGGCAGGAAGCTTGGCCCTAGTGATGTACTGGGCCATACGCACTACCCTCTGTAGCGCCTTGCCCGAGCAATCTTCAAACCAGGCGGTGATGCAACCGGTCAGGATGCTCTCGATGGAACAGCTGTAGAAAATGTTGAGGATCTGGGGACCCATGCCAGTCTCCTGGGGGAGAATAGGCATTGTCAAGCCTACTTCACGACTGTCTTGGTGTGTTTGGACAATGATAGCTTTTTGGGGATGTGATTCAGAGGATGAATGGACAAGACAAAAGATTTAAGTGCCTTTGAATGGGGTACGGTAGTAGCTGCCAGGCTCACCAGTTTGTGTGTCAAGAACTGCAGGGGAGGGCCTTGTAAGCATCCCAGAAGGGGGAGTAACAGAGTTCAAGCGTTTTAGCAGCGCAAGTATCACAGTCAATATGTTGATAGAACTTCGGTAGCGTTTTCCTCAAATTTGCTTTGGTAAAATCTCCAGCTACAATAAACGCGGCATCAGGATATGCAGTTTCCAGTTTGTTCAAAGTGCAGTGTAGTTCCTTGAGGGCCATCGTGGTATCGGCTTGATGGGGAATATACCCAAAGAGAATTCTCTTGGGAGGTAATATACGGTCAGCATTTGATTGTGAGGTACTCTAGGTCTTCAATCTGGTCTTTGATATGGAGAGTGTACAAAACATTAGGAACTCCTTCCTAACATTGAGTTGCACCCCCTTTTGCCCTCGGGAAAAGCCTTAATTCATCAGGGCATGGACTACAAGGTGTTGAAAGCATTCCTCTGGGATGCTGGCCCATGTTGACTCCAATGCTTCCAACAGTTGTGTCAAGTTGGATGGATGTCCTTTGGGTGGTGGGACACCACTTTGGTTTTAGAAGTGGGGGGACATAACCTGACGGGGTATCTGGGGGTCCTCCCCCAGAATTTCTTAAGGCATCTTAAGCTAATTTCCTGCATTTTTACACAATCCAATATGCCGTCTTTATTTTGCTTACGTAAATGTGAAAATGCCCACAGTCATCAAGCTAGGTAAGAGATCATTATTAATTATGTTTACATGATTAATAATAAGAATTCGATCAAAGGTAATTCAATAATAAATATCGTGTTGCACCTTTAACCAATATCCTAACAAATGAACAACTCTTGAAAAAATACAAAGAATTTTGATTGTCTTTATTAACCCATCCTCTATGTCAAATTTCAGCCAGACATTTTATTCCCGTGGGAAAGGTTTGGAAACAAATAAAACACACAAAAAATACACATACATCTCAAATATACCTTAACACACAGAAACAGCAACTCCTCAATATAATGAATCTCATAGGCCTAATAGTACTGTAGAGCTCTTTTTACTTGCACACAATATAGCCGGGTCCACCACCCTGCAGTGCCCCAACACACCCCACTCAGTGTTAGGATCTTAGTGAAACATTCATTTATTGGTTTTGGGTGTGTTAGGCCAAGGCCAGAGGGACAACCCTGGTATCTCACCTGACATGGGCATGTTTTGAATACACTCCTTTAGTTGTACTGTATTCCATATAAGGCATCCAGACCTTATGAAAGTTGCCCAGTATACCCTTAATCTTGTAATAAATCAAATCTAGTGATACATAACTTGACATTGTGGAAGGATAACCAACCTTCCAATTAATGTCAATGCATTTCTTAGCCGCTATAGATGTTTGTTTACATAGTTTCTTCAGATAACAGTCTCCAGTATCAACATTTCCAAGCAAACAAATACAAGGAGAAGGGAGAATCTGTAGACATGCTGAGATAAAATAGCATACTCTTTTTTCAGAATTCATCCAGCCTTCACAAGACCATAACCTATGCAAATATGTCCACTTTTGTGTTTTACACCTCCAGCAGAGGAATAACATTTCTGAGTGCATGTAATTCTGTTTCACTGGGATATAGTACGTTCTATGGATGGTCTTAAACTGCAGTAATTTATGTCTGAGATGATCAATAGCTTCTACCAGGTATTCTTCACATTTTTGTTTAACATATTTTGTGCCATCAGGAAAAGCCTCTATCAACCCTTGATACAGTTTGGGAATTAAATTTGGTTTGTCAGACTGCCTTAAAATAGCATCTGGCTTGTCCAGTGTTTGCTGCACAGAGAGAATAAAGTGCTGAACCTGCAAAAAATCACCTCAACTCCGTAACAGACTGGTCTTCCCTGGCTGCCTGACCCTGCTGAGACCCCTGTCACCATCTGATCCTCTTAAGATGATGAATGACCATGGTGTACATTATACATTATATTATCCAAAAATAGAATCAATGGTTCAATAATTGAAATAACCATTATTCACAGATCCCAGACTGTAGTTTTAAGCTTAAATTGCTGCCTTGTAGCTACTGTAGGTCTACCCGTCAATTCAAGATGGAACTTTGTATCATTCACTGATATTG
This sequence comes from Salmo salar, assembly GCF_965601325.2. NCBI lineage: Eukaryota > Metazoa > Chordata > Actinopteri > Salmoniformes > Salmonidae > Salmo > Salmo salar. The sequence continues at coordinate 19,477,955 of NC_138304.1, forward strand.
TGCAAAATTCACCTAAGCTCCGTAGACTGATCGTCCCTGGCTGCCTGATCCTGCTAATGGCCCGTGTACAGTACTGCCGGTGCCGCACGGTGAAACACCACTTTCCATTCATTTTCAATGGAAGGAAAGTGGTGAGAAGCGGAGTGGGCGGAAACCGTTGGGTGGCGGAGACCGTTGGGTGGCGCGAACATGGCAATTTCCCAACTTTATGTAAATCACCAGCGGCGACCACTGATCGAATGGTTCCCATGACGAATTTGACGCTATGCGACCCAACACTGGAGACTTTCTTCAGCAAAGACTGCAGACAAAAATACTAGGATGGAAGCAAATGTAAGTAATTATAATGTGATAATGGCGCCGGAGGGTATGGCAGCCGTTTACGGGCTCCTAACTGTGTTTTTTTTATTTGTTTTTTAGCATTGTTTGTAACTCATTTTGTACATAATGTTGCTGTTACCATCTCTCATGACCGAAAAGAGCTTGTGGACATCAGAACAGCAATTAAAAAGACGGAGAGAAATGGGGAGGAGGCCAGGGTGCCTTGTAAGTATTCACCGACAAGTAGGTAAACCACCACTACCCTCCGTATTATTGGGCAACGTGCAATCATTGGAAAACACACAGGACTATCTATGATTAAGACTATCCTACCAATGGGACATTAAAAACTGTAATATCATATGTTTCACTGAGACGTGGCTAAATGACGACACGGACAATATAGAGCTGGCAGGCTTCTCCGTGCATCGGCAGGACAAAGCAGCTACTACGTCTGGTAAGACGAGGGGGTCGCCCAGTCCTGTCCCTTTGTCAATAACTGCTGGTGCGCGAAGTCTAATATTAAAGAAGTCTCGAAGTATTGCTCGCCTGAGGTAGAATACCTCATGATAAGCTGTAGACAATGAAATAGGGTGCAGGCCAGGCAGCAGGCTGTTAGCCAGCCTGCCAGCTTAGTGGAGTCTGCCACTAGCACAGTCAGTGTAGTCAGCTCAGCTTTCCCCATTGAGACCGTGTCTGTGCCTCGATCTAGGTTGGGCAAAATTAAAGATGGCGGTGTTCGCTTTAGCAATCTCACTAGTATAAAGACCTCCTCCATTCCTGCCATTATTGAAAGAGATTGTGATACCTCACATCTCAAAATAGGACTACTTAATGTTAGATCCCTCACTTCAAAGGCAGTTATAGTCAATTAACTAATCACTGATTATAATCTTGATGTGATTGGCCTGACTGAAACATGGCTTAAGCCTGATGAATTTACTGTGTTAAATGAGGCCTCACCCCCTGGTTACACCAGTGACCATATCCCCCGTGCATCCCGCAAAGGTGGTGTTGCTAACATTTATGATAGCAAATTTAAATTTACCCCCAAAAAAACAACAACGACGTTTTCGTCTTTTGAGCTTCTAGTCATGAAATCTATGCAGCCTACTCACTCACTTTTTATAGCTACTGTTTACAGGCCTCCTGGGCCATATGCAGCGTTCCTCACTGAGTTCCCTGAATTCCTATCGGACCTTGTAGTCATCGCAGATAATATTCTAATTTTTGGTGACTTTAATATTCACATGGAAAAGTCCACAGACCCACTCCAAAAGGCTTTCGGAGCCATCATCGACTCAGTGGGTTTTGTCCAACATGTCTCTGAACCTACTCACTGCCACAGTCATACTCTGGACCTAGTTTTGTCCCATGGAATAAATGTTGTGGATCTTAATGTTTTTCCTCATAATCCTGGACTATCGGACCACCATTTTATTACGTTCGCAATCGCAACAAATAATCTGCTCAGACCCCAACCAAGAAGCATTAAAAGTCGTGCTATAAATTCTCCTTGATGCCCTTCCAGACTCCCTCTGCCTACCCAAGGACGTCAGAGGACAAAAATCAGTTAACCACCTAACCGAGGAACTCAATTTAACCTTGCGCAATACCCTAGATGCAGTTGCACCCCTAAAAACTAAAAACATTTGTCATAAGAAACTAGCTCCCTGGTATACAGAAAATACACGAGCTCTGAAGCAAGCTTCCAGAAAATTGGAACGGAAATGGCGCCACACCAAACTGGAAGTCTTCCGACTAGCTTGGAAAGACAGTACCGTGCAGTATCGAAGAGCCCTCACTGCTGCTCGATCATCCTATTTTTCCAACTTAATTGAGGAAAATAAGAACAATCTGAAATTTCTTTTTGATACTGTCGCCAAGTTAACTAAAAAGCAACATTCCCCAGGAGAGGATGGCTCTCACTTCAGCAGTGATGAATTCATGAACTTCTTTGAGGAAAAGATCATGATCATTAGAAAGCAAATTACGGACTCCTCTTTAAATCTGCGTATTCCTCCAAAGCTCCGTTGTCCTGAGTCTGCACAACCCTGCCAGGACCTAGGATCAAGGGAGACACTAAAGTGTTTTAGTACTATATCTCTTGACACAATGATGAAAATAATCATGGCCTCTAAACCTTCAAGCTGCATACTGGACCCTATTCCAACTAAACTACTGAAAGAGCTGCTTTCTGTGCTTGGCCCTCCTATGTTGAACATAATAATCGGCTCTCTATCCACCGTATGTGTACCAAACTCACTAAAAGTGGCAGTAATAAAGCCTCTCTTGAAAAAGCCAAATCTTGACCCAGAAATTATAAAAAACTATCGGCCTATATCGAATCTTCCATTCCTCTAAAAAAAAAATTGAAAAAGCTGTTGCGCAGCAACTCACTGCCTTCCTGAAGACAAACAATGTACACGAAACGCTTCAGTCTGGTTTTAGACCCCATCATAGCACTTAGACTGCACTTGTGAAGGTGGTAAATGACCTTTTAATGGCGTCAGACCGAGGTTCTGCGTCTGTCCTCGTGCTCCTAGATCTTAGTGCTGCTTTTGATACCATCGATCACCACATTCTTTTGGAGAGATTGGAAACCCAAATTGGTCTACATGGACAAGTTCTGGCCTGGTTTAGGTCTTATCTGTCGGAAAGATATCAGTTTGTCTCTGTGAATGGTTTGTCCTCTGACAAATCAACTGTAAATGTTGGTGTTCCTCAAGGTTCCGTTTTAGGACCACTATTGTTTTCACTATATATTTTACCTCTTGGGGATGTCATTCGAAAACATAATGTTAAATTTCACTGCAATGCGGATGACACACAGCTGTACATTTCAATGAAACATGGTGAAGCCCCAAAATTGCCCTCGCTAGAAGCCTGTGTCTCAGAGATAAGGAAGTGGATGGCTGCAAACTTTCTACTCTTAAACTCGGACAAAACAGAGATGCTTGTTCTAGGTCCCAAGAAACAAAGAGATCTTCTGTTGAATCTGACAATTAATCTGGATGGTTGTACAGTCGTCTCAAATAAAACTGTGAAGGACCTCGGCGTTACTCTGGACCCTGATCTCTCTTTTGAAGAACATATCAAGACTGTTTCAAGGACAGCTTTTTTCCATCTACGTAACATTGCAAAAATCAGAAACTTTCTGTCCAAAAATGACGCAGAAAAATTAATACATGCCTTTGTTACTTCTAGGTTGGACTACTGCAATGCTCTACTTTCCGGCTACCCGGATAAAGCGCTAAATAAACTTCAGTTAGTGCTAAATACGGCTCCTAGAATCCTGACTAGAACCAAAAAATTTGATCATATTACTCCAGTGCTAGCCTCCCTACACTGGCTTCCTGTTAAGGCAAGGGCTGATTTCAAGGTTTTACACTTAACCTACAAAGCATTACATGGGCTTGCTCCTACCTATCTTTCCGATTTGGTCCTGCCGTACATACCTACACGTACGCTACGGTCACAAGACGCGGGCCTCCTAATTGTTCCTATAATTTCTAAGCAAACAGCTGGAGGCAGGGCTTTCTCCTATAGAGCTCCATTTTTATGGAATAGTCTGCCTACCCATGTGAGAGACGCAGACTCAGTCTCAACCTTTAAGTCTTTACTGAAGACATATCTCTTCAGTAGGTCCTATGATTAAGTGTAGTCTGGCCCAGGGGTGTGAAGGTGAACGGAAAGGCTGGAGCAACGAACCGCCCTTGCTGTCTCTGCCTGGCCGGTTTCCCCTCTTTCCACTGGGATTCTCTGCCTCTACCCCTATTACGGGGGCTGAGTCACTGGCTTACTGGTGTTCTTCCATGCCGTCCCTGGGAGGGGTGCGTCACTTGAGTGGGTTGAGTCACTGACGTGGTCTTCCTGTCTGGGTTGGCGCCCCCCCTTGGGCTGTGCCGTGGCGGAGATCTTTGTGGGCTATACTCGGCCTTGTCCCGGGATGGTATGTTGGTGGTTGGAGATATCCCTCCAGTGGTGTGGAGGCTGTGCTTTGGCAAAGTGGGTGGGGTTATATCCTACCTGTTTGGCCCTGTCCGGGGGTTTCATCGGATGGGGCCACAGTGTCTCCTGACCCCTCCTGTCTCAGCCTCCAGTATTTATGCTGCAGTAGTTTATGTGTCGGGGGGCTAGGGTCAGTCTGTCACATCTGGAGTATTTCTCTTGTCTTTTCCGGTGTCCTGTGTGAATTTAAATATGCTCTCTCTATTTCTCTCTTTCTCTTTCTTTCTTTCTCTCTCTCGGAGGACCTGAGCCCTAGGACCATGCCTCAGGACTACCTGGCTTGATGACTCCTTGATTACTCCTTGATGACTCTTTGCTGTCCCTAGTTCACCTGGCTGTGCTGCTGCTCCAGTTCCAACTGTTCTGCCTGCAGCTATGGAACCCTGACCTGTTCACCGGACGTGCTACCTGTCCCAGACCTGCTGGAACCCTGACCTATTCGCCGGACGTGCTACCTGTCCCAGACCTGCTGTTTTCAACTCTCTAGAGACAGCAGGAGCGGTAGAGATACTCTCAAAGATCAGCTATGAAAAAGCCAACTGACACTTACTCTTGTGTTACTGACTTGTTGCACCCTCGACAACTACTATGATTATTATTATTTGACCATGCTGGTCATTTATGAACATTTGAACATCTAGGCCATGTGCTGTTATAATCTCCACCCGGCACAGCCAGAAGAGGACTGGCCACCCCTCATAGCCTGGTTCCTCTCTAGGTTTCTTCCTAGGTTTTGGCCTTTCTAGGGAGTTTTTCCTAGCCACCGTGCTTCTACACCTGCATTGCTTGCTGTTTGGGGTTTTAGGCTGGGTTTCTGTACAGCACTTTGTGATATCAGCTGATGTAAGAAGGGCTATATAAATACATTTGATTTGATTTAGACCACACTAACTACCAGGAGAGTTCTCATCTATATTATTCTTAGCCGTCTATTTACCACCACAAACCGATGCTGGCACTAAGACCGCACTCAAATAGCTGTATAAGGCCATAAGCAAACAAGAAAATGCTCATCCAGAAGCCGCGCAACTAGTGGCCAGTGACTTTAATGCAGGCAAACTTAAATCTGTTTTACCTCATTTTTTCCAGCATGTCACATGTGCAACCAGAGGAAAAAAAACTCGAGACCAACTTTACTCCACACACAGAGATGTATACAAAGCTCTCCCTCGCCCTCAATTTGGCAAATCTGACCATAATTCTATCCTACTGATTCCTGCTTACAAGCAAAGAACTAAAGCAGGAAGTACCAGTGACTCACTCAATACGGAAGTGGTGAGATGACGCAGATGCTACACTACATGACTGTTTTGCTAACACAGACTGGAAAATGTTCCGGGATTCATTCAATGGCATTGAGTGTACCACCTCAGTTACAGTGTGGTTAGATTAACGAGAGTCTTGTCTTTAAAATGGTTTAAAATAGTCATATGTTTGAGAAATTGAAGTAATAGCATTTCTAAGGTATTTGAATATCGCGCCACGGGATTCCACTGGCTGTTGAGTAGGTGGGACGATTTCGTCCCACATACCCTAGAGAGGTTAAGAATTATAGATACAGAACTCCTTTATTCAATCGCGGTGTTCGATTTTAAAATAGCTTTTCGGTGAAAGCACATTTTGCAATATTCTGAGTACATAGCCCGGCCATCACGGCTAGCTATTTTGACACCCACCAAGTTTGACACTCACCAAACTCAGATTTACTATAAGAAAAATTGGATTACCTTTGCTGTTCTTCATCAGAATGCACTCCCAGGACTTCTACTTCAACACCCAATGTTGATTTGGTTCCAAATAATCCATAGTTATATCCAAATAGCTCCGTTTTGTTCGTGCGTTCAAATCACTATCCGAAGGGTGACGCGCCGGCGCATTTCGTGACAAAAAAATTCAAAATATTCCATTACCGTACTTTGAAGCATGTCAAACGCTGTTTAACCCCTGGTCGGGCTCCGTCCCGCATATCCAACGAAAAATCCTATCGCCATTCCATTCAGGAGAGGTGTATCTATAAAACGATATAATTTGAAATTTAAAAAAAAAAAATGTAATTATTACATTTTGTTATGCTAATGGCGGTATGATTTTTCGCTGGATGACGGAGGCCGCACAGGGGTTAACGAAATGTAATATATATATTTTTTCAAATATAGGACTATGTTATATCGTTTTATAGATACACCTCTCCTGAATCGAACCACATCGATTTCAAAAAGGCTTTACAGCAAAAGCAAAACAGATTATGTTAGAGGACTATATCGTAAAAGTAGCCACATAGCCATTTTCCGACCAACCACATGCATCACAAATAACCAAAAAACAGCTAAATGCAGCACTAACCTTTGACAATCTTCATCAGATGACACCCCTAGGACATCATGTTACACAATACATGCATTATTTTGTTCGATAAAGTTCATATTTATACATAAAAACAGCATTTTACATCGGCGCGTAACGTTGACTAACTATTTTCCCTCAAATGCATCCGGTGAAACAGCGCTACAATTTACTAAATTACTATTCGAAAACATTTTTAAAATGTAATATTGTCATTCTAAGATTTATAGATGAATATCTCTTGAAAGCACCTGTAATGCCAGATTTAAAAATAACTTTACTGGGTAATCACACTTTGCGATAAAAGGGGATGCGATACTCAGAAAATAGGCTACCGTTACAGGTCAGCGCCATCTTGGAACAATCGCATATCAAATCTAGTCTTGTATACTATTGTCAATAATCCCTTACCTTTGATTATCTTCATCAGAAAGCACTTCTAGGAATCCCAGGTCCACAACAAATGTATTTTAGTTCGAAAAAGTTAATCCTTTATGTTCCAATAGCTTGTTCTTGTTAGCGCGTTCTGAAGGCTGCACCAAAAGTTCCGTCGTGCGCGGGACACCTCTTTCGAAATTTTTTATTTATTTTTTTATTTAGGTTCGTTCAAACATGTCAAACGTTGTTTAACAAAAATCTTTAGGGCCTTTTTCAACCAGAGCTCCAATAAGATTCAAGGGGGACGAATGCATTGTGTTTCAAAACGTTTCGAAAGGGGAGGGTAGCCAGGGGCGCCGGCGTCATAATGGTGATGGCCCTCTCCGTGTGACCACGTTCCACTGTGTCTCATTCATTCAGTTTTCACAGTAGAAGGCTCAAATCACTTTGTAAAGACTGGGGACATCTAGTGGAAGCAATAGGAAGTGCTCAATGAACCATTTCTCACTGTGTGATTTACAGGCAAACTGATGAAGTTGAGTCCGCAATTCAGAATTCCACTTCCTGTTACGATCGGTCTCGGGGTTTTGACTGCCATATGAGTTCTGTTATACTCACAGACACCATTCAAACAGTTTTAGAAACTTTAGGGTGTTTTCTATCCACAAGTATTAATTATATGCATATCCTAGCTTCTGAGTTTGAGTAGGAGGCCGTTTAAAATGGGCACAAATTTTTTTCAAAAATCGCTGTAGCGCCCCCTATCCTAGGCGAACGACAAGAGGTTAAAAAACATTTTTATGCGATAATATTTCAACCGGGAGACGTTGTATCCGTTCAAACACTGAAAGAACAAAATGGAGTCATCACATGCACGCGCGCACCAGTGTCATTGTTCTTAGAAGTACCACTCTCCAAAACCCCTACTATTTTTCGCCCAGAGACTGCAGAGTTATCATTCAGCCTTCTGAGAGCCAATGAAAGTCTTAGAAAATGTCACGATACAGCAGAGATCCTGTATTTTCGATAAAGAGGCTACAGAAGGCCAAGAAATGGTAAGACAGGGCACTTCCTATGTAGAATCTTCTCAGGTTTTGGCCTGCCATATGAGTTCTGTTATACTCACAGACACCATTCAAACAGTATTAGAAACTTTAGGGTGTTTTCTATCCAAATCTACTAATTATATGCATATTCTAGTTTCTGGGCAGGAGTAATAACCAGATTAAATCGGGTATGTTTTTTATCCGTCCGTGAAAATACTGCACCCTATCCCAAACAGGTTAAAGAGAGAATCACTGACATGGTTTCAGCTGGTCCTTTTGTGGCATGGCTGAAATGCAGTGGAAATGTTTTTTGGGGATTCAGTTCATTTGCATGGCAAAGAGGGACTTTGCAATTAATTGCAATTCGTCTGATCACTCTAAATAACATTCTGGAGTATATGCAAATTGCCATCATACAAATTGAGGCTGCAGACGTTGAAAATTAATATTTGTGTCATTCTCAGAACTTTTGGCCACGACTGTACTTATACCTGCATTTTCTGTTAGTCTGTTGCCAGTTCCTCTTGTTTGTCAAGCTTACCAGCGTATGTCCTGTCAGCTCCTGTCTTTGCCAGCCTCTCTTTTTCTCACCCTCCTGGTTTTTGACCCTTGCCAGTCCTGACACTGAACCCGCCTGCCCACTCTGCCTGCCCCTGAGCCTGCCTGCCATCCTGTACCTTTGCCCCTATCTGGATTTCTGACCTCTGCCTGACCTGACCCTGAGCCTGCCTGCCGTCCTGTACCTTTGCCTCTATTGCTGTAAGAAACATTGTTACTTCGACACGGTCTGCATCTGGGTCTTACCTTTATCCTGATAGTACTAACTGGCCATGACTGACCCAGCAGACCTGGGTCATCTCCTCCCAAGGAGCCACCATCGGGAGGTAGGAGGAACTGCTTCGTGACCTTATGGAGGGGGTCCAAATGTTGGCTGAAAGCCATGACCGGGCATTGGACGGTTTGCTGGAGCAGGCTGTCTGGGAGGAAGCCTACCACGGTGGTAACCCCTCAGTCATCGGCCACTCCACCTTCTCGGGCGCACCGTTTAATGGAGAATTGAGCACCTGTCGGGAGTTTCTAGCTCAGTGTGCCCTCATTTTCAAGCTTCAGCCATCCTCCTTCCCCTCAGGCTATCTATCTCATCACGCTGATGTCCAGGAGGGCTCTGACCTGGGATACTGCTGTATGGGAACGCATTAGTCTGCGTTAGTCTGGAGGGATTCGTGGCAGAGGAGAAGGTTTTTTAGGCCCCGTTCTCTGGGAGAGAAGCTGCGTGAAGGCTAACCTAGCTTCGGCAGGGCTCCTGCAGTGTGGCTGTCTATGCAGTGGATTTCCGCACGTTGGCAGCAAAGTGTGCTTGGAACCACGAAGCACTGTTCGATATGTTCCTGCACGGCGTCTCGGAGGAGGTCAAGGACGAGCTTGCTGCTTGGTAGTTACCAACGGTTCTCGATTCCCTCATCACTTTGACCATCTGAATCAATGGGCGACTATGGGAACGATGGAGGGAGAGGATATTCGATTTCGCTCACATGCCCAGGGATCCCACCTTGCCTCCGAGTCAACCAGGAAGCTCCCAGAGGTCTCGTTGCTGAGAGGACCCGAGGCTTCCCGACCTTCCCCGAAGGCTGCCGAAGACGGCCTTGTCACCGCTTCCTGACCCTATGCCACTAGGCAGAGCTGGGCTGTCGCCAGCGGAATGGCAATACAGGATGGACACAAAGAGTTGTCTGTTTTGTGGGACTCTTGGTCATTTCATGTCCTCTAAAGAAGCCAGGCTCACAGGTAGGCCATATGGAGAACGTTCCTGCTTCCCCTGCTCGCACCCCTTTTCATGCTGTGGGGAAACCAATCCAAATCTCTCCGGGTTCTCATTGACTCTGGGGCCAAAGATAGTTTTTTGGACAATACCTTGGCTTCCGAGCTGAACCATCCTACTTAGCCCCTCTCCATTCCCATGGATGTTAGAGCGCTATGTAGGCCGAGTCACCCACAACACCACTCCCATCCACCTACGGGTGTCAGGGAACCACAGCGAGGCTATTCAATTCCTGCTCATCAAGTCCCCTCTGATTCCTGTGGTATTAGGATTCTCCTGGCTTCAATGACACAATCCCCTCATTAACTAGTCTACTGGTACCATCATGGGCTGCAGCCTGATCTGCCATGCCCATTGCCTGAAGTCAGCACAACCTGTCCCTGGACGTCTTCCTGGGGGCTTGGAAGGTGCCCCGGACCTCTCCGCCGTTCTTCGGAGTACCAGGACCTCCAGAAGGTGTTCAGCAAGGCCTGGGCCACGTCACTTCTGCCGCACCGACCCTATTACTACGGGATTGACCTTCTCCCTAGCACCACACCACCCCGGGGACGTCTGTCCTCTCTGTTGGGAGTTGAGACCAAGGCTATGGATATCTACATTGGGGACTCCCTAGCTGCTGGATTTATCCATCTGTCTTCCTCTCCCGCCGGCGCAGGCTCCTTCTTTGTGGAGAAAAGGGACAAGACCCTGCGCCCGTGTATAGACTACCTGGGACTCAACGACATTACGGTTAAGAACCGTTTCCCGCTACCACTCATCTCCTCGGCCTTCGAGCCGTTCCAGGGGGCCACTGTGTTTTCCAAGCTGGATCTACGGAACGTCTACTACCTGGTGTGGATTCGAGAGGGGGACGAGTGGAAGACCGCCTTCAACACAGCCAGTGGCCACTACAAGCATCTGGTCATGCCCTTTGGCCCCAACAATGCCTCTGCTGTGTTCCAGGCTCTGGTGAATGATGTTCTCTGCAACATGTTGAACCGGTTCATCTTCGTCTACATTGATGACATCCTCGTCTTCTCCCGCTCCCCTCAAGAACACGTGCTCCACGTCCGGCAGGTCCTTCAACGCCTTCTGGAGAACCAGCTGTTTGTGAAAGCAGAGAAGTGCGAGTTCCATCGCTCCACCATGCCATTTCTGGGTTACATCATCTCTGCTGGGAGTGTCCAGATGGATCCCAGGAAGGGGAGAGCAGTGATGGATTGGCCTCAGCCTACATCCAGGGTGCAGCTGCAATGTTTCCTGGGGTTCACCAATTTCTTTTGCCGCATTATCCGGGGTTACAGCATCCAGGCTTCCACCCTGTCAGCACTCACCTCGCCCAAGGTTCCATTCACGTGGTCCCCAGCTGCTGACCGGGTGTTCCGGGACCTCAAATATCGCTTCACCACAGCTCCAATCCTGCTTCATCCGTAACCATCTCGTCAATGTGTGGTGGAGGCCGATGCTTCGGACGTTGGAGTGGGGGCTGTCTTATCCCAGCTACAGTTGAAGTTGGAAGTTTACATACACCTTAGCCAAATATATTTAAACTCAGTTTTTCATTATTCCTGACATTTAATCATAGTAAAATTCAGTTAGGATGAACACTTTATTTTAAGAATGTGAAATGTCAGAATAATAGTAAACAGAATGATTTATTTCAGCTTTTATTTCTTTCATCACATTCCCAGTGGGTCAGAAGTTTACATACACTCAATTAGCATTTGGTAGCATTGCCTTTAAATTGTTTAACTTGGGTCAAACGTTTCGGGTAGGCTTCCACAAGCTTCCCACAATAAGTTTGGTGAATTTTGGCCTATTCCTCCTGACAGAGATGGTGTAACTGTAGGTTTGTAGGCCTCCCTGCTCACACACGCTTTTTCAGTTCTGACCACAAATGTTCTATAGGATTGAGGTCAGGGCGTTGTGATGGCCACTCCAATACCTTGACTTTGTTGTCCTTAAGCCATTTTGCTACAACTGTGGAAAGATGCTTGGGGTCATTGTCCATTTGGAAGACCCATTTGCGACCAAGCTTTAACTTCCTGACTGATGTTTTGAGATGTCGCTTCAATATATCCACATAATTTTCCTCCCTCATGATGCCATCTATTTTGTGAAGTGCACCAGTCCCTCCTGCAGCAAAGCACCCCCATAGCATGATGCTGCCACCCCCGTGCTTCACGGTTGGGATGGTGTTCTTCAGCTTGCAAGGCTCCCCCTTTTTCCTCCAAACATAACAATGGTCATTATGGCCAAACAGTTCTATTTTTGTTTCATCAGACTAGAGGACATTTCTCCAAAAAGAACGATCTTTGTCCCCATGTGCATTCTGGCTTATTTATGGCGGTTTTGGAGCAGTGGCTTCTTCCTTGCTGAGCGGGCTTTCAGGTTATATCGATATAGGACTCGTTTTACTGTGGATATAGATTCTTTTGTACCTGTTTCCTCCAGGATCTTCACAACGTCCTTTGTTGTTATTCTGGGATTGATTTGCACTTTTCCCACCAAAGTACGTTAATCTCTAGGAGACAAAACGCGTCTCCTTCCTGAGAGGTATGACTGCTGCATGGTCCCATGGTGTATATACTTGCATACTATTGTTTGTACAGATGAACGTGGTACGTTCAGGCCTTTTGAAATTGCTCCCAAGGATGAACCAGACTTGTGGAGGTCTACAATCTTTGCATCGGCAGGTATACCTCCAATTGACTCAAATTATGTCAATTAGCCTATCAGAGGCTTCTAAAGCCATGTCATCATTTTCTGTAATTTTCCAAGCTGTTTAAAGGCTCAGTCAACTTAGTGTATTTAAACTTTTGACCCACTGGAATTGTGATACAGTGAATTATAAGTGAAATAATCTGTCTGTAAACAATTGCTAGAAATATTACTTGTGTCATGCACAAAGTAGATGTCCTAACCAACGTACCAAAACTATAGTTTGTTTACAAGAAATTTGTGGAGTGATTGAAAAAAGAGTTTTAATGACTCCAACCTAAGTGTATGTAAACTTCCGACTTCAACTGTACATCCCTGCGCCGCCTTCTCCTATCGCCTCCACGCCATGGAAAGGAACTACAGTGTGAAGAATCGGGAGCTTCTCGTGGTGAAGATGGAGTTAGAGGAATGGAAGCACTGGCTGGAGGGGGCAGAACATCCGTTCATCGTGTGGAATGACCACAAGAACCTGGAGTATCTCCTCACCACCAAGCGCCTCAACTCCAGGCAGGCGAGATGGGCCTGCTGTTCCCACGGTTCAAATTCTCCCTCTCGTGCCGGCCGGGATCCAAGAATGTCAATCCGGAGGCACTGTCCCGCCGCTATAGCCCTACGACTACTACCGCGGAACCCGAAACCATCCTTCCCACCTCATGCCTGGCGATGGCATTCAGCTGGGTAATAGGGAAGCACCCATCTTCCCCATTATCCCCTGTGTACTTATACCTGTGTTTTCTGTTACCAGTTCATCTTGTTTGTCAAGCTTACCAGTGTTTGTCCTGTCAGCTCCTGTCTTTTCCCAGCCTCTCTTTTTCTGGCCCTCCTTGTTTTTGACCCTTGCTTGTCCAGACACTTAACCCGCCCGCCTCACCACTCTGCCTGCCCCTGACACTGACCCTGTCTGCCGTCCTGTACCTTTGCCCCTACCTGGATTTCTGACCTCTGCCTGACCTGACCCTGAGTCTGCCTGCAGTCCTGTACCTTTTCCTCTGTTGCTGTAATAAACATTGTTACTTGCATCTGGGTCTTACCTTTATCCTGATACTATCATGGTCAAACACACCAAGACAGTTGTGAAGAGGGCACGACAACATCTTTTCCTCTTCAGGAGACTGAAAAGTTTTGGCATGGGTCCCCAGATCCTTAAAAATCTCTACAGCTGCAACATCGAGAGCATTTTGACTGGTTGCATCACAGCCTGGTATGGCAACTGCTCATCTTCTGACCGTAAGGCGCTACAGAGGGTAGTGCGTACGGCCCAGTACATCACTGGGACCAAGCTTCCTGCCATCCAGGACCTATATTCTAGGCGGTGTCAGAGGAAGGCCTAAAAAATTGTCAAAGACTCCAGTCGCCCAAGTCATAGACTGTTCTCTCTGCTACCGCACGGCAAGCTGTACCAGAGCACAAAGTCTAGGACAAAAAGGCTCCTTAACAGCTTCTACCCCCAAGCCATAAGACTGCAGACAAATGTATCAAATGGCCACCCAGACTATTTACATTGACCCCCCCCCCCCCCTTTGTTTTTACACTGCTGTAACTCGCTGTTTATTGTCTATGCATAGTCACTTTACAAATTACCTCACTAACCTTTAGCCCCCGCACATTGATTCGGTATCGGTGCCTCGTTATCGTTATGTCATTTTCTTGTGGTACTTTTTAATCTGATTTGATTTTTAAATATTTTATTTAGTAAATATTTTCATAACTCTATTTCTTGAACGGCATTGTTGGGTAAGGTCTTGTAAGTAAGCATTTCACAAATTACATTTGACTTGATTGTCTCGTCTTGTGAAACAGTGGATTGAAAAATCTAGCTAGCTAAAGCATTTAATGCAAATTTAATGTACAATTTTGTAAGTGTGCCTTGCTGATATTTGCCATGCAATGCAGCTGAAGTAACGTAGCTAACTATTTTCTTGCTTATTGTGTACTGGGGGATAAAAATACCTGTATGCGTATGGATGTGTAGCTAGCTATGTAGCCGATCTGTGTATGGACCCTAAAAAGTTTGGTATAAATGTTAGTTCAGAATCTACCTATGAATCACAGCTATCATATCCGCTTGTATCTGCTTCAAAACAGTCTGAAGGGTATCAATGAAGGCTATGGATTGAGAGGAATATAATATAACTTTATTGTGCCAAGGATGCAAGTTGTATATCAAATCAAATGTATTTATATATCCCTTCTTACATCAGCTGATATCTCAAAGTGCTGTACAGAAACCCAGCCTAAAACCCCAAACAGCAAGCAATGCAGGTGTAGAAGCACGGTGGCTAGGAAAAACTCACAGAATGGGAAAAAGGTAAGAACAGAGGAGCATGGAAGACAGCATATGATTCATTAATTACAGTGCTACTAAACTTAATATTCTCTTATATTTACATAATAGTGTCTCTAGTGGTGTCTCCGAACAAGCCTTGGGCCCCCAGTTGTCCCGAAGGTTAACTTAAGAGTGGATGAGGTGGCGATGACGGGACTGGGGGTTGTCATCGTCTCTCACATCAAAACATACCTGCAGACGAGAAACAGATGGAGAGAGAGAGAGAATTTAAAAAAAAAACACTGTCAGTCATCATAATCATCAGAAGGTGAAATGCAAAACTAACCTTGGATCATTAACTCTGGGACTACTACATCTCTCTCTATTTCATTGTAATGCATCTCTTTAACTTCTCTGGGATATGTGGGACGCTAGCGCCACCTCGACAACAGCCAGTGAAATTGCAGGGCGCCAAATTCAAAACGACAGAAATCTCATAATTAAAATTCCTCAAACATACAAGTACTATACACCATTTTAAAGATACTCTTCTTGTTAATCCAGCCACAGTGTCTGATTTCAAAAAGGCTTTACGGTGAAAGCACACCATACGATTATGTTAGCTCAGCGCCTAGTCACAAAAAAACATACAGCCATTTTCCAGCCAAAGAGAGGAGTCACAAAAAGCAGAAATAGAGATACAATTACCTTTGATGATCTTCATCAGATGGCACTCATAGGACTTCATGTTACACAACACATGTATGTTTTGTTCGATGAAGTTCATATTTATATCCAAAAATCTCAGTTTACATTGGCGTGTTATGTTCAGTAATGTTTTGCCTACAAAACATCCGGTGGTATTGCAGAGAGCCACATAAATTTACAGAAATACTCATCATAAACTTTGATGAAAGATACAAGTGTTATGCATAGGATTATAGATAAACTTCTCCTTAATGCAACTGCTGTGTCAGATTTCAAAAAAGCTTCACCGCGAAGGCACACCTTGAGATAATCTGAGTACAGCGCTCAGCCACGAAAACAAGCCATACAGATACCCGCCATGTTGTGGAGTGAACAAAAGTCAGAAATAGTGTTATAAATATTCACTTACCTTTGATCTTCATCGGAATGTACTCCCAGGAATCCCAGTTCCACAATACATTTTCATTTTGTTTGATAAAGTTAATCTTTATGTCCAAATACCTCCATTTTGTTTGCGTGTTTAGTTCACTATTCCAAATGCACAAGGCGCGGGCACTGAGTCCAGACGAAAAGTCAAAAAAGTTCAAATTATATGCATATTCTAACTTTTGGGCCTGAGTAGCAGGCAGTTTACTCTGGGAACCTTATTCATCCAAGCTACTCAATACTGCCCCCAGATCCCAAAGAAGTTAATAATACTTCCTGTTGACCTGACAACGTGACCTCTCACGTCTGATCATGCTGTGCCCTCCATGTGTCAGCCAGTTCAGATACGGGAGGGGTTCACCGGCACAGCTGATATAACCTAGAGGATTTAGGGAGAAGGGGGAGAGGGAGGAAGTGAAGGAGAGAGTCTGTTATTGAGAAAATAAGGTAGTTACAGTGCATTGCAAAAGTATTCACCCCTTGGCATTTTTCCTATATTGTTTCATTACAACCTGTAATATAAATTGATTTTTATTTGGATTTCATGTAATGGGCATACACAAAATAGTCCAAATTTGTGAAGTGAAAAAAATTACTTGTTTCAAACAATTCAACAAAATAAAAAACTGAAAAGTGGAGCGTGGATATGTATTCACCCCTTTGCTATGAAGCCCCTAAATAAGATCTGGTTCAACCAATTACCTTCAGACGTCACATAAGTAGTTAAATAAAGTGTGCAATCTAAGTGTCACATGATCTCAGTATATATACACCTGTTCTGAAAGGCCCCAGAGTCTGCAACACCACTTAGCAAGGGGCACCACCAAGGAAGCGACACTATGAAGACCAAGGAGCTCTACAAACAGGTCAGGGACAAAGTTGTGGAGAAGTATAGGTCAGGGTTGGGTTATAAAAAATATCCAAAACTTTGAACATCCCACGAAGCACCATTAAACCCATTATTAAAAAATGAAAATAATTTGGCACCACAACAAAATTGCCAAGAGAGGGCCGCCAACCAAAACTCACAGACCAGGCAAGGAGGGTATTAATCAGAGAGGCAACAGAGACCAAAGATAACCCTGAAGGAGCTGCAAAGCTCCACAGCGGAGATTGGAGTATCTGTCCCTAGGACCACTTTTAGCCTTACACTCCACAGAGCTGGGCTTTACGGAAGAGTGGTGTCACGTCCTGACCAGTAAAGGGGCTGTTTGTTATTGTAGTTTGGTCAGGGCGTGGCAGGGGGTGTTTGTTTAGGGTGTTTCGGGGTTTTTTGGGTGATGTTCTATGTTAGTGTATTTCTATGTTATTTCAAGTTGGTCTATCTCTATGTGGTGTTTATTGGGTTGACCTTCAATTGGAGGCAGCTGCTTCTCGTTGCCTCTGATTGAAGGTCCTATTTATAGGGGTGTTTGTTCTATGGGGGTTTGTGGGTAGTTATTTCCTGGTTTAGTGTTTGTTGCACCTGACGGGACTGTTTGGAGTCGTTTGTTTATGTATACGTGTTTATTTTGTTTTTCCTTCTTCAAATAAAAAAGAAGATGAGTATACATTTTCCCGCTGCGTTTTGGTCCACTCCTTACAACAATCGTGACAAGTGGCCAGAAAAAGCCATTGCTTAAAGAACAAAATAAGAAAACACGTTGGGATGTTCGCCAAAAGGGATGTGGGAGACTCACCAAACAAATGGAAGGTACTCTGGTCAGATGAGACTAAAATGTAGCTTTTTGGCCATCAAGGAAAACGCTATGTCTGGCGCAAACCCAACACCTCTCATCACCCCGAGAACACCATCCCAACAGTGAAGCATGGTGGTTGCAGCATCATGCTGTGGGGATCCTTTTCATCGGCAGGTACTGGTGAACTGGTCAGAATTGAAGGAATGATGGATGGCGCTTAATACAGGGAAATTCTTGAGGGAAACCTGTTTCAGTCCTCCAGAGATTTGAGACTGGGACGGAGGTTCACCTTCCAATAGGGCAATAACCCTAAGCATACTGCTAAAGCAACACTCCAGTGGTTTAAGGGGAAACATTTAAATGTCTTAGAATGGCCTAGTCGAAGCCCAGACCTCGATCCAATTGAGAATCTGTGGTATGACTTAAAGATTGCTGTACACCAGCAGAATCCATTCAACTTGAAGGAGCTGGAGCAGTTTTGCCTTGAAGAATGGGCAAAAATCCCAATGGCTAGATGTGCCAAGCTTATAGAGACATACCCCAAGAGACTTGCAGCTGTAATTGCTGCAAAAAGTGGCTCTAAAGTATTGACTTTGCGGGGGTGAATAGTTATACACGCTCAAGTTTTCCGTTTTTTTGGCTTATTTGTTTGTTTCACAAGAAAAAATATTTTGCATCTTCAAAGTGGTAGGCATGTTGTGTAAATCAAATGATACAAACTCCTGTCACGCTCGTGATAATGGACGGACCAAGGCACAGCGTGATTTGAGTTCCACATCCTTTTATTATCCCACCCCTGGTACACCCTATCAACAACAGGTGAAATATCAAGAGCGCCAAATTTGAAAACAATTCAATGTCATAATTCAAATTTCTCAAACATACAACTATCTTACACCCTTTGAAAGATAAACATCTCCTTAATCTAACCACGTTGTCCGATTTCAAAAAGGCTTTACAGCGAAAGCATAAAGTTAGATTATGTTAGGAGAGTACATTGACAATAGCTGTGTGTAATGTTTTGTCAATTCAAAGACTGGCGTCACCAAAAGCAGAAAACCAGCTAAAATTATGCACTAACCTTTGACAATCTCCATCAGATGACACTCCTAGGACATTATGTTAGACAATACATGCATTTTTTGTTCTATCAAGTTCATATTTATATCCAAAAACAGCGTTTTACTATGGCGTCGATGTTGAGGAAATCGTTTCCCTCCAATAACCGCCAGTCAATCAGCACAACAAATTAAATAATTACTATTCGAAAACATTGGTAAAATATTATATTGTCATTCAAAGAATTATAGATTTACATCTCTTGAACGCAACCGGATTGCCAGATTTAAAAATAACCTTACTGGGAAATCACACTTTGCAATAATCTGAGCACTGCCCCCAGAAAAATACACTTTGCGATACAGACTAACCGCCATGTTGGAGAGATCTAAAATCGAAAATACTATGTAAATAATCCATTACCTTTGATTCTCTTCATCAGATGTCACTTCCAGGAATCCCAGGTCCATAACAAATGTAGTTTTGTTCGAAAAAAGCTCATCATTTATGTCCAAAAAGCTCCGTGTTGTTAGCACATGATCTATGCCCGCCGGACTTCTCTTCATGAACGAGGGGAAAAAATATATTTACGTTCGTTCAAACATGTCAAACGTTGTATAGCATAAATCATTAGTGCCTTTTTTAACCAGAACATGAATAATATTCAAGGCGGACGATTGCATTCTCTTTTAAAACGTATTGGAACGAGAGTACCCAACATGAACTCGCGCGCCAGAGTCTAATCGGCCACCACCGTTCCAAGGCTCTTGTTCGGTCAGATCTCACAGTATAAGACTCAAAACACTTTGTAAAGACTGGTGACATCTAGTGGAAGCCATAGGAAGTGCTCAACAATTAATAAGCCCCTGTGTGTTTCAATGGCATAGGCTTAAAGGTAATTCAACACATCAGGTATCCACTTCCTGTCAGAATTTGTCTCAGGGTTTTGACTGCCATATGAGTTCTGTTATACTTACAGACACCATTCAAACAGTTTTAGAAAATTCAGAGTGTTTTCTATCCAAACCTGAACAATAATATGCATATTCTAGCTTCTGAGTTGGTGTAGGAGGCAGTTAAAAATGGGCACATATTTTTTTCAAAATTCTCAATACTGCCCCCTAGCCCCAGCAGGTTTTAAGTGAAAACTTCTCAACAAAACAATAAACAAGCAACGAAACGTGACTTACGTGGTGCAACAAGCACAGACAATATCCCACAAAAGCAGGTGGGAACAGGGACACCTTAAGTATGATCCCCAATTAGAGACAACGATAATCAGCTGCCTCCAATTGGGAACCATACTCAATCCCAAACATAGAAATGAATCGACTAGAACACCCCCTAGTCATGCCTTGACCTACAACACCATAGAGAACCAAGGGCTCTCTATGGTCAGGGTGTGACAACTCCCCAAAAATCAATTTTAAATCCAGGTTGTAAGGCAACAAAATGGGGAAAATGCCGAGGGGGTTGAATACTTTCGCAAGCCACTGTAAAGAGACAGTGTTCAACAGGAATCTGTGTGTTGCCTCACCTGGTGTCTAAGTGGCTGCAGAGTACTTTTTATTCTGAAACATATGCACAGACACACGAAGACAAACAATATAGCGTAGTTATATAAATAATGTATTGTCTTACTATTTTCCATGGTTGGTCCTCTTGCCTATTCGTTGAAGGGGGAAGGAGCCATAGTTATACACCTGAGCCTGCTGACTGCACAACACAATCCATCAATCAGATTGATACACAAGTGTGTAGGTGTGGGTTAAAGGGTGTCTAATTGTTCTACATTTTTTCAATATGGGTGAGTCTTAAAAGAGCCTGTTTTGTTATTGTACAGACACCCCTTACCTAAACAGCACCCTCACCTGAGAAGTAGAAATCAAAGGGAGAGAAACTAGGAATTGAATAACTGCAGTTGACAGTAAATGGAAGAATACTCTTATTGCAATGTGGATGGCTCTTAAAAGAGCCTTTGGTTGTGCATAGTGCAGTCTATGGTGTTGCCAGGGAACAGCACCCTCTTCAAAGAAGCAGGAGGTGAACATCTCCTGCACATGGTTTGCCTCCCGTGCTGTGCTGTTGGCACCCATCCTTGAAACATCCTGCAGAGCAGCAGACCTCTCCTCTGGCACACGGTGGCGAGCTGCAGATCCCCTCCTGGTCCTCGTGTCCATCTTCATGAAGTTATGCAGGACACAGGTAGCCTTCACACACACGTCTGAATTCCAGAGGCAGGTGGCCCAGGTCACCCAACCGTGCAGTGCCCTACACGGTAACTGTAGGCAAACATTTTGAAGTTGAAAGGTATCTGTAGGAATATGGAAGATAATGTCATTATTAGACTTTTACATAATCAGGTCATTGTGGATTACTAAAGTATAATATATCTTATAACAAATCATGATGACAATGGATAGATAAATGCTTGTGCACACACATGCATGTGTAGCATGTGTAGCATGTGACAACAGCAGGATCATATCAAGGATAGCATCACAAATGAATACATAAATACAGCTTGATGCTTGATGATGAGTTGATCATTTGAAATCAGTTGTGTAGTGCTAATGCAAAAACAAAAATGTGCACCCTTTGACTCCCAAGGACAACGACTGAGAACCACTGCTCTTCAGCTTGGGGCCGCAGGTAGCCTAGTGGTTAGAGTGTTGGGCCAGTAACCAAAATGTTCCTGGATTGAATCGCTGAGCTGACAAGGTGCAAATCTGCTGTTCTGCCTCTGAACAAGGCAGTTAACCCATTGTTCCCCAGTAGGCTGTCATTGTAAATAAGAATTTGTTCTTAACTAATTTGCCTAGTTAAAACAGTTTTTTAAATCATTGGGACCGTTTCATCTGCAGACAGGCTTTCACAGCTCTCTGTATCTGAGGCGAGAAAACATTACAAGAAACAGACTTCATTATACAGAATTGAATATTATGTTACTATTATATCTGTCCTCATTTCTAGGGACTGGAACTACATAAAAGTACCTGTCCTATTCAAAATAGCCTACTCTCTCCCTTCTTTGGCAGTTGGGGCTGCAATACTTTCACCCTCCTCCATGGCTGTTAACTAGGCACCTACAAATGCATTTTGAGTTTGTTTTTTACAATGATTTATACATCAAGATAGCTAGCTAATATGAAGTTAGGTAGCTGGTGATATTTGATTCACTTAGCTAGCTATTCAGTATGTAAAGTTGGCTAAATAGTTATCTAGCTACATTAGCAGCTCATTTGAGTTAGCCTGCACTGTAGGTAGTTGGCTAATAATACATTGTTTTTTTTAACATTTTCAAAATGTATTTACTTACTTGAATAGGTTCTCCCAGCCATGTGGACAATTGGAAAAAGGGCAGCAAAGTTTCACCAGAGTGGTTTAGAAGATATTACTATTTACCTATGAATAAATTAATGTAATGGAGATTGGATTAAACTATTTACAGATTTAATAACCAGACCTCCATACAAATTTGCTATGCTGAATTCTTGATGCACAACCAAACCGCTGCTATATGCTGCCAGCACGGCAATTTACCGCATGCTAGTATACTGTACACGAGCCGTAAAACATGAGCAGTGTTGTGTACTGACTGTGCACTAGAGGGCTGCAATCCCAGGGATACCTGGTCCGGACAGAGATCATTGCGGCGCGATCGGCATTTGTCGTGCTGCGGGTGGTCAGACAGACCACAGATTATGTGGAAATGGTCCTGTTTCTGCTTTGTATGCATTAGTCTACCTATTGTATTAAAAGCACTTTTTTTTCATTATTCACACACTGCTTCAACTTCAGTAGCCTACTTCCCCTAGTTGGACGTGAGAGTTCAAGTGCGCCTACTATGTGTGGTCTCATTGAAACAGAGTAGGCTGCAGGTAGCCTAGCGGTTAAGAGTGTTGGGCCAGTAATACCAAGGTTGTTGGTTTGAATCCCTGAGTTTACTACAGTAGGTGAAACATCTGTCGATGTGCCCTTGAGCAATGCACTTGCTATAACTGTAAATTGCTCTGGATAAGAGTGTCTGCTAAATGACTAAAATGTCAAAAAATGCATACATGAGTTGAGAATCACGTGGAAGTTAACATAAATATGATTAGATTGTAGTTTACTACAGTGTCTGTAAATAAATAGGTTATTGATAGTGGAGGGTGCTCAACCAACGTGAGTCGAAGTACAATCCAAAAATGTAATCATCATTGAAAAGGCACAATGCGTGCATAGGTTACTATGATGAGCGAGCATAGCACCTTTTCATTTTCAAAAAGTATTGATTTCCCATTTATTTGTCTCTGCCTGCAAATCGTCCTCTTAAAATATATGCTACATTCTATGACCCTATGCAAAATGTAGCAAGTATCGCGGTCATATTCTTGCTGCTTCAAGTTCAGTAGCCATACCTGCGAGATCAGGTGTGCGTGTGGTCTCAATTAAATAGAGTAGGCTATAGCCTCTTTCCAAGGCAATGTACTTCCTAAATAGGTTACTACATTGCCTAGAAATAGGCCTAAATATTGATCACCCATATTTCTCCGTCTGAAAATCTTCCCACTCCTAAAAGGTAGGCTAGAAAAATAGCAAGTCTCTCCTACTCTGCTCTATTCAAACTACATCCAGCATATTTTCTGATATTGCCCAGTAATACAGATAGCCTAATATAAAGGCCTTGTGAGAATCTCTGGTAATTTAAACTATTTAAGTTATTTTTGCGCATTTGATATTGCCTATAGGGCGCAAAATTGCTGGGACCATGGCTGGCAAGTGAGCTTTGTCACATATGTCTAAAATAACATTGCAGGATTGTGGTTGGGTTTGGGACCAGTTCTTGTTGTAGGGAGTTGGACAGAAAGCCAGAGGGTGCTGGGAAAATCTGCAGATGGGGAAGGGAGGAGGATGAAGAAATCAGTCCAACACAGACCTCTACTGTGCCCCATGACAGTGAAGCTTGTAACGTTGGAGCTGTTTATTACTGTGTCAGTGTGAAAAGCAGGGAATTAGCAAGGGAAACTGACAGATCAATAAAGTTGCATTACCATACTGACCAATAATACACACATTGCACTAAAAATAGTCAGAATATCAATCTTCAATCATTTGGCTGATGGTTTCATATTTTGATTCAGGTCTAGTGTGATTGAGGCAAAAATAATAGCTAACGTTAGCCAACTTCTGGCCTGCTCTCTCTCTAACAGTACATCAACTGGTGAAAGCTAGCCAAGTTCATTTACTTCTGTTGAAATGGAACAAAACAAAGGCTACAAAACATTTCCATATGAACTACTGCTGTTAGATAGTAACAATAGCCACCTCATATTGCTATCTTACAGAAAGGCTAGGCCTGGCTGTGGTAGCTACTAGTTAGCATAGCTAATTAATTCACCTCAGCCGAGAGAGGATGAAACATTAGCTAACATACTAGTTCAGCACTGCGAATAAACACTAGTTTAGTTTTTTTTCGGTTAAGTTAAACAGCAGTTACCTTGCCGACTACATCAGTCAAAGAGTAGCCAGTTTCTGCTCTGCTTGCCTGTACAACTCGGTGAAAGAGCATAACACATACACTCTAAACTATGCTCAACCCTTCCAGGCTGGTCCAGCCAGCCTTCCAGAAGCTTTGTCTTCACAGTCTGTCAGCCCGCTCTGGGGTGTCCATGTGGTCCTAAATCCAGCCGACTGTACACACCCATGTTCCTTAAGCACACCAATGCCACTTTTTGTATCACATTGCAATGATTAAACTGGGAGGGACAAAAATGCAACTTCATAATGTGGGGGGATATGACCCCCCGTCCCCAGTGAAAGTTGTGCCCCTGGGGCCAAGTACAATAAACCACAATACCTCTCAAAAAAATTATTAAACTAGATAGCAATGAAGCCACAATAGAACTAAGGAAAGGTGTGTAATAATATCAAAGCAAAAACAAACAATAATGGGGAAATAGTAAATAGATTTAATGGGAAAATCAAAAAGGCTTGATACAGTTATTTAAACCAAAATAAATGGAGAAGCAGGGGATAGTGACTCAAGTAATGTTATCTGGTATCAATAAAGGCCAATGTCTATTCACAACAATTCAGGCTTTTAATGGTCTTTCTAGTAAGTGCAAGTGGGGGGACATTCAAATAGTTCAGATGTGAGCTGGGAGTGTTCAGGCAGAAAAGTCGCTTTAATCCACAATGACTTTGTTGAGTGTGATCGAAAGGAATTTGCCGTGGTTGTGAGACTATACTGGTGCGGATTGAAAGAGGGGAAGGCTACTTAATTTAGGAAAGGGTAAACGTGCATTAACGAGTGTGTAGCACAAAGTTGTAGAGAATCTTGGCCGACAGTGCGATCAGGTGAAATGTTGGAAATGAACTATAGAGAGGTACTTAGCTTTGGGAAGGGTGACGAGTTTGCCATTCCAATTTCCATGAAGGCCTTCTTGCAATGGAAATGAATTGGTATGCTCCAGCAACAGCACGCGTTCTCCTCAGTCGACGGCGTGCAGCTTCTGGCGTTCACCTTAAATAAAGAACAGGTGCAAGCAAGTCCCAGGTCCAAGTCAGTGACACGTCAATTAAAGGGGAAGTTCACCCAAAACACTCCTGGGCCCTTTAAAACACTTTCCTTGTTGTTTGTCAGTAACCCAGACAGTTTTTAGGTCCATTGCTTGAGTATTTAGATGCGGGTAATAAGCTGATTCTACCCCCGTCTTCCCCATAGAAACCCCATGCAACATCAAAGTCCATCATAAATACCTCCCAAACACACCGCTCTGACCTCTCATGACTGCAATACTTTTCCTGCAAATTTATGTCAGTAGGAAAGATTGAACCACTATTTTGTTATTTTCATATTGAAATCCTGGAAGTAGATTAATGCGCGCAATGGAATCGTGACCCGGGCGTGGTTTAAGGATGCAAAGAATAATTTTTTTTTCTCACTCCCTCACCATATTTGCTGCCCTTGTCAAATTTAATTACAATCGAGAATGAAGAGGAAATTGGTGACCTGCGTTATTTCCAGAATGGTACTGTTGTGCCATATCGGTTTGAGCCGGAGTATACTGAGGCACGGTTGTTCCATTTGTTTACTGTTCGAGAGAAAAGAACTAGAGAGAGACAGGGACGAGCAGATGTGGAGGAAACACAGGCTCTTCCCAGAATGCACGGTGACTGGTGGTGCAGTTGTGGGAGATGCCTACCTCTACCAACAGACAGTGAATGTCTTGGCTGTCAAGAATGGGACCAGCTTATTCCGATAACGGTGGTAGAACATGGCGTGTGTGTAACACTCTGATTTCTTGTCTCTCATCAATCCTGGTGTGTTGGAAACTTTCTTCAGAATTCCGAGGATCAACTGGAAACAACTTGCAATTGCCAGTCTAGCTTTTATACCAATCATTTCCTAACTAGCCAGTAAACCCATACACAAAAGGAAGAAAAAGTGCCTCAAACTTGACCACTAAACCTTTGAACAATGAGTTAGCTATACATTCTTCAAATATACAAGACCAAGAGAGCCATCAATAGTATTGAGGCAGGTAGCCTTTCGGTTAAAGTTTTGGGCCAGTAACCGGAAGGTTGCTGGTTCTAATCACCTAGCAGATAAGAGAGAAAAATCTGTCTATGTACCAATGAGTAAAGCCATTAATCCTAACTGCTCCTGTTAGTTGTTCTGGATAAAAGCGTCTGCTAAATTACCTAAATATAAATGTATTGTCCTACCATCAATACGGCTTATAAATGAATATGCTTAATGATCCCTGAGCCTGTTTTAGTTTATGTTGTATAGGCCTAGGCCTATTTATTTTCTTGATTGTTGCATATATTTTCTGTCTCTCTAGACAATACAGACTGATCTCTTATCGGATCACCCTGGAGTGAATGCTGAGAGGCAAACATCTAGGTCGAGGCCAACGACGGGTATTCTGTCTCTGTGGTGGCAACAATTACATCTAACTACCCTGACCCCAACAGCAGCAACATTGGATTCCAGGAAGTTGAGAAGGTGCATAGCGTCTTATACGAATAACATTTTCAAGAAATAACATTGTAGTTAAAACATTTTAATAAACATATTACTGTTATTATAAAACAACAATTACTGAGTTACTATGCCTTTCACACTGTCATTCAGCATTAGTTAGACCAGGGATTTACAACATGTTCCTGGTGAGCAACCGTCCAACAGGTGAGCTTGATTAGGGTTGGGTTGGATTGAAAACCAATAGGACGGTAGCTCTCTAGGTACAAGGGTTGAGAACCGTGGGGTTATGAAAAACCTGTGGTGGAAAAAGTACCCAATTGTCATACTTGAGTAAAAGTAACGATACTTTAATAGAAAATGACTCAAGTAAAAGTGACCCAGTAAAATACTACTTGAGTAAAAGTCTAAAAGTATTTGGTTTTAAATATACTTAAGTATCAAAAGTAAAATTATACATCAATTCAAATTCCTTATATTAATAAGCAAGCCAGACGGCACCAAATTCACGGATAGCCAGGGGCAGACTCCAACACTCGCACATCATTTACAAATTACGCATATAAGTTTAGAGTCTGCCAGATCAGAGGCATGACCAGGGATGTTCTCTTGATTAGGGTGTGAATTTCACAATTTTCCTGTCCTGCCAAGCATTCAAAATGTAACAAATACTTTTTAGAGTCAGGGAAAATGTATGGAGTGAAAAGTAAAAGTAAAAGTTGTCAAAAATATAAATAGTAAATTAAAGTACAGATACCATAATAAACTACTTAAATAGTACTTTCAAGTATTTTTACTTAAATACTTTACACCACTGTGTAAAACACAGGAAAGACCCGAATTGCATACTCTTTGCATCCTCTCTCCTTCTCAAAACACATTGGATGAGAAAGCCAGAGCTCATCCAATGTGTTCTGAGAAGGAGACGAGGAGAGAGGATACAAGGAGTATGCAATTGAGATCTTCCCACAGAATCCTACTCATTACTCCGTGTGCTGGCTCACAACTGGGATGCAGCCCGGTTCCAAAATGTCACCCGGGCAAGATTAATCGAATCCCCTCATTGATTAGAACGGGTGTTCCCATTCAAGACAATGATGGCATAATGGGTAGACTGCCGGCCATTGCGAGTTTACCCATAGGAGCAAAGCAATAAGTAAAAGCAGGAAGTGTACCCATCAATTTGTATTGTGATTTGTTGAATCAACTCAACTGACATTAAAAAAAATACATTCCATTTCTTGAGCCACATCAGTTAACATCATTTGAATGAACATTCTACATTACCATGTAAATTATTGCATCACGCGCTCTAAGACGTAACGACGCGCCAAGTCTGAAATCAACAGGGCCCTACCCCAAAGCCATAGGACTGCTAAACAGCTAACAAAATAGCTACCTGGACTATCTGCATTCACCAGTTTTGCACAAACTTTAACTAATCACATATGCTGTTACTGTTTATTTTCTGTCACTTTATTCCTAGTCATACAGTACCAGTCAAAAGTTTGGACACACCTACTCATTCTAGGGTTTTTCTTTATTTTTACTATTTTCTACATTGTAGAATAATAGTGAAGACATCAAAACTATGAAATAACCAAAAAAGTGTTAAACATATTTTACATTTGAGATTCTTCAAATAGCCACCCTTTGCCTTGTTGACAGCATTCCACACTCGTGGCATTCTCTAAATAGGTCAGGAACCAGACAGAGAGCCTAAGAAGGAATGAAAATTAATGATTTAGGTTATATTATTTTAATTCTTTAAGGCTATAGCCTACAAATAAATATTTTGTGAAGCATTATGAGTGCGACACAATAGTCTGGTAGTGTCACATCTTGACCATAGAAAGCTTTTATTTTTCTATGGTAGAGTAGGTCAGGGTGTGACAGAGGGTTTTGTCTAGTTTATTTATGTCTATGTTGGATCTAGTTTCTTTTTTCTATGTTGGGGTTTTGTCTAGTTTGTGTATTTCTATGTGGGGTTCTAGTTGTTGTATTTCTATGTTTTTTGGGGGATGATCTCCAATTAGAGGCAGCTGGTCATTGTTGTTTCTAATTGGGGATCATATTTAAGTTGTTGTTTCTCCCACTAGGAGTTGTGGGAGATTATTTTGAGTAAGTGTATGTTGCACCTCTCCATCACGGTTTGTTGTTTTGTTCATTAGTTTATTTGTATGTCTTGCATAGTTTCACAGTTATATTAAAATGTGGAACGATACACATGCTGCGCTTTGGTCCCATTCTTCAGACAGCCGTGACAATCTCCCACCACCATAGGACATGGGAGGAAATCCTGGACGGGAAAGGACCCTGGAGGCAGGCCGGGGAGTATCGCCGTCCGAAGGAGGAGATTAAAGCAGCGAGAGCAGAGCGGCGACGATACGAGGAACTGGCACGGCAACGACGGAAGCACGAGAGGCAGCCCCAGTAAAAAAAAATTGGGGGGGGGGGCACACGGGTTGGTCGGCGAAGACTGAGAGTGAAGAGGAATATTGGGATTGACTGAGCGAGGAGTACTGTGAGATAGTGGAGGGGGGTGATGAGAGAGAGCTGTTGGTTTGGCATAGTATGTACGGCATTTTCCCTGAGGAGCATGTTAGCCGTCAGATGAGTCAGCTCCCCGTACTCATCCCAAGAAGTGTGTTAAAGTTCTGGTACAAATGAGGCCGGCTATACACACCATGTCTCCAGTGCGCATTCACAGCCCAGTACGTCCTGTGCCAACTCTCCGTACTCACCGTGGGGAGCGTGTGACCTGTCAGGCACCATGTTTTGCGGTGATACGCACGGTGTCTCCAGTGCGCATTCACAGCCCAGTGCGTTCTGTGCCAGCGCCCCGTACTTGCCGGGCTAAAGTGAGCATCCAGCCAGGACAGATTGTGCCAGCCCTACGCTCCAGACCTCCAGTGCGCCTCCACAGCCCAGTACGCCCTGTTCCTGCTCCTCACACTCGCCCTGAAGTGCGTGTCACCAATCTGGGTCCACCTGTCCCGGCTCCACGCACTAGGCCTTCAGTGAGTCTCTCCAGTCCGGTGTGTCCTGTTCCTGCTCCCCGCACTCGCCCTGAGGTGCGTGTTACCAGTCTGGCGCCACCTGTACCAGCCCCACGCATCAGGCCTCCAGCGCGCCTGCCCAGTCTGGTGAGTCCTGTTCCTGCTCCATGCACTCGCCCTGAGGTGCGTGTTACCAGTCTGGCGCCACCTGTGCCAGCCCCACGCATCAGGCCTCCAGTGCACCTGCCCTGTCCGGTGTGTCCTGTTCCACGCACTCGCCCTGAGGTGCGCGTTACCAGTCTGGCGCCACCTGTGCCAGCCCCACGCATCAGGCCTCCAGTGCCTCCAGCCTCCAGCGACTTCCCGCAGTCCGGTGTCTCCAGCGACGTCCCGCAGTCCGGAGTCTCCAGCGACGTCCCGCAGTCCGGAGTCTCCAGCGACGTCCCGCAGTCCGGAGTCTCCAGCGACGTCCCGCAGTCCAGAGTCTCCAGCGACGTCCCGCAGTCCAGAGTCTCCAGCGATGTCCCACAGTCCGGAGTCTCCAGCGGCGGTCTGCAGTCCAGAGCCTCCGGCGATGATCCACGGTCTGGTTACACGAAAGCGGTGGCGGATAAGCAGGATGTGAGGGTTCTTCGTCCCGCACCAGAACCGCCTCCGATGCAGGAGGATCCGCAGGATGTGAATGTTCTTCGTCCTGCACCAGAGCCGCCACCGACATTAGACACCCACCCGAGCCCTCCCTGTTTTGTTTTTGTTGTTGTTTGGGGTTGTGCGTTCGGAGTCCGCACCTTTGGGGGGGGGGGGGGGGGCTACTGTCACGTCCTTACCATAGAAAGCTTTTATTTAGGTCAGTAGTAGGTCAGGGTGTGACAGAGGGTTTTGTCTAGTTTATTTATGTCTGTTGGTTCTAGTTTCTTTTTTCTATGTTGGGGTTTTGTCTAGTTTATGAATTTCTATGTGGGGTTCTAGTTGTATTTCTATGTTGTTTTTTTGGGATGATATCCAATTAGAGGCAGCTGGTCATTGTTGTCTCTAATTGGGGATCATATTTAAGGTAGGTAACATTAAAAGCTAACTAGTAGCCTAGTTAACTAACAAATAACAAAATTGCCTTTTCTTCATGATTTTTTTTTACCACATATTAAGTCTCAAGGTGCTAGCTAACGCTTACGTGTATTTTGTATTTGGTTAATATAACCTCTCTGGGCTAGGTGGGACGAAATCGTCCCACCTACGCAACAGCCAGTGTAATCCCGTGGCGCGATTTTCAAATACCTTAGAAATGCTATTACTTCAATTTCTCAAACATATGACTATTTTACACCATTTTAAAGACAAGACTCTCGTTAATCTAACCACACTGTCCGATTTCAAAAAGGCTTTACAACGAAAGCAAAACATTAGATTATGTCAGCAGAGTACCCAGCCAGAAATAATCAGACACCCATTTTTCAAGCTAGCATATAATGTCACAAAAACCCAGAAGACAGCTAAATGCAGCACTAACCTTTGATGATCTTCATCAGATGACACACCTAGGACATTATGTTATACAATACATGCATGTTTTGTTCAATCAAGTTCATATTTATATCAAAAACCAGCTTTTTACATTAGCATGTGACGTTCAGAACTAGCATACCCCCCGCAAACCTCCGGTGAATTTACTAAATTACTCACGATAAACGTTCACAAAAAATATAACAATTATTTTAAGAATTATAGATACAGAACTCCTTTGTGCAAATCGAGGTGTCCGATTTTAAAATAGCTTTTCGGTGAAAGCACATTTTGCAATATTCTGAGTACATAGCCCAGCCATCACGTCTACCTATTTAGACACCCACCAAGTTTAGCCCTGACCAAACTCCGATTTACTATTACAAAAGTTTGATTACCTTTGGTGTTCTTCGTCAGAATGCACTCCCAGGACTGCTACTTCAATAACAAATGTTGGTTTGGTCCAAAATAATCCATCGTTATATCCAAATAGCGGCGTTTGTTCGTGCGTTCTAGACACTATCCGAAGTGTAAATAAGGGTCACGAGCATGGCGCATTTCGTGACAAAAAAATTCTAAATATTCCATTACCGTACTTCGAAGCATGTCAACCG
Source organism: Salmo salar (assembly GCF_965601325.2). NCBI lineage: Eukaryota > Metazoa > Chordata > Actinopteri > Salmoniformes > Salmonidae > Salmo > Salmo salar. The sequence continues at coordinate 19,509,796 of NC_138304.1, forward strand.
CTGTTTAAAATCCATTTTTATGCCATTTTTCTCGTAAAAAAGCGATAATATTTTGACCGGGAATCTGCGTTTAGGTAAACAGACAAAAGAAAACAAAGCATGAGGTCGACTCGGGCACGCGCCTGAGTCTCACAGTACTGTAACCAGCCACTACCCAAACGCGCTACTTTTTTTCAGCCAGAGCCTGCAAAGCCACGATTCAGCTTTTTGCCGCCTTCTGAGAGCCCATGGGAGCCGTACGAAGTGTCACGTAACAGCAGAGATCCTCTGTAATGGATAGAGATAATCAAGAAGGGCAAGAAATTGTCAGACAGGGCACTTCCTGCATGGAATCTTCTCAGGTTTTGGCCTACCAAATGAGTTCTGTTATACTCACAGACACCATTCAAACAGTTTTAGAAACTTTGGAGTGTTTTCTATCCAAAGCTAATAATTAAAATGCATATTCTAGTTTCTGGGCAGGAGTAGTAACCAGATTAAATCGGGTACGTTTTTTATCCGGCCGTGTCAATACTGCCCCCTAGCCCTAACAGGTTATGATATCCAGTGGAACAACCACTTTACAATAGTACATCTATATCTTTTTTTGGGGGGGTGTTTCAGGTGTCTACGGAAGGTGGTGATTGACTCCCCTGTCATGGCGTCGTGAGGGAGCTTCTTCCACCATTGGGGTGCCAGAGCAGCGAACAGTTTTGACTGGGCTGAGCGGGAACTGTGCTTCCGCAGAGGTAGGGGGTCCAGCAGACCAGAGGTGGATGAACACAGTGTTCTTGTTTGGGTGTAGGGCCTGATCAGAGCCTGAAGGTACGGAGGTGCCGTTCCCCTCACAGCTCCGTAGGCAAGCACCATGGTCTTGTAGCAGATGCAAGCTTCAACTGGAAGCCAGTGGAGTGTGCGGAGGAGCGGGGTGACATGAGAGAACTTGGGAAGGTTGAACACCAGACGGGCTGTGGCGTTCTGGATGAGTTGTAGGGGTTTAATGGCACAGACAGGGAGCCCCGCAAACAGGGAGTTGCAGTAATCCAGACGGGAGATGACAAGTGCCTGGATTAGGACCTGCGCCGCTTCCTGTGTAAGGCAGGGTCGTACTCTGCGAATGTTGTAGAGCATGAACCTACAGGATCGGGTCACCGCCTTGATGTTAGCGGAGAACGACAGGGTGTTGTCCAGGGTGGAGAGGAGGATCTGATGGTTCACAGTATCAAAGGCAGCAGATAGGTCTAGAAGGATGAGAGCAGAGGAGAGAGAGTTAGCTTTAGCAGTGCGGAGAGCCTCCGTGACACAGAGAAGAGCAGTCTCAGTTGAATGACCAGCCTTGAAACCTGACTGATTTGGATCAAGAAGGTCATTCTGCGAGAGATAGCAGGAGACGTGGCCAAGGACGGCACGTTCACGAGTTTTGGAGAGAAAAGAAAGAAGGGATACTGGTCTGTAGTTGTTGCCATCGGAGGGATCGAGTGTAGGTTTTTTGAGAAGGGGTGCAACTCTCGCTCTCTTAAAGACGGAAGGGACGTAGCCAGCGGTCAAGGATGAGTTGATGAGCGAGGTGAGGTAAGGGAGAAGGTCTCCGGAAATGGTCTGGAGAAGAGAGGAGGGGATAGGGTCAAGCGGGCAGGTTGTTGGGCGGCCGGCTGTCACAAGACGCAAGATTTCATCTGGGGAGAGGGGATAAAGAGGTCAAAGCATAGGGTAGGGAAATGTGAGCAGGACCAGCGGTGTTGTTTGACTTAACAAACGAGGATCGGATGTCGTCGACCTTCTTTTCAAAATGGTTGACAAAGTCATCCGCAGAGAGGGAGGAGGGGGGGGGAGGGAGAGGAGGATTCAGGAGGGAGGAGAAGGTGGCAAAGAGCTTCCTAGGGTTAGAGGCAGATGCTTGGAAGTTAGAGTGGTAGAAAGTGGCTTTAGCAGCAGAAACAGAGGAGGAAAATGTAGAGAGGGAGTGAAAAGATGCCAGGTCCGCAGGGAGGCTAGTTTTCCTCAATTTCCGCTCGGCACATTCCCAGTGGGTCAGAAGTTTACATACACTCAATTACTATTTAATAGCATTGCCTTTAAATTGTTTAATTTGGGTCAAACATTTTGGGTAGCCTTCCACATGCTTCCCACAATAAGTTGGGTGAATTTTGGCCCATTCCTCCTGACAGAGCTGGTGTAACTGAGTCAGGTTTGTAGGCCTCCTTGCTCGCACACACTTTTTCAGTTCTGCCCACAAATGTTCTATGGGATTGAGGTCAGGGCTTTGTGATGGCCACTCCAATACCTTGACTTTGTTGTCCTTAAGCCATTTTGCCACAACTTTGGAAGTATGCTTGGGGTTATTGTCCATTTGGAAGACCCATTTGCGACCAATCTTTAACTTCCTGACTGATGTCTTGATATGTTGCAGTGGCTTCTTCCTTGCTGAGCTGCCTTTCAGGTTATATCGATATAGGACTCGTTTTACTATGGATATAGATACTTTTGTACCTGTTTCCTCCAGCATCTTCACAAGGTCCTTTGCTGTTGTTCTGGGATTGATTTGCACTTTTTGCACCAAAGTACGTTCCTTTCTAGGAGATCGATGACAGCTGCGTGGTCCCATGGTGTTTATTCTTGCGTACTATTGTTTGTACAGATGAATGTGGTACCTTCAGGCATTTGGAAATTGCTCCCAAGGATGAACCAGACTTGTGGAGGTCTACAATTTTTTTTCTGAGGTCTTGGCTGATTTCTTTTGATTTTCCCATGATGTCAAGCAAAGAGGCACTGAGTTTTAAGGTAGGCCTTGAAATACATGAAAATAAGGGAGAGCCGCACGCTCTAGGAGCTCAGATGCAAAAAAATGTATGCAACGTTTCGACAGCCAAGCTGTCTTCATCATACCCTGATGGAGACAGCTTGGCTGTCGAAACGTTGGATAACATTTTTTTGCATCTGAGCTCCTAGAGTGTGCGGCTCTCCCTTATTTTCAAGTTTTCTACTCCGCTAGCCAGCACCTCGCCTTAATAGGTGTGCGTTTCTTTTTCTTCGAGACAGGCCTTGAAATACATCCACAGATACACCTCCAATTGACTCAAATGATGTCAATTATCCTATCAGAAGCTTCTAAAGCCATGACATAATTTTTTGGGAATATTCCAAGCTGTTTAAAAGGCACAGTCAACTTAGTGAATGTAAACTTCTGACCCACTGGAATTGTGATACAGTGAATTATAAGTGCAATAATCTGTCTGTAAATAATTGTTGGAAAAATGACTTGTGTCATGCACAAAGTAGATGTCCTAACTGATTTGCCAAAACTATTGTTTGTGAACAAGAAATTTGTGGAGTGGTTGAAAAACAAGTTTTAATGACTCCGACCTAAGTGTATGTAAACTTCCGACTTCAACTGTATATATAGGTAAGCCTAAAAGGTTTTTAGGCAAAATAACCAGTCAAAACAGAATGCTCCTTGAACGTGGGAATATGCGAGGCCTATTGGGACAAAATCAATTATGGCCTATTGTATAGATAAAATAACAAAAATGTTTAAGAGATCAGATTTATAGTTTATAAATACTTTGCTACAATGACACACTTAGTTATCTACCCACCTTGTTCCTTTCTTTGAGTTTGTGTACATAGTAATTACCTGTATACCATCATGCTTTTGGGATATGTGTCTTTTCAGATTCCGCAATGATTCTTTAGTTGTGGACACTTCATCAGCGCACTCTCTCTCTCTTACTCTTCATCCTCATCTTAAGTCACCTTGATTTAGTACCTGTGTGTTCTATCAGTTTCTTTATAAAAATATTTAGCAAACTCCATGACAGTAGCTTAAGCAAGGGGCTATAGCAGCATACAAGTAGACTACAAATGCATGCTGGGCAAGACATGCCCTGAGCTTGTGAAGTGAGAGCGACTGGAGCGAAATTGGAGCAAGTGAGAAGGCCGACACCCCAGGCTTTGGGAATCTCGTTCTCTAGTCAAATTGGGCACGCTCGGCTCCTCACTCCAGCTCCACTCCGCTCCACTCACATATTGTGGTTGGGAGCAGCTTGGTTGCAGCCTAGGCAACTGAGGAGAATGCGTGCTGTTGCTGCAGCAGACTAACCAGTTTCCATTTCGGGAAGGCCTTTATGGAAAATGGGAGGGCGGACTTAATTTCCAACATTTCACCTGATAGCACTGCTTGTCGAAATTCTCTACTGCTTTGTGCTACACACTCGTTAATAATGCGCGTTCATCATTTAATTACTTCCGTGATCAACAGGGGTAAGAGTTACCACGGGCAAAGGACATGTACACCTTATATTTGAATTAGGTTCTGTGCATATAATGCAATGTATGGGGGCAGCTTCTAATAGATTCATAGTCACCTCCGTGACATACATTTCATCACCAAAGCCCTGTTAGCATTTACTATTTATCTTGCTGAACAATCCAAATCTTTTATTAGTGCCAACGATATAAATGGGGAATTCACACAATATTGCAACAGCTTTCTTACTGGTCTGTCAGCATGCTCCTTTCTAGTGATGTTACTCCCTCTCCACCTGAAATGCAATAACAACAAAAACATGAAAAACAACGTGCCTACTCAGTCAGTAACGTAGCTAACTAATGAAACCATGGATGCAACTTTCACTGGGGATGCTGGAACATGACCCCCCCCTCCACATTCTGAAATTGGATTTTTGTCAACCCCAGTTTTATCATTGCACTGTGATACAAAACCCAGCACTGGTGGGCTTTAGGATCATGCAGACACCTCAAAGCTGTCGCGTAGGCTGTTTTCCGGTTTCAGACAGCTGGATTTAGGACCACATGGACACCACAGAGCAGAGAGAGTGGACAGGCTGTATGAAGGCAAAGCTTCTGAAAGGCTGTCGTATAGGACAGCTGCTGACTGTGTTGTGCTTTTTCTCTGAGTTTCAAAAGCAAGCAGAGCAGAAATTGGCTACTCCTTAGTTGACTGATCTAGCTGGAAAGGTAACTGCTGTTTGACAGGAGAAAAATGATTTATTCCCGGTGCTGCGCTAGTAGTGTAATTGACATGTTACTTTAGCTAATGTTTCATCCCCTCTCAACTTAAGTGAATGAACTACTAGCAACTGGTAGCTATCACAGCCAGTTCAGCTCTAGCTAGCCTCTAGCTCTCTGTCAGGTAGCAGTATCTGACAGCTGTTGTGTGTATGGAAATGTTATGTACCCTTTGTTTTGTCCCATTTCCTCCCACAATGTCAAGTTCTGTATCACTAGATTTGATTTATTACAAGATTAAGGGTATACTGGGTACCTTACATGAGGTCTGAATGCCTTATATGGACGAGTGTACAACTAAAGGAGTGTATTGAAAACATGCCAAAGTCAGGGGAGATACCTATTTGTCGGCAATCCCGTGGCTGCTGGCCTGCTCAGTCTTGGCCCTAGGGTCTGGCGTCTTGTGGGTTGTCACTCTGGCCTTGGCCTAACACACCTGAAAGCAATAATTCATGTTTCACTAAGATCCTAAAGCTGAGAAGGGTGTGTTGGGTTAAGGTGCTGCAGGGCCGTGGACCCCTGGGGGCAGGACGTGGTGACCCAGCTATATTGTGTGCAAGTAAAAAGAGCAATACAATACTATTAAGCTTATGATATGAATTATATGGAGGGTGTACTGTTTCTGTGTTAATGTGTACAGTAGGTGTATGTGTATTTTAATTAAACTTTTGTTTTCCAAACCTTTCCCTTGGCACAATAACAAAAGATGGGAAGGGAGTTGTGTTGGGGAGCGAGTTGAGGTATTGACTAGACTAGTGGGGCTCGGGCGTGCAGGCGGCTCGGGCTGGCTGAAATTTGATAGAGGATGTCTTAATAAAGACAATAACATTATTTGTAAGAGTTGTTCATTTGTTAGGCTATTGGTTTAACATGCAACACAATGTTGATTATTGAATTATCATTGATCTATATTGAACAAAAATATAAACACAACATGCAACAATTTCAACAATTTCACTGAGTTACAATTCATATAAGGAAATCAGTCAATTGAAATGAATTCATTAGGCCCTAGTCTATGGATTTCACATGACTAGGCAGGAGCGCAGACCTGGGTGGGCTTAGAGATATGCTGGACCCTCTGTCAGAGAGGTGTTTTTGGGTACACATCGTTTCTTTCAAAGTAGGATTATAGCAGTATTTTGTTACGTTTAGGCCTATTTACATGTATATTTCTATTATTGTACCTAATTTTGGCTGTTATGCTAAAAGTCACTTTTTTTCACCAATTGCAGACAATGACCCAAAACACACTGCCGCCCGGGTTTGCATTGCAAATGAGGGCATAAACTGGGTCAAGACGCCATCAGAGTAAGTTGACCTTTATGTAGTAAAATAAAGGTTAAATAAAAAAATATATATAAATAAAAGACCTACAACACCTACGGTAGGCCTACAGTATATATACTGCTCAAAAAAATAAAGGGAACACTAAAATAACACATCCTAGATCTGAATGAATGAAATAATCTTATTAAATACTTTTTTCTTTACATAGTTGAATGTGCTGACAACAAAATCACACAAAAATAATCAATGGAAATCCAATTTATCAACCCATGGAGGTCTGGATTTGGAGTCACACTCAAAATGAAAGTGGAAAAACACACTACAGGCTGATCCAACTTTGATGTAATGTCCTTAAAACAAGTCAAAATGAGGCTCAGTAGTGTGTGTTGCCTCCATGTGCCTGTATGACCTCCCTACAACGCCTGGGCATGCTCCTGATGAGGTGGCGGATGGTCTCCTGAGGGATCTCCTCCCAGACCTGGACTAAAGCATCCGCCAACTCCTGGACAGTCTGTGGTGCAACGTGGCGTTGGTGGATGGAGCGAGACATGATGTCCCAGATGTGGTCAATTGGATTCAGGTCTGGGGAACGGGCGGGCCAGTCCATAGCATCAATGCCTTCCTCTTGCAGGAACTGCTGACACACTCCAGCCACATGAGGTCTAGCATTGTCTTGCATTAGGAGGAACCCAGGGCCAACCGCACCAGCATATGGTCTCACAAGGGGTCTGAGGATCTCATCTCGGTACCTAATGGCAGTCAGGCTACCTCTGGCGAGCACATGGAGGGCTGTGCGGCTCCCCAAAGAAATGCCACCCCACACCATGACTGACCCACCGCCAAACCGGTCATGCTGGAGGATGTTGCAGGCAGCAGAACGTTCTCCACGGCGTCTCCAGACTCTGTCACGTCTGTCACATGTGCTCAGTGTGAACCTGCTTTCATCTGTGAAGAGCACAGGGCGCCAGTGGCGAATTTGCCAATCTTGGTGTTCTCTGGCAAATGCCAAACGGCCTGCACGGTGTTGGGCTGTAAGCACAACCCCCACCTGTGGACGTCGGGCCCTCATACCACCCTCATGGAGTCTGTTTCTGACCGTTTGAGCAGACACATGCACATTTGTGGCCTGCTGGAGGTCATTTTGCAGGGCTCTGGCAGTGCTCCTCCTGCTCCTCCTTGCACAAAGGCGGAGGTAGCGGTCCTGCTGCTGTGTTGTTGCCCTCCTACGGCCTCCTCCACGTCTCTTGATGTACTGGCCTGTCTCCTGGTAGCGCCTCCATGCTCTGGACACTACGCTGACAGACACAGCAAACCTTCTTGCCACAGCTCGCATTGATGTGCCATCCTGGATGAGCTGCACTACCTGAGCCACTTGTGTGGGTTGTAGACTCCGTCTCATGCTACCACTAGAGTGAAAGCATCGCCAGCATTCAAAAGTGACCAAAACATCAGCCAGGAAGCATAGGAACTGAGAAGTGGTCTGTGGTCCCCACCTGCAGAACCACTCCTTTATTGGGGGTGTCTTGCTAATTGCCTATAATTTCCACCTGTTGTCTATTCCATTTGCACAACAGCATGTGAAATTTATTGTCAATCAGTGTTGCTTCCTAAGTGGACAATTTGATTTCACAGAAGTGTGATTGACTTGGAGTTACATTGTGTTGTTTAAGTGTTCCCTTTATTTTTTTGAGCAGTGTATATAAAAAATGTCATCTCTACATGTAGGTCTCCTGATTTAAACCCGATCGAACTTGTTTGGCATCAACTGAAAACATTAATCCGTAACTCTGCCAACCAGACAGCCAGCGATGAACTGGTCAAGGCCATCAAGATGTTTTGGCTAGAGAAATTGACGATACAACAATGCAAAAAATACATTGATCATCTCAGCAAGGTTTCACCTGTGGTCATGGAGCTGGGTGGAAGTGCGACTAAAATGTAGTTAATATAAACATTCACATTTGAATGTATTTTTTCCCGTTATTGTATTTTATTAACGAAAGCAGAAAGATGTTGATGAAGAAATACTGTACTGCTGTTTTGAGTTAGAAATGTAACACTTTAGAGTACTTAAGCTTCGAATAAATTGCAATTTGAGGGATTTTCACAACAGTAGCCGGGTTATAAAAAGTCTATTGTCTAATTTGTAAATTTATGACAGTTTGTTATTTAGAATTATTTATTTCTGGAGAAATCTAACTTGACTATATAGCAGACATCACTTGCTTATATTCAGTCAACACATATTTTAAGAATATCATGGAATATTTGAACATTTTCGTTTCTCCATGCTTGTCTCAGAGCAGCGTGAAACGGTGCTGAAATAGACGTCCACAGTGGGGAGGCTATGTATTCTGTGCCCACTCGTGGTATCTCTCTTCGGTTACACATCCTTGGAATAGCAGAACAGCATAATGGTCCGGGCGGCCCTTGCTGTGCCTGGTGAGCAGTTGGTCAAGTTCTGTTGTCAGAAGAGGAATGGAAATGTCAGGGTGAACCGAAGACCTGACGAACCCGCCACATATGTCTACTCTGCCTGTTGGAGGTGGAGTTCCAGAGCTCACAAGTGTGCCTGGCATGGATTGTGACTCCCATCTCATTCCTCGCCCTTTTCAACGCATGAGTTAGTCAATGATTCCAATGATTCGTCTGACAAACAAAGAACTTTGCGTCCTGCAGGCCCAGGCATAGATCAAAGCTGGCGAGACATTCAATAACGTCATCTTCACAGACAAATCAACCGTGGCCCTTGAGCAATTTGCTCAAAATTGCTACAGAAAAAAAGGAAGAAGATTAACGAAAGCATAACAATGTTGATGAAGAAATGCTGTTTTGAGTTAGAAATGTAACACTTTAGAGTACTTAAGCATCGAGTACATTGCAAGTTGAGGGAAATTCACAACAGTAGCAGGGCTATAAAAAGTATATTGTCCTGCTAAAAAGAGACATTTGCATGATGGGTTACATTCTTTATTGTAACCGCAGTGTCACGTAATTTGTATCTACCTTTCCAATTACTTTTAGAGTTTGGGATTTACAAATGTGCGCTTTTAATTATTAGTTACATTGTTTTAGCTCGAACGTGCAGACTTTTTTTTCTTTAATGACTGTTTTATGTAGGATGCTACATTTTTGACCAGTTGCAATTGTAAGTAGGACTAATTAAACAAATCCTACCTCTATTAGGCTGTTAAGTGTAACAGTGTAGGTTCCGTCCCTTTTTTCGCCTCAACCCGGGAGCCATTTCACATCGGTTACATAAGCATCATAGCCTACCTCAGCCAGTTAAGTTATTTTATATAGGTCTAGGCTCCGAAGAAAGACTCCAATTAAGCCATGTTGTTTGAAAAGTCATATTAAAATGAAGATTATTGTTGAAATGAATTGCTTGACTGGTGTAGGTTTTCTTCATCTGTTGGTGTGCAACACTTGCATAACAAGTTAGCTATATTTTTAGCACCAGACCCTGTTCACCTCCTATTGATTGCGCTGCAGTTGCTACCAGTTGTTTTTTAAATTGAACCTTTATTTAACTAGGCAAGTCAGGTAAGAACAAATTCTTATTTTACAATGAAGGCCTACCCCGGCCAAACCCGGATGATGCTGGGCCAATTGTGCACCGCCATATGGCACTCCCAATCATGGTCGGGTGTGCTTTTAAATTGTTGAACTTGGGACAAACGTTTCGGGTAGCCTTCCACAAGCTAAGTTGGGTGAATTTTGGCCCATTCCTCCTGACAGAGCTGGTGTAACTGAGTCAGGTTTGTAGGTCTCCTTGCTTGCACATCCTTTTTCAGTTCTGCCCACACATTTTTGATGGGATTGATGGCAGGGCGTTGTGATGGCCACTACAATACCTTGACTTTGTTGTCCTTAAGCCATTTTACCACAACTTTGGAAGTATGCTTGGGGTCATTGTCCAATTGGAAGACCCATTTGCGACCAAGCTTTAACTTCCTAACTGATGTCTTGAGATGTTGCTTCAATATATGCACATCATTTTCCTGCCTCACGATGCCATCTATTTTGTGAAGTGTACCAGTCCCTCCTGCAGCAAAGCACCCTCACAACATGATGCTGCCACCCCCGTGCTTCATGGTTGGGATGTTTTTTTTCGGCTTGCAAGCCTCACCCTTTTTCCTCCAAACATAACGATGGTCATTATAGCCAAACAGTTCTATTTTTGTTTCATCAGAACAGAGGACATTTCTCCAAAAAGTATGACCTTTGTCCCCATGTGCAGTTGCAAACCATAGTCTGTCTTTTTTATGGTGGTTTTGGAGCAGTGGCTTCTTCCGTGCTGAGCAGCCTTTCAGGTTATGTCGATATAGGACTCGTTTTACTGTGGATATAGATATTTTGTACCCATTTCCTCCAGCATCTTCATAAGGTGTTGTTCTGGGATTGCACTTTTCGCACCAAAGCACGTTAATCTCTAGGAGACAGAATGTGTCTCCTTCCTGAGCGGTTTGACGGCTGCGTGTTCCCATGGTGTTTTTACTTGCGTACTATTGTTTGTACAGATGAACGTGGTACCTTCAGGCGTTTGGAAATTGCTCCCAAGGATGAACCAGACTTGTGGAGGTCTACAATTTTTTTCTGAGGTCTTGGCTGATTTCTTTAGATTTTCCCATGATATCAAGCAAAGAGGCACTGAGTTTGAAGGTAGGCCTTGAAATAAATACACAGGTACACCTCCAATTGACTCAAATGATGTCAATTAGCCTATCAGAAGCAGCTAAAGCCATGACATCATTTCTTGGAATTTTCCAAGCTGTTTAAAGGCAGTCAACTTAGTGTATGTAAAATTCTGACCCATTGGAATTGTGATACAGTGAATTATAAGTGAAATAATCTGTCTGTAATTAACTGTTGGAAAAATGACTTGTGTCATGGACAAAGTAGATGTCCTAATCGACTTGCAAAACTATAGTTTGTTAACTTCTTAGTGATCCCTTCGCACGCCAATCCCGTTAACGGGATTGATTTGACAACACCCAGTGAAATGGCAGCGCGCCAAATTCAAAAACAGAAATACTCATAATAATAATTCATAAATCATACAAGTGTTATACACCAGTTTAAAGATGAATTTCTTGTTAATCCAACCACAGTGTCAGATTTCAAAAAGGCTTTACGGCAAAATCAAACCATGCTATTATCTGAGGACAGCACCCCATCAAACACACACATGAAAATCATAATTCAACCCGCCAGGCACAACACAAAAGTCAGAAATAAAATATAATTCATGCCTTACCTTTGAAGATCTTCTTCTGTTGGCACTACAATATGTCCATTAAACATCACAAATTGTCCTTTTGTTCGATTAAGTCTGTCGTTATATCCCCAAAATATTAATTTATTTGGCGCATTTGATTCTGAAAATACACCGGTTCCAACTCGCGCAACATGACTACAAAGTATCTAATAAATTACCTGTAAATTTGATCCAGACATTTCAAACAACTTTCCTAATACAACTTTAGGTATTTTTTTACGTAAATAATCAATAAAATTTAAGACGGGATAAACTGTGTTCAATACAGGATGAAAACAAAGTGGAGTGTGCTTTCAGGTCACGCGCCTCTGACAAACAGTACACTTCACTCAACCCTCGTTCTGAACAGCAATACTTCTTCATTTCTCAAAGGAAAGACATCAACCAATTTCTAAAGACTGTTGACATCCAGTGGAAGCGATAGGAACTGCAAGCAAGTGCCTGAGAAATCTAGATTCCCATTGAAAATTCATTGAAAAGAGAGTGACCTCAAAAAAAATGTCCTTGCTGATTTGTCCTCGGGGTTATACTCACAGACATTATTCAAACAGTTTTAGAAACTTCAGAGTGTTTTCTATCCAAATCTACTACTATGCATATCCTAGCTTCTGGGCAGGCAGTTTACTTTGGGCACACTTTTCATCCGGATGTGAAAATACCACCCCCTTGCCCAAAGAAGAGTTAACAAGAAATTTGTGAATTGGTTGAAAAACTCGTTTAAAAGACTCCAACCTAAGTGTATGTAAACTTCCGACTTCAACTGTAGCCCAAGATGGGGCGGTTCTCACCTCGCTCGGCTATTAGACAATTCTTTAGTAAAGGTTGAATAGTCTATTGTTCAGCTAATAGTCCATCCTGCTACGCTTGTGAAAAACTATTAATACTTATTTTTCCCCTTTCCACATGTTAAAGATTCCAATTGAGTGTTTTTAGCCACAATCCCAATTAATACATTTGGGCACAGTCGATAGTGTGCTGGACTTCGGGCTAGAATGTAGAGGTTTCGAAACCTGCTCCCTGCTTGTTTCATTACATTATTATGCCGGTCTCAGAGCACACAGCCTGGATTGTTACTCCCATCTTGATCCTCGTTCTCTTCCATGCGTCATTCAGGATGTAATCTTTTTATTCTGTATATATGAATTACAAATCAGCTTTTACTTAAATCATGTTTATATTCAATTGCATAGTTACAATGTGTAATCATTGATGAACCAGGAGCAGGAGTGGTAAACACTGTTGAAGTGTATAATTGTAATACATACATGCAGACAGAGCATCATTCAAAGAATGGAGTTTATACACCTGGTATTGGATATGACAGAAAAAAACTTGCTAAATAGCGATTTTCGTAAATTTACTTTATGACCAAAAAAATTCACAATCGTTTGTCTCTACATTAACTACCATATTCCTCTCAATTGTAAACTTTTTGCTTGACTCATTATGACATAACTACTTACATTTGCTTCCAGTGTAATGTTTTATCAGCCATCTTTGCTGAAGAAAGTCACAAGGGACGGGTGGCTCGCGTCAAACTCGTCATTGGAACCACTCGATATGATTGGTCATATAAAAACCTTGGGACCCAAATGCATAATGTCTGCTCTAACTCCCCCTTGTGGTGGTCTGGAGCAATGAAACCATGACGCTGGGTACCGCTAAGTCCCGCGGTGTAAGCTCGCAACTTTTAAAGGAGGAACCACTGTTGGCCCACCCACCAGGGAGCCAGGCTCATCCAATCAGAATGAGTTTTTCCCAACAAAAGGGCTTTATTACAGAGAGAAATACTCTTCACTTTCATCAGCTGTCCGGGTGGCTGGTCTCAGAGGATCCTGCAGGTGAAGAAGTTGCATGTGGAGGTCCTGGGCTGGCATGGTTACACATGGTCTGCGGTTGTGAGGCTGGTTTTACATACTGCCAAATTCTCTAAAACGACATTGAAGGTGAATTATGTTAGAGAAATTAACATTCAATTTTCTGGCAACAGCTCTGGTGGACATTCCTGCAGTCAGCATGCCAATTGCACGCTCCCTGAAAACTTGAGACATCTGTGGCATTGTGTTGTGTGACAAAACTGCACATTTTAGGTGCACCTGTGTAATGAGCTCTTTAATCAGCTTCTTGATATGCCACACCTGTCAAGTGAATGGATTATCTTGGCAAAGGAGAAATGCTCACTTACAAGGATTTGAGAGAAAAGCTTTTTGTGCGTATGGAACACTTCTGGGATCTTTTATTTCAGCTCATGAAACTTGGGACCAACACTTTACATGTTGGGTTAATATTGTTGTTCAGTATAGTTCAGTCTTATCAAGCACTTAAACTTTTACTAATTATCTCTTAACTAGCAGGATGACTGTGGGCATGTTTGCTTACTTTTTGTTCTAAAAAGAGATGGCTAGGCCGGGTGACATTAGATAACTGAGTGATATTAAATCAGAAGGAATGACTGATCACATCAGAAAAAGGCTAACTAAACTAGAATTACTGAGTCTACCACTCCAGATATCCACTGGCAAATCTTTACATAAATGAGATTATCAAAAACACGTGCAAATGGCTAGCTTGCTTTCTTACCTGAGAAGAAGTGCCAGCTGGGATTCCGCCATGTTGTGATGTGGCTACTGGCTAGATACCTGGGGATTTGAAAACCTTCCATTTAGCTAGCCAATCAATTACATTGTAACAAAAAGCTGTTCAATAAGGCTTCCAGTCATATTTGAGTAACATGTCATTGTAGATTTGCGAGCACACAGAGATCATATCGCGCAAGCACAGGTGCATTTCGAGAGAGCGCAGGCAAGTATGAGCAGGGAGATGCGTGCTCACCACTTAATTTCTTGCTCTCAATTCCACTTTCTGGGCACGCAGCATTTTTCTTTGAGCTCTCAACTATCTCTCAGGTTCTCAACATGAACCTCTGCCCCTTTTGACATTTTTTATCTGAACTCTCAACTCTCTCCACACAAGTTCAACATTATTCTCCGCGTTCTCAACATGCCCCACTGCTTCTTTGAATTGTGAGATGGAAAGGACGCCATAGGTTTCTCGACTTTAGAAGGGATTGTGTGACGATTAGCTTAGCAAACACGTGACGCAGCATGACAACGTGAACACGATTGGTCAACAGTCTGCTGGGTGGGGCGTTATACGTTTCTACATTCATTGACCAATGAGTTTCCCCTCCTCATTTATCAAAGTATTTCTGGAGAGGGAGAATAGCAGAGGCAGGGAGAATTGCAGAGGCAGGAAGGTCGTGAAAACTGAGATAAGAGAAGGTGAAAGCCAGTCAGAAGGATGGTAGAGAGGGAGGTAGAGGAGCAGAGCCTGTATTCTATGAAGCCAGGGAGGCTTATATAGACATGGTAGACAGGAGGTAGCAGGGGAACCTGCAGAGATCAGTCATTTTCCTGTATGTGTGTGTCTCCAAGGAGAGGCTGTGTCATTGATGGCAGGGGGTGTCGGCTCCTACTCCTAGGACCTAGCCTCTCAACCAAGTACTGAATCTGCAACTGGGCCAAGTGGCCCATGAAGGACTGGCGTGTCTGTGTTTGTCTGTGTCACTGTTTGTTTCTCAACCTGGCATATCTGCCTTCCATGTTACTGCTTGCTCTCAAAGGATGGACATACACAGCCACAATCAATGAGTGACTCACAATCCAACGCATGCGGACACACCTTATGTATTAGATTGTTCTATCAGGTCGGTACCGTGGGAAAAGAGCATTTGCTTCTCAGATGAATGTTTTCGTATTTTCCTATCAATGGCAAAGCCTTGTGTTTCAACCCGTACCAGGGATTTTATGAAGCATGGCTATGGTTTTCTAACAGAAAGTTTAAGATCTGTATCACACTTATAATACACTAATATAGCAGCCATGTGTTAACTACTCATTATAATAATTTGGTGGGTGCTTATATTTGTCCTATTTCACACATGTACAAGTTAATATGCATGTGTGAATTGGAAATGTGTTTTTTGCATATTCCGCTCTCCCTGAGATACCCTTGGAGAGTAGGGTCACGGCCAGGGTCTGCCATTATCAACTGTGACCTTGGAGCAATTAAGGTTAAGTGCCTTGGCACATCAATGGCACACCTGCAGATTTTTCACCTCGGCGATTTGAACTAGTGAACTTTCGGTTACTGGCCCAAGGCTTTAACTGCTAGGCTGTGCGGACACACGTGCAAATCAGTAAACATGTAAGATGTGTGTAAGGAAAGCTGCAATATGTGACTTTTTATGCGACCCGACAAAATTCAAACAGCTGAAAATACAATATTTTTGGTTACGGAAAAGATATTTCACAGCAGTTTAGATAGTTGTCACGCCTGCTCCCGCTCTTCCCCCCTGGCGCTCGAGGGAGCCAGGCTCCCCAGCATTGTGCACTCCTGCCATCATTACGCACACCTGCCTTCCCCTCGTCACGCGCTTCAGGGATTATTGGACTCACCTGGACTCAATCACCTTTGCCATTACCTTCCCTATATCTGTCTGGTTCCCATCTCTGTTCCCTGCTTCTGCATTAATGTCCGTATGTCTTTGTATACCCGTGTGCTGACGCTGGTCCTGTCCTGTTACCTGTCTGTCCCGTTACCTGTCTGTCCCATGAAATGTTCAACTCCCGTACCTGCTTCTCATCTCCGGCGTCGGTCTTTGCAATAGTACAATGATTCTCTACACTATACTTGCTTGTTTTGTTACTTAAACTAAAACTAGGTGAACTACTTGCATTTTTACAACCAGTGATTTCTGCATAGTGCATCTTTAAGCCACTGCAACAGTTGTGCTTAAAAAAAATTGTATGGCAAAGGGGACATTTTAGCATGCTTGCCAACTGGCTAAAGCAAAAGTTGAATATATCAAGTGATGTATGGAGAAAAGTTCTTCAAACAACCTTGTTCAGCAAGCGGTTGATAGGACTGGCAGTCGACGCTGTTGTTCACCGGTAAGTCAACATCTCAGACAAACTCCTGGCTAGCTAGCTGTATCATTCCTCCTACTTAACTGGCCAGCTGTATCAGACAGCTTTAGATGCAGGGGAAAACAAATATATTTGCAAGATATCTTGACATCTGAATGATGAAGTTGATAAAATGCCATTACATAGTTTGCTAGATTGAAACTGCTGAAGAAAGATAGCTAAAATTAATTCCCACCATCAGTCGTTGTGTTCACCTTAGCTAGTGGACTGTAGCTGGTTTCTAGAAAATAACTAACCATATAATTGCTAGCTAAACTTTAAAATTAGTTACTGACTATTGAACACTTTTTGTAACCTACTTCACTCCCCTGTCTGTTTATTGATGCATTGGAGTCTGAAAATGTTGGCTATATAGCTAAATACCCCTCCTGATTTTACTGCAAATAGGCTTAATGTTCTTAATGTTTTGTATACTCAGTATATGTAACAACTCAAATTCATACAAAGTACTGCGGAAAAAGAGCTGACTTTTATATTCACTTTGTCCATTTGACACATTCTTTAATCTTGACTGGGATATAAAGTTTATTTTAGTTGACACGCCTGTGTGATATGTCTGAATAAAAAGGTAGTCACCCTGGACATGAGACTTGCACTGATTTTTAACCTTTTGAATCATAAGCTCTAAGGACTGTCTTGATGTTGAAGTTACCACTTTTTCTTATGAAGACCAACGTGCCAAACTTGCAATTAAAAAGTTATTGGTTTGTAATCTAACAATTGAAAAATTAAAATTAGTTTTTTATACAAAACTTTTGCATTTGGTAATCCCTAAAATGTGGCCATTGAAAGGGTTAGTTAGTTGCATCCGTCCTCAGGGAACTGTTTGCTGAGTGGCAGGTTTTTTTGATGTTCTGCTATGGAGTGCCCAAGCCCAGAAGACTCACCTGGGGATAGGGGGATGGACACATGTTCATTTTTATAAAAGTCTGGGAGATGTTTACAGGGAGGGAGAGAGCACAAGTTTGAGTGAGTACATTAAATCCAATCCAAACAGTGTCCCTGGATAATATGCTATGTGATCACACAGGCAGACTGCCATAGTCAAGGATATTTACAGAGTGCATCAAGTGTACTATTATGAGTGTAGCTTACTTCTCTGTGCTCTGGAAAGATCGCTGGTAGTTGGTCAGAAGGCTCTGGAGTAGGGGTGTGCTGATATCGTCGGAATCGTATCCGTTTTATCCAAATTGATAGTCGTCATCAGATTTAATTGTCATCGGAAAATCCGGAGGTGCGCGTTAAATGCCGGTAAAGCCTATACCTCAAGTGCATATTACTGCACTATCACTCAATCACACACATTGTTAAATGACCTGATGACAATGCACACAATTTACTTACATAGTCCTATTCAATTATCAACAACATACACTGTAGGCTAATAAATAGCCTAATGCTTTGATTTGCTTCACTTTCGAGAGGAGCAAAACGTTTCTCTCCAGACACTTATGCCACAACATTTGTATAATCAAAATAAACAGTATACATTTGTAATTTTATAAATGATCTGTCGCTCAGTAAACATGCCTGGGTGAGAATAAATAAGAATAGCAAGCAAGCATGGGCTGGTATCACGACAGACGTCGTCAGCAATGTAGTAATTATACGGACAAAGTAGGCCTACTAAACAACCATATAGTGTCAGCAAAGTTGACAGGAAATAACCAGATTGAACAACAATGACTAGCTACGGATGCTGATTCATACATGTTTGGAGAAGGGGAGACTTGTGCCCTGAGACGAGTGACCGTGTGAGTGCCAACTGTAAAGTTTGGTGGAGGAGGAATAATGGTCTGAAGCAATTTTTCATGTTTCGGCCTAGGCCCCTTAGTTCCAGTGAAGGAAAATCATAACACTACAGCTTACAATGACATTCTCGAAGATTCTGTGCTTCTGAATTTGTGGCAATAGTTTGGGGAAGACACTTTCCTGTTTCAGCATGACAATGCCCCCGTGCACAAACCAAGATCCCTACAGAAATGGTTTGTGTGGAAGAACTTGACTGGCCTGAGCAGAGCAATGAACTCGACACTATAGAACACCTTTGGGATGAATTGGAATGCCGACTGCAAGCTAGGCCTAATCGCCAAATATTACTGCCCGACATCACTAATGCTCTTGTGGCTGAATTTATGCAAGTCCCCGCAGCAATGTTTTAACATCTAGAGGAAAGCCTTCCCAGAAGAGTGGAGGCTGTTAAAGCAGCAAAGGGGGACCAACTCCATAATAATGCCCATGATTTCGGGAATCAGATGTTTGACGAGCAGGTGTCCACATACTCATGTAGTGTAAGTGCTACACTCCCCCGGTAAGTGTTTGTTTGTGTTTGCCTTCTATCCTCAGGTGCATGAGGCTGGGGCCTTATTGCTGGCAGTGTTGAATTATAACTACCACCGATCAGCCATGCAGCCCTCAAAATGACGAAGTCTCCCTCATGTATTGGGTGTAATATTATATTGCTCTGAAATGAATGCAATCAGAACACCATGCAACAAACTATTGCTCACTCAAGGCAAAATTCCATTGGAAACTGTTATTGTAAGGTAGGTATTGTCTTTGCTTGATTGAGTGAATATTTAAAAAAATATGTGTATCTTCTTTGTCCAGAAGACAAAGGGTCTATACATTGAAGACAAAAGAGCTACCTCCACACCCCATACCTCCAAAGAGGTTGTTTTGGGGATCCAGCCAACATCTGACCAGGGGATGCCAAGAAGAAGCCTAAACTTGATAACCTAACCTATGCCAAAGACAGGAGAACTACTGGCACATTGCACAACATAAATGTCACTCGGAGGATAGGAAGGGAAAACTGTAATGTTACTGCTACCATAGAGCATTTATAAATTGTCAGAAATACTAGGATGTTGAGTTGTGGGTGGTGAGTAGTGATTAGTGGTGTGAAGTACTTCAGTAAAAAGTCTTTAAAGTACTACTTAAGTCATTTTCGGGGGTATCTGTACTTTACTATTTATAGTTTTGACAACTTTTACTTTTACTTCACTGCATTCCTAAAGAAAATAATGTATTTTTTACTCCATACATTTTCCCTGACACCCAAAAGTACTCGTTATGTTTTGAATGCTTAGCAGGACAGGAAAATGGTCCAGTTCTGTCATGCCCTGACCTTAGAGCCTTTTTATTCTCTAATTTGGTTAGTTCAGGGTGTGACTAGGGTGGGTACTCTAGTTGTTGTTGTATTTCTATGTTGGCCTGGTATGGTTCCCAATCAGAGACAGCTGTCTATCGTTGTCTCTGATTGGGGACCATTTTTAGGCAGCCTTTTCCCATCTGTTTGTTGTGGGAACTTGTCTATGTATAGTTGCCTGCGAGCACTACACTGGCGTCACGTTTCGGTTTGTTCTTTGTTTTCTGTGCGTTTCACTCGAATAAAGATGAGGGAACCATTCCATGCTGCACCTTGGTCAGATCATTACAACAATGGTTGTGACAAGTTCACACCTATCAAGAGAACATTCCTGGTCATCCCTACTGCCTCTGATCTGGCGGACTCACTAAACACACATGCTTTGTTTCAAAATGTCTGAGTGTTGGAATATGCCCCTGGCTATCCGTAAATCCAAAAAAATGATGCCGTCTGGTTTGCTTAATGTAAGGAATTGAATGATTAATACTTTTACTTTTGATACTTAAGTATATTTTAACAATTACATTTACTTAAGTATATTTAAAACCAAATACTTTTACTCAAGTTGTGTTTTACTGGGTAACGTTCACTTTTACTTGAGTCATTTTCTATTAAGGTATCTTTACTTTTACTCAAGTATGAGAATTGGATACTTTTTGCACCACTGGTAGTGATGTGCAGTTCTCGAACGATTCAGTTTTTTTTTTATAACTATTTTTACTGACTCGAGTCATGATACATTTTTTCTGAGTGACTCGTTCATTAGTCTTCCATTTGAACTGCTGCCCGCAATGAGTCCTAAAGCAGGATTGATACATGCTCCTCTGGCTCAGCGGCTCCAGAGACGTGCACCAACCAACAACTGTCTGTCATATGCGCACAGGAAAATGCATCATGCTTCAAGCAGCATAAAGAAGAAAAATACATGTTTAGAACTAATAATTGATCGCATGGTGCAAGAATGAATGCAATGAATTGATTATTGAATGTTGTGATGGACACAGCTTTGTAGAAGCAAAACATACACGGCATCTCCTTAACAAACTCGCGAAAGAGTCGTTTGGGGGGGGGGGGGCTGCAGTTCGTGAACGATATTGTGCTTATCACCCTCACGGCAGTCAAGCAGTGCATTCCGCCAAGAGTCATTCACAATCTAGTCTGTTTGCGGCCAACATTAGACCTTGTTTAAAATGTATCAAGATATAATCTTATTTGTATGCCTAGCAATAAACAAATGTACATTGTTTAGTAGAAATATTTGTTATGTTGACTAAACGAGTCGAACAGATCAGAATCAGTAGAAAGAGAGGAACTTCCTATCACTATTGTTGATGTTTGATGATCTAATGTTGTGTATCTGTATACTTTGAATAAAAAATGAAATGTAGGCCCATAAGGCTACTCTTGAATTGACCAATTTTTTGTTGTTGTATTTTACCGCCTTTCTCTCCTCAATTTTGATCTTGTCTCATCGCTGCAACTTCACAAAGGGCTTGGAAGGCGAAGGTCGAGTCATGCGTCCTCCGAAACAAGACCCGCCAAACCTTGCTCCTTAACACCCGCCCGCTTAACCCAGAAGCCAGCAGCACCAATATGTCGGAGGAAACGCCGTATGACTAAGGTCAACCTGCAGGCGCCCGGCCCGCCACAAGGAATCGCTAGAGTGTGATGAGCCAAGTAAAACTCCCCCGGCCAAACCCTCCCCTAACCCGGACGACGCTGGGCCAATTGTATGCTGTCCTATGGGACTCCCGATCACAGACAGTTGATCGAACCCGGGTCTGTAGTGATGCCTCTAGCACTGCGATGCAGTGCCTTAGACCGCTGCGCCACTCGGCTGCAAAATAGTTTTAATTGCTAAACTATGAACGTCTGGTAAAAACTTGGGTTCACATGTACTTCATGTTCCAAGTACAGGTTGATGTTTGTGCTTTAGACAACCTCTGTGTCATGCCAAAAATGTACTTTTTGCCATAAACAAAAACAGCTGATAGAGGAATGGGACAGTCAGGCTGCTGCAATTGAAAGCAGTTTTGACCAAAGCTATAAATAAATCAGGTTTGGTTTTACTCGCTAATGTGCATAAGATGTTGCTAAATCACTAATTTCCATTATCAAACTAAGCAATTCCTATGTCATGTTTAAGAGCTAATTGCTAAAAGCGAACAATATTCAAGTTATTGGGAAAGTGTGAACACAGGTACATGTCAAGGTTGAAATTCTATTGTAAAAAGACATGTTTTTTTTCTCTGCTACAATGAATTCTGCTCCACGAGAGTCCAAACATTTTTCTCTGTGCTCCATCAAACGGTGAGTCTATGCAATTCTGAGCAGACACTCCGTCTGACAGCCCTGTCAGTCTAGCATGATTGTAGAGTATGTTGCACGAGATAAAGCATGCTCAAGTGCAGTCATGCAATTACTCTCACTGCTACCGGCATTTATTTAAAATAGAAATTGATAACACAGGCTAGGCCAAAAATATTTTATATGATTTTCTTTCTTTGGCTAGACTGTGACGCAGAAGTGTCAGAGGTGACCTTTGGTGTATTTTTCATGTGCCCACCTCTGACAGGAAGAGCACTTCACCCACTTCTCTCCCTGCACAAGATGCAGCAAAACCCTCATCACAGACCAGACAAGGACAGATCTCCCACCTGTCTGGTTAGTGTTGTTGTACCTCTCTCTTTTTTCTTTCTTGCCAAGCTTGTCCCTTGCCTTTGGCAACACCTTCTTATTTTTTCTCCTCTGCTTTCTCTTCCAGGGCACATTTGACCAGGGTGTCAGTGAGAGAATGGCAGTCACTTTCTTCTTCCTCCCGTTATTGGCAACCTTCCTTGGCGCAGCCTTGGGTAAAGGCCTGACAGCCACAGGGCTGAAACCATCAGCAGAGGTTGATGGGACCAAGGGCGTAACTTTGTGTTGCATATTGGGGGGTTCAGAGTCAAATTGTTATGGTGTCAACAACCCTCTTGGGGGTCCGGGGGCATGCCCCCCCCCAAGTCATATTTTTTGTGTGAAATAGTTGTTTCTGGTGAATTTTGAAGGGCAAAAGATCCAAAAATGTCCTGATAATTTGGTCAATATACTCCAATCACAACAGAAATACCTATATTGCTTTAAACAGTGTTCTTACTCTTAACAGTTCAGAAAATCCTCTCCACGCCCCTTCTTTAACTACATTTTTAAATGTTTCTATTTGTGTACCGTTTACCACGCTTGGCTAGTACATGGTCTTGAATACCAAATGTATTATACCCAATTAATTGAAAAGGAGTCAAGGCAATCTGAGTCCAGAAACTTCATACGTGGTTACACAATTTAATTTCAGTATTAATTCATAAAATAATTCAGTGACGGTCAAAATATAACTCTTCAATATGGCATCATGCTCAAGCAATAGACTTCAAAAATGCATAACAATAACTCATTGTCATTCACCATAAAGTAAAAGAACAGCACATTCAATAACAGTCAATATACAAAGGTGGGCAATGAGTGGTAAAGAGGGGTCAAATCTTCAGTCTGAATCATCTAAAAGGGATACTTTGGGATTTAGGCAATGAGGCCCGTTGTCCACTTCCCAAGAGTCAGATGAACTTGTCAATAACATTTTTATGTCTCTGTGTGCATTATGATGGAAGTTTGAGGTAGTTTCTCAAGTAAATGACTGGAAGTCTATGGGTGTCTATTACCTTTACCTCACTTCGTACATTGACACGGAGACATAACAATGGTATCCACTAGTTCATCTGTTTCTAGGGAAATAGATAAAGGGCCTCATTGCATTGTTGTCACTTGTTATAGACCCCCCTCAGCTACCAGCTGTGCCCTGGACACCACATGTGAATTGATTGCCCCATCTATCGTCAGAGTTCATACTGCTAGGTGACCAAAATTGGGATATGCTTAACACCCCAGCCTCAATCTCACACAAATTATCAAGGAACCTACCAGTTACAACCCAAATCTGTAAACATGAGCCCCCATAAATATCATCCTGACCAACTTGCCCTCTAAATACACCTCTGCTGTTTTCAACCAGGATCTCAGCGATCACTGCCTCATTGCCTGCGTCCGTTATGGGTCCGCAGTCAAATGACCACCCCTCATCACTGTCAAACGCTCCCTAAACCACTTCTGCGAGCAGGCCTTTCTAATCGACCTGACTCGGGTATTTCCTCACCATCTTAAATAAGCATGCCCCTTAAAAAATGTAGATCTAAGAACAGATACAGCCCTTGGTTCACTCCAGACTTGACTGCCCTTGACCAGCACAAAAACACCCTGTGGCGTATTGCACTAGCTTCAAATAGTCCCTGCAATATGCAACTTTTCAGGGAAGTCAGGAACCAATACACACAGTCAGTTAGGAAAGCAAATGCTAGCCTTTTCAAACAGAAATTTGCATCCTGCAGCACTAATTCCAAAACGTTTTGGGACACTGTAAAGTCCATGGAGAATTAGAGTACCTCCTCAAAGCTGCCCACTGCACTGACACTAGGAAACACTGTCACCGCTGATAGATCCATGATAATAGAACATTTCAATAAGCATTTCTCTACGGCTGGCCATGCTTTCCAACTGGCTACCCCAACCCCGGCCAAAAGCTCTGCACCCCCCAGCAACTTAGAATATGTGGACAACTATAAATACCTAGGTGTCTGGCTAGACTGTAAACTCTCCTTCCAGTCTCACATTAACCCATTTAATCCCAAATTCTTCCCAGACATGAAAATATCCAAATCTTGTGTCATTAGTAAGAATTTGAAATAATCAATCATAATATTTTGGTATTTTCATGGAAAAGTAGGTAAAAAAGTGTGTTTTATGGTCGGTCATAATTGTGACTGGTGGGATAATGTGATGTATACTGAATTAACATTTCTCCTATGCTGTCATGAAAATGCTTGTATATCCCAGCCCAGATATGAACACATTTAAAACTCTGTCACTGGCAGTCCCCAGCATTGCTACTAGAATGCCCCATCACATTCTAGTGTGACTATTTTACATATCAAAAACCCTTTTACAACACTGATATAAATACTGAGAGAAAAAACAACAACCATCAACGTATTTCAACATTGTTACTTTAGTGCAACATGTATTGAAACATTAATATTGTAACTTTAACATTTGAACTTGTACTTTAGTGCAATATTCATGTGACATTTTAGTGCAACATTCACTATCAACTGTATAGCAGTCGTGTCATTCATTCACATTGAACATAAAGGTAACATTTAGGATAGAGGTAGCCTGTAGAACATGCATTCAAGTAGAGGCCTACACTGAATAAAAAAAAATATATATTATACACATACATGTTTGTGTATATATGTATGTGTATAATATATATATTTTTAAATGCTTGTATTACAGTAGGCTTCAGAAGCAAGTGCACGATTAGTTTGTGCATCACTATTTTGAACTACGATCAGTCAGATACTGTAATACAGTGTCTTGAATCAATTGATCCTCTTTTCCAAAAACATTTTGATACTTTTTCCATTTTTCATGGACTTCTTTTCTTTCTAGAGTCCGTTGTACTGCTTCTCCTCACCCTTTATTGACTTTTCTATTTTTCTTACGTTGGCTTTTTCAGCCCTTTTTCATTCGCTCTTATCTCCTTTTCTACTGTCCATGGTATATCTTGAAGAACTCAATGTGCAGTGGCGCTTTGCATTTCTCACATGCATATGTTGTGCGTTTGTCACAATGACGACATCTATGGACCTGGTGCATCGTGTTGATTGGCCAGTGAGAAGCTTTGTCATATCTTGCCTGATCTTCAACAGTAGCAGCCAGGAGAGATGTCCTTCCGTGGCTCAGTGGTTTTGTGCCAAACTTTTGCATACGAGACTGTGCCACTGTCCATGAGAAGGTGAGCAGGTTGATGGTCCTTCCCATAACATCTCTGTAAAATAAATGTCTGTTTACGAGTGCACTGTTGAGAGACCATGCAAAGATGGGCCACCACCACTTCTTAGACCTGATGGAGATATGGTATCTTGAAACCTGTAGGTTGTGAAGTTGTTGTTCCATCTCTTGACAGAGGTCTCACTGTATTTCTCCTTCATGTTTGTTGCCACTGTGACAATGTTATTGTCTTTCTAATGGACTAGCAACTTGTCTCCTTGGGTCAGAACCTCAGAGGTTCCCCAGGGTAACTTCATGAAGTTCTTCTGTGGCTTGAATGGGACATCAAACAGACGATTTTGCCTCATCGTTCTAGAGCTCCAATATCCTCTTTTTATCATTTCATCGAGGAGGTTGTCATGAAGGAACTTGCAACCTTGAGGCACCTGAGATTGCTCTGCAACACCAAGATCGACACTGAGTCCATGACCCAACCCAGTCTCAGGGAGGAGTGTGGGGTGGTGAGGGGTAGGTCATCATCACTGATAACGTTGTTCCTGTCATGATCAGTTTGCATAGGTTCAGCATGTACATTCAACAGCCTGGCTGGCAAATGGCCTGTCTCAAATAGTCCATATCTGACCCATCACAATCTCTGAGGGATAACTGCTATGTTGCACGCCTTGTCTGAGCAGTCACCTAGATCCAACATATCCAGAACTTGACTCAAAGTGAAACTAACAGAAAGAACAGAGTAGAAGGTTAGGTAGACCAAGAACTATGTATGTGTATACCTAGACGCACTGTGTTATCCCGCCGGTCACTATTGTTGCCGTCAACATGTTTACACATTCTATGACCACACTGAACAAAGTTGAGTAATTGCAAATGCATATATCAATACTAGACACCTTAAAGATGAGGTGTACCAAAAATATTTGTCCTATCTGAACGTTAACAAACTTTACTAACCTTTTGTTTGGGAGCTTTACGGTAGCGTCCCACCCGGCCAACATCAGGTGAAATTGCAGAGCGCAAAATTAAAACTACAGAATTATAAATATTTAACTTTCATAAAATCATAAGTGTAATACATAAAAAAAAGCTTAACTTCTTGGTAATCCAGCCGCTGAGTCAGATTTCAAAAAGGCTTTACGGCGAAAGCACACCATGCGATTATCTGAGGACAGCACCCCGCATACAAAAGCATGAAAAACATATTTCACCCAGGCAGGTGTGACACGAAAGTCAGAAATAGCAATATAATAAATGCCTTATCTTTGATCTTCTTCTGTTGGCACTCCAAAAGATCCCAGTTACATCACAAATGGTCCTTTTATTCGATAATGTCCTTCTTTATATCTATAAAAACTCAGTTTAGCTGGCGCGCTTCATTCAATAATCCACCCAGTTTCCCTCCATCAAAATGCATACAAAATGAATCCCAAAAGTTTCTAATAAACTTTTCCAAACGACGTTTATAATCAAACCATAGGTACCCTAATACGTAAATAAATGATGAAATTTAAGACGGAGAATCGTTATTGTCTTTACCGGAGAAAAATACCAAAGAATGCGCTCTCATTCACACACTTTAGCCAAAATGGGAGCCAACTAGAAAAACTACAATTTCTGGCTCATTTTGACATCTAGTGGATGCCCTAGGAACTGCAATCTGGGTGGACTTTGCCTTATAATAAAAGTGACAGCTATTGAAAATAGTGGTAGGCTGAATTGTTTTTTTGGGGGGGGATGGTTTGTCCTCGGGGTTTCACCTGCCATATCAGTTCTGTTATACTCACAGACATTATTTTAACAGTTTTAGAAACTTGTGTGTTTTCAATCCAAATCCTAGCTTCTGGGCACGCTTTTCATCCGGACGTGAAAATACTGCCCCCTACCCAAGAGAGGTATCGGGCAGTCCCAAGTCTCCAATCCAAAGTTAAATCTAGAATCGGCCCTCGCCGCCTCTCCACTCATACTGCCAAACATACCCTCGTAAAACTGACTATCCTACTGATCCTTGACTTCGGCGATATCATTTACAAAATAGCCTCCAACACTACTCAGCAAATTGGATGCTGTCTATCATCACAGTGCCATCCGTTTTGTCACCAAAGCCCAATATACTACTCACCACTGCGACCTGTATGCTCTCGTTGGCTGGTCCTCACTACATATTCGTCGCCAAACCCACTGGCTCCAGGTCATCTATAAGTCCTTGCTAGGTAAAGCTCCGCCTTATCTCAGCTCGCTGGTCACCATAACATCACCCACCCATAGCACGCGCTCCAGCAGGTATATTTCACTGGTCATCCCCAAAACCAACACCTCCTTTGGCCGCCTTTCCTTCCATTTCTCTGCTGCCATTGACTGGAACGAATTGCAAAAATCACAGAAGTTGGAGACTTATATCTCCCTCACTAACTTTAAGTTTCAGCTGTCAGAGCATCTTACCGATCGCTGCAGCTGTACACAGCCCATCTGTAAATAGCCCATCCAACCAACATATGTTTTTATTTTTCTGCTCTTTTGCACACCAGTATTTCTACCTGCACATCCTCATCTGCACACTCCAGTGTAAATTTCTAAATTGTAATTACTTCACCACTATTGGCCTATTTATTGCCTTACCTTCTTACTTCATTTGCACACACTGTATACAGATTTTTCTATTGTGTTATTGACTGTACGATTGTTTATCCCATGTGTAACTCTGTTGTTTTTGTCACACTGCTTTGCTTTATCTTGGCCAGGTCGCAGTTGTAAATGAGAACTTGTTCTCAACTGGCCTACCTGGTTAAATAAAGGTGAAATAAATAAAATAAATAAATAGCAAAATCCTGAAGTATCCCTTTAAATGCTCCAAAATACCTGTTTATGCATGTCACTGCCAGCAATGCAATTCTGGCATATTGTTTTCCTATCTATGGTAACCAGCTTCTCCTGTGATGTTTTGGAAAACTGACTAATCGGAAGAGATCGTATAGTATTGGCTAATCTAGTTATGTCATTGCTCATTAAGTTACGAATCTCATTCTGTATTTTAGGACTAGTGTAATCATGGTTGCGCGTCTTTAACCAGCTGAGAAGAACTGTGTTATCTTCTGCCTTGTCTTTTTAAAAGTTGGTACATATTTCTGCGTTCTTCCTCATGACCTCTTAAGACCTCACCCTTTCTTGCTAATTACTGCACTGAACCTACATTCTTCAGTAGACAATGTCTTGCTTCCTCTTGTCTGGCTGAAGCAGTAGATAACTGTGAGTCAACAGGGTTTGATTATTGTGCACTCACTGTAACTGAGTGGCAATGCGAGTGACTTTTAGCATGAGCTGAAAACTTCTCAATAGCCTTCTTCCAATTTCTAAAGCCTGTGCTCACAAATGCAGGGTCTGATTCTGAAAAACTTTGGTGCAATGGAAGCATAAAACCCCCTTTGAAGAGGCACTGTAATGGAGCCAGAGGAAATCTTCAAACCACATCTCTTGAAATGAAAGAACTGTCAGCTTACTTCTGGTTAACAATAAACTTGGGATGTGGTTGATTTGGCTTTGTGCTGGTGCTGATGTCCATATATTCTATTTGTCCTGTGGCTTTGTCTCTGTCATCTGTGCTCAACTGGTCCCTGACTTGTGGCTCATGCCTTTACAACAAACTTTCTCTTGCCAAGATAGAAGGGCCTTTCTACTGCCAAAATATGATGAAACTTAAACAAGAAATGTCTTAGGACTACACTTAAAGGTTGACTAGGGCTGTTATGGTGACTGTATTACCACCACACCAGCAGCCACGAGTCATGAACGCAGTCAAATTCCATGTGACCATTGAGTCACGGTAACTGGGCTTCTCCAAAACGGCGCTCTGATGGTCATTAGTAGCCTGCCAAACTTGCTAACGGCCAGTCGCTAATGGCCGGTAATCAGAACTCTATTGTCCCTCTAATCAAATCAAACACTCGCATTCAAACACACACTCGTGCACACACACACGCACACACACACACACACACACTTAAATAGTGCCACACATGCACACAAACATGCACAGTTGACCTTGCTGTTTGTCTTTTGTTTTACATTGTTGTTTTGGTGTTGTATTCCTTTGTTCTTTTTATTGGTTGTTGGCACATCTGGTGGCTAGTTGTTGGGTTGGACAGGGATGGTGGCTCCGAGGGGGTGGAGATGAGGGGTGAAGGGGGAGGTTGGGGATGGTTGAACAGCTTCACTGCATGTTTGAAACTTACATTTAAAAAACTAAATAAAATAAATATCAAACACTTCATGAGAGCCCTGGCATCCAGAGTTTGAGGCCTAATGTATTTATTTCTCAACTTTCCTAATATTAAGCACATTGCTTCGCTTTACAACTGGAGTAGCCTACCTGGCTGGCATGAAAATGAACCATTGGAAAAGCATCCTCCATTCGCTATTCAAGTGCATGTGGATGTCTTTTTTACCCTGCCCCTGTTCCGACAGGTGCATTATAATGGCCCATTCTAAATCAAAATTAATTTCACACATATTATTTAGCATATCTAAAGACAAGATTAAATTGAGAATAGTCTGATGGGTGAAAATATTATCAATTGTGAATGATGTCCGGCATGTGCAGTAGGAGACAAGACACAGCACACACATTTTTTTTGTTTAATTTTTTTAATCATAGTCACATGCATCATGTAGCCTAGCCCATTGGCCAATATGTTTTCATACGGTTTGTATCACAACTAAAGTGGCCAAATAACTCCAAACATAGCCTATAGGCATGATGATGCATGATCTGATTAAGATGGCGTCGAAGAACATGGCTGATGTTTTACATTCTCCCAACCAATTGTGCTATTTTGTTCGTTTTTTTTGCGTAACTTATTTTTTAACTTATTGTGT
Organism: Salmo salar; assembly: GCF_965601325.2. Classification (NCBI taxonomy): domain Eukaryota; kingdom Metazoa; phylum Chordata; class Actinopteri; order Salmoniformes; family Salmonidae; genus Salmo; species Salmo salar. Next base: position 19,540,262 of record NC_138304.1, read on the forward strand.
ACATAATGTTGCTGCCACCGTATCTTATGGCCAAAAATAACTTCTGGACATCAGAACAGTGATTACTCACCGCGGACTGGAAGAAACTTTTTCCTTTAACGTGTCCGATGAGAAGGATATCCTGCTTTAATGGGAAAAGGCCCAGATCCCAGGCTTTTGCGTGAAGAAAAGAAGCAGAAAAAGGGGCCGCAGATCAGGCAGCCTTCGGAGAATCTGTAGGAGAGCAAGTAAACTCCCACTGCCGTCTGTTCTTCTTGCTAAAGTCCAATCATTGGAAAACACACTGGACGATCTATGATTAAGATGATCCTATAAACGGGACATTACAATCTGTAACATCTTATGATTCACCGAGACGTGGCTGAACGACGATACGGACAATATAGAGCTAGCGGGATTTTCCATGCACCGGCAGAACAGAGACGCTACCTCTGGTAAGACAAGGGGTGGGGGTGTGTGTCTATTTGTCAATAACAGCTGGTGCACAATGTCTAATATTAAAGAAATCTCAAGGTATTGCTTGCCTGAGGTAGAGTACCTTATAATAAGCAGTAGACGACACTACAGTTGAAGTCGGAAGTTTACATACACTTAGGTTGGAGTCATTAAAACACGTTTTTCAACCACTCCACAATTAACAAACTATCATTTTGGCAAGTCGGTTAGGACATCTACTTTGTGCATGACACAAGTAATTTTTCCAATAATTGTTTACAGACAGATTATTTCACTTATAATTCACTGTATCACAATTCCACTGGGTCAGAAGTAAAAATACACTAAGTTGACTGTGCCTTTAAACAGCCTGTTAAATTCCCAAAATTGATGTCATGGCTTTAGAAGCTTCTGATAGGCTAATTGACATCATTTGAGTCAATTGGAGGTGTACCTGTGTATTTATTTCAAGGCCTACCTTCAAACGCAGTGCCTCTTTGCTTGACATCATGGGGAAATCAAAAGAAATCAGCCAAGGTCTCAGAAAAAAATTGTAGAACTCCACAAGTCTGGTTGATCCTTGGGAGCAATTTCCAAATGCCGGAAGGTACCACGTTCATCTGTACAAACAATACTACGCAAGAGTAAACACCATGGGATCATGCAGCCGTCATACCTCTCAGGAAGGAGAAGTGTTCTGTCTCCTAGAGATGAATGTACTTTGGTGTGAAAAGTGTAAATCAATCCCAGAACAACAGCAAATGACCTTGTGAAGATGCTGGAGGAAACAGGTAAAAAAGTATCTATCGACATAACCGTCGTATATCGACATAACCTGAACGGCCACTCAGCAAGGAAGAAGCCACTGCTCCAAAACCGCCATAAAAAATAAAGACTACGGTTTGCAACTGCACATGGGGACAAAGATAGTACTTTTTGGAGAAATGTCCTCTGGTCTGATGAAACTGTTTGGCCATAATGACTGTCGTTATGTTTGGAGGAAAAAGGAGGAAGCTTGCAAGCTGAAGAACACCATCCCAACCATGAAGCACGGGGGTGGAAGCATCATGTTGTTGGGGTGCTTTGCTGCAGGAGGGACTGGTGCACTTCACAAAATAAATGGCATCATGAGGATTGGAAAACTATGTTGATATATTGAAGCAGCATCTCAAGAAATCAGTAAGGAAGTTAAAGCTTGGTCGCAAATGGGTCTTCCAAATGGACAATGACCCCAAGCATACTTCAAAAGTTGTGGCAAAATGGCTTAAGGACAACAAAGGCAAGGTATTGGAGTGGCCATCACAAAGCCCTGACCTCAAGCCTATAGAGAATTTGTGGGCAGAACTGAAAAAGCGTGTGCGATTAAGGAGGCCTACAAACCTGACTCAGTTACACCAGCTCTGTCAGGAGGAATGGGCCAAAATTCACCCAACTTATTGTGGGAAGCTTGTGGAAGGCTACCCAAAACGTTTGACCCAAGTTAAACAAGTTAAAGGCAATACTACCAAATACTAATTGAGTGTATGTAAACTTCTGACCCACTGGGAATGTGATGAAAGAAATAAAATCTGAAATAAATAATTCTCTCTACTATTATTCTGACATTTCACATTATTAAAATAAAGAGGTGATCCTAACTGACCTAAGGCAGGGAATTTTTACTTTGGTTAAATGTCAGGAATTGTGAAAAACTGAGTTTAAATGTATTTGGCTAAGGTGTATGTAAACTTCTGACTTCAACTGTATATACAAGTTCAATATTATAAGCATTTGTAAGTACATTTATAAATGGTTAATAATTGGAGATATTCACCGACTGGCTATCACACTATTTTGACCAATTCGTTATAATCCATTTATTAATGGTATATTTGGCATTTTCAAATAATAAAATAACAATTTATAGCGTAATTATAATTTCTTAATAAACCCTTTACAAATGGAACCTTATTATAAAGTGTTACCAATATCCAGCTCGTAAATATCACGACTGTAGTAGGCCACTAAGCTTAACAAGCAATAAAGCCAGGATAAATTAGTAAAGTGTTCCTCTCTTACCTCCACTGAATACATTTCACATTGTGTCCAAGTGTTATTCCCATATGTGCAGTGGAGATGTCAAGACATCGTTAGATTGTTGAAGGTGTTGATGAGTCCAGTCACCCCGATTAGGCCCGCCAGCACAGAGCAATTTATTTGATAGCTTGGGGATTTTTGGTGTGAAAAATTAGAGGAAACAGATCCGCAAGATATACAAGAGGTGTTAATAGACAGTCAAAATTCCAACTTGGTGTCGCTGCTACAATTTGTATACACTGATTCACTGTATTTTTTTTTACTTTGTGTTTATTTAGAGAGTATGGTACAATACAGCAACGTGGCAAACGAAATATTGTGAATATATTTATTGTTTTTTAATCCACACCATACAGAATGAACTTGCCTTGTATGCCTATTGTTTGTTGGTCAGATTGCACACTTTGAAGTTTCACTTTTCAAGCTTTAATGTCACGTGCACAAGTACAGTGAAAGGCCTTTGTTTCCAGCTCATAACGCAACAATGCAATAATCAATGTAGTGCTAAAAAATAACATAAGGTAGAACAAAAACAAGAAATTAAAATGAGAAATAAGAAGAACACGAGAAAGTAAGTAAGCTATACACAAGGTCAGTTCCATATTTACATTGTGCAGGGACACTGGAGTGATAGAGGTAGATAGGTATATGGGTAAGATGACTAGGATATATGGATGTATGATAAACAGAGTAGCAGCAACGTATATGATGATTTTGTGTGTGTGTTTGTGGAGTCAGTATAAATGTATGTACATGTTGTGTGTGTGTGTGTGTGTGTGTGTGTGTGTGTGTGTGTGTGTGTGTGTGAGCAAAGGAAGTGAATGTGTGTGTGTGTGTGTGTGTGTATGAGTGTTAGTGAGTGTGTAGAGTCCTGTAAGGGTGCATAGAGGCAGTACAAGGGTCAACTCAGACAGTCCTTGTAGCCATTTTGTTAGCTATTTAGCAGTCTTATGGCTTGGGGATAGAAGCTGTTCAGGAGCCTGTTGGTGTCAGACTTGATGCACAGGTATCACTTGCTGTGCAGAGAGAACAGTCTATAGTTTGAGTAGCTGGAGTCTTTATCAATTTTCCAGGATTCCTTTCACACTGCCTGGTATAGAAGTCCTAGATGGCAGTGAGCTCTGCCCCAGTGATATACTGGGCTGTCCGCACCACCCTCTGTAGCGCCAGTGCGCCTCTAGAGGGCGAAGAGTTGCTGTCATCCCTTCTTCATAACTGTGCGAACGTGTGTGGACCATTATAAGTCCTTCGTGATTTGGACACAGAGGAACTCGACCCGCTCCACTGCAGCCCCGTTGATGTGGATGTGGGCGTACTTGCTTGTTGTCCCGGCACCACACTGCTAGGTCACTGACCTCCTCCTTGTAGGCTGTTCCATCATTGCCGGTGATCAGGCCTACCACCATTGTGTTGTCAACAAACGTTTATTATTTTTTGTTGAATTTGAACCTTTTCACACATACCATCAAACCGGTGTGATCATTCTACATTGCTCCCTGCAGAGTACGCTCAAACCGGTGTGATTAGAACAATTATTTAGAACGTTGTTTCGATTGACGCAAAAGTCAGCATTGGAGCTAGCCACACTGTTCTTTCACAGAAATATTTTGCACAAACACAGTCCTTACAAAGTTATGTCCTGAATGTGACTAGTTTATTTTTGTATGCAATGTTCAGACATTCACAGAAGTAGCAATAGCATACACAATCATCCAAACCGGAAAATGTGGGCTACATTAATCCTAACGCTAATTGAGGAAAGATTGACGTAACACAAGTTGTTATATTTAGATAACTCTCGACTGACATAAACCACAATATGAATTAGCTAATAGCAATTACATCACGGGTGAGCTCAACATTGATCTAAATAATTGAGTAAAACACTTTCTAGAAATCGAAAGTGATTGGTAGTTTGTGCGCGCCGCCATGTTTGTTTATTGAATCAAGTGGAGATTAGATGAGTTTGGTCTTTTTGCAGTATGCATGTTGAAGGGGTGTGTCGTCTACAATCATTCACTTCCCTTCATTCACTTCCGGAAGTTTACCTGAAAGATGAGTGAACCATTCCTTCACCTCATTATAACATCTTTGTTCTGACAGACGTTTACGTAACACCTAGAATGCATTGTATAATGTCAACAAACATGGCGCCACACATACAGTGGCTTGTGAAAGTATTCACCCCCTTGGCATTTTTCCTATTTTGTTGCCTTACAACCTGGAATTAAAATAGATTTTTGTGGGTTTGTATCATTTGATTTACACAACATGCCTACCACTTTGAAGATGCGAAATATTTTTTCTTGTGAAAGAAACAAGACAAGAAAACAGAAAACTTGAGCATGCATAACTATTCACCCCCCTAAAGTCAATACTTGGTAGAGCCACCTTTTGCAGCAATTACAGCTGCAAGTCTCTTGGGGTTTGTCTCTATAAGCTTGGCACATCTAGCCACTGGCAAAAATCAAGGCAAAATTGCTCCAGCTGCTTCAAGTTGGATGGGTTCCGCTGGTGTACAGCAATATTTAAGTCATACCACAGATTCTCAATTGGTTTGAGGTCTGTGCTTTCAGTAGGCCATTCCAAGACATGTTTTATTGTTTCCCCTTAAACCACTCGAGTGTTGCATTAGCAGTATGCTTAGGGTCATTATTTAGCGCCATCCATCATTCCTTCAATTCTGCCCAGTTTCCCAGTCCCTGTCGATGAAAAACATCCCCACGCATGATGGCTGGTATTCTCGGGTTGATGAGAGGTGTTGGGTTTGCGCCAGACATAACGTTTCCCTTGATGGACAAAAAGCTACATTTTAGTCTCATCTGACCAGAGTACCTTCTTCCACATGTTTGGGGAGTCTCCCACATGCCTTTTGGTGAACACCAAACGTGTTTGCTTATTTTTTTCGTTAAGCAATGGCTTTTTTTCTGGCCACTCTTCCGTAAAGCCCAGCTCTGTGGAGTGTACGGCTTAAAGTGGTCCTATGGACAGATACTCCAATCTCCGCTGTGGAGCTTTGCAGCTCCTTCAGGGTTATCTTTGGCCTCTTTGTTGCCTCTCTGATTAATGCCCTCCTTACCTGGTCCATGAGTTTTGGTGGCCGGCCCTCTCTTGGCAGGTTTGTTGTGGTGCCATATTCTTTCAATTTTTTAATAACGGATTTAATGGTGCTCTGTGGGATGTTCAAAGTTTTGGATATTTTTTTTATAACCCAACCCTGATCTGTTCTTCTCTACAACTTTGTCCCTGACCTGTTTGGAAGTTCCTTGGTTTTCATATTGCCGCTTGCTTGGTGGTTCCCCAGACTCTGGGGCCTTTCAGAACAGGTTTAGATATACTGAGATCATGTGACACTTAGATTGCATATAGGTGGACTTTAACTAATTATGTGACTTCTGAAAGTAATTGGTTGCACCAGATCTTATTTAGGGGCTTCATAGCAAAGGGGGTGAATGCGTATGCACGCCTCACTTTTCCATTTTATATTTTTTGAAACAAGTAATTTTTTTCTTTTTACTTCACCAATTTTGTGTATGTCCATTACATGAAATCCAAATAAAAATCGATTTAAATTACAGGTTGTAATGTATAAAATAGCAAAAACGCCAAGGGGGATGAATACTTTTGCTGGCAAATAGCTTAGCATTAGCTCATTTTAATCAATATAACCTTCAGAAAGTATTTTATCTATGCAATACTCGGAATGTGTCACGGGTGTCGTTGTGTAGAGACGACCAAGGCGCAGCAGGTTGCGTGCTCATCATTTATTAAGTAAATGTGAACACGGGGAAAAACAATAAACAAAAAACGACAGAAGACAGTTTAACAGGCTATACTTACAACAGCAGTGCTAAAGACAACTACCCACAAAATACAAACAAAACCCATACCTATATATAGGACTCTCAATCAAAGGCAACTACAAACACCTGCCTCCAATTGAGAGTCCAACACCCAATTACCTAACATAGAAATACTAAACTAGAGAGAACATAGAAATACAGAAAAACAAACACCCTTCTAATCAAACCACCACCCCGAACCAACCAAAACAAATACCCTCTGCCACGTCTTGACCAAACTACAATACAAATAATACCTAAATACTGATCAGGATGTGACATTACCCCCCCTAAAGGTGCAGACCCCGGATGCACCTCAACAAAAAAAATAAAAAAATAAACCCCTAACTAAAGGGAGGGAAGGGAGGGTGACTGCCGTCAACGACGGCACCTGTGCTACACCCTCCCTCCCCAACCCACCTATACTGGAGGTGGCTTAGGTTCTGGCCTACTGTCCTCCAAACTGTAGACAGAGTCTCTTGTCTCCGGACCGTAGGCAGACTCACTCAGTTCCGGGTCGTAGGCAGACTCACACAATTCAAAGTCATTGTAAACTTCATTCTGATCCGGACCGCAGGCAGACTCACTCGGTTCCGGGTCACGGGCCGTCTCCCCTGGTTCCGGACACTCTGGACGAGGCACTGTTGCCGGACACTCTGGACGAGGCACTGTTGCCGGACACTCGGGCCTGGTCTGACGCACTGGAAGCCTGATGCGTGGTGCTGGTACTGGAGGTATCAGCCTGGAGACACGCACCTCATGGCTAGTGCGGGGAGCAGGAATCGGCCGAGTTGGAGTGGTCTGACGCACTGGAAGCCTGATGCGTGGTGCTGGTACTGGAAATGCCAGTTTGGGGACACGCACCTCCGGGCTAGTGCGGGGAGCGGGGACAGGCTGAGTTGGACTGGGATGACTCACTGGAAGCTTGATGCGTGGTGCTGGTACTGGACGTGCCATCCTGGAGACACGCACCTCAAGGCTAGTGCGTGTAGCGGGAAACACTGGACCGTAGAGGCGCACTGGCGGTCTCGAGCTCAGGACTGGCATCACCCCTACTGGCTGGATGCCCACTTTCCCCTGGCACATGCGGGGTGATGGTACTGCGCATACCGGCCTGAAAATACCAGGCCTCGCCACAGCACCCATCACCCCAAAGCACGGGACCTGTCCAGTCATATGTTGCCCAAAAAAGTTACGGGGATTTGGCCTGGGGCTCAATCCTCGCCCAGCCAAACTACCCGTGTGCCCCCCCCAAAATAATTATTGGGGCTGCCTCTCGGGCTCCCTTAACTCCTCCATAGCCCTGGAAATGCTTATCCTCAGTTCTGCCCATGTCTCACGATAGTCCATCCGTTGCTCCCTCCTCCGCAGCTTGGTCCATTTTTGGTGGGTAGTTCTGTCACGGGTGTCGTTGTGTAGAGACGACCAAGGCGCAGCAGGTTGCGTGCTCATCATTATCATTTATTAAGTAAATGTGAACACGGGGAAGAACAATGAACGACAGAAGACAGTTTAACAGGCTATACTTACAACAGCAGTGCTAAAGACAACTACCCACAAAATACAAACAAAACCCATACCTATATATAGGACTCTCAATCAAAGGCAACTACAAACACCTGCCTCCAATTGAGAGTCCAACACCCAATTACTAAACTAGAGAGAACATAACCCAAAACCCGGAAATAATAAAACAAACACCCTTCTAATCAAACCACCACCCCGAACCAACCAAAACAAATACCCTCTGCCACGTCCTGACCAAACTACAATACAAATAATACCTAAATACTGATCAGGACGTGACAGAATGCATTGCTTGTCACCAGTAATAGACAACGTGAATAAAACTGTAAATACATTATGCTCCATACATACTTCATGCTACAGTAGAAATGAGAAGACGATTTACAGAAAATAAGGAACTTACTTTCAAAGGAACGCACACATGTCCAAAGTTTTTATTTGTAAGGAAAACAACAATAGAGGCAATGCGAGCGCCAGCCAGAACATGTGCCAGTATGTGCAAGACTGCGCAAATGTCAGCATACTTGATGTGTGGGAAAATGGGGAAGGGCTCTCCTGGAAGAGATAAGTTTGTCCGGCTCAGTAAAGCCTCAAACATAAATTGTCCGCAATGCTGAAATGGGCTACTTCTATACGAATTAATTAGAAATCGACAAGTTGAAACATAGCCTATAGATAATTAGCAGACAGCGCATGTTACTGTAACAGTCTTGTTGCATTATAATCACATTTTGGAACAGTTAGTGCATTCTCACATCATGTGCATAAAACAATTCACACTGGGGTGACCATTACAGATATTTGGAACTCACATGTGAAAAAGTTAAAACATACATTCTACCTAAAATGAAGCCACTCAACATTTACATTATCAAAGCAACCCACAGAAGCAACTAGGGTCAAGCGCACCGCCTAATTGCACATCAACAGATCACCCACCAAGTCAAATAGGGGACCCAAACCAGCGACCTTTGGGCCACCGGCTTCCAGCCGCCATGTCCACCAACCATCCAAGATCCCCCCCCACAGTTTCCCGAGAGGTGCCCCTCAAACAACCTCTTTTTGTTTATTTTGACTTTATTTTTGACTTTTATCTTTCACTGTCATTCTATAACCCGACCGGCAACTCCACTCCCACTTGTCTACAGTTCCACATTCCAACCCTCAGTTTCCCTCAGCTGTCACGTCCTGACCATAGAAATATGTTATTTTCTATGGTAGAGTAGGTCAGGGCATGACAGGGTTTTTTCCCTATGTTTTCTATTTCTGTGTTGTCAGGGTCTAGTTTTGTATTTCTATGTTGGGGTTTTGTTTGGGATGATCTCCAATCAGAGGCAGCTGGTCCTCATTGTCTCTAATTGGAGATCATACTTAAGTAGGTTTTTTTTCCACCTGGGTTTGTGGGAGATTGTTTTTTGAGTAGTGTATGTTTCAACTCTGCGTCACGGTTTGTTGTTTTGTTCTGTAGTTTATGTTTATGTATCGCATAGTTTCACAGTGTAAATAAAATGTGGAACGACACACGCTGCACTTTGGTCCGCTTCTTCCTACGAAAACCGTGACATCAGCTCATCCAACCTATCTCTGCTGGCCACCCTCTTCAGATTTCTAATCGCCATATATCTTTCAACTATGCTGTGATGTTTAACATACAATTTGAATCGGTCTAATCAGATAGAATCCACAGATTGCGAGTTGAAGATAAATACTTTTACTAAGAGTATTAGTAAATGACTGCTATTTCTAGTGTCAAATTTAGATTCATTGATGCTTTTTCAGCCATTCCTGAACCTGGCACCAGAAACGGGCTACCTGAGGGCAATACCAGAACAAATGGTCTATTGATTCTGTATCCTCACAACAAAATCTGCAGAACTGCAATGATTGCATGCCTCAAAAATTCAACATTATGTTGGTAGCAAGAATTCTGTACAATACTTTTAGCTGAAAAGCACGAAGTCTTGAATCTTGCGTCATTTTATACATTTGAAGTCAGAAGTTTACATACACCTTAGCCAAATGCATTTAAACTCCGTTTTTCACAATTCCTGACATTTAATCCTAGTAAAAATTTCCTGTCTTAGGTCAGTTAAGATCACTTTATTTTAATGTGACATTTCAGAATAAAAGTGATTTATTTCAGCTTTTATTTCTTTCATCACATTCCCAATAGGTCAGAAGTTTACCTACACTCAATTAGTATATAGGACTCAATTAGTATTTGGTAGCATTGCCTTTAAATTGTTTAACTTGGGTCAAACGTTTTGGGTAGCCTTCCACAAGCTTTCCACAATAAGTTGGGTGAATTTTGGCCCATTCCTCCTGACAGAGCTGGTGTAACTGAGTCAGGTTTGTAGGCCTCCTTGCACGCACACGCTTTTTCAGTTCTGCCCACAAATTTTCTATATGTTTATGGTCAGGGCTTTGTGATGGCCACTCCAATACCTTGCCTTTGTTGTCCATAAGCCATTTTGCCACAACTTTTGAAGTTGTCCATTTGCGACCAAGCTTTAACTTCCTGACTGATGTCTTGAGATGTTGCTTCAATATATCCACATAATTGTCCATCCTCCTGATGCCATCTATTTTGTGAAGTGCACCAGTCCCTCCTCCAGCAAAGCACCCCCACAACATGATGCTGCCACCCCCGTGCTTCACGGTTCGGATGGTGTTCTTCGGCTTGCAAGCCTCTCCCTTTTTCCTCCAAACATAACGATAGTCATTATGGCCAAAACGTTATATTTTTGTTTCATCAGACCAGAGGACATTTCTCCAAAAAGTACGATCTTTGTCCTCATGTGCAGTTGCAAACCGTAGTCTGGCTTTTTTATGGCGGTTTTGGAGCAGTGGCTTCTTCCTTGCTGAGCGGCCTTTCAGGTTATGTTGATATAGGACTGTGGATATAGATACTTTTGTACCTGTTTCCTCCAGCATCTTCACAAGGTCCTTTGTTGTTGTTCTGGGATTGATTTACACATTTCACACCAAAGTACGTTCATCTCTAGGAGACAGAACACGTCTCCTTCCTGAGAGGTTTGACGGCTGCGTGGTCCCATGGTGTTTATACTTGCGTACTATTGTTTGTACAGATGAACGTGGTACCTTCAGGCATTTGTAAATTGCTCCCAAGGATGAACCAGACTTGTGGAGGTCTACAATTTTTTTCTGAGGTCTTGGCTGATTTCTTTTAATTTTCCCATGATTTCAAGCAAAGAGGCTGAAGGTAGGCCTTGAAAAACATCCACAGATACACCTCCAATTGACTCAAATGATGTCAATTTGTCACTTCCTGACCAGCAGTGGGAGTAATTGTATTAGTTTTGGTCAGGGCGTGGCAGAGGGTTTGTGTTGTGTATGCATTTCTATGTTCTGTCTAGTTTAGTTTTCTATGTTTAGGATTGGGTGTTGGACTCTCAATTGGAGGCAGGTGTTTCTAGTTGCCTCTGATTGAGAGTCCTACATAGAGGTGTGGGTTTGGTTAGGTGGTGGGTAGTTGTATTTGCACTGCTGTTTGTCTAGCCTGCAAATCTGTTAGCTGTCGTTCTATTTCTTGTTTTTCCCGTTACTCACTTTAAATAATAAATTAAAGTATGAGTATTCCGGTACCCGCTGCGCCTTGGTCTCATCTCTTCGACACTTGTGACACAATTAGCCTACCAGAAGCTTCTAAAGCCATGACATCAATTTTGGGAATTTTCCAAGCTGTTTAAAGGCACAGTCAACTTAGTGTATGTAAACTTCTGACCCACTGGAATTGTGATACAGTGAATTATAAGTGAAATAATCTGTCTGTAAACAACTGTTGGAAAAATTACTTGTGTCATGCACAAAGTAGGTGTCCTAACCAACTTGCTAAAACTATAGTGTGTTAAGAAATTTGTAGAGTGGTTGAAAAACGAGTTTTAATGACTCCAAACTAAGTGTAAACTTCCGACTTCAACTGTATATCAACTCATACACCCTGTACCATGGAATCGTTACATAAAACAATCTCTTCCCAGCTATTTTGCAATCTGTATGGCACAGCTGTCAAATGGTCCTCAACTGAAACTGGTATACTTTCCAATTTATGCTATTTGTGTACCTCTGCCATTTTTGATCCTTTATATTGGGCAGACTTGCCAGTTCCCTACCACCTGCCTCCTCTTTTTTTGGGGTAATGCTGTAATGAATTGATTGTAATCTTGGATTGTGCAGACCTTTCCATACAATTACAATAACTCCCTGAAAGACATAACTCTACCATTCCAATTGACAATATAAATTAATAACAAAATACGCTTTTCAAACATCTTTTCCATAAATACAGGTATTTTATCAACCATAATATTTGTTCTATCTTTTCAGGAGAATGACAAAGAAATTATAAGCAGGTCTGCAATGCTTGTTTGAAAAAGAGAGCAAGCAAGGTTTTGAACAAGGTTTCATTTTCAATAAATCGAAAATGAGACATGGCAATCTGAACAAAGGCAAAAAGGCAATTTTAAACAATGGATGGGCTTTTCTTAGTAATTTACTTGACAACCATTTTGGGTTCAAGAAAAACTTTTGTATAAGTGAAGCTTTTAGAAAGAGGTTTAGCGCTTTTATATTTAATAATCTCAACCACTCAGTTCATATTCATTGTATAGATAGGCATGCTTTATCCTGTCTGGTTTAGCATCCCAGATAAAGCTAATTATTTTTTGTTCATGTAATTTCAAAAACGAATCATCAGGAGTAGGCAGCACCATAAGTAACTGAGATATTAATCACTGTAATCTTTCCATAAATAGACAGGTATTTACCTTGTGCGTGGTTGCAGGATCTTGTCTAATTTTACACATTTTCTATTGAAATTGTGGAGAGCTCATTTATATTTTTGGTGATATGCGTACCAAGTATGTCTACTTCACCGTTAACCCATTTTATAGGTAAACTGCAAGGTAATGTAAAAGTTGTGTTTTTCAAGATCCAATATCTAATATGGTACACATCATAATTTGGTTTTAGTCCAGATGCCAGAAAAGTGATCTAGATCTTCAGTGAGATTGCAGGGATCTAGCTTGCGGATGTAATATAAAACTTGAGTCATCGGCATACATGGAGACCTTTTGTTTTTAAGCCTTGGATTTCTAATCCTTTAACGTTGTTATTTGATCGGATTTTAATAGCTAGCATTTCGATGGCCATAACGAATAGATATGGTGACAGCGGACACCGTTGTTGAACTTTTCTTGAAAGTTCAAAACGCTCAGAGAAGTAGCTGCTATTCACTATTTTACACCTGGGGTTGCTATACATTACTTTTACCCATTGAATAAGAGACTCACTGAAATTGAAAAAATCCAGGCATTTACTGTATATATAAGATCCAGCCTTAATTTATCAAAGGCCTTTTCAAAATGTCATCAGCAAACTTGATAATGGTGTTGGAGTTGTGCGTGGGTGAACAGGGAGTAGAGGAGGGGACTAATCCCACACCCTGTGGGGCACCCATGTTGAGAGTGAGTGTGGCGGAGGTGATGTTGCCTGCCCTCACCAGCTAGGGTCGGTCAGGAAGTCCAGGATCCAGTTGCAGAGGGAAGTGTTTAGTCCCAGGGTCCTAAGCTTGGAGTGGTCAATGGTGTTGAATGCTGAGCTGTAGTCAACGAACAGCATTCGCACATACAGTAGGTATTCTTCCTCTTAGGTAGGTGGGTGAAGGCAGTGTGGAGTGCAATTGAGATTGCGTCGTCTATGGATCTGTTTGGGCGGAATGCAAAATGGATGGGCCTAGGGTATTTGGGATGATGGAGTTGATATGTGCCACAATCAGCCTTTCTACAGGGCAGTAGTCATTGTGGCATGAAGCCTTAGAGTTCTTGAAAACAGGAATGACGGGAGTCAGTTAAAGACGTGTGGATTACAGACTGGGAAAAGGAGAGGTTGAACACGACCATGAATATGCCTGCCAGCTGTTCTGTGCATACTCTGAGACGTGCCCTGGAATACCATCCTGCCCCGTGGCGTTGCCGGTGTTGACATAAATCTTTAGCAAAGCACTTACAGTAGTACATCATAGACATCAAATAGTTTAAATGAAAATAAATGTGAGTCTATTAGTGCACCATTCTCTACTATCTGTTCTGAGGTGAATAGAGGACTCCCTCTAATGGAATACATTTCAGAGAATATCCTTCCAAACAGGTCACCAGCTGAAGCAAAATGGTCAATGGAATGGAGGAACGAAGTGACCGTTTTTCCTTAATCTCGCCAGGACTCCCCCTATCTTGCCTCTATAACACTGGCATTTCCTCTTGGATATCCCATAAATTGGGTCGAAATAATAGAAAGAGCCCAGGGCAGATGAGTCGAAGTTGAAGCCGATCTGATGTTCAAAAGTTCTTGTTGGTTGTAAGAAATGATTGCGGATACATTTAGTTAAAATAAAGTAAAAATGAACGGCAAAAGAATCACAAAATAGCTAAATTGGTTTGGCGCTTGCAAAGCGGCGATCATACAGTACGGCGCCATCTTGCTGTGTTGTTGGGAGTTTTTACCTCTTTACCTTTGGCCAAAGAGATATCCATAAATCATCAGATATTTGTACATATATTCCTCTATTTCTCTGGAGTGATGACCTTGCATTTAATATATCTCCTTGGCCTCCACTAAGTATGAGAAACAGGAGCGGGCCAGATGGGGGCTGAATGCATTAAGTTTCATTTATGGATGTGAGAAAAGCGTGAGGGTTTTTCTTTTGGCCTTGACTAGAGGTCTCCAATGATGATAAAGTTTGAGAAATTACCAGAAGAGGCATTTGCCGTATGCACTGGAAATTAATTAGATAGTTATTTATCCTGGACTTCTGCCACAGTGTGTCTGAGAGAGTAATTTTAATTTCTCCTGACCTCCAGTTTGGAAAGGATAACAAAAACTCATTCCACCGGCACACAAATACACACTTTAATGAGACACATAACAGGTTGGAACATGGACCCGAGGGGAGAAGGGAACCACACGGGAAGTACCCAGTCTGCTCAGAAATATGACCATGATACAGAACTCCTCTATATGCACATGTATAAGTACAAAGGACCATATCTACAAAGTGCATACTGTAGCTTTATAGCCACAGCTCTATATTACATCCTTAAAATTGTCCACAATACAACTCATTCACGTTTTCAAACCCATTTTCAATCAGTTTATTTTTGGTTTGGGACTGTTGTGACAGTATGTGCACTTAAGCGAATCATGACAATGTTTTTGAATGGGGATAGGTGAACTGCACAGCGTTTAGTAAATACTTTCACACTTTGTGGATGTGCACTAAGAAGTAGTCAGCTGTACTTATCCTCAGAAAACCTCCACTGTGAATATTCCGTCTGTGTAAATGGCCAAGCCATCATGCTGCTGTTCACCAAACACCTTTTTTGCACTATTGGTTAGAGCCTGTAAGTAAGCATTTCACTGTAAGGTCTACACCTGTTGTATTCGACGCACGTGACAAATAAACTTTGATTTGCTAGCCTAAACAGCACTTGTCCCCCTACATTCAGGCCAAGCCACCATGCTGCTCCTACTGAATGATACAACACACACACACTTTGGAAAACACCTCAGGTGTCACCACTCTGTCACCTCTTCTCTAGGTGATTTTAACAAATATTTTAGGTCTGACTGAATAGTGCAAGGCCTTTATGTAGGTGAATGCAGGAGGAAGTTGAGGAGGTGTGAATGTGTGTGTGCATGCGAGTGACTGCGAATGTATATACACTACATGACCAAAGCTATGTGGACACCTGCTCATTGAACATCTCATTCCAAAGTCATGGGCATTTATATGGATTTTGTCCCCCCTTTGCTGCAATAACCGCCTCCACTCTTATGGGAAGGCTTTCCACTAGATGTTGGAACGTTTCTGTAGGTATTTGCCACAAGAGCATTAGTGAGGTCGGCTCCCTTTGTGCACAGGGGAGTTGTCATACTGAAACATGAAAGGGCCTTCCCCAAACGGTTGCTCCTAAACTTTTACAATTCACAATAACAGCACTTACAGTTGTCCGAGGCAGCTCTAGCAGGGCAAAAATTTGATGAACTGACTTGTTGGAAAGGTTTCATCCTATGACGATGCCACATTGAAAGTCACTGAGCTCTTCAGTAAGGCCATTCTACTTCCAATGTTTATCTATGGAGATTGCATGGCTGTGTGCTCAATTTTATACACCTGTCAGCAACGGGTGTGGCTGAAATAGCCAGATCCACTAATTTGAAGGGTTGTCCACACATGTTTGTATATATAGTGTGCGTACGTGCACATCTGTGTGTGTATGTGTGTGCTACTGTTGCACGGTATACCGAAACTTCAGTACTTTTTTGGTACTAGAACATGAAAAAACAGTTCTGTACTAGACATTTTGTTACTTTCAGTACTTCTGTCAAATGTTTGTCACGTCATATACTGATTGAAAGAGGATTAAGTCTGTCTATCAGCGCAGCCAATGTCCCCATATAGCGCGAGATCACCGTGCCTGCTCCACTAACGCATTGCTTTAGCCTGCACTGAGGAACCACTGCCCTCAGTGGGAGTCTGGGCTGCATCACCACTTACGCTGCACAAGTTAACACACGTGAATAATACAAAATGCCATGTAGAGACTGTTTTGCAAACAGTAATTAACAGTAAAAAAATGTCCATTAAAGGCTAGAACAGTTTAACTATCAATCAAATGTATTTATAAAGCCCTTTTTACATCAGCAGATGTCATAAAGTGCTTACACAAAAAGCCAGCCTAAAACCCCAAACAGCAAGCAATGCAGATGTAGAAGCACAGTGGCTTGGAAAAACTCCCTAGACAGGCAGGAACCTAGGAAAAAACCTAGAGAGGAACCAGGCTCTGAAGGGTGGCCAGTCCTCTTCTGGCTGTGCCGGGTGGAGATTATAAAAGTACATGGCCATTAAGGCCAGATCTTCAAGATCAAACGTTCATAGAAGACCAGCAGGGCCAAATAATAATCACAGTGGTTGTAGAGTGGTTGTAGAGGGTGCAACAGGTCAGCACCTCATGCAAGAAGACACCAATAGCTTCCAGCTTTGTAGGCTAAATTTCTTTGCTAGCTTATAGCTGAAGCTATTATCAATTCACAACCCTAAGTCCTTGTTTGTGATAATATGCAAAATGCAGTATTGCTGATTTCAAAGCTGACTGTCACCAAAAACGTTATTACTTCACTTTGTCACCCAGTCAAGATCATCTCTGCTGAGCTTTGAACTGACTGTGTATGTGAATGACATCATGGCTCTTAAAGACACAGCGCACACTTTTATAAAAGAAGAGATTGCTTCCTCTATGCAAATGTTGTTGATCAATACAATAAAATAACTCCCAAATGGAAGGGAAACATGATTGTATAATTGATTCATTAAAACTTCCTCGGGATCAGTGTCCCATCCACGGGACGGTTGAGCTAACGTAGGCTAATGTGATTAGCATGAAGTTGTAAGTAACAAGAAAATGTCCCAGGACATAGACATATCTGATATTGTCAGAAAGCTTAAATTCTTGTTAATCTAACTGCACTGTCCAATTTACAGTAGCTATTGCAGTGAAAGAATACCATGCTATTGTTTAAGGAGAGTGCACAATTTTGAACATGGACAATTATTAATAAACAAATTAGGAACATTTGGGCAGTCTTGATACAATATTTTGAACATAAATGAAATGGTTCATTGGATCAGTCTAAAACGTTGCACATACACTGCTGCCATCTAGTGGCCAAAATCGAAATTGCACCTGGGCTGGAATAATACATTATGGCCTTTCTTTTGCATTTCAAAGATGATGGTACAAAACAAAATATAAAAGAACGGTTGGTTTTTTCTTTGTATTATCTTTTACCAGATCTATTGTGTTATATTCTCCTACATTCCTTTCACATTTTATTTTTAGGCAAAAATAAATAAAAAACAGGGAGGATCCTTAAGAGTTTGTAATGCAGACATTAAAAAATCGAACAATTCAAATGTAATATTGCACTCAAAAGATCTGTCTGGGTCAAGTGCCATTCTGTGTCTTTGGCTAATACGCCTTCTTTTTAGACGTGGTATTGTTTTGGTATCAAGTATTATAATACTTAACCTGGTATCAAAGTCAAAATTCTGGTATTGTGACAACACTAGTGTGTGCATGCCTATGCATGTGTGTGTGTGTGTGTGTGTGTGTGTGTGCGCGCTCACTCTAGTTGAGGCAGAGTGTTTGTGAATGCAGGTGCACCGGATGTACTATTTATGGGCTGTTAGCACTCTGTGGGAGCTGTGGAGTCTCATCACAGTTTGCCTTGGGATTAACTGAGTCTAAAACACAAACCTGGGAAGCTGTTTGAGGAATGCAGGCAGGGTACACTTTCCTCGTCCCAATGCTTTCCCTCTGCACTGAAGTGCCATATCCGTTTAAAGGAAAAGGAAAGGGGAGAGAAAGGGGGAGAAATGGAAGATCAAAGCAGGAGTGAAGGGAAGAAGACATTCTTATAATCTGTAACATCTGGTTGGGTCAAACTTGTGGATCTGTGGATTGAGTTAGGCGTTATAGTGCACTAACAGTCCGTTGTAGTGATATGCATTATACATTAAGCAGTGAGATGCATTCCACATTAAGTCAGATATCAGTGTTGATATATGCTTGCTAATATTTATCATGGGCACAGACGTTCAGTTAAATACTTAATACACTATACAGAGACTAAAAATACACACTCGAGCACAACACACACACACACACACACACACAGGATGATCTATAGGTTCAGGCAGTGCCTATGAAGGCCGAGGGCCGCCCTCCATCCGCTGTCATCCTCCATTATGGTTTCATTAGGCCAGTGAGATGCTCTGTCTGGTCTGCTCTAGGATGGATGGGTTGAGAGTCATCCCTTCGTTCCAGCCTAATGTTCAGGGCCAGGGAAAGCAATGGAAAGAGTCATTCATCCCCCTCTATTTTCTCTTTCGCTCAGTGCATCTCTTTCTCATACTCATTTCTATTGTTTATTTCTGTTTTTTCTAAGAAAACAATGAATTAAAATCTATTCAGTTCCTGTATGTGGTGATTGTGTATTGGTGTGTTTTTCTCTATTTGAATGTTCTCCCAGTAAGCACTCAGGTACTACTTGTAATTGAAAAATATAATTTCCATTCAAGGTAACTGGATGAGTTGGAAATGTATGCACACTTGAGAAAACATTGACAGAGCATTAGTATGACCATCTCATTCCAAAATCATGGGCATTAATATGGAGTTGGTCCCCCCTTTGCTGCTATAACAGCCTCCACTCCTCTGGGAAGGCTTTTCATTAGATGTTGGAACATGGCTGGGGGGACTTGCTTCCATTCAGCCACAAGAGCATTAGTGAGGTCGGGCACTGATGTTGGGTGATTAGGCCTGGCTCGCAGTTGGCGTTCCAATTCATCCCAAAAGTGTTCGATGGGGTTAAAGTCAGGGCTCTGTGCAGGCCAGTCAAGTTCTTCCACACCAATCTCGACAAACCATTTCTGTATGGACTTCGCTTTGTGTAAGGGGCATTGTCATGCTGAAACAGCAAAGGGCCTTCTGCAAACTGTTGCCACAAAGTTGGAAGCACAGAATTGTCTAGAATCTTGTCTAGATTTCCCTTCACTGGAACTAAGGGGCCAAGCCCGAACCATGAAAAACAGCCCCAGACCATTATTCCTCCTCCACCAAACAGTTGGCACAATGCATTGGGGCAGGTAGCATTTTCCTGGCATCCACCAAAAACAGATTCATCTGCCGGACTGCTAGATGGTAAAGCGTGATTAATCGCTCCAGAGAACGTGTTTCCACTGCTCCAGAGTCCAATGGCGGCAAGCTTTACACCACTCCAGCCGATGCTTGGCATTGCGCATGGTGATCTTATGCTTGTGTGCAGCTGCTCGGCCATGGATACCCATTTCATGAAGCTTTCGAGGAACAGTTCTTGTGCTGATGTTGTTTCCAGAGGCAGTTTGGAACTCGGTAGTGAGTGTTGCAACCAAGGACAGATGATATTTACGCGCTTCAGCACTCGGCAGACCCGTTCTATGAGCTTGTATTGCCTACCTCTTCGCGACTGAGCTATTGTTGATCCTAGAATTTCTGCCCAGCTCTAGCAGGGCAGAAAATTGACAAACTCACTTGTTGGAAAGGTGGCGTCCTATGAAGGTGCCACGTTGAAAGTCACTGAGCACTTCAATAATGCCATTATACTGCCAATGTTTGTCTATGGAGATATACACCTGTCAGCAACGGGTGTGGCTGAAATAGCCGAATCCACTAATTTGAAGGGGTGCTCACATACTTTTGTATATACAGTATAGAGTATCTCTTCTTGAAGAAGAAATTGTGTTTGACTGGTATTAATGATTTGAGTCTCTTATCACTGGCCAGTGAGCTGAACTGACCGAGATGTGTGGGTCTGTACTTGCGGATGCACGCACACATACCTGCAGTCAAAATGTAAGCGTGTGTTTGCCTTTATCCCCAGAGTATGTGTGTGTATCTGGGTGTGTGTATCCATGTGTATCTGTATGTGCGTGTGGTGCTCTGAGATGGCCCGCACAGCGGAAGAAATACGTTCAACAGAAGGGGCACTTTCACAAGGATGAATACGAGTCAGACCTCTTCTCAGCCGCCCGCCAACCCCAGCCAGAGAAAGAAATAACGAGAGAGAGACCGAGAAAGATTTCAGAGGGAGGGGTCTTCATTCCTCACCCCAGCAGTCAACATTGCAAACCCACATAAAAGATTGACGAGTTTGGCCTGCTCCGGCCTTGAAGATCAAATATGCCACTGCTAATCAGCCCTAGGTCACACGCTGGGAAGGGAGACCGTCTCGGCCATCCCAATGTTTAATTATTGACATTCCCATTGCTGGAAATGTATTTTGTCAACTCAGCAAGTGAAACACTTTGGTTTGACTTAACACCATCAGTTCCAGCAACGCCAGTAGGCAGTATGGGTATGGTAATGATTTGCTGGAGGTGAAAGAAGCCTGCAGTCCCTGGCCAGCTCAAGTGTAATTTCCTGTAGATCACACTCCCACACATGAGAGAGAGTGTCTAATAGCAGCTTTGTAGTGCTAAATCACACCCATAACCCAAAGGGAATACTGAAATACTGTGTAAGGCTGCAATATCCACTTTTGGGTCAACTTGCTAATGTTCTTATGTTGTTTTGGAGGAATTATGAATTTAGCTTTCGAGATACAGTAGGGAACCTCATCTTAATCATTGAACATCACTGGAAAAACCAAATGATGGAGAGAGGATTCCTGTTGGTACGGTGTGATTCTAAGACTGTTCTAATAATATGGACACTGAATTACTATAGTTGCATATGATGATCATATTGCATTTTCTTCACAAAAAAACTGTAACCACCATTTTCATATGTCATTTTGAATTAGAGTTGTCGTTAATTATACACATCAATTATATGATAAATACAAAAATCCCCTCTCAGACACAGCAGTTGGACAAACCATTATCTCGCAGCCTGATGAGAACCCTCAACAAAGAATCTCATTGGGAATATTTTGTAGAAAGACTTCAAAGTATCTCGGTGCTACGACAGCCCTCAGAGTTATACAAAGTTACTCACAGACAGGGTCTGTCTGGCAGCTGTCTTTTTGTGGACAAATACCCCACAAAAACAAATAAAAGAGAACAACCTGGTCATTATACATCATTATTAAGTGAAGCAGCTGGTCTTAACATTAAAAGATACTCTTCCTCTAAAGAAAGGCATGTTGTTTGCTTCGTGCTGATGCAAGACTTTTGTTTGGAGGACTCGTTACCCCCTGTCTGTGTTCACTTATGAAGGTTACGACACACTTTTTCCGGAACGATTTTTTTGTGTCTGGTCGCATTCCTTATTCATGCTGCTTACTGTGCTCATCAAAGCACACCAAGCATCCAACATTCTTATGTTGAATGCATGTAAAAGACCACCAAGGTAGCATTTGTAAACATGTTTTTTTTCCTGCGATGTTTCCATTGGTTGTGGCTAAGACCACAGTGATTGAAAGTCAACAGCAAAAAAAGAAAGTAAACAGCATATCTACATCTACAGAGGTTGAGATTCAAACTGAAGTTATTCAATGGCAAATGCAGCTTTGAGTCAATATGCAATGGAACGTCGTCAGGATGTCAGACTTTGAATGCAATTGCAGCTGAAAGGAATTCCAACAAGTAGATAGCTTGGGAGGTGTGTCACCTATAACATGCTTTAGGGTAACTTGGGGGAACCACCCCTCTCTTTTTGAAATGTAATAAAATCAGAAACTTTAGAAAGCGGGCGTTTTAACCCACTATTGGGGCAAAATGCCCCCCTTTATAGGGAAAAATGTCTAGGTATACTTATTTTAATTAAATAAATCAAATAATCGCAACAAAATGAAACTTCACATCTCACTATTAATAAATCTTCTTAGGGATAGCCCCCTTTTCAATTTTCGCCTAAAATGACATACCCAAATGTAACTGCTTGCAGCCCAGGCCCTGAAGCAAGGATATGCATATTCTTGGTACCATTTTAAAGGAAACACTTTGAAGTTTGTGTAAATATGAATTGAATGTATTAGAAAATAACACAATAGATCTAGTAGAAGAAAATACAAAGAAAAAAACCAACTTTTCTTTCTACCACCATCTTTGAAATGCAACAGAAAGGTCCCACGTCTAGCCATCACACAGCAGTGTGATGGCAGCAGTGCATGTGCAAAGTTTCAGACAGATAACTTGAAGTATGAGCAAACTACATGACATTTAGTGTGAAGTCACCCAGGTACATTTGGGCAAATCGTGAAGCAGACATTTGCATTCACATTACATTTTTCTGCAAGAATATCGTCAAATCTGTATACTTGGACTTTGATTTAGCTTTTCCAGTATTAGTAGCCACATTATAAGTTCAACATTTTCAAAACAACCAGTTTTCATAACTTCATAACTCTCCATATTCTTAATTTTTGTCCAAAAGGAAAAGTCTTGCTGTCGCACAAGGTTAGCAGCTACATTTTGCAACAGATACGGGGTTTCTCGACACTCCGGTAAATCCCAGCTCATTGGCTATCTAGCTAGCTTTGTTTGACCCCAATTGGTGATTATTTGACAAAGTTACAGTTGATCAAGTGAAGACCGTCTGCGACATCGGCGTGCCATGAAGGCGTTACTCTCTGAGCAAATTTGGTGTCCTATAGGATATACTACACCTCTAATGATATAGTGAAGTCTGGTTACGTTCTAGGATCTCTGATGAATAACTGGTTGAAACAACATTTAGGGTTAGATTTTCACAGATTCCTTTCTTTGAAAATTGAACGAGTGGAAATACAAAATCGATTGTGCATGCAATATGGACCTTTTTAGGATATGAAAAATGATTTTATCTTACAAAACGACACTTCATTTTATCTATGGGACCCTTTGGATGATAAATCAGAGCAAGATTTCAGAATGTAAGTACACATTTCACCTTCAGAGGGAAATGTATCAAAACTATCGCGGTGAAAAAAACGAGTTTTGTTGTTAGGAGCTCTCCTCAAACAATAGCATGGCATTTCTTCGCAGTAATAACTACTGTAAATTGGACAGTGTAGTTATATTAATTAAGAATTTAAGCGTTCAGCCGACATAAGACACTTACAGTGAGGGAAAAAAAGTATTTGATCCCCTGCTGATTTTGTATGTTTGCCCACTGACAAAGAAATGATCAGTCTATAATTTTAATGGTAGGTTTATTTGAACAGTGAGAGACAGAATAACATCAACAAAAATCCAGAAAAACGCATGTCAAAAATGTTATAAATTGATTTGCATTTTATTGAGGGAAATAAGTATTTGACCCCTCTGCAAAACATGACTTAGTACTTGGTGGCAAAACCCTTGTTGGCAATCACAGAGGTCAGGCGTGTCCTGTAGTTGGCCACCAGGTTTGCACACATCTCAGGAGTGATTTTGTCCCACTCCTCTTTGCAGATCTTCTCCAAGTCATTAAGGTTTCGAGGCTGACGTTTGGCAACTCGAAACTTCAGCTCCCTCCACAGATTTTCTATGGGATTAAGGTCTGGAGACTGGCTAGGCCACTCCAGGACCTTAATGTGCTTCTTCTTTAGCCACTCCTTTGTTGCCTTGGCCGTGTGTTTTGGGTCATTGTCATGCTGGAATACCCATCCACGACCCATTTTCAATGCCCTGGCTGAGGGAAGGAGGTTCTCACCCAAGATTTGACGGTACATGGCCCCGTCCATTGTCCCTTTGATGCAGTGAAGTTGTCCTGTCCCCTTAGCAGAAAAACACCCCCAAAGCATAATGTTTCCACCTCCATGTTTGACGGTGGGGATGGTGTTCTTGAGGTCATAGGCAGCATTCCTCCTCCTCCAAACACGGTGAGTTGAGTTGATGCCAAAGAGTTCCATTTTGGTCTCATCTGACCACAACACTTTCCCCCAGTTGTCCTCTGAATCATTCAGATGTTCATTGGCAAACTTCAGATGGGCATGTATATGTGCTTTCTTGAGCAGGGGGACCTTGCGGGCACTGCAGGATTTCAGTCCTTCACGGCGTAGTGTGTTATCAATTGTTTTCTTGGTGACTATGGTCCCAGCTGCCTTGAGATCATTGACAAGATCCTCCCGTGTAGTTCTGGGCTGATTCCTCACCGTTCTCATGATCATTGCAACTCCACGAGGTGAGATCTTGCATGGAGCCCCAGGCCGAGGGAGATTGACAGTTCTTTTGTGTTTCTTCCATTTGTGAATAATCGCACCAACTGTTGTCACCTTCTCACCAAGCTGCTTGGCGATGGTCTTGTAGCCCATTCCAGCCTTGTGTAGGTCTACAATCTTGTCCCTGACATCCTTGGAGAGCTCTTTGGTCTTGGCCATGGTGGAGAGATTGGAATCTGATTGATTGATTGCTTCTGTGGACAGGTGTCTTTTGTACAGGTAACAAACTGAGATTAGGAGCACTCCCTTTAAGAGTGTGCTCCTAATCTCAGCGCGTTACCTGTATAAAAGACACCTGGGAGCCAGAAATCTTTCTGATTGAGAGGGGGTCAAATACTTATTTCCCTCATTGAAATGCAAATCAATTTATAACATTTTTGACATGCGTTTTTCTGGATTTTTTGTGGTTATTCTGTCTCTCACTGTTCAAATAAACCTACCATTAAAATTATAGACTGATCATTTATTTGTCAGTGGGCAAACATACAAAATCAGCAGGGGATCAAATACTTTTTTCCCTCACTGTATATGTTTGTTGTTTCTCTAAAATCTGCGATCGTGACACAAGGCGCTGCATGATTACAACTGTCCCAATGACAGGACTCCAATCCCTATTAATATCCACTCTGAGGTTTTGATCTTTTTATTTTCACACTTCCTATCCAAATCATCCTAAGGTATCTCAAAATGTATTGTGTAACTCAATGAAGTTACTTATAGAAGATTTTCACATGATGTTGAAAATGCTAATTGTAGGTACCATTGAATTGCATTGGATTGCCCTGGGGGCATTTTGCCCCACCGGAGGAAGAGGGGTGCGTTTTGCCCCAAACATACTCACTTTAAAACAGGTTACATTCATTTTCTCTAACCAAGTCGATTACTTATCTTCAGGCTCTCCTATGGTATACAGTTGAAGTTGGAAGTTTACATACACCTTAGCCAAATACATTTAAACTCAGTTTCACAATTCCTGACATTTAATCCTAGGTCTTAGGTCAGTTAGGATCACCACTTTATTTTAAGAATGGGAAATGTCAGAATAATAGTAGAGAGAATGATTTATTTCATCTTTTATTTATTTCATCACATTCCCAGTGGGTCAGAAATGTGCAAAATCGATCGTGCATGCTATATGAACCTTTTTAGGAAATGAAAAAGGATTTTATCTAACAAATTGTCTTGCAAGCCTCCCCCTTTTTCCCTCCAAACATAACGATAGTCATTATGGCCAAACAGTTCTATTTTGTTTCATCAGACCAGAGGACATTTCTCCAAAAAGTACAATCTTTATCCCCAGGTGCAGTTGCAAACCAGAGTCTGGCTTTTTTATGGCGGTTTTGGAGCAGTGGCTTCTTCCTTGCTGAGAGGCCTTTCAGGTTATGTCGATATAGGACTTGTTTTACTGTGGATATAGATACTTTTGGACCTGTTTCCTCCAGCATCTTCACAAGGTCCTTTGCTGTTGTTCTAGGAATGATTTGCACATTTTGCACCAAAGTACGTTCATCTCTAGGAGACAGAACGCGTCTCCTTCCTGAGCGGTATGACGGCTGCATGGTCCCATGGTGTTTATACTTGTGTACTATTGTTTGTACAGATGAACGTGGTACCTTCAGGTGTTTGGAAATTGCTCCCAAGGATGAACCAGACTTGTGGAGGTTTACAATTTTTTTATGAGGTCTTGGCTGAATTTTTTTGATTTTCCCATGATGTTAAGCAAAGAGGCACTGCGTTTGAAGGTAGGCCTTGAAATACATCCACATGTACACCTCCAATTGACTCAAATGATGTCAATTAGCCTATCAGAAGCTTCTAAAGCCATGACATAATTTGGGGAATTGTCCAAGCTGTTTAAAGGCACAGTCAACTTAGTGTATGTAAACTTCTGACCCACTGGATTTGGGATCCAGTGAATTACAAGTGAAATAATCTGTCTGTAAACAATTGTTGGAAAAATTACTTGTGTCATGCACAAAGTAGATGCCCTAACCGACTTGCCAAAACTATAGTTAACAAGAAATGTGTGGAGTGGTTGAAAAACAAGTTTTAATGACTCCAACCTTAATGACTCCCGTACATTTCCGACTTCAACTGTATATAAAAACGTTTATTGATAAATACAATTTTCTAAATGACATATTATTAGATCAATGTACCTCAAAACAGTTTATATTTTTAGTTGAGCAAGGCAAGTGGCATCCAGGGTTGGTGACATAAAATGGTTTCCGTGAGAATTACAGTAGGGGAGAGTTTACCCCTGGGGGTGTTTGACCCCAAGTTACCCTACACCTCCAATACAACCTAAACATCCGAAGGGAAATTGCATAGCAGAACACTGGACATTATTAAATGTTTGAGAAGTGTTACTTTTTTCAACTAATACTACATTTTAAAAATCACTGATCTTAAATTCGAATAAAACTACTTAATTTCCCCTCAAAAGGGCCTCAAACTGTCAGTGTGACCTCCCTCCACTCCAACTGTTAGTCCTGCCCCAGTGTAACCTTGTCGGGAGACTAGATCTTATTCCATACATTACATTATCTCTGCTTTATCTTTGCATACAGATAGAGGGCTTCTCTTCTAAACCCACTCAGGCATAACTAATCGCTGTCAGAGATCGGTCCCCGATTCTGACACGTAACTCTGAAAGTGACTTGTGTGTATGATTATGTGCATAAATATAAATACTTTGTGTGCATGATGCAATTATATCACTGTGCCTCTCTGAAATGAACTCTGTGCAATGTCATGATATGACCTCTTTACCCCCACTTACCAAACACTTGTTATGTAAACAGTATTAATAACAGTGCAGTGCTTTTCCTCAAATGTTCCTCTACTTTATGAGAGAAAAGTTGACAATGAAGTCAAGTCTCTGTTGTGTTCTCTACAGCACAAGCAGTTGTCAGCCTGCTTACTAAACACCAACCCCTAGCTCTAATGGCAGTCCTGATCAGCCTGACAATTCTATCCAGTACTGTTTAAATTTACTGAACGAAGCCGGCATTGACTTTCAATGAGACCCAGACGTTAGCCGCTGCAAAGAGCGAAGAGAGGGTGGAAAAACGCCCCATGTCTTCATCGTTCTCAGCATACCGGGACTGCAGCTCATAGGAAATCTATAAAAGGCATACTCTGGAGAAACTGGATTAGGTTTGGCACTGGAATCAAAATTAATTTGTGTCGATGTTCAGGCTTGCCGCCATTACCTGAGGCAGGACTCATTAAGTTAGGGAATGGCTGCTCTCCACTCATCTTGTGTATGTGGTGGGGGATGCACCTTTGTATTTATCATGTGTCACACAAACACCAGAGGCAGCGGAGGGTTTAGAAAAAATAAGCCAGTGTGTGGACTGAAAATGAGATCCAGTTGGACTTGTTGCTTTAGTTATTCTCTCTTTATCTCTGTAGATTGAGAAAAAGTCAGACTTTCCACCTACTGAACTAGACCTTCTGATCATAGTATAAATACTCTTTATTCAAATCATCAATGACTATTTATTTGATTTTCAATTCTGATTGAGCAAAAATAGGTTTGTTTTTCAAGAGACCTGATTAAGTCAGTTGAACTGATCATACTAACCCGTACTGACAACTAAACCTGACAACGCAACAGTCCCCAAGGCTTAACTTTGGAGAGGAACAGCTTGCCTTTGCAAGAGGTTCCTCTCTACAAAATAACAGCTTGTGTTTATACTTCTAAATAAGCCCACAGTCAAATATTTCCTCTTTGCAACAGTCACTGAAACTTTATCTCTTTATAGTCCAATGTATTGACAATACAGTGATCTCCAATGATATTCCTATGCTTGAACTTTTCTTGCTGGCTCACGTTGTTGGGTTAGATGGCTGCCATGCTTCACGTAGTTTTCATTTCTGCTAGATATCATCAGTTCTGATATGAGAGGTGGGTAGGTGTACAGATAGATTCCCAGCCTTGAAATTAAGCCTGGTAAGCCAGCCTTTATAGCGAAGATTCATGATTTTCAAAAATCAATCTGCTTGAGTCTTGCCGGACTAAAATCTAGTCATCGATGGATGATAGATATCCAAGGTTGTAATGTAAGGGCTATTCAGCCACCTTGGCAATTCTCCCTACAATTCTTCATAAATACATTTTAGAACAGTTCCGAATGCCTTCAGATTTCTGAACTAAAAAATGTTGAGCACTACAGTCCTATAATCACAGGTTTGAATGTTGCTATCTACAGTGCCTTCAGAAAGTATTCACACCCCTTGACTTTTCCCACATTTTGTGTTACAGATGGAATTTAAAATGGATTAAATCGACATTTTGTGTCACTGGCATACACACAATACCCCATAATGTGAAAGTGGAATTGTATACATTTTTATAAATTAATTAAAAAGGAAAGTTGTCTTAAGTCAATAAGCCTCAATAAGTTCAAGAGTAAAATGTGCTTAACAAGTCACATTGTAAGTTGCATGGACTGCAATAATAGTGTTTAACATGATTTTTGAATGACTGCCTCATCTCTGTACCCCACACATTATCTGAAAGGTCAAAGACAAGGGAGGTTTTCCAAAGCCTCGCAAAGAAGCTTGTTACCTAAAATGGATCAATTGAAAGTGTGTGTTCACAGCTCCAATCCAGATGTGTTGGTCATTACTGAGACGTGGTTAAGAAAGAGTGTTTTGAATAAGAATGTTAATCTTTCTGGCTATAACCTTTTTCGGCAAGAGAGATCTTCCAAAGGTGGGGGAGTGGCAACCTTTACCAAGGATCACCTTCAGTGCTCGGTTGTCTCCACCAAGTCCGTCCCCAAACAATTTGATTTGCTGGTTTTAAGCATTAAACTTTCAAATAGCTCTTTGTTGACTGTTGCTGGGTGCTATCGTCCACCATCAGCACCCTACCTGCCCTAAGCTCTCTCCTGACCCCTTACACTAAGTCTGAATTTGTCCTGCTAGGTGACCTAAACTGGGACATGCTTAAACCACCTTACAAAGTCCTAAAGCAATGGGACTCCCTAAATCTGTAACAACGTGCACTGAGAGTCGGGAAGCAAGTTCAGGGAATGAGTGTTTTACTAACACTAATGGAACATAATACAAAACAAGAAATACTAAAAGCACACAGACATGAAACTGAAACAGAAACAATGACACCTGGGGAAGGAACCAAAGGTAGTGACATATATAGTGAATATAATCAGAGAAGTGATGGAGTCCAGGTGAGTCTGATGACCCGCAGGTGCGCTTAACGATGTTGACAGGTGTGCGCCATAATGAGCAGCCTGGTGACCTAGAGGCCGGAGAGGGAGCACACGTAACAAAATCTTTCTCAGATTATTACCAATCCAGCAAGGTATGACTCCAAACACCCAGAAAAGGCTACTCTACTCAATGTTATCCTCACAAAAAATCCTGATAGGTGCCAGTCTGGTGTTTTCTGTAATGACCACTGTTTTACAGCCTGTGTTCGTAATGGCTGCTCAGTGAAACGACGTGTCCTGATTTGTCATAGACGCTTGCTAAAAAACTTTAATGAGGAACACTTCCTTCAGGACCTGGACTCTGTAAATGTATATACACTGCTCAAAAAAATAAAGGGAACACTAAAATAACACATCCTAGATCTGAATGAATGAAATAATCTTATTAAATACTTTTTTCTTTACATAGTTGAATGTGCTGACAACAAAATCACACAAAAATAATCAATGGAAATCCAATTTATCAACCCATGGAGGTCTGGATTTGGAGTCACACTCAAAATTAAAGTGAAAAACCACACTACAGGCTGATCCAACTTTGATGTAATGTCCTTAAAACAAGTCAAAATGAGGCTCAGCAGTGTGTGTGGCCTCCACGTGCCTGTATGACCTCCCTAAAACGCCTGGGCATGCTCCTGATGAGGTGGCGGGATCTCCTGAGGGATCTCCTCCCAGACCTGCACTAAAGCATCCGCCAACTCCTGGACAGTCTGTGGTGCAACATGGCGTTGGTGGATGGAGCGAGACATGATATCCCAGATGTGCTCAATTGGATTCAGGTCTGGGGAACGGACGGGCCAGTCCATAGCGTCAATGCCTTCCTCTTGCAGGAACTGCTGACACACTCCAGCCACATGAGGTCTAGCATTGTCTTGCATTAGGAGGAACCCAGGGCCAACCGCACCAGCATATGGTCTCACAAGGGGTCTGAGGATCTCATCTCGGTACCTAATGGCAGTCAGGCTACCTCTGGCGAGCACATGGAGGGCTGTGCGGCCCCCCAAAGAAATGTCACCCCACACCATGACTGACCCACCGCCAAACCGGTCATGCTGGAGGATGTTGCGGGCAGCAGAACGTTCTCCACGGCGTCTCCAGACTCTGTCACGGCTGTCGCATGTGCTCAGTGTGAACCTGCTTTCATCTGTGAAGAGCACAGGGCGCCAGTGGCGAATTTGCCAATCTTGGTGTTCTCTGGCAAATGCCAAACGTCCTGCACGGTGTTGGGCTGTAAGCACAACCCCCACCTGTGGACGTCGGGCCCTCATACCACCCTCATGGAGTCTGTTTCTGACCGTTTGAGCAGACACATGCACATTTGTGGCCTGCTGGAGGTCATTTTGCAGGGCTCTGGCAGTGCTCTTCCTGCTCCTCCTTGCACAAAGGCGGAGGTAGCGGTCCTGCTGCTGTGTTGTTGCCCTCCTACGGCCTCCTCCACGTCTCCTGATGTACTGGCCTGTCTCCTGGTGGCGCCTCCATGCTCTGGACACTACGCTGACAGAGACAGCAAACCTTCTTGCCACAGCTCGCATTGATGTGCCATCCTGGATGAGCTGCACTACCTGAGCCACTTGTGTGGGTTGTAGACTCCGTCTCATGCTACCACTAGAGTGAAAGCACCGCCAGCATTCAAAAGTGACCAAAACATCAGTCAGGAAGTATAGGAACTGAGAAGTGGTCTGTGGTCACCACCTGCAGAACCACTCCTTTATTGGGGGTGTCTTGCTAATTGCCTATAATTTCCACCTGTTGTCTATTCCATTTGCACAACAGCATGTGAAATGTATTGTCAATCAGTGTTGCTTCCTAAGTGGACAGTTTGATTTCACAGAAGTGTGATTGACTTGGAGTTGCATTGTGTTGTTTAAGTGTTCCCTTTATTTTTTTGAGCAGTATATATATATATATATACATACATATATACATACATACATACATACACAGATGAAGTCAGAAGTTTACATACACCTTAGCCAAATACATTTAAACTCAGTTTTTCACAATTCCGGACATTTAATCCTAGTAAAAATTCACTGTCTTAGGTCAGTTAGGATCACCACTTTATTTTAAGAATGTGAAATGTCAGAATAGTAGTAGAGAATGATTTATTTCAGGTTGTATTTCTTTCATCACATTCCCAGTGGGTCAGTCTATTCCATTTGCACAATAGCATGTGAAATTTATTGTCAATCAGTGTTGCTTCCTAAGTGGACAGTTTGATTTCACAGAAGTGTGATTGACTTGGAGTTACATTGTGTTGTTTAAGTGTTCCCTTTATTTTTTTGAGCAGTGTATAATCAGCTTGATCCCCTCTATTGAAGAAGCTTGAAATGTATTTTTGATATCTTCAGTGATATTGTTAACAAACACGCCCCCTTAAAAGAAAATTTGAATTAAAAACAGGTTCAGCCCCTGGTTCGACGGTGATCTTGCAGAGTTACTCCATCTCAAGAACTGCATTTGGCGAAAGGCTCGGCACACACATACTCAGGCTGTCTGGCTCTCGTTCAGGCAAATGAGAAATAAGTGCACTCAGGCTATCCGGAAGGCCAAAGTTAGTTACTTTAAGGAGCAGTTCTCTCTCTGTGGGTCTAACCCTAAGAAGTTCTGGAAAACGGTTAAAGACCTGGAGAATAAACCCTCCTCCTCACAGCTGCCCATGTCCCTTAACCTCTCTGGCATCATTTGGACGCTAGCGTCCCACCTCGACAACAGCCAGTAAAATTGCAGGGCGCCAAATTCAAACAACAGAAATCCCATAATTAAAATTCCTCAAACATACAAGTATTACACACCATCTTAAAGATAAATGTCTTGTTAATCCAACCACGGTGTCAGATTTCAAAAAGGCTTTACGGCGAAAGCACACCATGCAATTATGTTAGGACAGCGCCTAGCCACAAAACACCATACAGACATTTTCCAGCCAAGGAGAGGACTCACAAAAGTCAGAAATAGCGATTAAATTAATCACTTACCTTGGATCTTCATCTGTTGGCACTCCCAGGACTCCATGTTACACAATAAATGTTTGTTTTGTTCGATAATGTCCCTCGTTATGTCCAAAAATCTTTTGTTGGTGCGTTTAGTTCAGTAATCCAAAGGCACAAAGCGCGCTCTCAACATCCAGACGAAAAGTCAAAAAAGTACAATAAAAGTTTGTAGAAACATGTCAAACGATGTTTAAAATCAATCCTCAGGTTGTTTTTGTCATAAATAATCAATAATATTTCAACCGGACAAAAGCTTCAATAGAAAAGGAGAAACAAGAAAGGCGCGCTCCCGATCACACGCAGGACTCATGTCTGGAAATTTCCACTGTCCACCCATTGAAAGTGCTGTATCTCCCTAATTTTTTTGAGTAAAGCCTGAAACAATGCCTAAAGACTGGCCACATGTAGAAGAAGCCATAGAGATCGTGAACTGGGTCCTAAATCTTTGTATGGTGGATAGGCTTTCAATGGAAAAACATATTTTCAAAATAATAGTACATCCTGTATGGATTTTCCTCAGGTTTTCACCTGTCATATCAGTTCTGTTATACTCACAGACATTATTTTAACAGTTTTGGAAACTTTCAAGTGTTTTCTATCCAAATCTACCAATTATATGCATATCCTAGCTTCTGGGCCTGAGTAGCATGCAGTTTAATTCGGGCATGCTTTTTATCCAAAATTCCGAATGCTGCCCCCTACCCTAGTGAAGTTAAAGGTGATGATGTGGTTGTTACTGACAAGAAGCACATGGATGAGTCTAATCACCACTTCATTAAGTTAAGATTCCTATTGACTCAGCCATGCCTCCTTGCCCATCCAACATTTACTCATCTCCCACCCCTTCTAATGCGACTTGCCCCGATGCTCCTCCCTTTTTTCCCCCCTGCCCCAGTACAAAGTTTCTGTCTGCAGGTGGTCACTGAGTCCGAGGTGCTAAAGGAGCTCCTTAAACTTGACCTTGAAAAACCATCTGGGTCAGATGGTTTAGACCCTTTCTTCTTTAAGGTTGCTGCCCCTATAATCGCCAAGCCTATCTCTGACCTTTTAAACCTGTCTCTCCTCTCTGGGGAGGGTCCCATTGCTTGGAAGGCAGCCACTGTTAGTCCTTTATTTAAAGGCGGAGATCAAGGTGATCCCAACTGTTATAGGCCTATTTCTATTTTGCCCTGTTTATCAAAATTGTCAATAATCATCTGACTGGCTTTCTTGATGTCTATAGTATTCTCTCCGGTTTGCAATCTGGTTTCCGCTCAGGTTATGGATGTGTCACTGCAACCTTAAAGGTCCTCAATGATGTCACCATTGCCCTTGATTCTAAGCAATGTTGTGGTGCTATTTTTATTGACTTGGCCAAAGCTTTTGATGCAGTAGACTATTCCATTCTTGTGGGCCAGCTAAGGAGCTTTCGTGTCTCTGAGGGGTCTTTGGCTTGGTTTGCCAACTACCTCAAAGAGTGTAGTGTATAAAGTCAGAACATCTGCTGTCTCAGCCACTGCCTGTCACCAAGGGTGTACCCAAAGGCTCGATCCTAGGCCCCATGCTCTTCCCAAATTATATCAACAACATAGCTTAGGCAGTAGGAAGCTCTCTCATCCATTTATATGTAGATTATTCAGTCTTATGCTCAACTGACCCCTCCCCGGATTCTGTGTGAAACGCTCTACAACAAAGCTTTCTTAGTGTCCAACAAGCTTTCTCTGCCCTTAACCTTGTTCTGAACACCTCAAAAACAAAGGTCATGTGGTTTGGTAAGAAGAATGCCCCTGTCCCCACAGGTGTGATTACTACCTCTGAGGGTTTAGAGCTTGAGGTAGTCACCTCATACAAGTACTTGGGAGTATGGCCAGACGGCACACTGTCCTTGTCTCAGCACATGTCAAAGCTGCAGGCTAAAGTTAAATCTAGACTTGGTTTCCTCTATTGTATTCGCTCTTCTTTCACCCCAGCTGCCAAACTAACCCTGATTTCAGATGACCATCCTACCCATGCTAGATTATGGAGACATAATTTATAGATTGGCAGGTAAGGGTTCTCTTGAGCGGCTAGATGTTCTTCACCATTCGGCCATCAGATTTGCCACCAATGCTCCTTATAGGACACATCACTGCACTCGATACTCTTCTGTAAACTGGTCATCTCTATATACCCGCCGCAATACCCACTGGTTGTTGCTCATTTTTAAAGCCCTCTTAGGCCTTACTCCACCTTATCTGAGATATCTTACTGCAGCCCCATCCTCCACATACAACACCCACTCTTCAGTCAGATTCTGTTAAAGGTCCCCAAAGCACACACATCCCTGGGTCGCTCGTCTTTTCAGTTCGCTGCAGCTAGCGACTGGAACGAGCTGCAACAAACACTCAAACTTGACGTTTTTATCTCAATCTCTTCATTCAAAGACTCAATCATGGACACTCTTACTGACAGTTGTGGCTGCTTTGTGTGATGTATTGTTGTCTCTACCTGCTTCCTCTGTGCTGTTGTCTGTGCCCAACAATGTTTGTACCCTGTTTTGTGCTACTACCTTGTTGTGCTGCTGCCATGTTGTGTTGCTACCATGTTGTTGTCATGTTGTGTTGCTGCCATGCTGTGTTGTTATGTGTTGCTGCCATGCTATGTTGTCGTCTTAGGTCTCTCTTTATGTAGTGTTGTGTTGTCTCTCTTGTCGTGATGTGTGTTTTGTCCAATATTTTTATTTTATTTATTTTTATTTTTAATCCCAGCCCCCATCCCCGCAGCTGGCCTTTTGCCTTTTAGTTGGCCGTCATTGTAAATAAGAATTTGTTCTTAACTGACTTGCCTCGTTAAATAAAGGTTAAAAAAAGAAAAAAAGAAGGGTGCCGATTGGTAAAACATTTACAAAGTAGACATTGGATATGCCTTTGAGCATGGTGAAGATATTAATTACATGTTGGATGGTGTATTAATACGCCCAGTCACTACAAATATACAAGCGTCCTTCCTAAGTTAGTTGCCAGACAGGAAGGAAACCACTCAGGGATTTCACCATGAGGCCAATGGTGACTTTAAAACAGTTACAGTTAAATGGCTGTGATAGGAGAAAACTGAGGATGGATCAACAACGTTGTAGTTACTCCACAATACTAACCTAAATGACAGGGTGAAAAGAAGGAAGCCTGTACAGAATACAAATATTCCAAAACATCCATC
Organism: Salmo salar; assembly: GCF_965601325.2. Classification (NCBI taxonomy): domain Eukaryota; kingdom Metazoa; phylum Chordata; class Actinopteri; order Salmoniformes; family Salmonidae; genus Salmo; species Salmo salar. The sequence continues at coordinate 19,576,292 of NC_138304.1, forward strand.
CTGTTTGCTATAAGGCATGAAAGTAAAACAGCCATCATTTAGGTATTGACTCAGGAGGTGTGAATACTTATGTATATTACATATTTATGTAATTTTCAATCAATACAATTTTTTGTCTAAAAACATGTTTTCACTTAATCATTATTGGGTATTGTGTGTGGGTGAGAAAAAAAGATTTCATCAATTTTGAATTCAGGCTGTAACAATTGTTTTTTAATTAGTCAATGGGTATGAATACTTTCTGAAGTATTGCATACAGGGAGGGATTTAGCAATTGAGGTGGCGATATCTCTTCATAAATGTATTTATTTCTATATGTTTCTAATTTTGATGGACTGTGGCAACTGACCACAGAACCAGTAGTCACTTTGTTTCTAATAAAGACCATCATCTTAAATCTGGAGGAATTGTAGAGGTAAACTTGTCCATAATTGCTAACTCAACTGACCAGTGAGATTTATTTTTAAATGGCGGGACAACCGTGACGTTGGCCAAATGTACTGTAACTTTTCGTTGTCAGGATTCGTTTACACTTCAAGGATATCCGTACAAGTTGCGTCTTTGACTACCTCCGGAAGTGGTCAGGAAGATCTAATCACAATCAGATCGCAATGCGTCTTTTGATTGTCGACACCTGTCGACAAATGTGGGCACAATCAGAATGTGGCACAAGAACAGGGCAACAGACGCAAGAAAGAACCAGGTTTAAACGGGGCTGCTGACAATGACTAAATGCGGCATCCATATTAGGAATTTGTGTTGTCTGACCACTGACAACTTCCTAATATGGAAGCCATAACAAAAATTAAGAATACATTGAATTAAACAGAGTGCTACACACCAAAACAAAGACTACAGGTTTTAATGTTTTTTTTCCAGAGACCTGAAGCTGTGTTTTCCAAATCTCTAAGAGAGATACAGCACATCAAAGGGAGTACACAGAAACACTTTACAATCCTCATTAAGATGATCAGTCATTGTGTAGGGAGAGTCTCTGTTTGAATGAGTGAGGGGGAAAGCAATTGAGTCATATGGGACACACAAAGGCGTAGATAAGTGGGTTGGAGTGGAGTGGGCCCTATTTAGATGTGCTGCATAACCATGTCCTTTCAATGTTACTTCAAAGCAATGTGCTCTTTTTGAGCTGTTGTTTCTGAGAAATCTACCTTCATTCAGTTTAGAGAGAGACCAAGAATGGAAGGAAAAGAGGGAGGGATAGAACGAAAGTGGAATCTGGGAGAGATTGAACGAGAGAGGCAGCAAGAGAGTGAGATGGCGAGCGGGAGAAAAAGAATGAAGGGGGGAAATGGGGAGATGTTAAACAGGAGAGAGCGAGTTAGAGAGAGAAAAGGTGAGAGAGAGAGAGTAGGAAAAGTTGTTGGAGAAAGGGAGGAATCGCAGAAAGCTAATGAGCATACCATGGGGCACATTAGTTATTTATTTCCCAAGCTTGTTTCGTTAAGAGAAGGGCACAGCAATTAGCTTTGAGGAGTTGACATCCCTGGGTGCCCTTGTGCTTTGGCTGCAAGGCAACACTAGAGCACCCTGTCTGAAATGCTAAACAACCTGTAGAAGGGTCCTCGCGCGAGGCGGACGAAAAAGAGCGCACGTGGGGGAAGAGAACAGGGTAGACACATGGCCTAGAGAGACATCTCTAAAGCAGAGGGGCCAGCTGAACTTCTATTATGCAGAATAGAGGAGAGGAGAATGGCTGGCTTCTAATTCAGATGTGGCAGAGAGAAAAGGCCATGTGGACTAGGAGGCTTTACGAGAGATGCATATGCAACCAGAACTAACGTAGTTTCTCACTTATTGGTTTTCTCCCTTTCCTCCTATGACCTAACATACAACCTGTAGGTAATGGTTGGGATCGGAGGGGGGTGGTCTGTTTTTCAGACGAGAGTGGTTTTGGATTGGATTTACGGAGGGAGGTGAATAGGAAAATGCTATTTTGGAAGTGTTGATGGGGATTTTGAGGGGGATCATATCTCTCTAGAAGGAGAATGTGTCCATTCGCTCGCACGCACGCACGCACGCACGCACGCACCTCAATCCATCCACCCACACACACTCACCCACACAGTGCACATACACACTGACTCTCACGTATCTATGAAACAGATCAAAGCAAACACCCCGAATAGCTTAATATCTAAACAAGCAGTTCCAATTTCCCTATTCTCACACTTAGTGAAATGATCCCCTCTGCTCCAACCAAAAGAGAGAGTACAGTGTGTCTCCGTTGAAATGTCAACCCGCCACCATGCTAATTGGACCCGAGTCCTTCCAATCAGGGGAACAAAAAAAATGATTCCCGTGGAGGTGGGCAGGAATGTGATGGGCTTTTGTATGTGGTGAAGAGAGGCTGATTGAAATTATACACCAGCGACAGGCCATGTGATAAACACGCTGATGCAAACTGTAATATGCACATGGCCATCTAAGAACCTTCCCGTTGACTCTGATACAGAGATGGAAATGTATTGTGTATGCACTGTATACGAATTGGAAAATCATAGTGGAAATATGGCTGTAACTTCCAGTAATGCAACCTTGTTCAGTGCAGGATACTGTATGTGTTGACAACGACAAACAATGTCATACTGTGTTTGCTTGCTCGTGTGTGTGTGTGTGTGTGTGTGTGTGTGTGTGTGTGTGTGTGTGTGTGTGTGTGTGTGTGTGTGTGTGTGTGTGTGTCTGTGTGTGATGCGTGTGTGTGATGCGTGCTTGAAGTGTGCTTGCGTGGGTGTGTCACCATCTGTCTGTGTCAGTGTGTTTGTGCTTGACATGTGTATGCATTCATGCACAGTACACAGGTGCACCAGACAGATAAACAGATCAGAAAGTTCCACACATCGGTCCACGCCTCTGTTTGTCAGCCATATAATCCTGCCTATTAGAGACTGCAGACAACAGAGATGCATTCTTATTGGCTTTATCGATAACTGGAATGGCTGTATCAGGCTGCCACAGACTGTTCTGCACATGACCTCAATCTGCTTTGTACCGTGCGTCTCTGTGTGCACCTACATGGTTGTGTGTTGTGTGTGTGCGCATGTGTATCTATGCTATCACAGCCATCACACACAGTACCATTTCCATTCCTCAGGTGAAGCCGAGTTGTTTTATCTCATCCAAAGGAATGCAGCCCTGATCCCAGTATGGCAGCGATTATCTACACTCCTCCACTGCATACATTTTCTACAAGGTAACAACAGAGAATGCTCTGAATGCAGTGTCGAACCGTGACTATTGGAGCTACGCCCTCATTTCAGGAATAAGATCTGACGTCATACATATAGATAGAGAACTCGGATGCCTGTGAACACTTGAGACCTTTCTTTTGCAGACCTACAGTTGAAGTCAGAAGTTTACATATACCTTAGCCAAATACATTAGACTCAGTTTTTCACAATTCCTGACATTTAATCCTAGTAAAAATTCCCCGTCTTAGGTCAGTTAGGATCACCACTTTATTTTAAGAATGTGAAATGTCAGAATAATAGTAGAGAGAATGATTTATTTCTGCTTTTATTTCTTTCATCACATTCCCAGTGGGTCAGAAGTTTACATACACTCAATTAGTATTTGGTAGCATTGGGTCAAACGTTTCAGGTAGCCTTCCACAAGCTTCCAACAATAAATTGGGTGAATTTTGTCCCATTCCTCCTGACAGAGCTGGTGTAACTGAGTCAGGTTTGTAGGCCTCCTTGCTCGCACACACTTTTTCAGTTCTGCCCACAACTTTTCTATAGGGTGGGGTCAGGGCTTTGTGATGGCCACTCCAATACCTTGACTTTGTTGTCCTTATTAAGCCCATTTTGCCACAACTTTGGAAGTATGCTTGGGTTCAATGTCCATTTGGAAGAACCATTTGAGACCAAGCTTTAACTTCCTGACTGATGTCTTGAGATGTTGCTCAATATATCCACATCATTTTCCTCCTCAGGATGCCATCTATTTTGTGAAGTGCAACAGTCCCTCCTGCAGCAAAGCACCTCCACAACATGATGTTGCCACCTCCGTGCTTCACGTTTGGGATGGTGTTCTTTGGCTTGCGAGCCTCCCCCTTTTTCCTCCAAACATAACGATGGTTATTTTGACCAAACAGTTCTATTTTTGTTTCATCAGACCAGAGGACATTTCTCCAAAAAGTACTATCTTTGTCCCCATGTGCAGTTGCAAACCGTAGTCTGGCTTTTTTATGGCGGTTTTGGAGCAGTGGTGTCTTCCTTGCTGAGCAGCCTTTCAGGTTTTGGTGATATAGGACTCATTTTACTGTGGATATAGATACTTTTGTACCCGTTTCCTCCAGTATCTTCCCAGGTCCTTTGCTGTTGTTCTACGATTGATTTGCATGTTTCGCACAAATGTACGTTCATCTCTAGGAGACGGAACGCGTCTCCTTCCTGAGCGGTATGACGGCTGCGTGGTCCCATGGTGTTTATACTGGTACACTATTGTTTGTACAGATGAACGTGGTACCTTCAGGCGTTTGGAAATTGCTCCCAAGGATGAACCAGACTTGTGGAGGTCTACATTTTTTTTCTGAGGTCTTGGCTGATTTCTTTTGATTTTCCCATGATGTCAAGCAAAGAGGCACTGAGTTTGAAGGTAGGCCTTGAAATACATCCACAGGTACACCTCCAATTGACTCAAATTATCCTATCAAAAGCTTCTAAAGCCATGACATAATTTTCTGGAATTTTCCAAACTGTTTAAAGCCACAGTTAACTTAGTGTATGTAAACTTCTGACCCACTGGAATAGTGATACAGTGAATTATAAGTGAAATAATCTGTCTGTAAACAACTGTTGGAAAAATTACTTGTGTCATGCACAAAGTAGATGTCCTAACCGACTTGCCAGAACTATAGTTTGTTAGTAAGAAATTTGTGACGTGGTTGAAAATCATGTTTTAATGACTCCATCCTAAGTGTATGTAAACTTCTGACTTCAACTGTATGTAGGAGAAGCAATTATTTGATGACAGAGTCAAACGGTCCTAATCCATGCCACGCTATTACTTTTGTTTTTACCAAACAACCAGTGATCTAAAGCTGAAATAGTATTTTACACATTGTGTTCAAAGTGATATGAACGAGATAGCAACAAAAGACAAGCTTTAGATGAAAACAAAAAGGCCACTCACCGTTCTGATTATCATTTAAAAACTAAGTCCATTCTCCTGTCCTTCTTTATGAAATGGGTAATGGCAGGTTTATATAGCTTGTCTTTGATTTTAAATCCGAAAGAAGTTATTTTTCGATTGAGTTCAAAGCCAGGGCTGACAGTCGGGCCTTTCCAGTGGTGTTCCCGGAATATGTCTTGATCCTTTTTAGTGCAGAAAATGTTTTCTACTGATGCAGTGGACACTGGAATGGTCAAAACTAGACAGGTAAGCAGATACAATTGGTGCATACTATCAATTAGTCTCTTCTGCTGGAGAAAGTGGAGCAGATCAGCTGGGCTCTTACCCTCGAAGTCAGACATTGAGTACATAACGGTGAGTTCTGTTTTAAAAACCTCTTAGAGACCCCTTAACGCGCGGATCCCGTTAGCGGGATCGATTTGACAACAGCCAGTGAAATAGCAGAGCGCCAAATTCAAAACAACAAAAATCTCATAATTAAAATTTCTCACACATACAAGTATTATACATCATTTACATCATTAAAGATAAGATTCTCGTTAATCTAACCACAGTGTCCGATTTCAAAAAAGCTTTATGGCGAAAGCAAAACATTAGATTATGTTAGGACAGCACCGAAACAAGAAAAGCCAAAGCAAGGAGAGGCGTCACAAAAACCAGAAATACAGCTAAAATTAATCACTAACCTTTGATGATCTTCATCAGATGACACTCCCAGGACTCAATGTTACACAATACATGCATGTTTTGTTTGATAAACGTTCATATTTATATCCAAAAAACCCATTTTACATTGGCGCGTGATGTTCAGAAAATGTTTTGCCAACAAAACTCCCGGTGATTTTGCAGAGAGCCACATCAATTTACAGAAATACTCATCATAAACGTTGATAAAATATTCAACAGTTAATGAAAGAATTATAGATAAGCTTCTCCTTGGGTCAAGGAGGGCAAGGAACATGAGCCTTCATTGTCATTGAACCTGTTTCTTAGCTGAGTGACAATGTTGTTGATGATCGCACTGTGTAGCTGTTGGTACTGCCCGGGAACGTCTCCTTGCATGTGTGTCCTGCGCCCCCTTGGAACTCCGGTCTCACTCAGTGTCCTCTTAGATGGAATAGCATTTTCGTTTTTCCCTCTCTGTGATGTTGCAGAAGTCGTCCACCCTGGACAAGAAGAACTGCATGACAAACTCCCTGTTTCGCAATATTCCAAGCAGCACGTCGGAGTATGCAAATATGGAGTAGAACGCGGATAGCAGGAAGCAGAATTCGAAGCCTGTCAGGTGCATCATGTATCCATCTGCGCTGTGAACGGTCTTCATCAGAGTCATCGTGATGGTCCGCTATGTATTGAAAGAGTTCAATGAGTTCCGCTTTTTTTCCCTACATAGTGCAAACTAAGTGTGAGGATAAGTTCCATGGTGTTGGCGCCACTCTGGGCAGTCTTCGCTGGCATATTTCATCCAGTAGTTTTGTTCACTTGACAGATCTTGAGAAAAACGCTGCTAGGCCACCAAAATCTTGCATTCTTTTAGTTCACCAGCCACTTGTGACATCAGCCGATTTAAGAGAGTGCATGAATGAACAGCAATGAATGAACAGAGCTTGCGGAATAGTTTCTTTCACCTTGGCTTGTACTCCGTTTAAACCAGAGGCCATGACTGCGGCCCCATCGTAAAACTGTGCCACAAATTCACACTCCTCTAAAAAGCTGATAATTCGGGCAGCAACCGCTTCTGCACGTTTATCCTCAGTTACACCGTTAAATTTGAAAAACATTTCCTTCACACCAGCATCAGTAGTGTAACGCAACACATAAGACATTTGGGCTACATTGCTGATGTCTGTCATCTCGTCAACCATGATGGTTACAAAGGGGTTTTTCTTCAATTCGTCCTTCATGACATCTGTCATTACATTCGTGACCGCGTGTATCAGGTCATTTTGGATTTTGCTGGAAGTGCCTGAACACGGTAGCCATAGCCAAATGGCAGTTTAACGTGCTGTCATACTCAGCCAAGAAATCCAGTATTTCCAAGTAGTTTCCCTTATTAGCTGACTCTTTACCCTCATCATGTCCTCTGAATGCTAATTCTTGCTTGCCTAAAAACACATCTGTATGAATAAGGCACTTTAGAATCTCCCTGTTGTGCCTGACTTTATCATTGTGAGCAAGTGTCTCATTGCGCCGCTGCTCGTTAAGAAGAAGGGCTACTCTTGTTTCCCCAAATGTTTTTAAACTCACTGTAGCTCGCAGGTGTGAAGTTGAGTTTTGGTGTCGAAGTGCTGACTTTGTCAAACAGGCTAAATCTTTGAAACCAGTTGTCCAGATTGAGCTATTATCGGTGCTGAGGAGAAGGCAATTCCAACAGTAAAGCTTTTTTGTCAGCTCACAGCCGGTTATCCACGGATAGCGTACATAATTATTAACTTGAAAATGCCTTTCAAAACTCTTTCCTCGTTGCACCAAATCAGGAAGTGCAGGAGTTGGGCTCCCGTTCTGTACAAGATTTAACTTTTCATTAAAAGTTAGTCTTGAAAAGGGCGATGCTAACAATTTAGCCACCATATCGTCCTTGATTACTCTCTCTGCAGTTGCCATTGCCATCGTTACATACACTCATTGCAAAAAGCTAGCCAGCTAGCTAGGCTCAAGTGTGAGAAAACAAGATAAGGCTCGCTATTGACTCTGAATTAGTGGCGTATCCTTTGGCCATCTAGAGGGCCTTGAGGCATCATACAATTGTCCCACCTATTACAAGACAACTTGTGATTGGTTGATTCTACTGTCATTCCAAAATACTGCTCTAATTGAAGTCAATATCAATGATGTTGGCTGGTGCTTTCTATTCAAATCCTGAGGGCCTAGCCAATGAGCGTTGTCCCCAGCTAGATTATTTCTACCAAGAGACTGACTACCAAAGAAAAATTCTGATTGGATATTTTTTTTCTCTTGGATATTATCCCTTCTTTTTCTAACACAAACTGAAGAAATTCAACAGAAAGATCATGACAATTAAGACAAAAAAGATTAAATCAATTAAAACAAAATTACAAATGATAATATATAAAAATAGATACAGATTTATTTTTATATACAGATACGGATCCCCACTGTCTGAATGTCTACATATGAGTGAGCTGTACACAGATAGGATTATGAGGCATTAAGGATTATTGATAACTTGTAGTGTAATTGCATTGTATAGTGCATTGTTGACAGTGTGCTAATAAGTCAGTGTACGTGTACACCATTGTATGCCATTAATTTCCTATGCATCATCCCGAGTTGTCTACAGGGCGAGGGCTGTAATTTATGTAATTTACTATAGCATAAAACAATGTGAAGGTCAGGGAGGTCGCGAGAGAGACAGGATTAAACCACCGCATTGGTCCCTCTTGTCATAATTACCTCAGCAGGTTAAAGGGAGAGGGGGAGAGGGAGAGAGGGAGTGAGATAGAGGGGGAGAGAGAAGGAATAGCAGAGGATGGAGAGTGAGGAAAGAGAGAGAGGAGAGGGAGGACACCCAGCAGAGGAGTGACAACCCTCACCTGCTCCCCCCTCCTCCTCCTGTTGAGCTCATGTCTAATGGCTGGCGGTTACAGGTCCCGGTCCTCCCGGGTGTCTGTTTCTCTGCATGATTGTTTTCCCCTTTTGTTCAGCGATGCCTGGGACGACAGATTTACCGCTCACCTCAGCTCAACACACACCCCAAGGGGTAAAGAGGGAACAAGAGAGGGAGGAGGGGAGGAGGAGGTGTGAAAGAGGTCGAGGTGGATAATGCTAGACAGGAGGCCTCATATTATCAGAAACCAAATTAAAGAAGAGCAGGATTTTCCCCTCAGCAACCCACTTTAAATGCAAATGCCATAGGCCTGACTCAGGGAGAGAGAGTGAGTGAAAGAGAGAGAGAGAGGGGGGGGGGGGGGAGGCACGCTGATGTGTAAAGCGGGCGTTTTATCGCCATGGGCCTCCTGTAGCTGCTGGGAACAAATTAAAATGACTGGAAAGAATATCCTCGCTCCTCCGGTTATTGTTTGCTTGAATGGCGCCCGGGACGTGTGTTCTGAGTGTGTGTGTGTGTATGGAGACTGACAACGAAAGAGGCTCCCATGATGTCTCTCAATTGCCTCAGTGTCCGCCTGGATGGGCTTTTGTATTTCATTCTCCATCTAAATGTGCTTTCAGAATAATCATTGGCAGGGAGGAATAATTACAAAGTTACTCCAAAACAGAGGGATAGGGTGAGGAGGGTGTTGAGAATACCCCACTCTCTCCATGAACCTCTGTTGACGTATGTTTTTCTACAGGACGCAAACATGTGTCCTAACAGCATAATGTTTTTCATAGGAAGTTGCATACTGGTTACATGTTAAGTTTTCCAGGAATTGCACAATATTAACTGGAGTTGTTTTTGCCTGGATACCCAAACTCCTTGCTTCGGCCAAACGCAACGCCACGCCCACGGACGTTCGTTTCTTCTCCGCATTGAGTCTGGATCTGAGTACCTCCAGACCCTTCACCGAATGCGAACACATTCGGGGCCGTCTGATTGGTCCAGAAACTGATGGGTTGGGCCAGAGCCAGAACACACAGAACACGCCCCCATGCCCATCGTCACTACAAAGGACTTCAGTGATGGCAGTCTCAGACTAAAGTATATACAGTAACGAATGACAGAGCATCGGAATAATTTAGTGTGAGTCATCAAGCATACAGTACCCACTGCTCTCCTATCATCTAACTTCTTTACATGTTAAAAACACAACTTATTCTTATTCTGTCAGTATTTTAAAAGGACTCTATAATAGGGCTCCTGTTGTAATTGAATGCAGTTACAGTTGAAAAACAACATTAGTCTATTGAAATTAGGGTAGCAAAGGGAGAGTATATTAGTGAAAACTTTCTAAGTTTAATAGTAAACTACCAGAATGTTGGTAAGGATTTGATGTAATTTATCACAAGATATCTAGTGGCCTTTTTGGGTACTTCAGATTATCACAGGTGTTTGTAATTGGTGTTTAATATGAGTGTTTTTAAACATGAAATATTTGTACACACTTTTACTACGTCAACATGTCTTTTTGTAAATGTTTTGGCGTCAAACTTTTGGCAGTTGTGAAAAAAGTCAGTAGTTGGAAGAGTTGCAGTGTGAATGAAAAATAATGCCATTATTGATTAGATGCTTTTTTAATTAATTAGGCAATTAGGCTATTTTCTCTTGAACCCTATGGTCTATTCACTGGAAACACAGGGACAATATGGACACAGACATATATATATATATCTATAACTATTAATATATATATATATATTACTATATTGTTAAAACATAATTCAAGTCTAGATTGCCATATATTACCTGTTAATTACCAACATTTCACCTGAAACTAAATTGTCTTCAAACCGTCCTCTTATCGCAATTGTTTTTTCATTATCCTCTATGTGAATCAATTACACACAAATACACACAGTGGCGCATTAACTGATATGAGCTAGGCCACATAGCAGCACTATTTACCACTGTAAATGTTTACCCTTCTCTGTTTACCCTCCAAAATATATCTCTCTCTCGCTCTCTCGCTCTCTCTCTCACTCTCTCTCTTGCTCTCTCTCTCTCTAATGCTTTATTACCAGAGCATTACAAAGCCATTTGCCACAGTGTGTACATTTTCATTAAGCTGGTCGGTTTTCCCTCGTCAGAATGCATGAATGGCTCTAATTTAAGTGAAGAGGCACTGAACTGCTACAAATCTTTAATTTCAGTTTTTTGATGATCCCGCCCCTAACTCCCTCCCTCTGTTTCCCCCCATAACATGCTAAACTCCCCAGGGATAGAGTGAGGATGGAGAGAGAAAAGTGAAAGAGAGAGAGAGATAAAATAGCCGATAATTCAAAGCAAGACCCCACCAACCCCTGAAAAGCTCACGCAAACCCCAGTTACAGAGCATGAGGGTAAAAATGCTTACATTTGTATAAATTATCCCCCCAAAAAGGGAAGGTCAAAAAGTGCTTACCGTTCATGTTGAGTGAATTAAAACTCAAGGTAAGGTTTAGCTCAGTATGGAAATGTAGATCTGATCTTTTTTTAAGTGGAGAATATATTATATTGTTTAGGCACATTGTCAAAAAATCAACCCTCCCTGTCCCTCGCTCTCTCATCCTTTAAAAAAGCTAGACCTGTCAGAAATGTGTCAAATTACCTTGCTTCTGTCATTGTTAATTTCATATCCAGCACTGATATCACTCTTCTGCATTGTAGATGTAAAATAGTGTTTCAGGCATTTTGGGAGGTTTTTTTAAAGACTGTCTGCTGGTCTGCAGTGAGATGGTCCCCAAACCAACCAATTATTATAGTGGTCTGTGATGCTCTTATCCCTGCTTCCCACAGCTATCTGCTCAGTCAAAAGGAACTAAGACCATTCCTATGGGTTTCCCTAAATCAACCAGAATTAGATGGTTTTCGAAATGAAATGTTCATCAAATTCATACACATACAAATTCATAGACTTGCCTGGACCTATGACCAATTTCCTAGACATGTATTGAGCATTTCTCAGACATATTGCAAGGTAACATGATAGTTTGCCATTTATCATCGTGTGCTGTAGCAATGTGTCGCAACAGCCAAAAAATCTCTCCATTGTCAACAATCCAGAGGGGAGTTGGACCACTGGTATATATATGGTAGGACACCAGACTACTGTTGGAACAGAACAGACCCGATGGTTGTTCGGCAGTTTGGGAATGAGCGATCGTCAGAACATGTTCCAACTATGGAACAGGACACCAGGTTTTTCCAGGTTTTCTAAAGATTGCGCCAATGTTATAAAATTACTGCTTGTTCAAGATTAGGAAAGTTTAACCTCTGGCATCACCCATATCAACTTTATCAGCACTCATGGCGACTGTTTCAAAATGTATTTTTTTCAGCATAGAAAGCACACGCTGACACATTTCAACCTCATGTCTCAGTCAAAGCACATGCACCGTCTCTCTCATGCCCATGCTGTTTCTGTCCCCCACTTGACCCGGATCAGTGTTTTGGAATGTGCAGCCATAACACGTTATGTCCCAATCATAACACCAGTGGACAGAAGCATATGGGAAAGCTCACATTATGAGCACTGATGACAAGCCTGACAACCCAAAGCCTTGGACTCGAGACACAAGAGCCTCAATAGACCCATAATCTACAGCTCGTGATTTTTATTTCCCTCATCTCGGCCTGGTCAGCTGGCGCTGGCGTTTTAGGGGTTTGGGGTTTTGATTTCGCCCTCGTAAAGCGCTCGTCGGTCGTAGCGGCCGGCAGCTGTTCCGCGGTCACCTTTGTATTTGGACAAGGTCGTGTGGGAACTAAATAATGGGGGTGGAAACCCGACTCTCACTTTAACGCCATCTTGGCTCTTAAAAGGCGGTGAGGAGGACACACAATAGAGAGGGGTGGAGCGTTTGTCCTCTCGGTCGCAATGGAGGAGGAAGCTTTTATCGTCCATTCAGCCAACCTTGGTCTCCATTGTTTCATCTCACACAAATACCGGATATGTATAGAAAGAGTCTATGCTTATAGGCCTATACAATAACATGACTTAGCATTGACGTTTTAGTCTGTCTTTTGCTACAACAGCAGTAGCTGTCTCAGGTTTTGCATTGATTTTATCGTACTGTTCACACAGTCAAAAATGTTTCTTCCAGTCTCTCCCACAGTCTGACACCAATTAATCGCTACACTCTCCAATCCTCCCACTTTGTTTGGTCTCATTCCACTAGAGCTCCGAATAATCAACATGTTTTGCTGCTAGATGCTCGATGGCCACGGTCCAGTGAAAACGGGGTGGTTTTACCCGTCTGGAGACGGTAATGTTACATTTAAACACAGATTAATCATACATAACATCCCAATTCATCATCACCATGTCATCTGCAAAAACATCCCACTTACGTCCCAATCCTCCTCCATCCCCGCCGATCCCCTCGAGCTTTTACATTTACTAGAAAAGCAGAAAAGCCTGACTTCTTTAAAAATCCCCATGCATGGATATAGAATATGTATGGGGAAGTGGACATTCATATGCTAATAGCGCTTGCGGCTATGAGTGAGGTGTTAACCAAGCTTGACGGAGGCCCATGTGACCGCCCTGAGGTGTCAGAGGGCAAGGAAAAACATTCATCATGTGACATGGCCCAGTTGAAGCCGGCGCAGGCCCTGACTTAAGATGGATGCCCCTTCACCCTGCACTTATAAACCTCTAGGACTGTTTCAAAATATGTAAATTATAGCTGAATTATAACAAATAACTTCTCCACTCCATGTCTGGGAGGGTGAGCTAGCTGTCCCATGCCTCTGCCACAAGACCTGGGCTGGGTGTTTGTGTGGATGCTATTTGCTATATGTTTATACATTCCTTTCTCTCTCGCTCTTTTTCTCTCTGTTTCTCTCACCCTCCACTCTAATTGTGTGCACACGATCTAGGTGCAACATTCTCCTTCAGGTTTACACCTTGACGTTCAGACAGTCCTAGAGTGCAGGTGACATGACATTTACTGTTATTCGACCTCACATAAACCCTGGGGTGTGAGTGTGTGTGCATGCGCGCATGCGTCTGGCGCCTGACCTTAGGCTATCTGTGGCCTTACCTTGCACTACCGAAACAAGTCCAGCAGTCACATAGGTTTGGTCAGATGTTGGCACTTTACTGGTGTAAAGGAGTGAGGTGCAGATGCAAACAGAATTCAGACTGACATTTGGAGACACTTTGGAATTCTCCTTTTTCAGAGTTCAATAATCTTAGTCATTGCGCTTAACCTTTACTAAAGTACCTAACAGATACAGTATATCACAGTTGCACCTATAAGCTTTGGCATTACCTATTCCCTTCTTCCACAAGTTTCGGTAGTGCAATGTGAAAATGTCAAGCCAAACCACGATACTGCCAAGGAGTAATGTAATAGTGGGAAAGATCACCTCTAGTGGTAGAACTTGTTACCACAGCACTGGATCACTGCATCAGAGCTCATTCTCTTCTTCTTTTTCTTCTAAAAGGCTATACTTTTTGATGATACTAAATGCCTGCATATCCTTCTTATCAGTAGAACAGTGGACATTGAGCCCTTTATTATGTACATCTACTGCGCTGTAAAAATATATGTTGATTCAAGGTACAATTGTAAGGAAACCACCTGCAATAGGATTGTGAGTTTGCTCAACATTTGGGCATATAGCTGAACCGACATACGTTCTCATGTTGAATTGTATGTTCACTCAACTTTGAATTTTAGGTTGAGAGAACAAACAATTCAACTTTAGTATTTATTCTATCTTATTTGCATATTTCCGAGTGTAAAAATGTAACTCTTTATAACAATGAATTACTACATACAGTACCATTTAAAAGTTTGGACACACCTACTCATTTCAGGGTTTTTCTTTATTTTTACTATTTTCTACATTGCAGAATAACAGTGACGACATCAAAAATATGAAATAACACAAATGGAATCATGTAGTAACCAACAAAGTGTTAAACAATGTACCAAAATATATTTTAGATTCTTCAAAGTAGCCACCCTTTGCCTTGATGACAGCTTTGCACACTTTTTGGCATTCTCTAAACCATCTTCATGAGGTAGTCACCTGGAATGCATTTCAATTAACAGGTGTGCCTTGTTAAAAGTTAATTTGTGGAATTTCTTTCCTTCTTATTGTGTTTGAGCCAATCAGATGTGTTGTGACAAGGGTAGGGGTGGTATACAGAAAACAACCCTATTTGGTAAAAGACCAAGTCCATATTATGGCAAGAACAGCTCAAATAAGCAAAGAGAAATGACAGTCCATCATTACTTTAAGACACGAAGGTCAGTCAATACGGAAAATGTCAAGAATTATGAAAGTTTCTTCAAGTGCAGTCACAAAAACCATCAAGCGCTATGATGGAACTGGCTCACATGAGGACCGCCACAGGAATGGAAGACCCAGAGTTACCTCTGCTGAAGAGGATAAGTTCATTAGAGTTAACTGCACCTCAGATTGCAGCCCAAATAAATGCTTCACAGAGTTCAAGTAACAGACACATCTCAACATCAACTGTTCAGAGGAGACTTAGGCGTTCATGGTTGAATTGCTGCAAAGAAACCAGACTGCTGCAAAGAAATCTCCTTTGGTCTGATGAGTCCAAATATAAAATGTTTGGTTCCAATCGCTGTGTCTTTGTGAGACGCAGAGTAGGTGAACGGATGATCTCCGCATGTGTGGTTCCCACCGTGAAGCATGGAGGAGCGGTGTGATGGTGTAGGAGTGCTTTTCTGGTGACACTGTCAGTGATTTATGTAGAATTCAAGGCACAGTTAACCAGCATGGCTACCACAGCATTCTGCAGCTATACACCATCCCATTTGGTTTGCGGTTAATGGGACTGCCATTTGTTTTTCAGCAGGAAAATGACCAAAAACACACCTCCAGGCTGTGTAAGGGCTATTTCACTAAGGAGAGTGATGGAGTGCTGCATCAGATGACCTGGCCTCCACAATCACCCGACCTTAACCCAGTTGAGATGGTTTGGGATGATTTGGACCGCAGCGTGAAGGAAAAGCAGCCAACAAGTGCTCAGCATATGTGGGAAATCCTTCAAGACTTTTGGAAAAGCATTCCTCATGAAGCTGGTGCAATGCTGTCATAAAGGCAAAGGGTGGCTACTTTAAAGAATCTCAAATATAAAATATATTTAGATATTTTCTTTAATACTTTTTTGGGGGGGGCTTGCAAACTGATGTGTAATTCCTGTTGGAATCCAGCTAGAGTGAGGATATCTGTCATGAGTGTTGTAGGGTACAGACCAAGACGCAGCGGGAAAATGTATACTCATCTTCTTTTTTTATTGGTGAAGAAGGAAAACATAAACGTATACTAAACAAAACGAACTTGACAGTCTCGTCAGGCAAACAGCTAAACAAGAACAATCTCCCACAAAAACCCATGAAAAACAAACTCCTAATTATAGGACCCTCAATCAGAGGCAACAATAACCAGCTGCCTCCAATTGAAGGTCCAACCCCAATTAACTAAACATAGAAATACAAAAGACTAGATAGAACATAGTCATTGTTCTATGTTAGTATATTTCTAACAAACCCCGGACTAATAAATCAAATACCCCTCTACCTAAACACATACACAAAACACACCCTGAACCACATAAAACAAACACCCCCTGCCACGTCCTGACCAAACTACAATAACAAATAACCCCTATACTGGTCAGGACGTGACAATATCTAACAAGTGGAACTTTAAATCACCTGCAGGGAAGATAGGTAGTCTTAAAAATCAATCTTCCCTAAGTCATATAAACTAGAAAAGCCATATCATTAACAGGTGCAAAAAGTCCAACCACCAACAGATTGAATTAGCTTAGAATTTTTTTTTATTTATGTTTGTGTAGCATAAGATTAACAACCAATCAATGTACATTCAGAAAGACAGGTATTGAAACAAACAATTCTGAAAATCAACCATGATATTGATGGGTGTAGTTTTA
Source organism: Salmo salar (assembly GCF_965601325.2). Taxonomy (NCBI): domain Eukaryota; kingdom Metazoa; phylum Chordata; class Actinopteri; order Salmoniformes; family Salmonidae; genus Salmo; species Salmo salar. Next base: position 19,592,980 of record NC_138304.1, read on the forward strand.
AATGGTTTTGAGCAAAAATACATTTGTAATTTTACTCAACAAGCTTATTCAAATTCAGCTCACTCGGAGCAGAGTTTTTTGATTCAACGTACAATTGTTAGGCACCCAGCTGCAATATAATTGTGAGTTTGCTCAACTGTTGGGTATATATTGCTGAACCAACATACATTCTCATGTTGAATTGTATGTTCACTCAACCTTTAATTATAGTTATAGTTAACCTTTAATTATAATTATTATCACGAACATACAGTATTATCGCGAACACCTTCCAAAGGCAAACATGAATTTGTAATTTTACTCAAAAAGCATTTAAGCTTTTTCAAATTCAGCTCACTTCGAGCAGAGTTTGTTGGGTGAACAAACTTTAACACATTAGCTAACATTCTTTTTCAATTTGAAGTCTACTCAACTCACAGAATAACACTGATTAAGCAATTGGTTAAGTTTTTATAATTTTTTTTACAGTGTGGTATTAGTGGTTCTCTGGTCTCGCTTACCCATATAGACATTAATCCTTTGGTTTGAGTCCCAGCACTTATGCAGAGATGTGGTGTAGCCACTCTTTTCCATGTTTGAGAGATCATTAGAGTTTTTCACATAGTTTTGCTGTAACCACAGCTGCAGCCATATTACAATGAGGGTGATCTATACTGTGTTGAAGAACTATAGCACTGTTATAATGCTGTGTGTGTGTGTGTGTGTGTGTACAAAACATTCCATGACATACAATGCATTCCGAAAGTATGCACCCTTCACTTTTCCACATTTTGTTACATTACAGCTTTATTCTAAAATGGATTAAATAGTTTTCCCACCCTCATCAATCTACACACAATACCCCATAAGGACCAAACAAAAATAGGTTTTACATTTTTTTAGCAAATGTATTAAAAACGAAAAAGAGATATCAAATGTACATATTTTTGTATCTTCTTAGACGTTCTTATCCAGGGCAACTTACAGAAACAATTTGGGTTAAGTGCTTCCGGGAATAGTACTAGCAACCTTGCGGTTACTGGCCCAACGCACTTAACCACTAAGCTACCTGCCACCCATGTACATAAGTATTCAGACCCTTTACTCAGTACTTTGTTGAAGCACCTTTGGCAGCGATTACAGCCTCAAGTCTTCTTGGGTATGACGCTACAAGCTTGGAACACCTGTATTTAGGACGTTTCTCCCATTCTTCTTTGCAGATCCTCTCAAGCTCTATCAGGTTGAATGGGGAACTTCACTGCACAGCTATTTTCAGGTCTCTCCAGTGATGTTCGATCGGGTTCAAGTACAGGCTCTGGCTGGGCCACTCAAGGACATTCAGAGACCTTTCCCGAAGCCACTCCTGCGTTGTCTTGGCTGTGTGCTTAGGGTCGTTGTCCTGTTGGAAGGTGAACCTTCGCCCCAGTCTGAGGTCCTGAGCCCTCTGGAGCAGGTTTTCATCAAGGATCTCTCTGTATCCTGACTAGTCGGCCAGTCCCTGCCTCTGAAAAACATCCCCACAGCATGTTGCTGCCACCACCATGCTTCACCATGGGGAAGGTATTGGCAAGGTGATGAGCGGTGCCTGGTTTCCTCCAGACGTGACACTTGGCATTCAGACCAAACAGTTCAACCTTGGTTTCATCAGACCAGAGAATCTTGTTTTTCATGGTCTGAGAGTCCTTTAGGTGCCTTTTGGAAAACTCAAGCGGGCTTTCATGTGCATTTTACTGAGGAGTGGCTTCCGTCTTGCCACTCTACCATAAAGGCCTGATTGGTGGAGTGCTGCAAAGATGGTTGTCCTTACAGGAAGATTCTCCCATCTCCACAGAGGAACTCTGGAGCTCTGTCAGTGACCATCAGGTTTCTGGTCACCTCCCTGACGAAGGCCCTCCTCCTCCAACTGTGGGACCTTATATAGACAGGTGTGTGCCTTTCCAAATCATGTCCAATCAATTGAATTTACCACAAGTGGACTCCAATTAAGTCGTAGAAACATCAAGGATGATCAATGGAAACAGGATGCACCTGAGCTCAACACTCAAATTGTCTGAAAACTTAATAAGGTAAATAAGGTAAATAAGGTATTTCTAAAAACCTGTTTTCGCTCTGTCATTATGGGGTATTGTGTGTAGATTGATATATCTTTTTTAACGTAATCCATTTAGAATGAGGCTGTAACGTAACAAAATGTGTAAAAGGTAAAGGGGGGGGGGGGTCTGTAGACTCGTCTGTAGACTGATCAGGTGAATCCAGTGAAAGCTAAGTTCCCTTATTGATGGCACTTGTTAAATCCACGTCAATTGGTGTAGATGAAGTGAAAGAGACAAGGTAATGAAGCATTTTCAAATCTTGAGACAATTGAGACATGGCTTGTGTCTGTGTGCCATTCAGAGGGTGAATGGCCAAGACACAAGATTTAACTGCTTTTGAACGGGGTATGGTAGTAGGCGCCAGGCGCACCGGTTTGAGTGTGTCAAGAACTGTGACACTGCTGGGTTTTTCACGCTCAACAGTTTCCCATGTGTATCAACAATGTTCCACCACCCAAAGGACATCCAGCCAAGCATTGTAGTCAACATGGGCCAGCATCTCTGTGGAAGGTTTCGACAGCTTGTAGAGTCCATACCCTGTTCCGAGAGCAAAAGGGGGTGCAACTCTATATTAGGAAGGTGTTCCTATTGTTTTATACACTAAATTCATGTGCAACATCAGCAGAATACAGATCCCATAGCTCACCCATAATGACAGTCATATGTGGTGGAGATGCATGAGTTTCCCACCAGTGATACTCTTCTTTAACACCACACACAGCCCACTGTACTGTATGTATATGATGTGTGTGTGTGTGCGTGCGTGTGTGTGCCTGTGCTTGTGTCGCTTCAGATGATAGAAAGAACTGCCATTTTGCGGAAAACAAAATTATGCCCCGAAACAAATCGATATTGCTGTTCGCTATGCCTGTTTGCAGCAGCAGCAGTGGGGACATCCGGATATAGCTGCCCAACTCCAAACAACTCCAAACATTTTTCCACTTTAATCATAGCACAGAAAATGGCAACAATTTATTTCCTGGATGCATGCTTTTTCTACTGAGTCATCTCGAGTCCCATGTTACTTCAACTTTAGAACATGACAGCGGCATAGATACTTTGGTACTTAGTTTTTTTGTGGTCTGTTTATGTATGTCTGTGTGCCTCTCTGCCTCGTTCTCTCTCTTTCTCCACCTTGTGGTCATTACATACACTGTAAAATAAATCCTGTTGTTTTTAAGGTAACTTACTGCCAGCCAGATACCTGTCCAGTAAGTTAAAAAAAGTAAATACAATAAAATAAAGGATAATTGGTCGCTAACACAAATTTGCAGATATCGCAGGTGCAGCGAAAATGTTTGTTTCTAGCTCAAACAGTGCAGTAATGTTTAGCAATACAATTTCAGAGTCCAGAATATAAATATTTATATATATTTATGAAAATGTACACTGCTCAAAAAAATAAAGGGAAGACTTAAACAACACATCCTAGATTTGAATGAAAGAAATAATCTTATTAAGTACTTTTTTCTTTACAAAACACACAAACATAATCAATGGAAATCAAATTTATCAACCCATGGAGGTCTGGATTTGGAGTCACACTCAAAATTAAAGTGGAAAACCACACTACAGGCTGATCCAACTTTGATGTAATGTCCTTAAAACAAGTCAAAATGAGGCTCAATAGTGTGTGTGGCCTCCACGTGCCTGAATGACCTCCCTACAACGCCTGGGCATGCTCCTGATGAGGTGGCGGAGGGTCTCCTGAGGGATCTCTTCCCAGACCTGGACTAAAGCATCCGCCAACTCCTGGACAGTCTGTGGTGCAACGTGGCGTTGGTGGATGGAGCGAGACATGATGTCCCAGATGTGCTCAATTGGATTCAGGTCTGGGGAACGGGCGGGCCAGTCCATAGCATCAATGCCTTCCTCTTGCAGGAACTGCTGACAAACTCCAGCCACATGAGGTCTAGCATTGTCTTGCATTAGGAGGAACCCAGGGCCAACCGCACCAGCACATGGTCTCACAAGGGGTCTGAGGATCTCATCTCGGTACCTAATGGCAGTCAGGCTACCTCTGGCGAGCACATGGAGGACTGTGCGGCCCCCCAAAGAAATGCCACCCCACACCATGACTGACCCACCGCCAAACCGGTCATGCTGGAGGATGTTGCAGGCAGCAGAACGTTCTCCACAGCGTCTCCAGACTCTGTCACGTCTGTCACATGTGCTCAGTGTGAACCTGCTTTCTCTGTGAAGAGCACAGGGCGCCAGTGGCGAATTTGCCAATCTTGGTGTTCTCTGGCAAATGCCAAACGTCCTGCACGGTGTTGGGCTGTAAGCACAACCCCCACCTGTGGACGTCGGGCCCTCATACCACCCTCATGGAGTCTGTTTCTGACCGTTTGAGCAGACACATGCACATTTGTGGCCTGCTGGAGGTCATTTTGCAGGGCTCTGGCAGTGCTCCTCCTGCTCCTCCTTGCACAAAGGCGGAGGTAGCGGTCCTGCTGCTGGGTTGTTGCCCTCCTACGGCCTCCTCCACGTCTCCTGATGTACTGGCCTGTCTCCTGGTAGCGCCTCCATGCTCTGGACACTACGCTGACAGACACAGCAAACCTTCTTGCCACAGCTCGCATTGATGTGCCATCCTGTATGAGCTGCACTACCTGTGCCACTTGTGTGGGTTGTAGACTCCGTCTCATGCTACTACTAGAGTGAAAGCACCACCAGCATTCAAAAGTGACCAAAACATCAGCCAGGAAGCATAGGAACTGAGAAGTGGTCTGTGGTCACCACCTGCAGAACCACTCCTTTATTGGGGGTGTCTTGCTAATTGCCTATAATTTCCACCTGTTGTCTATTCCATTTGCACAACAGCATGTGAAATTTATTGTCAATCAGTGTTGCTTCCTAAGTGGACAGTTTGATTTCACAGAAGTGTGATTGACTTGGAGTTACATTGTGTTGTTTAAGTGTTCCCTTTATTTTTTTGAGCAGTGTATAATCAGCTTGATCCCCTCTATTGAAGAAGCTTGAAACGTATTTTTGATATCTTCAGTGATATTGTTAACAAACACGCCCCCTTAAAAGAAAATTTGAATTAAAAACAGGTTCAGCCCCTGGTTCGACGGTGATCTTGCAGAGTTACTCCATCTCAAGAACTGCATCTTTATTTTTTTGAGCGGTATATATACATATATATATATACATATATATATATATATATATATATATATATATACATATATATATATACACACATATATATATACACACTCATATATATATACACACACATATATATATATATATATATATATATACACACACACATATATATATATATATATATATATATGTGTGTGTGTGTATATATATATATGTGTGTGTATATATATGTGTGTGTATATATATATATACACACACATATATACATATATATATATATACACACACATATACACACACATATATATATATATATATATATACACACAACATATATATATATATATACACACACATATACACACACACATATATATATATATATATATACACACAACATATATATATATATATACACACACATATATATATATATATACACACACACACACACACACACACACACACATATATATATATATATATATATATATATATACATACATACATACATACATACATACATACATAGATGAAGTCAGAAGTTTACATACACCTTAGCCAAATACATTTAAACTCAGTTTTTCACAATTCTGGACATTTAATCCTAGTAAAAATTCACTGTCTTAGGTCAGTCAGGATCACCACTTTATTTTAAGAATTTGAAATGTCAGAATAGTAGTGGAGAATGATATATTTCAGGTTTTATTTCTTTCATCACATTCCCAGTGGGTCAGAAGTTTACATACACCCAGTTAGTATTTGGTAGCATTGCCTTTAAAGTGTTTAACTTGGTGTTACGACTTCCGCCGGAGTCGGTCCCTCTCCTTGTTCGAGCGGCGCTCGGCGTCACCGGCCTTCTAGCCATTGCCGATCCACTTTTCATTTTCATTTTTGCACGAATGCTGCCATCTCTCCACATTTCTTGCTTTAGGTACAGTATGTTACCATAAATTCCAAAGTAACTTTGGTTTAACAGTACATTGCTGTAAACATTACTGTAAACTTCATAGTAATGTACTGTTAAACCAACATTTATTTGGAATTTACAGTAACTTACAGATAACTTGCTGCCAGTAGGTTACCATATATTTTTTTAACAGTGTAGGCATACGATACCTCCTTAGCCTCTTCACATAGTACAGTGGGAACTCAGTCAGGCTTTCAACTTACTCATGAAAGTTGTGATCGTAGAAAGCACAAGGTGCAATTTCGAAATTGGGTAGTGCATCAACAGTTTTCCTCTTGCCATGTCAGTCATTGCATACCTCAGAGAGCTATTTATAACTTGTCAGAAATGTCTAGATCAGGCAGCCAATGTCAGCTAAAAACCTTTCAATCGTTTTTGGTGTAAGGCTTGAGTCACTGAAATATCACATGAATTCACATTAGACATGGTAAAATGTATAGAATTGCAAGACTATGAGCTTAAAAATGGCAAAATTGTCTCTGCCTCCCCATGAAAAAAATTGTAGAATTGCAGGAAATAAGTTTTAACCTGCAAAATGTTCTCTCCACCAACAAGAGGGGTGTGAACAGTTTATGTCATGCCCACAGAAATAGACATAGGTACAGGCAGGGGAGGTGCGGGATGTTCCCCAATGCTGGAAGAAGTTTGGAAACCTCTGGCATAGCACACAAATTCTGATGACTCGTCACCTACACGTATACTAATGACTCGTTACCTGAACATATTTTGATGGCTCAGCATTTATGAGGTATTTTAATAAAGTTCTGCGACTTTGCTGGAAATGAGCATTGACTCAAACTCCTGTGTGTTATCAAATAAAGAGAGAGCGAAAGAAAGAGTGAGAGAGAGATGTGTTTCAGCACCTCAGCACTTTCCTCTTCCTGGAACCAGATGCAGCCTCTTTAAAAATCAATGGTCTCACCTTGGGCAAATTTTACACTTTACTATTGACACACTTTTTCCTGGAGGCAAATATGACCAAGCCGACAGCTTGAGTTTACTCTGCTCTGAACCCCAGTACACGGTCACCTCTGAAAAAGCTTCACATCAAAAGGTCCACTACTATTGCATTTGCTACATGTTTGTTTACCATTCATACCTTTTCAATTTTGATCTTTAATAGAAAAATGTTGCGTGGTCCCATGGTGTTTATACTGGCGTACTATTGTTTGTACAGATGAACGTGGTACCTTCAGGCGTTTGGAAATTGCTCCCAAGGAATAACCAGACTTGTGGAGGTCTTTTTTTTTTAGGTCTTTGCGGATTTCTTTTGATGTTGCCATGATGTCAAGCAAAGAGGCACTGAGTTTGAAGGTAGGCCTTGAAATACATCCATAGGTATACTTCCAATTGACTCAAATTATGTCAATTAGCCTATCAGAAGCTTCTAAAGCCATGACATCATTTTCTGGGATTTTCCAAGCTGTTTAAAGGCACAGTCAACTTAGTGTATGTAAACGTCTGACCCACTGGAATTGTGATACAGTGAATTAAATGAGAAATAATCTGTCTGTAAACAATTGTTGGAAAAATGACTTGCGTCATGCACAAAGTAGATGTCCTAACAGACTTGCCAAAACTATAGTTTGTCAACAAGAAATTTGTGGAGTGGTTGAAATCGAGTTTTAATGACTCCAACCTAAGTGTATGTAAACTTCCGACTTCAATATATATATATAGCGGGAGAGGGGGTAGAGGGGGAGAGAGAGAGAGAGAGAGAGAGAGGGAGAGCGCTCAGGGGTGAGAGAGAGAGAGAGAGAGAGCTCTCAGGGGTAGAGGGAGGTAGAGAGAGAGGGTGCTCAGGGGTAGAGGGAGGGAGAGAGAGAGAGAGCGCTCAGGGGTAGAGGGAGGGAGAGAGAGAGGGTGCTCAGGGGTAGAGGGAGGGAGAGAGAGAGCGCGCTCGGGGTAGAGGGAGAGAGAGAGAGAGAGCGCTCAGGGGTAGAGGGAGGGAGAGAGAGAGAGAGAGCGCTCAGGGGTAGAGGGAGGGAGAGTGGGGGGTAGAGGGATATAAAACAAACAAGCCATTTTCCTCGTGAAGTTTGGCCCCTCAGTGTCATAACAAGAGAGAGATGGAGAGAGAGAAATATAGGAAAAGAGGACTGTTCAGATTCAGAAAATTGCTCTACTTCACATGTCATCAATCAAAATGTTTCTGTGCATATTTCTGTGCATAGGCATTACAGAGTAGCCTGGGTACCAGTCTGTTTCAAATAACATTCCACTGGTACTCCGTGTCATATGCAAAACAAAGCTTAGACATTTTGTTGTTGTAATTGCAGTATGTATTTAGTTTGACATAAAACGGTTGCTTAGCAACCGGACGCCAACACCATCTATAAAGAAAAAAGTGATAGAGTGACAAATATTTGCATAACCCTTGTGATTGGAGGAGAGCTGTGAGGGTTATCGCCTCAGGATCAAATCCTCTGTTTTCCTCGAGGTCATTAATGATAGAATGTTCATATTTGAAGATTGCAGAAAGGCCAGTCAGCTTGGTATATGACATGGAGTACAAGTAGTGGAATGATAGCTAAACCGATTGGTACCAAGGCTAATTACAGAGGACAACCGTGCATAATTATTTGGGAAAATAAAGAAACTCTCCTCCCTATCCTCTTAGCAAATATGCATCATCATGGTAAATGCTGACAAGAAACATGGGAAAACCCTGCATGGAAAAGACAAATACTGTAGATACAAACAAACATGGTAGAGCCTATTCTGATGGATCTCCCTCTCTTAATTGAAAACATATACTAAATCAGAGGTTTGAAAATAACAAGCGTATATGAATCATAAAACACACACAAATAAATATTCACACATGGACCCATACCATCTCTTTGGTAACTCTGTATCAGAATCCCTGACAAAGGCAGCTCACTGCTGTAATGTTGGTTTGTTATAAACTATTCGTATTTTAAAGATTATTCCTGTAAATCAACAGTGTATGTGGGCCTGAGTTCATGTGTAAAGATGTCTGCCCGGTTGGCCTGCCTGGTGTGTATGGTAACATTAACTTGCGGCTGCAGAGATGAGTGGTTCTGTGATAAATGGTTGCCGTCACCGCATGGCTATAATCACGCCTACGCATGGCTTCTTGCATAATTAATTTTTAATCCTCTAATGGAAAGTAAATCACACAAGCAAAGCAAGCCGGTTTTAGCACGGCACTGCCCCGGAAAGTGAGTGGGGTGGGTGGCTAAGGCACTAAGGGGGGGGGGGGGGGGGGGGGGGGGGGGTCTAAGGCACTAAGGGCTTTCAGTGCTGTGGGATTAAAAACAAATACATACAAATTAAATAATGACTGCTCAAGAAAGTCATACTAAAAAGTCTGAAATAAGTGCAATATCTAGAATGTGACGTCTGACTGCTGAAAAGGGAGAGAGAGAAAGGCACAGCCTGGGACAAAAAACAATTGGTAAACAAGGAAGGGTTTGAGGGAGAATAAAAGGTTTGCCTGAATAGTTCATCATCCCTCCACTAAAATAACTTACCCACTTAATAACCCGTGGCTGCTGTACCATGTCTTCCTGAGCTATTTCCTGGTGTTGGAGGAAGTAAAATACCTGACCATGATATGTGCATGATAATACCCAAAAGCAACTAAATGGTCAGATGAATGTATTACTGTCAAATGTCAGTTGAGGGGATATTGTTTAAAGAGATTCTCCGGTACGTTTACATTTTTTTTGCCAGTAGTTCTGAAAGTAGTACTCATGAGCCAAAGGTGCTCCAGATATGTGCAGATACAGTGCCTTTGAAAAGTATTCAGACCCCTTGTCCTTTTCCACAATTTGTTAGGTTACAGCCTTAATCTAATATGTATTAATCTAAACACAATACCCAATAATGACAAAGGAATTCATAAAAAATTTAAAACTGATATGAATTTTAAATAAGTATTCAGACCCTTTACTCAGTACTTTGTTGAAGCACCTTTGGCAACAATCACAGCCTCGGAGCTGGCCCACGTGGGGGAAAATAGCTTTCAAACTAGGGATTTGATGGATAATGAGGTAAAAGAGTAATTCTGCTCATAGGTTAGTGTGAGGTTAAAAAATACTTACTAGTCACCAAAGTTCCAGAGCTTGTCTTTAATTCTTTAGAGTCTAAGGCATTGGGGGAGGGGGGGGGGGGGGGGGGGGGGGGGGGGGGGGCTGGTAAACTGACATGTAATTGTTTTAAGATGGTCATACCATGGATAATTTAGCTAAAGAAATATATATGATTTGATAAAATATTGATTTTGGCCTTCACTACCAAAGCCCATAGAAACACATTGAATAACACATTCATAAATGGCAAAAAGGACAGTCAAAAAATGTATCATAAGAAACAAGGTTTTGAAGTGTCTGTTCTAAATCTAGGAGATATTGTATAAAAAAAAATGAATTTAACCCGTAGATACCAACTTCATACTTCCATTCGTTTTTTTAAACCGGTACCGGTTAACTTTAGACGAGTCCCGTGACACTTGTGGGGGTCGTAGAGCGAAACGGAGAACACCATCGTGTTTGTGAGAATCCCTTTCCACAGTGGGGACCCATTAGTTTGTAGGTCAAACCGTTTGGAAGCTACAGATGTTTACTGTACATGAGAAGACCGATTTTCAGGATGCTCATGGTCTAACAAACACCGCACTAGCTATGCCACCTTTCACCGCAAATACAGAAGTGTAACACTGGCGGATGCGGTGAATTAAGACACATCCAATGCAAAAAAACAGATATCTCTAGCTTAAATTGACGGATTTTGATGGGGATTTTTTTGTTATGTCATTTAGATTATCGACTCTAGGGGGTTAAATGGTGAAATTAAGTATAGATTCATCCCTGTCAACAGATACAAGTGCGATTCCTTCTGTCGTTTAGGTAAACATTGACAGACCACTGCTGGACAGCTAAAGTGGCAGGGTGCCAATCACCTGTCACTCAAAGTCAGGAAGAGAAGGGAAAGACATACAGAGTAAATACAGGTAATCTGAGAGGGTATGTCATAGATATTGATCTATAATATCTGGAAAAGATGGCGCAGATGGAGAAGGGAAACATTCTATGAGTTCCAACCGACTTTGCTATTTAGTGACTTTCTTCGTGTTTATCTTGACTTTTTTGTACACAAAGTTCATACTATTATATGACTGCCAAGCACTTCTGGATCAGATCGACAGTTACTAACCTCAATTTCGACTTAAAATCATCCATTAACTCTGTTCCCTTGTTCATCCCGGATCCCATTCCTTTGTTTCATGGGCTACCAAAATGGCAGACGAGCCAGCATCCTTGTGAGACTGAGACAAAGAGAAAATCGACCGGCACTCCCCTGCCAAATGTCCAGTCACTCGAGAATAAGATGGATGAGCTTCATTTGAGACTCCGATCAGAGAAACTTAAAAAGCTACAATATTATATGCCTTGCAGAGACGTGGCTGGATGACTTTAGGTATGTAGAACTCAGTGGTTTCTCCTTGCAGCGGCATGATCAGATGAAGGCTACCTCAGGCAAGTCCAAGGGGGAGGTGTGTGCCTCTTCATAAACAACAACTGGTGCGCTGCTTCCAGTGTGAAGGAAATCTCAAGCTTTCGCTCACCTGTTATAGATAGCCTCATGTTAAGCTGCAGACCATTTCATCTACCAAGAGAGTTCACATTCATAATTATCACGGCTGTCTACATCCCACCACATGTCAACACCATTTGGCACTCAAAAAACTATATGGGGCCATAAGAAAACCAGAAACTGCTCACCCAGAGGAAGCGTTTCTGGAGGGGCGGAGACTTAAACGCAGGGAGACTTAAAACCGTTCTACCTCACATTTACCAACACGTTTCCTGCACCCAGGGTTGGGTAAGTTACTTTCTAAATGTAATCCGTTACAGTTACCTGTCCAAAATTGTAAGCATTAACGTAACTTTTGGATTACCCAAACTCAGTAACGTAATCTGATTACATTTCGTTACTGTTAGATTACTTTCCCCTTAAGAGGCATTAGAAGAAGACAAAAATGTATGTTACCAATTGAACGACATCTATTGCATGATAAATCAATGTTAAAGTTTACATAGCTGGCCATAAATGGATGTTTAATTTTACTTTATTGGGTGGTTATGTAGGCTTATTCTAACCCATCACGTTCTACTACATGTAATAATACAATTAATTTACATCTTTACATTAAAAACCAAAGTCTATCAGAATTCCAGTCATTCCAATAAATGTTACACCCCTTGATCTTCAAGAATAGGACTTGGAAATATGGAAGTAATGATCAGCCAAATTCTTTACCTGAGCATTACCCCAAAACTAAGGACTTATTAGCCAGTCCTACTCTATTGATTATGATTTTGTTGTCATGGAGGACTGATAGGGCTCATTGATTCGAGTTGGGAAATAAATGCTGCGCTCATGGAATGGCACACCTTGAGCACTACTGAAAAGTGCTATGTACAGTTGAAGTCAGAAGTTTACATACACCTTAGCCAAATACATTTAAACAGTTTTTCACAATTCCTGACATTCAATCAGAGTAAAAATTCCCTGTCTTAGGTCAGTTAGGATCACCACTTTATTTTAAGAATGTGAAGTGTCAGAATAATAGTAGAGAGAATGATTTATTTCAGGTTTTATTTCTTTCATCACATTCCCAGTGGGTCAGAAGTTTACATACACTCAATTTGTATTTGATAGCATTGCCTTTAAATTGTTTAATTTGGGTCAAATGTTTCGGGTAGCCTTCCACAAGCTTCCCACAATAAGTTGGGTGAATTTTGGTACATTCCTCCTGACAGAGCTGGTGTAACTGAGTCAGGTTTGTAGGCCTCCTTGCTCGCACACATTTTTTCAGTTCTGCCCACAAATGTTCTATGGGATTGAGGTCAGGGCTTTGTGATGGCCACTCCAATTCCTTGACTTTGTTGTCCTTAAGCCATTTTGCCACAACTTTGGAAGTATGCTTGGGGTCATTGTCCATTTGGAAGACCCATTTGCGACCAAGCTTTAACTTCCTGACTGATGTCTTGAGATGTTGCTTCAATATATCCACATCATTTTCCTGCCTCCTGATGCCATCTATTTTGTGAAGTGCACCAGTCCCTCCTGCAGCAAACCACCCCCACAACGTGATGCTGCCACCCCCGTGCTTCACGGTTGGGATGGTGTTCTTCAGCTTGCAAGCCTCCCCCTTTTTCCTCCAAACATAACGATGGTCATTATGGCCAAACAGTTCTATTTTTGTTTCATCAGACCAGAGGACATTTCTCCAAAAAGTATGATCTTTGTCCCCATGTGCAGTTGCAAACCGTAGTCTGGCTTTATTATGGCGGTTTTGGAGCAGTGGCTTCTACCTTGCTGAGCGGCCTTTCAGGTTATGTCGATATAGGACTCGTTTTACTGTGGATATAGATACATTTGTACCTGTTTCCTCCAGCATCTTCACAAGGTCCTTTGCTGTTGTTCTGGAATTGATTTGCACTTTTCACACCAAATGACATTCATCTCTAGGAGACATAGCACGTCTCCTTCCTGAGGGGTATAACGTCTGCATCTACAATTTTTTTTCTGAGGTCTTGGCTGATTTCTTTTGATTTTCCCATGATGTCAAGCAAAGGGGCACTTAGTTTGAAGGTAGGCCTTGAAATACATCCACATGTACACCTCCAATTGACGCAAATGATGTCAATTAGCCTATCAGAAGCTTCTAAAGCCATGACATCATTTTCTAGAATTTTCCAAACTGTAAACAATTGTTGGTCAAATTACTTGTGTCATGCACAAAGTAGATGTCCTAACCGACTTGCCGAAATTATAGTTTGTTAGCAAGAAAATTGTGGAGTGGTTGAAAAACGAGTTTTAATGACTCCAACCTAAGTGTATGTAAACTTCCGACTTCAACTGTACGTGTTAAAATGAATGCCATATGCTGCATTTGCTATAGACCTATTGTTTACCTTTTAGTTGATGACACTGATATCTTGATAATATGCAGCTGTTTAAAGGGCAAATCTACAGATGAAACAATAACAAAACGGTTGCCCGCCTCACCTCACTCTCAGATTAATAGACAGAGCTATGGATGCAATAACTGACCATCCATAATAGCAACATTATAGTTTTAACGATGTTATGAGGCTATACAGGGTATGTTTACATATTCAATGTTTACAAACATTGGAGATAAAAATAGCTTATATTTTGGGTTCTCATGGAGTGTTACAGTTGAACTGTCACGACTCTCGCCGAAGTCGGTCCCTTTCCTTGTTCGGCGGTCGATGTCACCGGTCTTCTAGCCATCGCCGCTCCACCTTTCATTTTCCATTTGTTTTGTCTTGTTTTCCCGCACACATGGTTCACATTCCCTCATCAGACTGAATGTATATTCCCCTCTGTTTCCCCCATGTCTGTGTGTGGAATTGTTTGTTGTTACGTGTATGTGCACGTCAGACTGGGTTGCACCGGGTTATGTCAACCTGTATTTGTTTAGTTTTCTTAGTGCCGTGTGTTTGTTTGCCATAATAAAGGGCTCCGTTTGCGACCCAATTCTGCTCTCCTGCACCTGACTTCCCTGCAGCCAGTTACGCACACGTTACATGAACTAAGCTCATGAGGCATTTATAATTTATATTCTTCAAGAACCAATGGATATATATAAAATGTATAAGTCCAAAAATGGTTGTAATAACTACAGATTGCCCTTTTATGTCAATCAAAAGTGTACGAGTTTAAGCATGTGTCCATTAGACCTCTAGATTTTTATATTTTATCAATTAGACTGAGCAATAAAAGACCCACTTTTATCCGCACTATGCAACTGTTGCAAGATCACATTTTTCACTGGCTGTCTACTGGTTTCAAAAACAATGACTGGTAATTAGCTTAAACTTCTTGAATTCAACCATTAGTGGGTTCAAATACACATTTCGATTTGTGAACAGCCATCCACAACAACCACAATCCTTAAGGCGCAAAAAGCTAAATGAGAGACCAGCAGTGTGATTCATATTCTTTGCACAATGTAGATACTGTATCAATACCCAGCACATCAATGCGCTATGTAGATATCAATGCACAACGCATCAACGGGGGCATACTACCTGCTCTCCAGGTAGTACAGCACCCGATGTCACATGAAGGCCAAAGAAATCAACCACCCGAGCCACTACCTGTTCTCCCCGCTATCACCCAGAAGTCTTGGTCAGTACAGGTGCATCAAAGCTGGGACAGAGAGACTGAAAAACAGCTTCTATCTCAAGGCCATCAGACTGTTAAATAGCCATAACTAGCACCTTAGAGGCTGCTGCCCTATATACATCGACTTGAAATCACTGGCCACTTTAATAATTGTGTAACCGGTGCTGTACTGCACCGCTGTAACTCTGTGTTGTGTGTGGTTGATTGAGACTATAGACGTGGACTATAGATCAGGTAGTTTTAATCAAGCAGAATTCACTCTCTGCATCCTGCATCTGCATCCAAAAGAAAATAAAACATTTGTAGAGCACATATGTTCTGCGAATCGTCGCCTCTTTCTACAACAGACGCACAGTACAAGGGACTGGGATCATTCGAGGAGCTAGCCATCGTTCACACATACAATAGCTAGCTATTAACCACATGTTGAATTCAGAATGTTGACATCATCCTAAAAAGTGCATCTTAACAACACCATCCACTTATGAGTAACCTCTAAATATACAACATTATTCATGAACAAAACACTGTGTGTATGACTTTGTGCTTAAAAGAATCAAACTTTTCTGAAGACGACAGAAAAAGCGTGCCTACCTCTCATAGTGCATCAAAATTATTTGAGCACGAGCACGCAGGGCAAAACCTAAGTACACACTCCCCTACTCCCAGTGGCAGGCATGCATAATAACAAATCAACATGACATATTAATATATGAACCTGGTGAAATGCACATAGTACTTTAACAACTGTTACAATTGCAACACTAGTCACTATAATAATGTTTACATATTTTGCACTACTCATCTCATATGTACTGTATATACTGTATTCTATTCTATTCTACTGTATTTTAGTCTATGCCACTCTGACATTGCTCATCCAAATTTGATATATTATTTATTCCATTCCTTTACTTTAAATTTGTGTGTATTGTTAGATAATACTTGTTAGATATTACTGCACTGTTGGAGCTTGTAACGGCCGTCGAAGGGAGTAGACCAAGGCGCAGCGTGGTTAGTGCTCATCTTGTATTTATTAAACTGAGAACACTATAAACAAAGAAACAAAAACGACAGCCCACAGTTCTGTCAGGTTAGACAACTAAACAGAAATTAACCACCCACCAAACCCAAAGGAAAACAGGCTGCCTAAGTATGGCTCCCAATCAGAGACAACGATATACAGCTGTCCCTGATTGAGAACCATACCCGGCCAAAAAAAGAAATACAAAACATAGAAAAAAGGACATAGAATGCCCACCTTAGTCACACCCTGGCCTAACCAAAATAGAGAATAAAACCCTCTCTATGGCCAGGGTGTGACAGAGCTAGAAACACAAGCATTTCGCAACACCCGAAATACCATCTGCTAAACATGTGTATGTGACCAATAAAATTTGATTTGATTTTAATAATAAGTGATATCCATATCACCGTAGACTACACAAATTGGATGTAATAAATGTATCACTAGTCACTTTAAACAATGCCACTTTATATAATGTTTACATAGCCTACATTACTCATCTCATATGTATATACTGTACTCTATTTCATCTACTGCATCTTGCCTATGCCACACGGCCATTGCTCATCCATATATTTATTTGTACATATTCTTATTCATTCCTTTACACTTGTAAAGGTAGTTGTTGTGAAATTGTTAGATTACTTGTTAGATATTTCTGCACGGTCGGAACTAGAAGCACAAGCATTTCGCTACACTCTCATTAACATCTGCCAACCATGTGTATGTGACCAATAAAATTTGATATGATTTGAACTGCTGTCACCCTTAACTCAAAGCATTTATTCAAGTTGGATAATTTTTGGATGCCGACATCAGTCGCACCATTCGAAGCCATAACTTGGACTGTAGCCTACAAAAGTTTTGCGATCCATCAAACACATTTGGTGTGTCATAGTGGTCTCTGACTTGTGGTCAGACTCGCTCAGGTGGAACAAACTTAAACTTGCACCTTTATTAATGCTGATTTGAATGTCATTGAGAAAACAGAGAAGTGTCAAAGATTGTTCTTCACAAACATCCTTTCTGAATTTAAAAGTAATCCTCGAAGTAATCATCTAGTTTTTCATAAGTATCTGTAATCAGATTACAATATTTTTGCTAGTAACATAACGGATTACAGTTAGCGGTTTTTTGTAATTGCTTACATGTAACGGATTACATGAAATCAGGTACTCCCCAACCCTGCCTGTGCCACAAGGGGTGCTAAAACACGAGAACACTTTTATTCCATGAACAGAAACACATAAAAGGCACTCCCTCCCCCTTTGGCAAATCTGACCACGACTCTATTCTCCTGCTTCTTGTTTACAATCAAAAGCTCAAACAGGAAGTACCAGTGACGCACTCAATATGGAAGTGGTCCGATTAAGCTAACGCGAGGCTACAAGACTGTTTCGCTAGTACAGACTGGGATATGTTCCGGGATTCATCCGATCACATTAAGGAGTTTAACACATCAGTCACAGGCTTCCTCAATAAGTGTGTGATGGAAATGTTATGTTTGTGCTTTTCTAATAACCAATTTCTGTGTTCATGTAAGTGACTGATTGAATGTGCCTGGGAGGATTACTCATTAACAGTATCTGCAATTTGGCAGTATGCCCAGAACCTTGTTTTGAGAACAAAAGGGATATCTCAGTTTCAAGGTCTCAGCTTGGAGAAAAGAAGCCTTGTGAGGTATTGGTCGGACACATGCATGAACCAAACAATGATGAATTAATTTGAATGATGAATAAGCTAAATCATGTAAAAATTGCTTCTCCGTGTAAGCAGTATATAAGATATCTACCGGGACGTCCCCGACTGAGCTCACTTCAGACCAGTACTTTATGCATCTAAGTTTGACTGTGACCTCTCCCACATGCTGTTAATAAACAATGATTCATTTAAGACTGACTTTGAGTGTCTCGTGTAGAATTTCCACGACAAGTGCATGGATGACGTTGTCCCCAGTGACTATACAAACATTTCCAAACCAAAAACCATGGATTACAGGCAATATACACGCTGGGATAAAGGCAAGTGCTTCTGCTTACAAGTAATGGGACACAAACATTGACACATACAAGAAAGCCAGCTGTGACCTCCGACGAGACGTCAAACATGCAAAAGGTCAATATAAGAGGAAGGTGACCACCATTGTCCCTGTTCCCAAGAACTCCAAGGTAACCTGCCTAAATTACTATCGCCCTGTAGCACTCACATCTGTAATTATGAAGTGCTTTGAAAGGTTGGTCATGAAACACATCAACACCATCATCCTAGACACCCTGGACCCACTCCAATTCGCATACCACCCCAACAGATCCAGAGATGATGCAATCTAAATTGTACTTCACACTGCCATCTCCCACCTGGACAAGAGGGGAGAACTATGATAATGCTGTTACATTTTACATTTACATTTTAAGTCATTTAGCAGACGCTCTTATCCAGAGCGACTTACAAATTGGTGCATTCACCTTATAATATCCAGTGGAACAACCACTTTACAATAGTGCATCTAAATCTTTTAAGGGGGGGGGGGGGGGGGGGGGGGGGGTTAAGGATTACTTTATCCTATCCTAGGTATTCCTTAAAGAGGTGGGGTTTCAGGTGTCTCCGGAAGGTGGTGATTGACTGTTCATAGACTACAGCTCAGCATTCAACACCATAGTCCCCTCCGAGCTCATTACCAAGCTGGGGACCCTGGGATTAAACACCTCCCTCTGCAACTGGATCCTAGACTTCCTGACAGGCTGGCCTGGTGGTGAGGGTAGGCAACAACTTCACAGCGATTATGCTGACTACACAACAATGGTAGGCCTGATCACAGACAGGGATGAGACAGCCTACAGGGAGGAGGTCAGAGACTTAGCAGTGTAGTGCCAAGACAACAACCTCTCCCCTCAACGTTAGTAAGACCAAGGAGCTGACCGTATACTATAGGAGAAAAGTGGGGGGAGCACGCCACGATCCACATCAACGGGGCTTAGTGGAACGGGACGAGAGCTTCAAGTTCCTAGGCGTCCACATCACTGAGGACTTAACATGGTCTACACACACCCACACAGTTATGAAGAGGGTATGTCAGCACCGCTTCCCCCTCAGGAAGAAAAGATTTGGCACGGGCCATCGGGTCCTCAAAAGGTTGCATCACCACTTGGTATGGCAAATGCATCGCCCTCGACGACAAAGCACTACAGAGGCTGTTTCAGACAGCCCAGTACATCACTGGAGCCGAGCTCCCTGCCATCCAGGACCTCTATGTCACACGGTGTCAGAGGAAAGCCCCAAAAATTGCCAAAGACTCCAGCCACCCTAGTCACCGTTCACTCTGCTTCCACCTAGCAAACGGCAAGCGATACCGAAGCATCGGCTCTCGGGCCAACAGGCTCCGAGACAGCTTACCCCCAAGCCGTAAGACTACTAAATAGCCATAAGACTGCTAAATAGTTAATTAAATTAACTCACAAGACAGTATACACACTATATACAGTGCATTCGGAAAGTGTTCAGACCTCTTCCCTTTTCTACATTTTGTTACGTTACAGCCTTATTCTAAAATGTATTAAATTAAAAAAATCCTCATCAATCTACTTACAATACCCCACAATGACAAAGTGAAAAAAGGTTTTTAGAAATGTTTACAAATGTACTTACATAAGTATTCAGACTCTTTGCTATGAGACTCGAAATTGAGTTCAGGTGTATCCTGTTTCCATTGAACATCCTTGAGATGTTTCTACAACTTGATTGGAGTCCATCTGTGGTAAATTCAATTGATTGGACATGATTTGGAAAGACACATCTGTCTATATAAGGTCCCACAGTTGACAGTGCATGTCAGAGCTAAAACCAAGCCATGAGGTCGAAGGAATTGCCCTTGGAGCTCTGATACAGGATTGTGTCGAGGCACAGATCTGGGGAAGGGTAACAAAAAATGTCTTCACCATTGAATGTCCACAATAACACAGTGGCTTCCATCATTCTTAAATGGAAGACGTTTGGAATCACCAAGACTCTTCCTAGAGCTGGCCGCCTGGCCAATCTGAGCATCTCCTCTGTGGAGATGGGAGAACGTTCCAGAGGGACAACCATTTCTGCAGCACTCCACCAATCAGGCCTTTATGGTAGAGTGGCCAGACGGAAGCCCCTCCTCAGTAAAAGGCATATGGCAGCCCACTTGAAGTTTGCCAAAAGGCACCTAAAGGACTCTGACCATGAGAAACAAGATTCTCTGGTCTGATGAAACCAAGATTGAACTCTTTGGCCTGAATTTCAAGCGTCACATCTGGAGGAAACCTGGCACCCTCCCTACGGTGAAGCATGGTGGGGGCACCATCATGCTGTGGGGATGTTGTTCAGCGGCAGGGACTGGGAGACTAGTCAGGATCGAATGAAAGATGAACGGAGCAAAGTACAGAGAGATCCTTAATGAAAACCTTCTCCAGAGCAGTCAGGACCTCAGAATGGGGCAAAGGTTCACCTTCCAACATGACAATGACCCTAAGCACACAGCCAAGACAATGCAGGAGTGGCTTCAGGAGTCTCTGAATGTCTTTGAACATCTCTGGAGAGAACTGAAACAGCTGTGCAGCAATACTCCCCATCCAACCTGACAGAGCTTGAAGGGATCTGCAGCGAAGAATGGGAGAAACTCCCCAAATACAGGTGTGCCAAGCTTGTAGCGTCATACCCAAGAAGACTTGAGTCTGTAATCGCTGCCAAAGCTGCTTCAACAAAGTACTGAGTAAAGGGTCTGAATACTTATGTATATATGATATTTCAGGGGGTTTTTGTAAGAAATTTCAAAAAAACTGTTTTGCTTTTTCATTATGGGTTATTGTGTGTAGATTGATGTGGGAGGAAAAACAATGTAATCCATTTAATAATAAGGCTGTAACTTAACCAAATATGGAAAAAATGCTCACACACACTACACTGACACTTTCACGCAAAACCCGCACACACACACACATTCACATAACACACCCATGTGTACTGACACAACACAAATGCACAAACACACACACCAGTGGCTGTTGGTGCCGTTGAAGATGAGGGAGGACGATAATTTTCTGTATGAGTTTGGCATTATTTCTATTACAGCATATTGGATCACAATCATTCATATTCCATTCACCCGGGTCAATGTAACATCGATAGGTTTAGGCTACTACATGATACATTTTCCCTGTACCCATCATGAGGTTGCTACAACTTAGCCTATGAATGAAAGTAAGTTTACAACGTAGGTGCACACAAGTCGAGAGAAACATTTCAGGTGACAGACAGTAACACATTCAATACTGCCTTGCACAATCTTGCCTGCATCTTGCTGATCTAGGGTGTAATCATTAGTCCAACAGTTGCAAACGAGAGTTTCTATTGGACAAATGCAGGTATGTTTATCCCCGTTCCGTTTGCTTCCTATAAAGAAACGTTTTTCAATAGAATTGGCGGAATGAATACACCCCTGATCACATGTTAACCCAGTTCACTTTCATAGCAGCCAGGTTGCATTCCTTCTCGAATCTACTGACTCTTCTCCTCTCACCTTTTTTACTTTGCTTGTGGACTTCAACACAACAGCTGTCTGTGACCAAGCGAAAAAACCTGTCCAAGCCAAACCATATCATAACCGCAAACCGCTGCACACAGCCTACATTGTTGTCACCATATTAGCTAAAGTAAAATCATAGTTAACATAGCTAATAGCACTAACATATTAGTACAATCATTCAGTACACTGTGCAGTCCGTAAGCAGTTTAATAGTTACACCTGCAGGCCCCCGGTGGCAATAAATTAGTAAAACCAAAAGCTTACCTTGACTTGGAAGAGTTCCAGTGTTGGATAGTCATAGCCAGCTAACTAACATAGCATCCTTCTGTTTGAGTCAGGGTGTTTGAGTAGGCTAAACTAGCTAGCTGCATTTACTAGCTAAGTAAGTGAGTGATAGCTAGCTATCTCTCTCTCTCTCTTGCTTGCTTTTTTTAATAAATTAATTTGTTCAACTATTGTCTTTCTCTCTCTGAGTCAACTACTTAACACATTTTATGCACTGCAGCTTATGCTTATACTTTCAGTACTAGATGAATTCTCCGATCCTTTGATTGGGTGGACAACATGTCAGTTCATGCTGCAAGAGCTCCAATAAGTTGGAGGACGTCCTCCGGAAGTTGTCATAATTACTGTGTAAGTCTATGGACGGGTGTGAGAATCATGAGCCTCCTACTGTAGGTTTTGTATTAAAGTCAATATAACCAGAAGAGGATGGAAGCTAGCTGTCCTCTGGCTACACCATGGTGCTATCCTACAGAGTACTGTTGCATTGCAAAACAGTGTGTTTTAATTAATTATTTGGTGAAGTGAATATATTTAGGATAGCTTTATCTAAAAAGGACAATTAGAAAATATATATTTTTTAATACATTGTTTATTGAATATTCAGTACCAGCATTTAGAAAATAATTGCACTTGTAAGTTATTTGGTAGTAGTATAAAACAACACATCAAAGACAACAATACAGCAGAACATAGAGAGACAGACATAAAAAATAATAACAATAATAAGGAACAGTATATATTGTGATACAGTTGTTATAGGTCAACTAGTACAGATAATACCATCCTTAATTAACATCCGAGATGTCGTGTATGCACATACCATGCCTCTTACCTCACCAATTTATAAATATACATCATTCTGGAACTGCAGGGAAATGTATTTGTTTAACATAAGAAAAGAAGGGAGCCCACATTGCATAGAATTTGTCTACAGACCCATTGAGTGTGTGTTTAATTTTTTCAAATTTTATGCAATTCAAAACAGATTTAATCCAAAGAGCATGAAAAGGGGGTGCAAAGGTTTTCCATCTAAGTAAAATTAATTGTCTCGCTAACAAAGTAACAAAGGCAATTACATCCTTATTCATTTTGGTCAATTGTATTGTGGTTAAGGAAACCCCAAATAGTGCAATAAAAGGGCCTGGCTCGATCTGTGTGCCGCTTAATTCTGAGAGTGTGTTAAAGATGTCTTTCCCAGAAACCAACAAGAGATGGGCAACACCAAAACATGTGTACATGATTAGCAGGAGACTGATTACACCGTACACAATTAGGGTTCACATCCTTGTAAATTTTGGATAATCTTGCTTTGGTCCAGTGGGCCCTATGAATGAGTTTGCATTGAATGAGGCCGTGTCGAGCGCAAATAGAAGAGCTATGCACCCTTTTGAGTGCCCCTTCCCATAGTTCATCAAATATTTCCTCACCCAGTTCCTCCTCCCGTGAGGATTTTATATTGTTTAATTAGATGACTTGTAGTGAGCATAGATTATTGACATGGTGCCTTTCAGAGTAGGAAGTGGGTTAAGAAACTGGGTTTCACCAGGAAGGGTGGGGAATCCTGGATCTATGCTGCGGATGTAACTCCGGACTGGTAAGAACCTAAAAAAATTATATCTGGGGAGACCAAATATAGCTGATAATTGTTCAAACGTACTAAATGTATTGTTAATATACAGATCTCTGAATCTTTTAATACCGAGATTAGACCATGTTGAGAAAGCACCATCAACCATAGATGGGGAGAAAAGCTGGGTTTGAGGCTACCGGAGCCAAAGAAGAGGTTGTTTGAAACCCAAAGTGGCACCTAAATTGATTTCAGATCTTCAATGTTGTTTTGACACATATATATTTTTGGTGAAGGAGGAGTAAGGGCCTGTATGGAGGAGTGAGCGAGGGAAGACAATGATGCCAGTATAGACGAGGCAGCCTCCATCTCCAGCCAAATTGGGGGTGGGAATATCTCTCTGCTCTGCAACCAGTAGTGAGCGGCCCAATAATAGATTCTGAAATCCGGTAGAGCTAGACCGCCGCCTGGTGTGGGCTTCTGCAAAAGCTGTTTTCGCATCCTGGGGGGCTTTTTGTCCCATATGAAGGGTAGTATAAGGCCGTCGATCTTTTTGAAAAATGTATTGGGAAGAAAAATCGGAAGGCACTGATAGAGATATAAGAATTTTGGGACAGTATTCACTCCTATAGAGCTTTCTCCTATTGAGCTCAATTTTTATAGAATGGTCTGCCTACCCATGTGAGAGATGCAGACTCGGTCTCAACCTTTAAGTCTTTACTGAAGACTCATCTCTTCAGTAGGTCCTATGATTGAATGTAGTCTGGCCCAGGACTGTGAAGGTGAACGGAAAGGCTCTGGAGCAACAAACCACTCTTGCTGTCTCTGCCTGGCCGGTTCCCCTCTCTCCACTGGGATTCTCTGTCTCTAACCCTATTACAGGGGCTGAGTCACAGGCTTATTGGTGTTCTTCCATGCCGTCCCTAGGAGGGGTGCGTCACTTGAGTGGGTTGAGTCACTGACGTGGTCTTCCTGTCTGGGTTGGCGCCCCCCCTTGGGTTGTGCCGTGGCGGAGATCTTTGTGGGCTATACTCGGTCTTGTCTCAGGATGGTAAGTTGGTGGTTGAAGATATCCCTCTAGTGGTGTGGGGGCTGTGCTTTGGCAAAGTGGGTGGGGTTATATCCTTCCTGTTTGGCCCTGTCCGGGGGTATCTTCGGATGGGGCCACAGTGTCTCCTGTCTCAGCCTCCAGTATTTATGCTGCAGTAGTTTGTGTCGGGGGGCTAGGGTCAGTCTGTTATATCTGGAGTATTTCTCCTGTCTTATCCGGTGTCCTGTGTGAATTTAAGTATGCTCTCTCTAATTCTCTCTTTCTCTCTTTCTTTCTTTCTCTCTCTCTGAGGACCTGAGCCCTATGACCATGCCTCAGGACTACCTAGCATGATGACTCCTTGCTGTCCCCAGTCCACCTGGCCGTGCTGCTGCTCCAGTTTCAACTGTTCTGCCTGCAGCTATGGAACCCTGACCTGTTCACCGGACTTGCTACCTGTCCCAGACCTGCTGTTTTCAACTCTCTAGAGACAGCAGGAGCGGTAGAGATACTCTCAGTGATCGGCTATGAAAAGCCAACTGACATTTATTTTTGAGTTGCTAACTTGTTGCACCCTCGACAACTACAAAGATTATTATTATTTGACCATGCTGGTCATAATATGAACATTTAAACATCTTGGCCATGTTCTGTTATAATCTCCACCCGGCACAGCCAGAAGAGGACTGGCCACCCCTCATAGCCTGGTTCCTCTCTAAGTTTCTTCCTAGGTTTTGGCCTTTCTAGGGAGTTTTTCCTAGCCACTGTGCTTCTACACCTGCATTGCTTGCTGTTTGGGGTTTTAGGCTGGGTTTCTGTACAGCACTTTGAGATATCAGCTGATGTAAGAAGGGCCATATAAATACATTTGATTTGATTTTAATATAATTAATTCTTGCGACTAAGGAGAGTTGTAGCAAAGACCAGCGTTCCAAATCGTCCTTAGTATGGGTTAAAAGAAGAGCAAAGTTGGCTTGAAAAAGGTTTTCAAATCTGATTGTGACATGTACCCCGAGATAAATAAAACTACTGTGAGCAATTTTAAATGGCAAGTTATGTCAAGAGGAATTTTTTGCGGCCATATTCAGCGGCATCAATTCGCTTTACTGAGATTCTATTTATACCCTGATAAGTGACCGAAGGATGCGAAAGTGGCAAGGGCAGCTGAAACAGAGACAGAAAGGTTGGATGCGTATAATAATAAATCATCTGCATATAAGGACAGTTTGTGTTCATGTCCGTATCTGACTATACCTTTGATGAGGGGGTTGGAGCGAAGTGTTATTGCAAGTGGTTCTGTGGCGAGGGCAAATAGTAATGGACTTAAAGGGCAACCCTGGCGTGTCGATCGTTGCAAAGGGAAGCGGTCTGATTGAGTGTTATTAGTCCTGACAGAGGCTTGAGGGGATGAGTACAGAAGTCTTATCCAAGCCATGAATTTGGAGCCAAGCCGAATTTATTTAGAGTGTAAAAAAGGTATTTCCATTCCACCCGATCAAACGCTTTCTCCGCATGCAGGGATATAATGGCTTCAGAGGTATTGACGACAGAAGGATTATATATAATATTAAATAATCACCGAAGATTGAAGAATGAGTGTCTATTTTTAATAAATCCTGTTTGATCCGGTGAGATAATTGATGGGAGGACTGTTTCCAGACGAGTTGCAAGAAGTTTGGCTAGAATTTTATAGTCAAAATTTAGCCGGCTAATTGGACAGTATGATACACAGTCAAGAGGGTCTTTGTTTTTTTTAAGAATAAAACAAATGGTTGCCTGAGTGAGAGTCTGTGGGAGAGCACCATTTACAAATGCTTCATTGTACATTTCAATTAGAATAGGGGCTATTTTGGAGATAAACTTTTTATAGAACTCTGCCGAGTAGCCATCAGGCCCTGAGCTTCTCCCAGATTGAAGGGATTTGACAGCATTAGACAATTCTTCAACAGTGATCGGCTGCTCTAATTTTTTTACCAAATCCCGGCTGACAGAAGGCACAGCAAGTGAGTGGAAGAAATCATCCAATTCCAATGTATCCGCTTTACTTTCTGAAGTATATAGAGACTGGTAAAATCTCTTGAATTCATCATTGATCCCCCTAGGATCTAATGATATCCCAGATGATGTACGAATTTTAGGAATCTGAAATTATGATGATAGTTGACGTAACTTGTGAGCTAATAATTTACTGGCTTTATCTCCTTGTTCATAGTAAGTGCTCCTAGACTTGACAAGCAGTTCATTAACCTGGTCTGTTAATAATGTGTCAAATTCTGCTTGCAGAGTTAAACGTTCCTTATAAATATCCTGGGATGGTGTTAACATAGATACCCTATCCCTTTTCAGTTTGTTCTCATGTGCGGTGTAGGAAATAATTTCACCTCTGATATAAGCTTTCAAAGTTTCCCAAAGAGTAGATGCAGAGATGTTCGGGGTTCTATTTGTAATCATGAAAAGTCGATTTGACTCAAAACAAAATTGACAAAGTGTTCATTGATGAGCAGCTGGGTATTTAGCCACCAAGGCGAACGCAGATTGTCAACATTTTGAAAGGCTACTTCCATAGTAACAGGGGTGTGGTCAGATACAACAATTAGATTATATGAACATGAAGATATGGAATGGAGGAGCCTGTCATCTACAAGGAAGTAGTCTATGCGTGTAAAAGTGTGGTGAACTGATGAGAAAAAAAGAGTATGCTTTTCCAGCTGGATTAAACATTCTCAGAGGATCTGAAACTGCGACTTCAGACATAAAGGTTCGGACAACTCTAGCTGATGTTGATAAGGTGGTAGGTTTAGTGGAGGATCGATCCAAATGTGGGTCTAACCAACAGTTAAAGTCACCACCTAAGATCAACATATGAGGGGACATACCTGGGAGTGTAGAGAAAACCGATTTGAAAAAAAAATCACCATTGTTCCAATTAGAAGCATAAATATTAACAAAAAGTACCTTTGTATTCAGCAGCCTACCACTGACAATTATTTATCTACCATGGGGATCTGTGATCACATTAGAACATGTAAAAGGTACCGATCTGTGAAGTAAAATAGCCACCCCTCTTGCCTTACTCTGAAATGAGGAATGGAACACCTGACGCACCCATCTGCACCTAAGACTTGAGTGTTGTGATACCTTCAAATGAGTTTCTTGGAGAAAGATGATGTGAGCTTTCAATTGATGAAGGTGGTGTGGCACCTTACTACGTTTAACTGGGTTATTTATGCCCCTGCAGTTTCAAGTGAGAAACTTAAAGCCATTCCCTCCAGCAGGATGGGCTACACTAGGCTGAGTCATGTCTTAAGAGAGAAAGGACGTGTAAAGGACAAGGTACAATGTAAACTGAATATCTTAGTTGAACCTAAAAGCGCAAATTTAAAAAAACTAAGACAAGTGATGAGGCACAAAAGACATATAAAAACTATATACAAATAAAGAGGGAAAAACCCCTTCCCTCACACCCTCCCTTGCCGAAGCATCTCCCCAACTGAGATGCAAGCAAAACCCTAAATACAAAAATAGTTTAGCGCAAAGCATGCATGCACATAACTCTTACTGTGTGCTACCTGAGATGTGACCATTTAACTAGAGTAAGCCAAACACACATAGATTGGTCCCCAACAGAGTCTAAGGAAAACTAACCTTGGTTAAGAGAGTTTTAACAGCAATACAGATGGTTAACCTGTTGGGGGTAGGGGGCAGTATTTGCACGGCCGGATAAAAAACGTACCCGATTTAATCTGGTTATTACTACTGCCCAGAAACTAGAATATGCATATAATTATTGGCTTTGGATAGAAAACACCCTAAAGTTTCTAAAACTGTTTGAATGGTGTCTTTTTGAAATCGGACAGTGTGGTTAGATTAACGAGAGTCTTGTCTTTAAAATGCTCTAAAATAGTAATATGTTTGAGAAATTGAAGTAATAGCATTTCTAAGGTATTTGAATAACGCGCCACAGGATTCCACTGGCTGTTACGTAGGTGGGACGATTTCGTCCCGCCGACCCTAGAGAGGTTAAACTACGACTGAACCATGAAAACAGCCAGATATTGGCATTAGAGAATGACATTCAAATGTCGATGAACCCAGCAAAATTGGCTTCGCTAGCAAACCATTCGGCCCGCTAACTAGCCTGCTAAGAATACCAGCTAACCAAACATTTGTTCCACACCATGCGGTACAACATTTGCTTTCACGTTCTTGTTGATGAAATCTGCCACTAAAAGCTGGGTCCTCGAATCTGTGCGTGGAGCCGTCCGGTAAAGTCAGTCTCAGAACCGCAGGGTAGATGAGGCCGAACTTCATGCCCGGGCAGGCACGTAGCTGGCGCTTCACAGCTCCAATGCTAGCCCTCTTTTTAGCCACAGCTGTGGTGTAGTCCGCAAATATCGAGACTCTTTTACCCTTATAGAGGACAGGGGCTTCTCCCGATCTCCTCAGTATGTCATTGCGGACGTGAAAGAAAGGCACCCTGATGACAAATGGTCACGGGGGTTCTCCATCCAGGGGTCGGCTACGCAGAGTGCGGTGCGCCCGGTCTAGCAGTGGCTTCTCCTCTAGACCGAGCAGCTCTTGAAGCAGCTGGGCCATGAATTCCGTGGGTCTTGGGCCCTGCACTCCCTCCGGTATTCCCAGTAGACGAATGTTGTTCCTGCACATTCTACTTTCCATATCTTCACATCTATTGTTGAGGTATGCCACCTTAGTTATCAATAAGCCAACGTTAGCCTCTAGCTCGCTAATGCGAGTGCTGTGATCTGTAGAACCTCATTCCAAATCCGATAAGGCCACTCCGTGTGCGTCGAGCTTATTCTGTATACTCTCGATAGATTTTTTTACCTGTTAGGGCTAGGGGGCAGTATTGACACGGCCGGATAAGAAACGTACCCGATTTAATCTGGTTACTACTCCTGCCCAGTAACTAGAATATGCATATAATTGGCTTTGGCTTTGGATAGAAAACACCCTAAAGTTTCTAAAACTGTTTGAATGGTGTCTGTGAGTATAACAGAACTCAAATGGCAGGCCAAAACCTGAGAAGATTCCATGCAGGAAGTGGCCTGTCTGACAAGTTGTGTTTCATCTTGGCTCTTTTTATTGAAGACTGAGGATCTTTGCTCTAACGTGACACTTCCTACGGCTCCCATAGGCTCTCAGAGCCCGGGAAAAAGCTGAACGATATCGAGGCAGCCTCTGGCTGAAACACATTATCGCTTTTGGCAAGTGGCCGATCAGAGTACTATGGGCTTAGGCGCGTGCCCGAGTCGACCGAATGCTTTATTTTCTTTCCTCTGTTTACCTAAACGCAGATTCCCGGTCAGAATATTATCGCTTTTTTATGAGAAAAAATGGCATAAAAATGGATTTTAAACAGCGGTTGACATGCTTCGAAGTACGGTAATGGAATATTTCGATTTTTTTTGTCACGAATTGCGCCATGCTCGTCACCCTTATTTACCCTTTCGGATAGTATCTTGAACGCATGAACAAAACACCGCTGTTTGGATATAACTATGGATTATTTTGAACCAAACCAACATTTGTTATTGAAGTAGAAGTCCTGGGAGTGCATTCTGACGAAGACAGCAAAGGTAATAACATTTTTCTTATAGTAAATCTGACTTTGGTGAGTGCTAAACCTGCTGGGTGTCTAAATAGCTAGCCCTGTGATGCCGGGCTATCTACTGAGAATATTGCAAAATGTGCTTTCACCGAAAAGCTA
Organism: Salmo salar; assembly: GCF_965601325.2. Classification (NCBI taxonomy): domain Eukaryota; kingdom Metazoa; phylum Chordata; class Actinopteri; order Salmoniformes; family Salmonidae; genus Salmo; species Salmo salar. The sequence goes on from NC_138304.1 coordinate 19,623,510, forward strand.
TTTTAAAATCGTACATATCGAGTGCATAGAGGAGTTCTGTATCTATAATTCTTAAAATAATTGTTATGCTTTTTGTGAACGTTTATCGTGAGTAATTTAGTAAATTCACCGGCAGTGTTCGGTGGGAATGCTAGTCACATGCTAGTCACATGCTAATGTAAAAAGCTGGTTTTTGATATAAATATGAGCTTGATTGAACAAAACATGCATGTATTGTATAACATAATGTCTTAGGGTTGTCATCTGATGAAGATCATCAAAGGTTAGTGCTGCATTTAGCTGTGGTTTGGGTTTATGTGACATTATATGCTAGCTTGAAAAATGGGTGTCTGATTATTTCTGGCTGGGTACTCTGCTGACATAATCTAATGTTTTGCTTTCGTTGTAAAGCCTTTTTGAAATCGGACAGTGTGGTTAGATTAACGAGAGTCTTGTCTTTAAAATGGTGTAAAATAGTCATATGTTTGAAAAATTGAAGTTTTTGCATTTTTGAGGTTTTTGAATAACGCGCCACGGGATTACACTGGCTGTTACGTAGGTGGGACGATTTGGTGCCACCTAACCTAGAGAGGTTAAGCTCGTCTTTGACCATTGATATCTCTGACCTGAGATTGGTAGAGAGAGAGTCGATTTTGCCGAAAATATCAGTTTTGAGAGTGCCTATCACGGATTGTAGCATCTCCACAGTCAGTGTTTGGGGCCAGCATTAGCAGTGTCCGGTGGCGGGGGTGAATCAGAAGAGGGGGCGGGCTTGCTGCGGCCTGCTCTTGCAGACTCCGTTTTTGGCCGGGTAGACAACATTACAATCTTACATTTCTCAAACTTGATCTGAATTGTTTATGGGTCTCTTCAGATGCCTGGCCAAACACAAATATATACAATTTTGCAAGGTTAAACATATAAATTTGGTCACTAACTCAGGAGCGATAGGGAAATGCGTTCTACATCCTTCGCTTCCAACAGTGCCCCCCAAAGGATAACTTTTTAAATGTTTCACAATTTTTATTTTTATGAAATTCACTGAGTAGAATGGGCCTCCCCTTCCTCCTCCGAGGATCCTCCACTGACACACATACACTACCTGACCAAAAGTGTGTGGACACCTGCTCATCGAACATCTCAATCCAAAATCATGGGCATGAATATGGAGTTCATCCCTCTTTGCTACTATAACCGCCTCCACTCTTCTATGAAGGCTTTCCACTAGATGTTGGAACATTGCTGTGGGGACTTGCTTCCATTCAGCCCCAAGAGCTTTAGTGAGGTTTTGCACTGATGTTGGACAATTAGGCTTGGCTTGCGGTTGGCGTTCCAGTTCATCCCAAAGGTGTTCGATGGGGTTAAGGTCAGGGCTCTGTGCAGGCCAGTCAAGTTCTTTCACACTGATCTCGACAAACCATTTCCGTATGGACCTCGCTTTGTTTACAGGGATATTGTCATGCTGAAACAGGAGAAGGCCTTCCCCTAATTGTTGCCACAAAGTTGGAAGCACAGAATCGTCTGGAATGTTATTGTATGCTGTTGTGGCGTTAAGATTTCCCTTCACTGGAACTAAGTATCTTAGCCCCAACCATGAAAAACAGCCCCACGACGATTATTCCTCCACCACCAAACTTTACAGTTGGCACTATGCATTGGGGCAGGTAGCGTTCCCCTGGAATTAAGAAGGCACACCTGTTAATTGAAATGCATTCCAGGTGACTACCTCATGAAGCTGGTTGAGAGAATGCCAAGAGTGTGCAAAGCTGTCATCAAGACAAAGGGTGGCTATTTTGAAGAATCTCAAATATAAATATAAAACACTTTTTTGGTTACTACATGATTCTATATGTGTTATTTCATAGTCTTGTTGTCATCACTATTATTCTACAATGTAGGAAATAGTGAAAATAAAGAAAAACCCTTGAAGGTGTAGGTGTGTCCAAACTTTTGACAGGTACTGTATATCTCCCAGCTGTCCTGTCAGTTAGTCAGGAAGGAAGGCGCAGTTTAGGAATGTAGTAGCTTTGGCTAGAGGTTTGGTATTGTCTGCCGCTAACTGTGCCTGGTGAGAGAAAGAGAGAGAAAGGTCCCCTGTCTGTCAATGCATATGCCAGCCTCCCAGCCAGAGGAAGATGGAAGACTGAGGAGAAGAAAAAGGCACAAAGAGAAAGAGTGAGAACAAAAGATAAGAAAGAAACAATCAACCGTCTGCCTGTCTGACTGTCTCTCTGACTGATGAGATTTCAGCAGCCAGTTAATTGCCTCAACAAGGTGATAATGGGAGTTGAATTGAGTTAAAGCGCAGCTTTAGAAACGGCTGGAATCGGAAAGGAAATTCTGAGAGAAAAGACATTTGTTCAAATACATAACCGCCACCCTCACAGATACTGTATACACATGGGTAGACATTCACACACACACTTCTCTCCTAGCCGTGTGTGTGTGTGCGTGTGCGTGTGTGTTTCTGACCTTGGTGAAGCCGGGAGGGCAAACCTGGTTAGCTGCTTTGAGCTCTGTCAGACATCCTGCATAATGGGAGGTGACTGCAGCCTTCTCTCTCTCTGTCTGTCTTTTTGTGTGCAAATATATTTATCCTCTTTAAATGTCTCCTTCAATAGGTCTTCATCAGGAAACAGAGAAAAGTGGTTTGTACTCTGCAAGTCTCGATCTGATCTTTGCTGTGTGTCTCCAAAACGGTTTGAATGGCTTTGAAATAACTATTTTGGAATATACATTTCTGGAAGTCAAGTTTAATCCACCAGAGTAGGTTATGTGCAACTGGTTGATTTCCGGGGGGAACAGGGCTGTGTGATGAAGTCTGACAACATGTATCAATGTTTTATTCATAAAGTTATCATCATTCGCTCAGACCCAGATTTAAGACATCGATGATAAAATCAATGTCATAAACCAACGCTGCTTTCTTTGAAAATCCTTGTTTCTGTTTGAACTGTTTATAAGGGCATTCTACGGAACTCTCCATCAATCTTATTTGGTTTAATTCTGATTTTGGCATTACAAATTGCAGCTTAGATGAAAATAAATAGCCTTCCAAAATAATTTGCCTCAACTGTACTGTGGGCTTGTTTGCCCAAATTGTTTCATTTTCCTGCCTTTGTTTGTGCTAGTGTTAAACATTCTCGTTAAATTCGGTTTGAACACAGCACATTATCCTTGTGTCAACCGCCTATTGTTTTAATATTGACACAAGGACATGTGAACGGTTCACTTGTTGGCAATGCCATTTCTTTTCTCAGATGGAGGCTTTGGTGTGCATGCATTGGTGTGGTGGAGTTGTTCCAGTGAACTACATGTAACCTATTTGTGTAATGACTAACCTTGCCTGAGATCTGAAGACTTGTGTTAGCTCCTTGATGCTAGTGTCTAGGCTTCAGCTCAACGGGCTAACAGTCTTGTGGTGTGCAGAAGACCTGTGTTCAAACCCAGCTGGTCTCATTTGCTTGAGGTTCTGACGTTACAATAATAAAGTTACAGACTGTGTAAAAGAGTAGTCAAAATGTTCTATTAAACCCAGTGTGTATCCCTGAATCGTAAGTGAGCACTGCTGAACATTTCGAGCATTTCGCTAATGTATTCTGAAATGAAAAACCAATCCCATCCCCACATGTATAAACCCAAATCAGAATGCTACAGTGCTACAGGTGATGAATGTATCCATAGATAAGTAGCACTGCTGTAAGTAGCTTGCTAGCAGTGTTGCGACAACAACAACCAAAGGCCTGGGAGGAGTTTTGAGGAGTGACATTCTCTCTCTCCACAACAGCCTCAGCTCATAGCTCATTGGACACTGGAGAACAGTGGAATATGCTGAGCCCCTGCTTACATGAAAGCTTTCTGTCAGAACTGACAGAAACGCACTGGAACAGAGCATGAGGAGCATCTGCAGAGACACTGACTGGGCCTGGTTAGCCATGCGTGCTCTGGGACAGGAGCACAATGCAATCACCTTTCCGTCCCTTAATGGAGCTGTCAGGGCAATCACAAAATAGAGCGTGGTCCAACAGCAGCAGAGTGCAGAGTGTGGAGAGGAGCGCTAGCTAGACTGATGAGCCCTGCAGGACTGGTGGGTTATGAGCTCGGTGGAGAAGTGTTTGTGTGTGCATGTGACCTCTTACAGGCATACGGTTGTGAAGGGTTTGTGTGTGTGTGTGTGTGTGTGTGTGTGTGTGTGTGTGTGTGTGTGTGTGTGTGTGTGTGTGTGTGTGTGTGTGTGTGTGTACTGCATGCATGCATACATCTTATCTATGGAACCACAAACCATCCCACTGAAAAGGGTCTCCAAGGAAGGGATTTGTCTTTTATGCTTATCACAAGAGGGCTAGGAAGAGGTGGGTTAGACGTTTTGAGTAAGTGAGTGAGGTAGGCTGTCAGTCATATCATATCAGCGGTCTGCCTGCATGTGGCTGACATCTACCTGTCTCTGTCACTGCCGAGGTTCTGATGATTGAGTGGCTGTAGTAGATTGTAATGAAAGAGGAAAGAGCAACAATACCCACTGCATCCAGGCTCTGTTTCAACTGGGGGGGGTCATGCAATGGAAATTACAATGGAGACACAGAGAGAGGCAGGGCATGATATGATTGATATAAGCTGATTGTACTGCACGCTGTACAAGAACCCTGCTGTCTCAGAGTAGAAATTAGCATTTGCTCACAGCTCGATGCAATATGGATTGTAAAGAGCCATGTAGGCATGTTGTTGAATGTTGAAATCACCCCTGAGGGGCCCCTGTGTCTAAAGCATGGCATTCAGAATGTACTTGAGTTTTCTTCCATACTGAAACACAGTTGCCAACCTTGCTTGTAAAACATTGCTGATGTAACCGCAATTGAACTTTTTGAACATAGTACAGTCAACCCAGAGTAACTAGCAACAGCACTGTAGGTTATATAACTGCATATGGCTAATGAAGATTCTTATGAAACAATATAAATGTCAATCAGATGAATGAGGTCCTAGGAGGAAATAAAGAGAAAGAGAGAGAGAGAGAGAGAGAGAGAGAGAGAGAGAGAGAGAGAGAGAGAGAGAGAGAGAATGGTATCGGGATAAAGATCACATTTCTTCTTCGCAGGGTTAATTCATAATGATTAAAACTACTGTAATAAGTATGTGGAAGTGGTCTTTCCAATGAAGAGGGGTAAAATAGATTCCAATAGAGGTGGCCACTCAAATAAAGTTTAGGCAAATATGACTGTTCCTGCTGCAAACAAAGTCAATTACTTGAACAATGTTCACTGTGAAATTGGTAAACTTAAGTCTCAATTCATTACAATGCATGTATTCACAGAGGCGGAAGGAGGAAATATCCTGGAGTCATTGATAAACAATACCGTATGCATTTATGCATTTTGTCCACATGTTAGTGAATGTGGAATAGTTGATATGCCACATTATTTTACGAATTTAGCCCTCTTGTAAGTCAACATTTCCATAGATGTATTCTATAAGACGGTGATACCAAGGGCTTTTCAAAGAAACTTCCAAGAGCGAGCGCTATACTGTATATACTGATCTGAATATCGAAGGGATCGTGTTTGAGTTCTATTAAGCGTGTGTCATCGTTGCTTTCTTGCTTTGAGTAGGCACACACACACACACACACACACACCCTTCTACAGAGATTCATACATCCCACTGTTAGATATCCAGCTGATGCTGACATCCATAGGGACCCATATCAAAGGCGTTCATTTTCTATTACCACATCGCACACTTATGTTTTCCCTCTCCTTCCTCCCCACTCGATAGAGAGCTGGGGAACCGACTGGGGAGAAGTGCATTCTGTCACAATGTGCAGTGCTCTGAGACTTAAACATGAAACAATAACAGATCATGACATTTGCATAGTACACAAAGTAAAGATCGGACTAAGTGGAGATTGTAAAGTGATTGCATATGCACCATTTAGTACTGTTAACTCAAACCCCTTACTTTTATGTGCCCAATTTAGATGGAATAGAGCAGCGGTTCTCAAAATGGGGTCCGCGGACAGATCTTACCAGTTGCTGGCAAGTGGATAAAATCGAGCACACGCCATACAATCTCCATAGTCAAACATTGGCAGTAGAATGACCTTACTGAAGAGCTCAGTTACTTTCAACGTGACACAGTCATAGGATGTCACCTTTCCAACAAGTCAGTTCTTCACATTTCTGCCCTGCTAGAGCTGCCCCGGTCACCTGTAAGTGCTGTTATTGTGAAGTGGAAACGTCTAGGAGCAACAACGACTCGATCACCATGCGCAATGCCAAGCGTTGGCTGGAGTGGTGTAAAACTCGCCACAATTAATGCTACAGCATACAGTGACATTGTAGACAATTCTGTGCTTCCAACTTTGTGGCAACAGTTTGGGGAAGGCCCTTTCCTGTTTCAGCATGACGATGCCCCCATGCACAAAGCGAGGTCCATACAGAAATGGTTTGTTGAGGTCGGTGTGGAAGAACTTGACTGGCCTGCACAGAGCTCTGATCCCATCGAACATCTTTGGGAGGATAATAGCCCAAAATCAGTGCCGTCTCACTAATGCTCTTGTGGCTGAATGGAAGCATGTCCCCGCAGCAATGTTCCAACATCTAGTGGAAAGCCTTCCCAGAAGAGTGGAGGCTGTTATAGAAGCAAAGGAGGACCAACTACATATTCTATTAGCGTTCCAATTCATCCCAAAGGTATTCGATGGGGTTGAGGTCAGGGCTCTGTGCCGGCCAGTCGCATTTTGTGCTCAAATTTATACACCTTTATTCGCCCTCAGAACAGCCTCAATTCGTCGGGGCATGGACTCTACAAGGTGTTGAAAGCATTCCACAGGGATGCTGGCCCATGTTGACTCAAGTGCTTCCACAGGTGTGTCAAGTTGGCTGGATGTGTTTTGGGTGTTTTGGATGTGTTTCTTCCAGTACGGAAGAAAAAAAATTATGAAATGTATGCATTCACTACTGTTAGTCGCTCTAGTTAAGAGCGTCTGCTAAATGACTAAAATGTAAAATGTATGGGTGGTGGACCACACGTGAAACTGTTGAGCGTCCCTGACACAAACTGGTGCACCTGGAACTGACAGCGTTTGAACTACTTTGCAGACATGAAACAAACACACAATCATAATCAGTCAAAAATATCAAATTCCCAGTTCATGCTACAAAATTAACTTCATCAGAGGTTTAAAAATAGGTTCTATTTGACTCAAAATTCCATGACGCACACTTGGCAAAATAGATGGATGCAGTTCAATGCATGATTAATATAATTCACCAATACATTTCTTGTTTGATGACCCTCCCACTCTGTCTGGCGAATTCTTTCTCTTTGCTCTTGTTTTCCTTAATAGGATGTCGGTAGGCGGAGCGGTGAGAGTCGTCAGAGACATGGACACACCTGGGCCCGGGTGTGTCCCAGGATAAATACACCTCTTCCGCATTCATTGAGGAGACTCTCTCCATGCAGACACACTGTTAGATTTTGGTTGTGGCATGTTTGCTTGCTTTGGCACCGTTCAACACCCCTCATTATCACATTTATGCACACACCCACTCACTTACACTACTGACTACACCCACACCATTGTTAATTGTATTTATGTTACCTTGGTTAATAAATATGATTTTGTTATTCTTCATCTCCACGTTGTCTCCCTTTTTTGTTACGGACTTCGAGCTGGTTCGTGACAAGTGGGGGCTTGTCCGGGATCTTGAAGGTATTGTGTTTGGGAGAAAATATGGAGTTAATGTTTGGAAACTGTAGGTGCTTTGTTTGCATCTTTTGTTACAGCTTTTGAGTTAGGCCCAGTATTGGTTGCCTTTGTTTTGTTTGGTAAACTTGCCACTGCTGTGGATATTTGGTTGTGTGCTGTGTTGGAGAGTACATTGGTTAGTTTCCAGGCCCCTTGCCCAGGCTGGAGACTCCTGCTGTACTCGCTGTTGATACATCGGTCTGAGGTGAGTACAATCGGCTGTGTACCTAAGTGGGAGATTGGTGTAGGGTAGTGACACTTGCTACCTGGAGCTATAGCCTTTTTTCCCCTGTTAGGCTTAGCAATGTGTTTCACTTTGGGCATGGTTATTTCGTTTATTTGTGTTGTCTGTGGACTGAGCAGTTGTCTCAGGGGCACATCCTTGGCTTGGGGGAATCTGCCAGCTTGCTGGGTGTTTTTTATCCTTGCCAGCGGGCTACAGTGTGTAATTACCCAATGCAAATCCACACAAAGACTAGGGTTGAGTTATTGTAGGTTTTGGGGAAGCTCCATATATATATATATCTCATCTCTCTTCTGTAGTGCCCAGTGTGATTGTCATTTCTCTTGTTGTGGTCCGGTCTGGTGTGCTCAGAGGGGAAGAAACTCTCTCCACGCAGACACACTGTTAGGATTTTGGTTGTGGCATTTGTGTGTCCATTTTTGTTTGCTTTGGCACCTTTCAACACCCCTCATTATCACATTTATGCATGCAGCCACTCACACTACTGATTAGACTTCACACAGCATTAAGTGTGTAACTTATTTCACTTAATAAATATATTTGTTATTCCTCATCTCCACGTTGTCTCCCTTTTTGTTATGGACCTTGAGCTGGTTTGTGACACTTGGTAGTCCAAAAGATGTAACGGGTTGTAAACCAGAGCTGGTCTGGTACATTGTTTGCTGCCTCCATTCGGGATGCACTGTTTCAGTTTCAATGACTCAATATTCTAGACCAAAACGGACGAATGTAACTAAGGCTGGGAATGTCAATACAATCAAACAAGGGCAATGATCACAAGTCAGTCATATTGTGGCTAATAGGTTAGCGTATCTATTTATGGAGCAAGCTAAAAACACAGCTTAACATTAGCTGGCGAGCTATGTGATGTCGTTGGGGGAGGCAGGTGTCATTTGGTTAGCCAGCAAGAACTTGTTACTCAGCATATCTTTTGAGTTTGCAAATTCACTGGCCATCTACTCCAATTTCAGAGCAGTCCCGTCTGTGTGCCAGAGTGCAGAATAACTGAATATACAAACGCGCAACACCTGCTGAATATGACCAGTGTCAGTAAAAACAGGCCAAAAAAATACAGTCACGAACACTAACATGTAAACAGCCTAGCTAACCAGCTCTGCTAGGGTCAGTGAGGTGTTCTCTCATTTGTGTATGGAAGTAGCAAGCTAGCCAATGTTAGCTTGGGTGCAGGCCAACTGCAGAAGGACGAGTAGGCTACAATTCCCCATTGTTTATCAATGCAATTGTGACGGCCAACTAGCCGAAACAGTTTGAGAGGTTTTATATAGCATTCCTTTGTTATATTTTAGCTCATCTTGCTCTGGCTAGCATTAGTTGATCTTGTTGATGTGCATAACTGAGGGAGAGAGCTTACCTTTTCATGTGTTTGATAAATAGGCAAGTAAAGTTCCAAAATGTAAGACGACTCCTGTGGTATTGACATATTTTCAGAAATCCATTCAGGTGTATTTTGTGGATTTTGGTGAATGCATTCTAATGATCTAACGGTACGCTGTTGCTACTGCCTGTAAACACAGTCCAGTTCAAAGTGAACGATGGCAGGTCCAACGGCCTGTAAACACACAGTCCAGTTCAAAGTGAATGATGGCAGGCCCGTGTGGCAAATGGCTTGTTTGCATGAAGGCCTACTGCAGCTCTGTTTTGTCGTGCCCTCTTCACGACTGTTTTGGTGTGCTTGGAACATGTTAGTTTGATGTGGACACCAAGGAACGTGAAGCTCTTAACCTGCTCCACTACAGCACCATCGATGAGAATGGGGGCGTGCTCGGTCTTCCTTTTCCTGTAGTCCACAATGATCTCCATTGTCTTGATCACGTTCAGGGAAAGGTTGTTGTCCTGGCACCACACAGCCAGGTCTCTGACCTCCTCCCTATAGGCTGTCTCGTTTTTGTCTGTGATCAGGCCTACCGCTGTTGTGTCATTGGCAAACTTAATGATGGTGTTGGAGTCGTGCCTGGCCGTGCAGTCATGAGTAAACAGGGAGTACAGGAGGGGAATGAGCACGCACCCCTAAGGGGCTGTGTTGAGGATCAGTGTGGCAGATGTGTTGTTACCTACCCTTACCACCTGGGGGAGGCCCGTCAGGAAGTCCAGGATCCAGTTTCAGAGGAAGCTGTTTAGTCACAGGGTCCTTAGCTTTTTGATGAGCTTTGAGGGCAATATGGTGTTGAGTGCTGAACTGTAGTCAATGAATAGCATTCTCACATAGGTGTTTCTTTTGTCCAGGTGGGAAAGGGCAGTGTGGAGTGCAATAGAGATTGCATCATCTGTGGATCTGTTAGGGCGGTATGCAAATTGGAGTGGGTCTAGGGTTTGTGGTATAATGGTGTTGATGTGAGCCATGACCAGCCTTTCAAAGCACTTCATGGCTACAGACGTGAGTGCTACAGGTAAGTAGTCATTTAGGCAAGTTACCTTAGTCTTCCTGGGCACAGGGACTATGGTGGTCTGCTTAAAATATGTTGGTATTACAGACTCAGACAGGGAGAGGTTGAAAATGTCAGTGAAGACACTTGCCAGTTGCTCGCAGAACATGTCCTGGTAATCCGTCTGGCCCTGTGGCCTTGTGAATGTTGACCTGTTTAAAGGTCTTGCTCACATCGGCTGCAGAGAGCGTGATCACACAGTCCTCCAGAACAGCTGGTGCTCTTATGCATGTTTCAGTGTTATTTGCCTCGAAGCGAGCATAGAAGTAGTTGAGCTCGTCTGGTAGGCTCGTGTCACTGGGAAGTTATGCCTGTGGGGATAACAACCCCTGTTGTCTGCTTTACAACTGTGACATGGCCAAGATAAAGCTAAGCAGTGTGACAAAAATGACAACACAGAGTTACACATGGGATAAACAAAGTACAGTCTATAACACTATAGAAAATATGTATACAGTGTGTGCAAATGAAGTAAGGAGGTAAGGCAATAAATAGGCCAATAGTGGTGAAGTAATTACAATTTCTCAATTTACACTGGAGTGATAGATGTGCAGATGAGGATGTGCAAGTAGAAATAATGGTGTGCAAAAGAGCAGAAAAAAATATGGGGATGAGGTAGATAGTTGGTTGGATGGGCTATTTACAGATTGGCTGTGTACAGCTGCAGCGATCGGTAAGCTGCTGACAGCTGACGCTTAAAGTTAGTGAGGGAGATATGTTTCCAACTTCAGTGATTTTTCCAATTCCTTGCAGTCATTGGCAGCAGAAAACAGGAAGGAAAGGCGGCCAAAGGAGGTGTTGGTTTTGGGGATGACCAGTGAAATATACCTGCTGGAGCGCATGCTACAGGTGGGTGTTGCTATGGTGACCAGTGAGCTGAGATAAGGTGGATCTTTACCAAGCAAAGACTTATAGATGACCTGGAGCCAGTGGGTTTGGCGACGAATATGCAGTGAGGATCAGCCAACGAGAGCATACAGGTTGCAGTGGTGGGTAGTATATGGGGCTTTGGTGACAAAACGGATGGCACTGTGATAGACTGCATCCAATTTGCTGAGTAGAGTGTTGGAGGGTAAATGACATCGCCGAAGTCAAGGATCAGTAGGATAGTCAGTTTTACGAAGGTATGTTTGGCAGCATGAGTGAAGGAAGCTTTGTTGCGAAATAGGAAGCCGATTCTAGATTTAACTTTGGATTGGAGATGCTTAATGTGAGTCTGGAAGGAGAGTTTACAGTCTAGGCAGACACCTAGGTATTTATAGTTGTCCACATATTCTAAGTCAGAACCATCCAGAGTAGTGATGCTAGTCGGGTGGGTGCGGGTAGCGATCGATTAAAGAGCATGCATTTCGTTTTACTTGCATTTAAGAGCAGTTGGAGGCCACTGAAGGAGTGTTGTATGGCATTGAAGCTCGTTTGGAGGTTTGTTAACACAGTGTCCAAAGAAGGGCCAGATGTATACAGAATGGTGTTGTCTGCGTAGAGGTGGATCAAAGAATGACCCGCAGCAAGATCGACGTCATTGATATATACAGAGAAAAGAGTCGGCCCAAGAATTTAACCCTGTGGCACCCCCATAGAGACTGCAAGAGGTCCGGACAACAGGCCCTCCGATTTGATTCACTGAACTCTATCTGGGAAGTAGTTAGTAAACCAGGCGAGGCAGTCATTAGAGAAACCAAGGCTGTTGAGTCGAAAGCCTTGGCCAGGTCGATGAAGACGGCTGCACAGTACTGTCTTTTATCGATGGCGGTTATGATATCGTTTAGGACCTTGAGCATGGCTGAGGTGCACCCGTGACCAGCTCGGAAACCAGATTGCATAGCGGAGAAGGTACGGTGTGGTTCAAAATGGTCGGTGATCTGTTTGTTCACTTGGCTTTCGAAGACTTTATAAAGGCAGGGCAGGATGGATATAGGTCTGTAACAGTTTGGGTCTAGAGTGTCTCCCCCTTTGAAGAGGGGTATGACCGTGGCAGCTTTCCAATCTTTAGGAATCTCAGACGATACAAAAGAGAGGTTGAACAGACTAGTAATAGGTTTTGCAACAATGGCAGCGGATAATTTTTGAGCAGAGCGTCCAGATTGTTTAGCCCAGCTGATTTGTAGGGATCCAGATTTTCAGCTCTTTCAGAACATCAGCTGTCTGGATTTGGGTGAAGGAGAAGCAGGGGGGGCTTGCGCCAGTTGCTGCGGGGGGTGCAGAGCTGTTGGCCGGGGTTGGGGTAGCCAGGTGGAAAAGCATGGCCAGCCGTAGAGAAATGCTTATTGAAATTCTCAATGATCGTGAATCTATCAGTGGTGACAGTGTTTCCTAGTCTCAGTGTAATGGGCAGCTGGGAGGCGGTACGCTTATTCTCCATGGACTTTAGTGTCCCAAACCTTTTTGGAATTATTGCTGCAGGATGCAAATTTCTGCTTGAAAAAGCTAGCCTTTGCTTTCCTTACTGACTGTGTGTATTTGTTCCTGACTTCCCTGAAAAGTTTCATATCGCGCGGACTATTCGATGCTAGTGCAGTACGCCACAGGGTGTTTTTGTGCTGGTCAAGGGCAGTCAAGTCTGGAGTGAACCAGGGGCTATATCTTTTCTTAGTTCAACATTTTTTGAAAGGGGCATGCTTATTTAAAAAAAACAATCAGGCAACCTCTACTGATAGGATGAGGTCAATATCCTTCCAGGATTCCTGGGCCAGGTCGATTAGAAAGGCCTGCTCGCTGAAGTGTTTTAGGGAGCGTTTGACAGTGATGAAGGGTAGTCGTTTGACCACGGACCCATAACGGACACAGGCAATGAGGTCGCTGAGATCCTGGTTGAAAAGGTGTATTTAGAGGGCAAGTTGGTAAGGATGATGTCAAATCAAAGTTTATTTGTCACGTGCGCCGAATACAACAGGTGTAGACCTTACAGTGAAATGCTTACTTACAGGCTCTAACCAATAGTGTGAAATAAAGGTGTGTGTGTGTGTGTGTGTGTGTGTGTAGGTATGTAAAGAAATAAAACAAACATAAAAATACATTTGAAAATAAGAGTAGCAAGGCTATATACAGAGACCGGTTAGTCAGGCTTATTGATCTAGTATGTCCATGTAGGTATGGTTAAAGTGACTATGCATATATGATGAACAGAGAGTAGCAGTAGCATAAAAAGAGGGGTTGCGGGTGGTGGGACACAATGCAGATAGCCCAGTTAGCCAGTGTGCGGGAGTGCTGGTTGGTCGGGCCAATTGAGGTAGTATGTACATGAAGGGATAGTTAGTGACTATGCATATAAGATAAACAGAGAGTAGCAGCAGCGTAAAAGAAGGGTTGGGGGGGCACACAATACAAATGGTCCGGGTAACTATTTGGTTACCTGTTCAGGAGTCTTATGGCTTGGGGGTAAAAACTGTTGAGAAGCCTTTTTGTCCTAGACTTGGCACTCCGGTACCGCTTGCCATGCGGTAGTAGACTATGACTGGGGTGGCTGGGGTCTTTGACAATTTTTAAGAGGGTGCCCATGTTTACAGAATTGGGGTTGTACCTGCTAGGTTCCTTGATAATTTGTGTGAGGGCATCTAGCTTAGATTGTAGGAGTAATAATCAGATTAAAATCGGGTACGTTTTTTATTCGGCTGTGAAAATACTGCCCCCTATCCATAACAGGTTATCCTGTTGAAGGTAGGGGGCAGTATTTGCACGGCCGGATAAAAAACCTACCCGATTTAATCTGGTTATTACTACTGCCCAGAAACAAGAATATGCATATAATTATTGGCTTTGGATAGAAAACACCCTAAAGTTTCTAAAACGGTTTGAATGGTGTCTGTGAGTATAACAGAACTCATATGGCAGGCAAAAACCTGAGAAGATTCTGTACAGGAAGTGCCCTCTCTGACCATTCCTTGGGCTTCTTGACTCTTTTTATTGAAAACTTAGGATCTTTGCTGTAACGTGACACTTCCTACGGCTCCCATAGGCTCTCAGAACCCGGGAAAAAGCTGAACGACGTCTTTGCAGCCCCTGGCTGAAAAACATTAGCGCCTTTGGTAAGTGGTCTATCAGAGGACAATGAGACTGAGGCGCGTGCACGAGGCGACCCCATGTTTTTATTTTCTCTCTCTTTGTACTAAAACACGGTTTCCCGGTCTGAATATTATCGCTTTTTTACGAGAAAAAAGGCATAAAAATTGATTTTAAACAGCGGTTGACATGCTTCGAAGTACGGTAATGGAATATTTAGATTTTTTTTGTCACGAAACGCGTCGGGCGCGTCACCCTTCTTCACCCTTTCGGATAGTGTCTTGAACGCACGAACAAAACGCCGCTATTTGGATATAACTATGGATTATTTTGAACCAAACCAATATTTGTTATTGAAGTAGAAGTCCTGGGAGTGCATTCTGACGAAGAACAGCAAAGGTAATACAATTTTTCTTATAGTAAATCTGACTTTGGTGAGGGCTAAACTTGGTGGGTGTCTAAATAGCTAGCCCTGTGATGCCGGGCTATCTACTCAGAATATTGCAAAATGTGCTTTCACCGAAAAGCTATTTTAAAATCGGACATAGCGAGTGCATAAAGGAGTTCTGTATCTATAATTCTTAAAATAATTGTTATGTTTTTTTTGAACGTTTATCGTGAGTAATTTAGTATGCTAGTTCTGAACGTCACATGCTAATGTAAAAAGCTGGTTTTTGATATAAATATGAACTTGATTGAACAAAACATCCATGTATTGTATAACATAATGTCCTAGGATTGTCATCTGATGAAGATCATCAAAGGTTAGGGCTGCATTTAGCTGTGGTTTGGGTTTATGTGACATTATATGCTAGCTTGAAAAATGGGTGTCTGATTATTTCTGGGACTCTGCTGACATAATCTAATGTTTTGCTTTCGTTGTAAAGCCTTTTTGAAATCGGACAGTGTGGTTAGATTAACGAGAGTCTTGTCTTTAAAACCTGTTTGGGCTAGGGGGCAGTATTGAGAATTTTGGAAAAAATATGTGCCCATTTTTAACTGCCTCCTACACCAACTCAGAAGCTAGAATATCCATATTATTGTTCAGGGTTGGATAGAAAACACCCTAAAGTTTCTAAAACTGTTTGAATGGTGTCTGTGAGTATAACAGAACTCCTATGGCAGGCAAAAACCTGACAAGGTTTCATGCAGGAAGTGGCCTGTCTGACAAGGAGTCGTGCGTCTTACATCTGTTTATTGAAGAGTAAGGATCTTAGCTGTAACGTGACAATTCCCAGGGCTCCAATAGGCTCTCAGAACCCGGGAAAAACCTGAACGATGACGAGGCAGCCTCTGGCTGAAACAGATTATCGCCTTACCCAAGTGGCCGATCAGAGGACCATTGAATGAGGCGCGTGCACGATTCGCCCCCGTGGAGAAATTTCATTCGGCTGTCTAGCTTATTGCAGATTCCCGGTCGGAATATTATCGCTTCTCTACGAGATAAATGGCATAAAAATTGGTTTTAAACAGCGGTTGACATGCTTCGAAGTACGGTAATGGAATATTTAGACATTTTTTGTCACGCCATGCGCTATGCGCACGACCGTTATTTACCATTCGTATAGTGTCTAGAACGCACGAACAAAACAGAGGATATTTGGATATAACGATGGATTATTTGGGACCAAACCTACATTTGTTATTGAAGTAGAAGTCCTGGGAGTGCATTCTGACGAAGAACAGGAAAGGTAAGAACATTTTTCTTATAGGAAATAGGATTTTGGTGAAGGCTAATCTTGCCGGGTGTCTAAATAGCTAGCCGTGATGGCTGGGCTATGTACTTAGAATATTGCAAAATGTGCTTCATCCGAAAAGCTATTTTAAAATCGGACATATCGAGTGCATAGAGGAGTAATGTATCTATAATTCTTAAAATAATTGTTATGCTTTTTGTGAACGTTTATTGTGAGCAATTTAGAAAACTGTTAGTAAATTCCCCGGAAGTTTGCGGGGGGTATGCTTTTTCTGAACGTCACATGCTAATGTAAAAAGCAGTTTTTTGATATAAATATGAACTTGATTGAACAGACATGCATGTATTGTATAACATAATGTCCTAGGTGTGTCATCTGATGAAGATCATAAAAGGTTAGTGCTGCATTTAGCTGTGGTTTGGGTTTTTGTGACATTATATGCTAGCTTGAAAAATGGGTGTCTGATTATTTCTGGCTGGGCACTCTCCTGACATAATCTAATGTTTTGCTTTCGTTGTAAAGCCTTTTTGAAATCGGACAGTGTGGTTAGATTAAGGAGAGTCTTGTCTTTAAATAGCTGTAAAATAGTCATACTATTCGAAAACATTGGTAAATTATAATATTGTCATTCAAAGAATAATATATTATCATCTCGTAATTGCTACCGAATGGCCAGATCTCAAAATAACTTTACTGGGAAATCACATTTTGCAATAAACGGGGTGCTAAGAACAACAGGCTATGCTATACAGTTAGCATCATCTAAAATCGATAATAACATTGTAAATATCCCCTTACCTTTGATTATCTCCATCAGAAGACAGGCATCCCAGGTCCGGAAGGCATCCCAGGTCCGGAACAAATGTGGTTTCTTTTGACAAAGTTCATAATTTATGTCCAAATAACACCAAGTACTTAGCGTTCATTATGCTCCCACAAAACGTGGTGGGTGGACTGTAAAATCACGCCGAAAAGCTAAAAAAAACCTAGTAAATAATCTATTTATGTTCGTTCAAACATGTCAAATGTTGTTTAGCATTAATCTTTTGGTCCATTTTTAACGTTAAACATCAGTAATATTTTCACACAACCTATCCTATGTCGAGATAAACAATGAAGACAAAACTCACGTTTCTCAGATTTATGCGCAGGCGCAAAAATATGCATATTCTAGCTTCTGAGTTGGTGTAGGAGGCAGTTAAAAATGGGCACATATTTTTTTCAAAATGTCTCAATACTGCCCCCGAGCCCCAACAGGTTTTAACTATGGATTATTTTGAACCAAAACAACATTTGTGGTTGAAGTATAAGTCCTGGGAGTGCATTCTGACGAAGAAAAGCAAAGGAAATCCAGTTTTTCTTATAGTAATTCTGAGTTTAGTGAACGCCAAACTTGGTGGGTGTCAAATTAGCTAGCCCGTGATGGCGAGCTATCTACTCAGAATATTGCAAAATGTGCTTTTGCCGAAAAGCTATTTTAAAATCTGACACTGCGATTGTATAAAGTAGTTATGTATCTATAATTCTTAAAATAATTGTTATTTTTTTGTGAACGTTTATCGCGAGTAATTTTGTAAATTCACCGGTAGTTTTCGGTATGTTTGCTAGTTCTGAACGTCACATGCTAATGTAAAAAGCTGGTTTTTGATATAAATATGAACCTGATTGAACAAAACATGCATGTATTGTATAACATAATGTCCTAGGAGGGTCATCTGATGAAGATCATCAAAGGTTAGTGCTGCAGTTAGCTGTGGTTTTGGTTTTTGTGACATTATATGCTAGCATGAAAAATGGGTGTGTGATTATTTCTGGCTGGGTACTCTTCTGACAATCTAATGTTTTGCTTTCGTTGTAAAGCCTTTTTGAAATCGGACAATGTGGTTAGATTAACGAGAGTCTTGTCTTTAAAATGGTGTAAAATAGTCATATGTTTGAGAAATTGAAGTAATAGCATTTCTAAGGTATTTGAATATCGCGCCACGGGATTACACTGGCTGTTGCGTAGGTGGGACGATTTCGTCCCACATACCCGAGAGAGGTTAACAGTCTGATGGCCTTGAGATAGAAGCTGTAAAGGCTATAAGAACTGGTCGTCTACTTTGCTACCTAATGGAACGTTAAGCTAGCCAAGACCAACACCACAAACAAACTGACTATACTGTTACAAGTAGTGAGTGGAGTTACTAATGGACAAAACTAAACAAGTTAAATGTCTTACCTGTGATGAAATGTTTTCCACACATATAGTTACGTGTAGCCTACTTGGACACCGGGTTCCCACATTTCCCATGCCCGAATAGCCTTAAGCCACAGGGCTCTTCTCACAGGCTCTATTTCCTGGGAGTATTGCGACCCGTAGGTCAGGATTTTTTGTCCTGGTTACATGTACATTGAACAACACAGCAGTTTTTTAGACATGTAATTTTCTTTCTGTATAACTAACAATAGACGACGAAGTTGGCTATTTTATAATGGGGTCAATACGAGAGAATGTTTGTTTTCTCCAATTTGTGGGTGTGGTCGTGGAGAATTCCTTGTTATGCGAATATCGACACACTGTTCTAAAACGTTTTTATTGAGTTATTTGAATTTTACCAGCTAACGCAGAGAACAGTGTGATATGTTTTTTCCCCCCATGAGGTATCAAATTATAACTGTGATACAGAGAGCTTGTTCAATTCACAACATATCATTAGTCTGTAAACAAGGCACTCTGAATTATGCTTGAATGCAAGTATTTGCCAATACATTTGCCATTAGAAGTATTTGGAGTCTACTGAGGAACAACAGCAACAATATCATCAAAGTTCTATTCAACATTTCTAAGTGAATTGTTCAAATTCTGAAAGACATTTCTCATCTGTTTGAATGTAAATCTGTGTGGAAATTAAATTATTTTATCAGTAGCTGATTTTCATGAATATTAATTACTCTAGGGGTCTTTTTGAACAAAGGGTGTTGAACTCTGCAAGCAGTTTACTTTTCTGTTGATTTTGAACATTCTCAAATTGATGGTCAAAACAATACAATATCTACCTACAGACAACCTCAGTGCAGTCCAATACTATTCGTAACGGCTGATGAAGCTTACTTCACGCAATATGTGTTATGCACAATGGAAATCAGAAGGCGAAAGGCATGGATTAGTTTAACTTGCACACATCCCTTTTTCCAAAAAATTATCATCATGTAGATCTGCTCCTCACCCAAAGCCGGTGCCCTTTCCCCGCAGCAGATATTCACACTGTCAGTCCCTATAGACATCTGCCTCAGCTCCTCTGTCCACATCATGACACAAAGTTTTATACAACACTAGGGTCTGCTAAACCGCACAGTCAACAGTGGTTGTACGGTTACACTTCATCTGATGGTTCTATCTGTGTATGAGCTTTTACTGGACAATCAAATTGTGTGTAAAATGACCTATGATAATAGTGATCATTGGAACAGGGCAAGTGATTGACATCTCTCACAATCTCAAGTCGTAAATCATTACAAGTCATCGTCACATGGCCATACAGTATGATTCAGAATCTTATTTTAGCATGAGAGGGTCTATATTACAAAGTCCCTTTTACCTAACTCATCTATACACAGTCATTATATTCTGATTTAGCTCCTTTCTCTGGAATCCAGCTACCTCTTCTTCTTATCCCCATCCCCCTTCACACCCTCCCCCACAAATTGCCATGTTCTTCCTAATTCATTCCACCTGCTTACATTCTTGGTTCCATATTGTTTTCTCATTACCGTATACGATAGCATTTATAATTATTCATAATTTCCAAAGCGCCATCCCTCTCCTCCCCAGCATCTGCCAATCTTCTTCCTTCCACTGTGACATGTGCCGACACAAACATTTGGCACTATATCTGACGGTGACAACTCACTGAATCCCATTGTTGACTAAACACTATCGATTTAATTCGGTTCACACCAGCAGTCAGCAGATACATATAATCTATCATAGCAGTGAATCAGTGTGCCTCCAATGCATGATAGAATCCTGTGCAGAGACATATCCACCTCATTTGTCCTGTCAGTTGTTGAATTTTTTTTTGTGAGAATTGAGGAAGGTATGAAATGTTTAGCTACCGTATCAGCTGACAGTCAACTGAGGTCATTGGTAGGCTAACTGCAGTTCAAAGTTTGATTGGTTAATGATAATATACATGTGTAACAGTGTAGGTTCCGTCCCTCTCTTCGCCCCAACCCGGGCTCAAACCAGGGACCCTTGCACACATCAACAACTGACACCCCACGAAGCATCGTTACCCATCGCGCCACAAAAGCCGCGGCCCTTGCAACGCAAGGGGAAACCCTACTTCAAGTCTCAGAGCGAGTGACGTCACTGATTAAAATGCTATTAGCGCGCACCACTGCTAACTAACTAGCCATTTCACATCGGTTACACTCACCCCCCCTTTGACCTCCTCCTTTTCCGCAGCAACCAATGATCCGGGTCACGGCACCAATGTAACAGTGTAGGTTCCGTCCCTCTCTTCGCCCCAACCCGGGCTCGAACCAGGGACCCTTACACACATCAACAACTGACACCCCACGAAGCATCGTTACCCATCGCGCCACAAAAGCTGCGGCCCTTGCAACGCAAGGGGAAACCCTACTTCAAGTCTCAGAGTGAGTGACATCACTGATTGAAACGCTATTAGCGCGCACCACCGCTAACTAACTAGCCATTTCACATCGGTTACACATGTACCTAGATAGGTCGGAAGCTAGAGTACTATATGTGGGGATAAGGATTACATAAAGTCTGAAATCTATTGTAAGCATTGCTTTGAATATTAAAAGCGGTACAATGTAAACAATGCGTCTGCATCAAAGTAAAATATTACCTGATGATGTCCCTCTGGCTTTGAAAGTTATTTAATATCCTGGTTAATCAAAAACAGTAACTGTGCCCTTTTGAAATGAGAACGTCGAGGATAGACTTATAGACAGCATATAGTGACAATCTTTAATTTCAATTCCCACTGATATAAAGGTATGAGTATTTCTAAGCACCTGCCTGTTTGAATAAGCCCCCGAGAAACCGAGGAGAAAATAACATAGTGATAATATTGAGCTTGATTAGGAGGGAATGCACTGCGGCACTAAAATGGACTATAAACCTCAGTGTCCATGTCACGCAATTACACAACATGTGGCACGACCTTCGAGGATGGCCGAGAATACATATGGACAAATAAATCAACACCGGGGAAATTAGTTGGTACGCCGTGGCCGCATATACAGTAGGCACCTGTCTCATTTAGACTCTTTTTATTTTTTCATTAACACGACCTGTGGCTGCCTTAGATGCGTCGATAGTGTGATAACATTGGGAGGCTTCTCACGCTCTGCAATTTAGCCTCCGTATTTTACTGTGAATTACCTCGCTGATGGGAATAATGAAATGTGGCCTACGGGTGAGCGGGAAGTGACAGACACTTTCCTTGGAATAACAATGGTTGTTTTATTTTTTTTGTGTCATTAAGGATGACCTCCACTCTTTGAGACATGCAGTGGAATCATGCGATTAGTTTTTCCTATATGCGAGGTACGTGAGAGGCGAGTCACCGTCTTGCTACCCTTGTTCAGCTCAAACTGAACAATTGTCACCACCCTTACAAATATTCAAATGCAATATTTTAATTTCTTCATGAATTTCTGGTGGATATAAATTAGATTTGTGACCTGCATTGTGGTTATCATGGAGGGGACTCTATCTGTCCTCACTTTCAAGAATGTCACATACTCCCTCTGGCCTGCTGATTATCCCGCACACCTGTCACCATCGTCTTGCGCACCTGCGCCTCATGACACTCACCTGGACTCTATCACCTCCTTGATTATCTTCCCTATATCTGTCACTCCCCTTAGTTCTTTTCTCAGGAGTTATTGAAACTGTTTTCATGTCGGTGCATTGTTTGTGGTTCGTGGTCATTGTATCTTTTATTTATTAAAACGCTCACTCCCTGAACTTGCTTCCCATACTCTCAGCGCACTTGTTACAAAGAAGAGTCTGTTTTTTTCACCCAGTTACCGTCAGGCTTAGGAACAAGAATACATGGGGAACTCCAGGAGCTGTTACTGGGTTTTGCCATGTCATTCTGTAATAAATAAGCTACCTCACTTTTCATTACCTCCCTTTCCTTTGCATTAACCCGGTACGGATGCTGATGTATAGGTGCAGCGTTCCCCACATCCACGTTATGTTCCAAGATGAACGTGCGACTTGGAACGTCCTGAAACACATTGAGAAAACTATTTATCAATAGGATTAGATCATTAGTTTGATCGTTCTCCAAATGTTCCATTTGAGAGGGTAACTTTTTCAGCATCTCTGAATTACATAAGCGTTCACACTGCTGTAACGTATGGCGTAACTCCAACCCGTCCTCCTGATCCTCCTCTAGGTCCCAGCCAGGCTTCAGCACCACCGCAGCCACACTGGAGACGACGGCCTGGACCGGCTTACCTGAGGAACTGTAGGGAGAATCACTCACATAATATGCTTTCAGCATGTTACTAGACGTTCTGCTAGCGGAACACCTGCTCCAATATCCAATGATAGGCGTGGCGCGAATTACAAATTCCTCAAAAATACAAAAACTTCCATTTTTCAAACATATGACTATTTCACAGCATTTTAAAGACAAGACTCTCCTTTATCTAACCACACTGTCCGATTTCAAAAAGGCTTTACAGCGAAAGCAAAACATTAGATTATGTCAGCAGAGTACCAAGCCAGAAATAATCAGACACCCATTTTTCAAGCTAGCATATAATGTCACAAAAACCCAGAAGACAGCTAAATGCAGCACTAACCTTTGATGATCTTCATCAGATGACACACCTAGGACATTATGTTATACAATACATGCATGTTTTGTTCAATCAAGTTCATATTTATATCAAAAAACAGCTTTTTACATTAGCATGTGACGTTCAGAACTAGCATACTTCCGGGGAATTTGCTAACAATTTACTAAATTACTCACGATAAACGTTCACAAAAAAGATAACAATTATTTTAAGAATTATAGATACAGAACTCCTCTATGCACTCGATATGTCCGATTTTAAAATAGCTTTTCGGTGAAAGCACATTTTGCAATATTCTGAGTAGATAGCCCGGCATCACAGGGCTAGCTATTTAGACACCCAGCAAGTTTAGCACTCACCAAAGTCAGATTTACTATAAGAAAAATGTTATTACCTTTGCTGTTCTTCATCAGAATGCACTCCCAGGACTTCTACTTCAATAACAAATGTTGGTTTGGTCCCAAATAATCCATTGTTATATCCAAATAGCGGCGTTTTGTTCGTGCGTTCAAGACACTATCCGAAAGGGTAAATAAGGGTGATGAGCACGACGCGTTTCGTGACAAAAAAATTCTAAATATTCCATTACCGTACTTTGAAGCATGTCAACCGCTGTTTAAAATCAATTTTTATGCAATTTTTCTCGTAAAAAAGCGATAATATTCCGCCCGGGAAATCGTTTTTTAATACAAAGAGAGTGAAAGTAAAAGCATGCTATCCCCTCATGCACGAGCCTCAGTCTGATGGCCCTCTGATAGAGCACTTGCCAAATGCGCTAATGTGTTTCAGCCTGGGGATGGAATTACATCGTTCAGCTTTTTCCCGCCTTCTGAGAGCCCATGGGAGCCGTAGGAAGTGTCACGTCATGCCAGAGATCCCCTGTTTTTGTTAGAGATTATCAAGGAGGGCAAGAAATGGTCAGACAGGGTACTTCCTGTAAGGAATCTTCTCAGGTTTTTGCCTGCCATATGAGTTCTGTTATACTCACAGACACCATTCAAACCGTTTTAGAAACTGTAGGGTGTTTTCTATCCAAAGCCAATAATTATATGCATATTCTAGTTACTGGGCAGGAGTAGTAACCAGATTAAATCGGGCACGTTTTTTATCCGGCCGTGCAAATACTGCCCCCTATCCCCAACAGGTTAATTTGGGCACGCTTTTCATCCAAAATTCCGAATGCTGCCCCCTACCCTAGTGAAGTTAACACACAAGCAGGAAAAACATGGGGAAATGCGTGAACCAATTTTTCATCTGCTGTTCTTATTTCTGGGTTGTCTACTACCTCTAACACAGGAGTGACGTTACCATCAGCGATATCGTTCCCTAGTAGCAATGTGACTCCTTTTACTGGCAGTGTAGACACTACACCAACACGGAAACGTCCTGATACCAAGTGGACCCAGTGTAATGGTACAGGTACGTTTTTTGTCTCTATACCCTGTAATATGACATGCGAGCCACAATACGTTTCAGGAGACCAGGGTAAAGCATCAGTAATGATTACTGACTGCGCCGCCTCGGTGTCTCGTAAGATTTGTATGGGCTTTTGATCTGCTCTAGTTAAGGAAACACAACCGGTAGAGATAAACGGAGCATAGATAGGATCCGGTTTCCCAAATGCTGAATCAATAACTCGGTCCAACGGACGAGCCAAAGACTTGACTAAACCCACACTTTTCATTTTTGGGGACGGTGACAGGGACTGTTTCGGTTTATTTTTCAAATCGGGCAGTCCGCAATCACGTGACCCTTTTGGTGACAGTAAAAACATTCACGGATTACATGAAAAGGCTTTGGGTTGTCAGAGGAAAAGCGATCTGAACGAGGCACTGATGACGTAATCGTTCAGCCTTCAAAACGAGGCGCACCAAAGACAGTCTTGTGTGTCAAAGCGTACTCATGTGCCAACACTGCTGCCTGGGCCAATGTCGCCACTTTCTGTTCATTTAAATGAACTACAATTTCCTCCAACAGCATCAACTCCCGAATATCAGCAAAGGTGTTAGCTTTTTAAACTGAATAAACTGAGACTCTTTGTCCCTTGCAAACTCAACAAACATACGGTGAGAGGGTTTTTTGTGGTTCCTGAAGCACTGCCTATAAGCTTCAGGCACCAACTCATAAGCCCGCAGCACGGTAGTTTTAACTGTACTGTATCATAGTGTAAACTGTCTTCCAGGGAGAGAGCAGCTACTACTTCCTGGGCTTTCCCAGACAATTTTCATTGCAACAAGAGTGGCCAAACCTCGAGTGGCCAATGCAGCGCAGCGGCCACACACTCAAACGCAGAGAAATAGGAATCCACTTCTGACTCCCGGAATGGAGGGACTAAAGCTATATTTTTACTCACATCGAAGTGGGCTTGATGATTAGCAGGTTGTGGAGTCGCACTGGAGCCACAGTCTAGCTCCAGTTGTTGGATCCTCACCTCCTTGTTCGATTTCCATTCTCCTTATTTCTAGATCAAACTTCATTTGTCTCTCTATCTTTTGGCTCCATTCCTAAACGGGCCAGCCTCACCTTCAGCCTAGCGATCCCGTCTGAATGACCCAAAGCAGAAGATAAAGGGTCATATCGGGGCAATGTAAAGGGAGTACGAGCAACCCCTTCCTCCGCCCTGTCCTCCGACTTGGCATCGGAAGGTCTACCCGTCTCCTCTCCTGAAGCCTCCCTCTCCACATCTTTCAACGAGAAAATTTGTTTTCTCACTAAACCCTCCCTGACTAGCACCAAAAGCTCAGACTTTAGGGCTTTCTCAGGGATGGGGAGTCCATAATGGTCAGCTATAGCGCAAAGGTCTACTTTTCGCAACCTCACCAACCGATCAATAGAGGATTTCAAAAACCGTGGAGATGGCTGAGGCAGCCATCTTGTACACTGCAGCCTACTGAACACACGCGAACTAAACAAGTCATCCAAACTCACAACCTACCAGCACACCTCAATCACTAACCACAGAGAGCTCAGAGCAGCAGGTTCCGGTGGGTTTAACGGAATCCCGGATGAGCCCCCATTATGTTACGTACGCCTCTAGGAAGAGGGAACGCAACACCCTGCTACAACTCAACTCCCCGTGGAGTGAAAGAGGTATGGGACTGTAGGAAAGTAGTGGGTAGGCAGGTAAGGTAGGAAAGGGGGCATTTACATTTACTTTCTTTGCTTTGGTTCCATCCAGCCCATTTTCCCCAAATCTACCGTGTGAAGGAATAAATTCCCAGTAAACGGTAAATTCTCTGCCTTTATCATCCTTACTCGCACCTACAGTCCCATACCTCTTTCACTCCACGGGGAGTTGAGTTGTAGCAGGGTGTTGCGTTCCCTCTTCCTAGAGGCGTACGTAACACCTTCCAGCAATCATAAATGGACAAACAAACATTTATTTCGCTTTCCAATATCCCCTGCCATCCTAACATTGTTTTACTTCGCCAGTTAGACAGCAGTTCTGCCTGTCGCTGTCAGAGCCCAGCTCTAACATTTGGGATTGACAAACGCACATAATCTGAAAGCTAAGAGCCTGCTTCATACAGCCAACCATATCATTGACTTCTCAGCCAAAATGAGCCCACTGCATCAATCTGCACTGCAATATCATCAACTGCAAATAGACTCCTCTAGTACCCACTCCTATAGACCTATTTCCATATGCATTTTCACTTGCTCATTCAAATCAGCCAGTATTGTATTTCATAATTTTGCAGGGCCCTTGAGAAGCAGGTGATAGAGCTGAGTGCATATACTCAGCTAAATTATTGATCACAACTTCAGTTACACTTTTACCCTGAGGGTATGTTGGTCATGACCATGACAGAAGCCATATTCTATATGGTGTGAGTTGAAAATCTGCCGTTTGTAAAGGCTATTAAATCTAATTAATCTGGAAGCAGTTTGGGAAAGAAGAGAGCTAGTGGAGTTGTGGAATTAAATGTCAACTGCAGTCCAACAAAATTGGGTGAAATCGTCATAAATGTGCTAATTTCGCCTGGAGAGGTGTCTGCGCCCATGGAAATGGAAGGATTCAAGTGTGTTAGGGCTGTCTGAAAGAACGAGGCAAATAAAGAAAGCAGCAAAACGGGGTGAAAAAAGAGGAGATAAAATAACGGGCCCTGTATTGTGTGTCCACACCATCTCCAATTGAAATTCATCATCTCATTTCTGTTTAATTATTGTAGAATGACCTCTGGAACCCTATTCTGTCTGCACCTCCAAGGGAGAGAGAGAGAGAGAGAGAGAGAGATCTCTGAGCAGTGTGCACTCCACACAAGAACGCAGGGGGACAATTATCAGTGTGACACAAGATATACAGTTGACGTCGGAAGTTTACATACACTTTGTTTGGAGTCATTAAAACTCGTTTTTCAACCACTCTACAAATGTCTTGTTAACAATCTACTATAGATCGTTTGTTAACTAGCTACTTTGTGCATGACACAGGTAATTTTTGCAACAATTGTTTACAGTTAGATTATTTCACTTATAATTCAATGTATCAGAGTGCTAGTGGGTCAGAAGTTTACATACACTAAGTTGATCTTGCCTTTAAACAGCTTGGAAAATTCAATAAAATGTAATGGATTTAGAAGCTTCTGATAGGCTAATTGACATAATTTCAGTCAATTGGAGCTGTACCTGTGGATGTATTTCAAGGCCTACTTTCAAACTCAGTGCCTCTTTGCTTGACATCATGGGAAAATCTAAAGAAATCAGCCAAGACCTCAAAAAGAAAATTGTAGACCTCAACAAGTATGGTACATTCTTGAGAGCAATTTCCAAACGCCTGAAGGTACCACGTGCATCTGTACAAGCAATAGTATGCAAGTATAAACACCATGGGACTACGCAGCCGTCATACCGCTCAGGAAGGAGACGCGTTCTGTCTCCTAGAGATGAACGTACATTGGCGCAAAAAGTGCAAATCAATCCCAGAAAAACAACAAAGGACCTTGGGAAGATGCTGGAGGAAACGGGTACAAATGTATCTATAGCCACAGTAAAACGAGTCCTATATCGATATAACATGAAAGGCCGCTCAGCAAGGAAGAAGCCAGTGCTCCAAAACCGCCATAAAAAAGCCAGACTACGGTTTGCAACTGCACATGGGGACAAAGATCGTACTTTTTGGAGAAAAGTCCTCTGGTCTGATGAAACAAAAATAGAACTGTTTGGCCATAATGATCATTGTTATATTTGGAGGAAAAAGGGGGATGCTTGCAAGCCGAAGAACAACATCCCAACCGTGAAGCACGGGGGTGGCAGCATCATGTTGTGGGGGTGCTTTGCTGCAGGAGGGACTGGTGCACTTCACAAAATAGATGGCATCAGGAGGCAGGAAAATTATGTGGATATATTAAAGCAACATCTCAAGACATCAGTCAGGAAGTTAAACCTTGATCTCAAATGGTTCTTCCAAATGGACAATGACCCCAAGTATACTTCCAAAGTTGTGGCAAAATGGCTTAAGGACAACGAAGTCAATGTATTGGAGTGGCCATCACAAGCCCTGAGCTCAGTCCTGTAGAATATTTGTGGGCAGAACTGAAAAAGCGTGTGCAAGCAAGGAGGCCTACAAACCTAACTCAGTTACACCTGCTCTGTCAGGAGGAATGGGACAAAATTCACCCAATTTATTGTGGGAAGCTTGTTGAAGGCTACCCGAAATGTTTGACCCAAGTTAAATAATTTAAAGGCAATGCTACCAAATACTAATTGAGTGTTTGTAAACTTCTGACCCACTGGGAATGTGATGAAAGAATTTAAAGCAGAAATAAATCCCACTCTACTAGTATTCTGACATTTCACATACTTAAAGTAAAGTGGTGATCCTAATTGACCAAAAACAGGGAATTTTTACTAGGATTGAATGTCAGGAATTGTGAAGAACTGAGTTTAAATGTATTTGGCTAAGGTGTATGTAAACTTCTGACTTCAACAATAAGCTACAAGTGTGTTGTTTGGCCTATGTAATGATTATGCCTCTTATAAATGAGCAAAGACAAGACAATGAGACTGTCAAGACGATAGAGATGGATAGAGACTAGTAGGAGGCAGATCTATCAACAGGTGAGATGTGGAAATAAACAATGGTCATTACTATGACATCAGCAGCTCTTGTTGCTATGCATGTTGCTAGCGAATGACCAGTCCCTCTCATTACATGAAGAACCTCTTGACATCATGAGTGCGAAACCACCACAAACCTCATGACATTCTCCAGAAAGACCGAAAGTTCTAACTAGTGGGCAGACTTTTGAGCTTCTAGTATACTGCTGGGACAGAGTATAGTTGTACATGCATGCAGTGGCCTATATAAACTCCCAGAGTGATGAAGCCAACACAGGGTGATGGATGGGGGATTGGTCGAGCATAGCCACACAGAGATTATATATTGATTAGTTATCAGGATCCCAGGGTTGAGGCGGTGAACGGGTCTCTAAAAGAGGACCTCCATGTAGGTGTCATGGATGTGTGGTGTGGATGGATGAGGTCCCCCATCTCTTCGTCAATATTATGGGTTCATTCACACCACTGGGCCCAAGAGGACAGAGGATAGGTTAACTACAAGGCCTTTGTTTGTCTTCATCTTTCAGGTTTTACTTAATGCTTACGTACAGTACCAGTCACAAGTTTGGACACACCTACTAATTCAAGGGTTTCTTTATTTATACTATTTTCTACATTGTAGAATAATAGTGACGACAAACTATTAAATAAAACATATGGAATCATGTAGTAACCAAAATATATTTTTTATTTGTCACGTGTATTCCCCCTGGATTCACCTGGACTCCGTCACCTTCCTGAATACCTCCGCTATATCTGTCATTCCCCTTGGTTCTTTCCTCTGACGTTATTTACTCTATTTCATGTCTGTACGCTTTCCGTGTTTCTTGTTTTGTACCATGTTCGTTTATTTTATTTTTTTATTATTCACTCCCTGTACTTGTTTCCCAACTCCCAGCGTACACGTTTTAGAATAAACGCCTCACCAAAGGGAAGCAAAAGGATCTTTTATTTTTTTTGTCATTTCGTGTCCAGGTGTGGTTGCCGAAGCAACCGGGGATGTCTCAGCTGGCTCATCAGGCTTCCATGCCTCAGCTGGCTTGACAGGTTCTCAAGCCTCATTTGGCTCGGCAGGCTCCCCATGCCTCAGCCGGCACGTCAGAATCCCGCGCCTCAGCCAGCTCATCGGAATCCCGCCCCTCAGCCGGCTGGAGCCGCGTGTCAGGGAGGGGTTACCGTCATGTGTACTCCTGCTTCCCCTCTCCGGCGCTCGACATCTCCAGATTATTACGCACACCTGCCAATATCGTTACGCGCACCTGCGCCTCATGAGCTTCACCTGGACTTCCTTATTACCTCCCCTACATCTGTCACTCCCCTTGGTTCTTTCCTAAGGCGTTATTGACTCTGTTTCATGTCTGTATGCTTTTCGTATTTCTTAATTAGTTACATGTTCATTTATTTATTAAATTATTCACTCCCTGTACTTGCTTCCCAACTCCCAGCATACACGCTATAGTATTTGAGATTCTTCAAAGTAGCCACCCTTTGATTTGATGACAGCTTTGCACACTCTTGGCATTCAATCAACCAGATTCATGAGGTTGTCACCTGGAATGCATTTCAATTAACAGCTGTGCCTTGTTAAAAGTTAATTTGTGGAATTTCTTAATGTGTTTGAGCCAATCAGTTGTGTTGTGAAAAGGTAGGGGTGGTATACAGAAGATAGCCCTATTTGGTAAAAGACCAAGTCCATATTATAGCAAGAACAGCTCAAATCAGCAAAGAGAAATGACAGTCCATCATTACTTTAAGACATGAAGGTCAGACAATTCTGAAAATTTCAAGAACTTTAGAAAGTGCAGTCGCAAAAACCATCAAGCGCTATGATGAAACTGGCTCTCATGAGGACCACCACAGGAAAGAAAGACCCAGAGTTCCTTCTGCTGCAGAGGATATATTCATTAGAGTTACCAGCCT
This sequence comes from Salmo salar, assembly GCF_965601325.2. Classification (NCBI taxonomy): domain Eukaryota; kingdom Metazoa; phylum Chordata; class Actinopteri; order Salmoniformes; family Salmonidae; genus Salmo; species Salmo salar. The sequence goes on from NC_138304.1 coordinate 19,654,431, forward strand.
CAGAAATTGCATCCCAAATAAATGCTTCACAGAGTTCAAGTAACAGACACATCTCAACATCAACTGTTCAGAGGAGACTGCGTGAATCAGGCCTTCATGGTCAAATTGCTGCAAAGAAACCAGTACTAAAGGACACCAATAATAAAAAGAGACTTGCTTGGGCCAAGAAACGCGATCACTGGACATTATACCAGTGGAAATCTGTCCTCTGGTCTGATGAGTCCAAATTCAAGATATTTGGTTCCAACCGCCGTGGCTTTGGGAGACGTAGAGTAAGTGAACGGATGATCTCTGCATGTGTGGTTCCCTCCATGAAGCATGGAGGAGGAGGAGGTGTAGTGTGGGGGTGCTTTGCTGGTGACACTGTCGTTGATTGATTTATTTAGAATTCAACGCACACTAAACCAGCATGGTTACCACAGCATTCTCCATCCCATCTGGTTTGCGCTTAGTGGGACTATCATTTGCTTTTCAACAGGAAAATGATCCAACACACCTCCAGGCAGTGCAAGGGCTATTTGTCCAAGAAGCAGAGTGATGGAGTGCTGCATCTGATGACCTGGCCTCAACCTCAACCCAATTGAGATGGTTTGGGATGAGAGCAAAGGAAAAGCAGCCAATAAGTGCTCAGCAAGACCTTTGGAAAAGCATTCCTCATGAAGCTGTTTGAGAGAATTCCAGGAGTGTGCAAAGCTGTCATCAAGGCAAAGGGTGGCTACTTTGAAGAATCTAAAGTATTTTTGGGGTTACTACATGATTTCATATGTGTTATGTCATAGTTTTGCTGTCTTTACTATTATTCTACAATGTAGAAAATAGTATAAAAAATATATATACAAAGAAAACCCTTGAATGAGTAGGTGTGTCCAAACTTTTGACTGGTACTGTATGTCACGATGAGATTCATTGTATATATATTCCACGCTGGATTTGTCCTGATTCGAGATGAGGTGAATTGGAAAGACGTGAAATGGACAAGCCAAATTCACTGAAAGATGTAAGCTAGTTTCTTACAGTATACCCTCCAACTTCTGTTTATCTGCATTTTCATGAAGCTTTGATGACCCTGTGGTGCCAAAGCCATGTATGGAGTTGACGTAATAAATCTTTGACATAGGAATGCCAAAATAATTATGAGACTCAATGCATGGATAATGGTTTACGGCCATTCTGACATTGCTCAGAAAGACTGATGATACTGTTGTCAATTACTCTTCTTAATGAATTGATTTTTTTCTTCCCAGTCCAGTTAGTTGCGGTCCACTCTTTTGTTTCCTCCCAATTCAATTACATGAAACGTTGATAATAACCTTTGTGGGATACCTCTGCACTCTCTGAATTCATAACTTTATGACTGACCTGTTTCGATCATCCTTGAGGCATATAAAGATTGATCCGTTTCATTAAGTGCAGACTGAAGAGGATCACTTGGAGCTAGCTCTGTGGTCTATATACCATGCAAAACTGGAACCAATGTTTGGACCACACAAGTAATATTTCTCTGCCTGTGTTTCAATTTGACACTTTGTGTCTCATCAGACATGGTGATAAAGTATCTGCTTAGAATTTGCTGGAACAGTTTTGTTTTTCTGTTAACTTCATGCTTTGATCTCGAGCATTAACTGATCCAGTCAGTGTCCCTTTAGAACAATGGCATAATGAAAAAGTCTTACATGTATTCTATCATTACCAAATTACTTATCCCAGATATTAATGAGTGATGAACATTTGCATTACCCCCTGGTGAGAACATCCCATTTTAACACCATCTGGTATGTGTTCTAGTCCCTGTGGTGCTTTGAAGAGGTGCTTTTTCAAAGGCATTCAAAGCTAATGCTAAATAGCTGTCACTCCTAACATATGCACGCGGTGTGAATACAAATTTACACTGCAGAGGAAATTCACAAAGAGCACTTCTGTCTAATATAACCAAACTTGTAATTCAGCGAGTCTGTCCCCTGGGTTAAGGGATGGGCAAATGGAGAAGAGGACAGTGTACTGTGGCTACCAACATTATCCGGGATTTCCATCTCCGCCGTCCGTACCGGTCACTCCGCGCCCTCGGAGCGAGGAGTACTGTCATGCCTGCTCAATTTTCAGTAGACACTATTAGATATTGTTGTCCACGTCGGCACCAACGATGTTAGGATGAAAGTCAGAGGTCACCAAGCGCAACATAGCTTCAGCGTGTAAATCAGCTAGAAAGATGGCATCGAGTAATTGTCTCTGGCCCTCTCCCAATTAGGGGGAGTGATGAGCTCTACAGCAGTCTCACAACTCAATCTCTGGTTGAAAACTGTTTTCTGTCCTTCCCAAAAGATAGAATTTGTAGATATTTGGCCCTCTTTCTGGGACTCAGCCACAAATAGGACCAAGCCTGGTCTGCTGAGGAATGACGGACTCCATCCTAGCTGGAGGGGTGCGCTCATCTTATCTATGAACATAGAAAGGGCTCTAACTCCTCTAGCCCCACAATGAGATAGGGTGCAGGCCAGGCAGCAGGCTGTTAGCCAGCCTGCCAACTTAGTGGAGTCTGACGAGCACAGTCAGCGTAGTCAGCTCAGCTATCCCTATTGAGACTGTGTCAGTGCCTCGATCTACTGTAGGTTAAGCAAAACAAAACATGGCTGTGTTCGCCTTAGCAATCTCACTGGAATAAAGACCTCCATTCCTGTTATTATTGAAAGAGATTGTGATATCTCACATCTCAAAACAGGGTTACTTAACTCTTACATCTAGATGTTCCGCTAGCGGAATGCCTCACCAATATCCAATGGTATAGCGTGGCGTGAATTACAAATACCTCAAAAATGCAATAACTTCAATTTTTCAAACATATGACTATTTTACACCATTTTAAAGACAAACTCTCCTTTATCTAACCACATTGTCCGATTTCAAAAAGGCTTTACAACGAAAGCAAAACATTAGATTATGTCAGGAGAGTACCCAGCCAGAAATAATCACATACCCATTTTTCAAGCTAGCATATAATGTCACAAAACCCAAAACCACAGCTAAATGCAGCACTAACCTTTGATGATCTTCATCAGATGACACTCCTAGGACATTATGTTATACAATACATGCATGTTTTGTTCAATCAAGTTAATATTTATATCAAAAACCAGCTTTTTACATTGCATGTTTTGTTCAGAACTAGCATACCCACCGAAAACTTCCGGTGAATTTACTAAATTACTCACGATAAACGTTCACAAAAAAATAACAATTATTTAAAGAATTATAGATACAGAACTCCTTTATGCAATCGCGGTGTCCGATTTTAAAATAGCTTTTCGGTGAAAGCACATTTTGCAATATTCTGAGTAGATAGCCCGGCCATCATGGCTAGCTATTTTGACACCCACCAAGTTTGGCACTCACCAAACTCAGATTTACTGTAAGAACAATTGGATTACCTTTGCTGTTCTTCGTCAGAATGCACTCCCAGGACTTCTACTTCAACACCCAATGTTGTTTTGGTTCCAAATAATCCATAGTTACATCCAAATAGCTGCGTTTTGTTCTTGCGTTCAAGACACTATCCGAAGGGTGACGCGCCCTTCGGATATTTTGAAAAAAAATTCACAATATTCCATTACTGTACTTCGAAGCATGTCAAACGCTGTTTAAAATAAATTTCTCGTAAAATAGCGATAATATTCCAACCGGGAGACGTTGTATCCGTTCAAACACTGAAAGTAGAAACTGGAGTCGTCACATGCACGCGCGCACCAGTGTCATTGTTCTCAGAGCGACCACTTTCCAAAACCCCTACTGTTTTTCGCCCAGGAACTGCAGAGTTATCATTCCACGTTCTGGCGCCTTCTGAGAGCCTATGGGAGCCTTAGAAAATGTCACGTTACAGCAGAGATCCTGTATTTTCGATAAAGAGGCTACAGAAGGCCAAGAAATGGTCAGACGGGGCACTTCCCATATAGAATCTCAGGTTTTGGCCTGCCATATGAGTTCTGTCATACTCACAGACACCATTCAAACAGTTTTAGAAACTTTATGGTGTTTTCTATCCAAATCAAACAATTATATGCATATTCTAGTTTCTGAGCAGGAGTAATAACCAGATTAAATCGGTACGTTTTTTATCCGGCCGTGAAAATACTGGCCCCTATCCTAAACAGGTTAATGTTAGATCCCTTACTTCCAAGGCAGTCATAGTCAATGAACTAATCACTGATCATAATCTTGATGTGATTGGCCTGACTGAAACATGGCTGAAATCTGATGAATTTACTTTGTTAAATGAGGCCTCTCTTCCTGGTTACACTAGTGACAATGTCCCCCGTGCATCTGGCAAAGGCGGAGGTGTTGCTAACATTTATGACAGCAAATTTCAATGTACAAAAAAAAAATACTGCGTTTTAGTCTTTTGAGCTTCTAGTCATGAAATCTATGCAGCCTACTCAATCACTTTTTATAGCTACTGTTTACAGGCCTCCTGGGCCGCATACAGCATTCCTCACTGAGTTCCCTGAATTCCTATCGGACCTTGTAGTCATAGCAGATAATATTCAAATTTTTGGTGACTTTAATATTCACATGGACAAGTCCACAGACCCACTCCAAGTGGGTTTTGTCCAATATACAGTACCAGTCAAAAGTTTGGACATGAAATCAAATTTATTGATATAGCCCTTCTTACATCAGCTGATATCTCAAAGTACTGTACAGAAACCCAGCCTAAAACCCCAAACAGCAAGCAATGCAGGTGTAGAAGCATGGAATCATGTCATAGCCCAAAAAGTTCATATTTTATATTTGAGATTCTTCCAAGTAGCAAACCTTTTCCTTGATGACAGCGTTACACAATCTTGGCATTCTCTCAACCAGCTTCATGAGGAATGCTATTCCAACATATGCTGAGCACTTGTTGGCTGCCTTTCCTGGTTTGTGGTCCAACTCATCCCAAAATCATCTCAATTGGGTTGAAGTCGGGTGATTGTGGAGGCCAGGTCATCTGATGTAGCACTCCATCACTATCCCTCTTGGTCAAATAGCTCTTACACAGCTTTGAGGTGTGTTTTGGGTCTTTTAACATCTTAGGGCTAGGGGGCAGTATTTACACCGCCGGATAAAAAACGTACCCGATTTAATCTGGTTACTACTTCTACCCAGTAACTAGAATATGCATATACTTATTAGATATGGATAGAAAACACCCTAACGTTTCTAAAACTGTTTGAATGGTGTCTGTGAGTATAACAGAACTCATATGGCAGGCAAAAACCTGAGAGATTCCTTTACAGGAAGTGGCCTGTCTGACCATTTATTGGCTTTCTTTGATCTCTTTCCAAAACAAAGGATCTCTGCGTTAACGTGACACTTCCCACGGCTCCCATAGGCTCTCAGAGCCCGGGAAAAAGCTGAACGTCGTCATTCCAGCCCCAGGCTGAAACACATTATCGCCTTTGTCAAGTGGCCGATCAGGGGACAGTGGGCTTAGGCGCGTGCACTGGTTGCCCCCGTCTTTCTTTTTTTTCCTCTATTTACCGAAACGCAGATTCCCGGTCTGAATATTATTTTTGTTATAGTAAATCTGATTTCGGTGAAGGCTAAACTTGCCGGGTGTCTAAATAGCTAGCCCGTGATGGCTGGGCTATGTACTTAGAATATTGCAAAATGTGCTTTCACCAAAAAGCTATTTTAAAATCGGACATATCGAGTGCATAGAGGAGTTCTGTATCTATAATTCTTAAAATAATTTATGCTTTTTGTGAACGTTTATCGTGAGTAATTTAGTAAATTGTTAGTAAATTCCCCGGAAGTTTGCGGGGGGTATGCTAGTTCTGAACGTCACATGCTAATGTAAAAAGCAGTTTTTTTATATAAATATGAACTTGATTGAACAAAACATGCATGTATTGTATAACATAATGTCTTAGGGTTGTCATCTGATGAAGATCATCAAAGGTTAGTGCTGCATTTAGCTGTGGTTTGGGTTTATGTGACAATATATGCTAGCTTGAAAAATGGGTGTCTGATTATTTCTGGCTGGGTACTCTGCTGACATAATCTAATGTTTTGCTTTCGTTGTAAAGCCTTTTTGAAATCGGACAGTGTGGTTAGATAAAGGAGAGTCTTTAAAATGGTGTAAAATAGTTATATGTTTGAGAAATTGAAGTAATAGCATTTTTAAGGTATTTGAATATCGCGCCACGGGATTAGACTGGCTGTTGCGTAGGTGGGACGATTTGGTGCCACCTACCCTAGAGAGGTTAACAAGGCTAATCTGAAAACAAGTCTCCCTAAATTTTATCAGCATATCAAATGCGTGACCTGGGCTGGCAAAATTCTGCATCATTGTTACTCTAACTTCCGTGATGCATACAAAGCCCTCCCTCTCCCTCCTTTTGGCAAATCTGACCACGACTCCATTTTGTTGCTCCCAGCCTATAGACAGAAACTTAAACAGGAAATGCCCGTGCTCAGGTCTGTTCAACGCTAGTCCGACCAATCTGATTCCACGCTTCAAGATTGCTTTGATCACGTGGACTGGGATATGTTCTGGATATCGTCGAACAACAACATTGATGTATACGCTGATTCGGTGAGCGAGTTTGTTAGCAAGTGCATCGGTGATGTTGTACCCACGGCGACTATTAAAACCTTCCCCTACCAGAAACTGTGGATTTATGGCAGCATTCACGCAAAACTGAAAGCGCAAACCACTGCTTTTTAATCAGGGCAATGCGACCGGAAACATGACCGAATACAAACAGTGTAGCTATTCCCTCCGCAAGGCAATCAAACAAGCTAAGCGTCAATATAGAGACAAAGTAGAATGGCGATTCAACAGCTCAGACACGAGAGATATGTGGCAGGGTCTACAGTCAATCATGGACCTCAAAAAGAAAACCATCCCCGTCGCGGACGCCGATGTCTTGCTCCCAGTCAAACTAAACAACTTCTTTGCTCGCTTTGAGGACAATACAGTGCCACCGACACGGCCCACTACCAAAACCTGTGGGCTCTCCTTCACTGCAGCCAACGTGTGTAAAACATTTAAACGTGTTAACCCTCGCAAGGCTGCCGGCCCAGATGGCATCCCTAGCCGCGTCCTCAGAGCATGCGCAGACCAGCTGCTGACATATTCAATCAATCCCTATCTCAGTCTGCTGTTCCCACATGCTTCAAGAGGGCCACCATTGTTCCTGTTCCCAAGAAAGCTAAGGTAACTGAGCTAAACGACTATCGCCCCCGTAGCACTCACTTCCGTCATCATGAAGTGCTTTGAGAAACTAGTCAAGGATCATATCACCTCCACCCTACCTGACACCCTAGACCCACTCCAATTTGCTTACGCCCCAATAGGTCCACAGTCGACGCAATCGCAATCACACTGCCCTAACCCATCTGGACAAGAGGAATACCTATGTAAGAATGCTGTTCATCAACTACAGCTCAGCATTTAACACCATAGTACCCTCCAAACTCGTCATTAAGCTCGAGACCCTGGGTCTCGACGTCGCCCTGTGCAACTCGGTCCTGGACTTTCTGACGGGATGCCCCCAGGTGGTGAGGGTAGGAAACATCTCCACCCGGCTGATCCTCAACACTGGGGCCCCACAAGGATGCATTCTCAGCCATCTCCTGTACTCCATGTTCACCCATGACTGCGTGACCATGCACACCTTCAACTCAATCATCAAGTTTGCAGATGACACTACAGTGGTAGGCTTGATTACCAACAACGACGAGATGGCCTACAGGGAGGAGGTGAGGGCCCTCGGAGTGTGGCGTCAGGAAAATAACCTCACACTCAATGTCAACAAAACAAAGGAGATGATCGTGGACTTCAGGAAACAGCAGAGGAAGCACCCCCCATCCACATCGACGGGACAGTAGTGGAGAAGGTGGAAAGTTTTAACTTCCTCGGCGTACACGTCACAGACGAACTGAAATGGTCCACACACACAGACAGCGTGGTGAAGAAGGCGCAACAGCGCCTCTTCAACCTCAGGAGGCTGAAGAAATTTTGCTTGTCACCAAAAACACTCAAACTTTTACAGATGCACAATCGAGAGCATCCTATCGGGGTGTATCACCGACTGGTACGGCAACTGCTCCGCCCACAACCGTAAGGCTCTCCAGAGGGTAGTGAGGTCTGCACAACGCATCACCGGGGGCAAACTACCTGCCCTCCAGGACACGTACACCACCCAATGTAACAGGAAGGCCAAAAAGATCATCAAGGACAACAACCAACCGAGCCACTGCCTGTTCACCCTGCTATCATCCAGAAGGCGAGGTCAGTACAGGTGCATCAAAGCTGCGACCGAGAGACTGAAAAACATCTCAAGGCCATCAGACTGTTAAACAGCCATCACTAACATTGAGTGGCTGCTGCCAACATACTGACTCAAATCTCTAGCCACTTTAATAATAAAAAATTGGATGTAATAAATGTATCACTAGTCACTTTAAACAATGCCACTTTATATAATGTTTACACACCCTACATTACTCATCTCATATGTATATAATGTACTCTATACCGTCTACCGCATCTTGCCTATGCCTTACGGCCATCGCTCATCCATATATTTAAATGTACATATTCTTATTCATTCCTTTGCACTTGTGTGTAAAAGGTAGTTGTTGTGAAATTATTAGATGACTTGTTAGATATTACTGCATGGTCGGAACTAGAAGCATTTCGCAACACTCGCATTAACATCTGCTAACCATGTGTATTTGACCAATAAAATGTCATTCGATTTTTCTTTATGTAGTGTTATGGTGTCTGTCTTGTCATGATGTATGTTTTGCCCTACAGTGTGTGTGTGTGTGTGTGTGTGTGTGTGTGTGTGTGTGTGTATATATATATATATATACACAGTGAGGGGAAAAAAGTATTTGATCCCCTGCTGATTTTGTACGTTTGCCCATTGACAAAGAAATGATCAGTCTATAATTTTAATGGTAGGTTTATTTGAACAGTGAGAGACAGAATAACAAAAAAATCCAGAAAAACACATGTCAAAAATGTTAAAAAATGATTTGTATTTTAATGAGGGAAATAAGTATTGTTGTCCTTAAGCCATTTTGCCAAAACTTTGGAAGTTTGCTTGTGGTCATTGTCCATTTGGAAGACCCATTTGCGACCAAGCTTTAACTTCCTGACTGATGTCTTGAGATGTTGTTTCAATATATCCACATAATTTTCCGGCCTCATGATGCCATCTATTTTGTGAATTGCACCAGTCCCTCCCCATGCTTCACGGTTGGGATGGTGTTCTTTGGCTTGCAGGCCTCCCCCTTTTTCCTCCAAACATAACGATGGTCATTATGGCCAAACAGTTCTATTTTTGTTTCATCAAAGGACATTTTTTCAAAAAGTACGATCTTTGTCCCCATGTGCAGTTGCAAACCGTAGTCTGTCTTTTTCATGGTGGTTTTGGAGCAGTGGCTTCTTCCTTAATGATCGGCCGTTCAGGTTATGTGGATATAGACACTTTTGTGCCTGTTTCCTCCAGCATCTTCACAAGGTCCTTAGCTGTTGTTTTGGGATTGATTTGCACTTTTCGCACCAAAGTACGTTAATCTCTAGGAGACAGAACGCGTATCCTTCCTGAGTGGTATGACGGCTGCGTGGTCCCATTGTGTTTATACTTGCGTACTATTGTTTGTACAGATGAACGTGGTGCCTACAGGCACTTGGAAATTGCTCCCAAGGATGAACCAGACTTTTGGAGGTGTCCATTTTTTTGTGGAGTTCTTGGCTGATTTACCCATGATGTCAAGCAAAGAGGCACTGAGTTTGAAGGTAGGCCTTGAAATATATCCACATGTACACCTCCAATTGACTCAAATGATGTCAATTAGCCTATCAGAAGCTTCTATAGTCATAATTTTCTGGATTTTTCCAAGCTGTTTAATAGGCACAGACAACTAGTGTATGTAAACTTCTGACCCACTGGAATTGTGATACAGTGAATTATAAGTGAAATAATCTGTCTGTAAACAATTGTTGGAAAAATTACTTGTGTCATGCACAAAGTAGATGTCCTAACCAACTAGCCAAAACTATAGTTTAACAAGAAATTTATGGAGTGGTTGAAAAACTAGTTTTAATGACTCCAACCTAAGTGTATGTAAACTTCTGACTTCAACTGTGTGTGTGTGTGTATATATATATATATATATATATATATATATATATATATATATATATATATCCCAGCCCCCGTCCCCGCAGGAGGCCTTTTGCCGTTTGGTAGGCCGTCATTGTAATATAAGAATTTGTTCATAACTGACTTGCCTAGTTAAATAAGGTTTAAATAAATAAATAATATAATGTCTGCAGTCCATGTGTGACATCATCCATATAACCCACAGTCTTTAACCCAAATCACCAAACTATAAATCTTGCTCCGGAAATCCATTTTAATCAAAGGAGTATATTTAATCACCATTAGCCTGGCTTGTTTGATGACTATATCGGAACAGTAATGAATTTTGCTGCAACGACAGACTGCAAAGACTTATCCTCACTGCTTTGTCATTAGTATAAACTCCTAGAAGAATCCAGGAATTTGGAGTGACTTAAATCATAATGGAATCCATATTATATATATGTTTAATAAATGTTCCTTTATCTAATTTTTTAGACAATGCATTTTCGCAAAATAAATATCACTGCTTTCATAACTCTATTGTCCTGATTAGGCCTCCCCAGTTGTGAACTTTAAGTAGACAATTAGGAGTCTAAGAGCTGCTATGGTGTATCTATAACCAAGTTTGAAAGTTTCTGATGTCTGACTGGGTTTCGTAACTCACTTATGATGACATATCAGCTCATCAAAAGGCCTGAGATGGTTGAACCAACAACTTCGTCATATTATAGGATATCTGTTGTCATAACTTAAATGAGTTCTTGTTCATATCTGTCAGGCTATTTTCCAACCACCCTTAGGTTTTGTTATGACAGCTTCGATAAGTGCAATCTCTGTAGGACGAAGGCTCTGTAGACTGAAAATGCCCTATTTTCTTATCGTCATTCAACAGGGGTACATGAAGGAAAATGACATTATAGTGCGTAGGTGGGTTTCTTTTTACACCTGACCTACTGTCTTGACATGAATTAAAGGAGGTGATTTGTACACAATGTGGTTTCCAGAGTAGAAATGAGCCGTGATGGAGGGGACCAGGCTGAGCGTGACATCTGTAATTGGGACTAGCTGTCATCGTCACGGTGATTTACGATATAATTAGTGGACAATTAGGCGACAGATTAGTGTGGTCTCGTTTATCTGGCTCCAAGTTTTTGTTGGAAAGTTTTGCTTACCTATTTATTCACAGCCATGACTGACAGGCAGACGGTGACAGGATTTCATATTTGTCTCATTCTGGTGGATATTGGAGCAACATGGTGTGAAATTCCTTATGTGTGACAGTAAACAAGGATGATGTCTGTACTGTGCTCCCAAGTGAATACAAGTTTGTGTTAAGACTAGCCTAAAACTTTAGGCTATAACTAGCCCATAACCTTTGTTTGTTTTGTCTGTGTGCCGCTATAAATAATTCTGCACATTTTGTTCTCATTCTCACCAGAGACAAGGCTATGGTAGAATTTATCCTAATTTGTAAGGAGATCAAATATTAATTTCATAGTTTTTTTTATTTTTTTATATTAGTTTCCAGTAAGTCCCTCAGTGGTCATTCAGTGCATACATTGATTAATCTTGCTTGAGACCTTGCTAAGGTATTCAACTCAGGACTGCAATCCCATTATCCCATCTGTTAGAACCGAAAACAACTTCTAGACATCAGGACTGCGATTACGCACCACGGAATAGCAGAATCCTTTTTCTTCTTCCATGACTCTGACGAGCCCGAGGCGGAGGATATACGGCTCCCGACCCTAGTGATCTGCGTGAAGAGGAGGCGGAGAAAGAGAGGCCGGAGGGCGGGCTGCCTTCTGAGGAGTAGGAGGCGATCGAATAAACCCCCACTCCCCGCAAACATGCAATCTTTGGACAATAAAATGGCAGAGTTATTGGGAAGAATGGGAAGATACCAATGGGACATTAAAAACTAACATCTAATCCTTCACGGAGTTGTGGCTGAATGACGATAATATCAACATACAGCTGGCTGGTTTTAAGATGTACAGGCAGGATAGAACAGCGGAGTCTGGTAAGACAAGGGGCGGCGGTCTATGTATTTTTGTAAACAACAGCTGGTGCATGATATCTAAGGAAGTCTCGAGTCATTGCTCACCTGAGGTAGAGTTTCTCATAATAAGCTGCTATCAAGGCACAAGGCGAGACCCAGATGCAGACACAGGAAGCAGATGGTTAGAGTCTTATAATGTTAAATAATCCAAAAGGGTAGGCAAGAGAATGGCCGTGGACAGGCAAAAGGACAAAACCAGAGGGGGGGGGGGGGTGGAGGGGGTGGAGACGAGCACAGGAACAGGTGAAACAGATCAGGGCGTGACAGCTGCAGACCACATTACCTACCGAGAGAGTTTTCATCTATATTCTTTGTAGCTGTTTACATACCACCACAGAGGCTGGCACCAAGACAGCATTGAATGAGCTGTATTCCGCCCACGCAGAGGCGGTGCTCCTATTAGCCCGGGACTTTAATGCAGGGAAAATAAAATCCGTTTTACCTAATTTCTATGAACATGTTAAATGTGCAACAGAGGGAAAAGAACTCTGGACCACCTATACTCCACATACAGATGCATACAAAGCTCTCCCTCGCCCTCCATTTGGCAAATCTGACCATAATTCTATCCTCCTGATTCCTGCTTACAAGCAAAAATTAAAGCAGGAAGCACCAGTGACTAGATCAATAAAAAAGCGATCACATGAAGCAGTTGTTAAGCTACAGGACTGTTTTGCTAGCACAGACTGGAATATGTTCCGGGATTCCTCCAATGGCATTGAGTACACCACATCTGTCATTGGCTTCATCAATAAGTGCATCGATGACGTCGTCCCCACAGTGACTGTACGTACAGTGGTTCCTCCTTTATATTATATATTATTTATATTATGGTGTTTCCATTCAGAGAAAAATGTTCAGTTTGTATATTCAGACCGTTTCATTCTCGGAGCGCACACTGGACGTTCGGGCAGAGGAGTAGGCTTGATTTGAGTGTTCTGGGCTTGCAGTCAAGCACCCAAGCTAACGTTGGCTAGCTGCTTCCAGACACAAATGAGACCACTCTGACCATTTTACTCGCAGAGCTGGTAAGGCAGTTTTCGTGTTAACCAGTGTTGGTGACTGTAAATAGTTTAATTACACTTTTTTTCCTGACGTTTACTAACACCGGCCATATTCAATGGGTGTTGAGCACTCGTAAAGTAATTATTCTGCGCTCTGGTACACTCAGACAAGTGTGCTCTGAAATCCGTGTAGATAGTAGGCAGGACACATTACAATTTTAACTGGGCTCCATCCGCCATTGGAGCCCAGTTTCATAATATGACCATATTTCCGAGCTACATGCCATCATTTTTAATTAAGCGTGAAAACACAGGCCTTATTTTAGTGCATTTTTCACCCTGCCAGCTCCTATTAGTTCTATTGGGCACCGTGGCACCAACTCACCTTCCGAACATTCTATTCCCAGCTTATTGTTCAACGTCACAATGTCTGCTTCGCTATTGTTGGCAATGAGACCTGCTCACGTTGTTTTATAGTTAAAATGTAAACAGAATGTAAACAACAAAAACAATATTGGAACTCTGCGGTCTTCCCATTGTTTCCTATGGGGGAAATATAGGCATGTCTGTCTATTTCGCCAAATATCTCACAATGTGTATATTTAGATTTTTTTGAAGTCGGGTATAACCGGTGTGAAAAGGCTAGCTAGTTAGTGGGGTGCGCGCTAATAGTGTTTCAATCGGTGACATCACTAGCTCTGAGACCTTGAAGTAGTTGTTCCCCTTGCTCTGCAAGGGCCGTTGATTTTGTGGAGCGATGGGTAACGATGCTTCGAGGGTGTCTGTGTGTGTGTTGTCTATGTGTGCAGAGGGTCCTTGGTTCGAGCCCAAGTAGGGGCGAGGAGAGGGACGGAAGCAAAACTGTTACATGGGCACCATTTTAAATCAGGGGAATCTCCTCTTTGTAATTATCTAAGTCTGGGCAGCGAGCTCATTTGTCAAAGATCGCTAGACCAGAAATAGTCAGAAGTTTAAAAAAATTCCCTACTTTTTCATTACGCAGACATAAGCACAGTTGGCACCATCGAGGTGCGGATGTTTACTTTCTACACAAGTTGCTTTTTTCCAGTTTCGTCCGACGAACAGATTGTAGTGGTAAAATAAAAAGGGCTATGTTTTTAATGGAATTCTAAGCATGACTCCAGTCAAAACAGGGTCTGCGAATGTTCGATTCCATTAATTTGCAATGGGCTCGGCTAGTGTTCCAGTTTAGCCAACGTTCTTAAGCCGTTTTTCAGCCCTGGGTGAATTTTGACTCATTCTATTGTCCAGCCTATAGATAACCAGAGCGAATTTACGAAAGCATCCGAATGTCCATTGAGTAAGCACAACGACTATACCATTTAGCTAAGCTAAGAATGACTAGAATAATCAAGTCATTAGATAGCCTATAGTTAATACACTGGCAAGTTTGATGTATAACTACTAACGTTAGGTAGCTAGCTAACATACCGGTACATACTACTGTAATGATATGCTATGTGGTTCGTAAGGACAGCGTAGCTAACAAATTGTCAGCCAACTTAACTTGTGAGGTAACTTATTTGAAAAGTCATTACTTTATTACATTGAGTAGCAAGCTACCCCTTGGTCATTGGGAGGGGGATTTTTCATACCTAGCTCAGCTATTAGACTATTCTTTAGTAAAGGTTGAATATTCTATTGTTCAGCTATTAGCCCTCCTCCCCAACTTGCAACAAATGGCTGTTCCCATCTCATTCATTTCCCTCTTCCACGCCTCATCATTCTGCTCCTGAGTGGCTCGCTTGTGGGCATGCTGGCAGGATATGGCAGCATCTTCGGTTGTGCGTCAAGAATTCTGCATACAGTAGCACGTTAGTATGAAGTTGTGATTATTCACAGGCAAATTGTTATATTCTATGGAGGTACATTTGTGTGTCTTTGTCGAGAGCAAAACCTTTTTTTATTTTCAATCAAAAATAATTGTTCTGAATGCAACTTTTTTCCAACATAAAGGAAGTCAAAGTGGACACCTACGAAGATGGCATCTCAGGTAAGTAGCACTGGGCTGTATTGACGTATCCTAAAAATGACATCTGCTGCTTTAGATTGAACGGTCATATCTCAGTTATTGTTTTCATATCTATAAACAATAAGCTGTTTTCTTTACTTTCAGAGAGCGAGCTGACCAAGGGGTAGAAAATGTAGATATTGCCAGATGTTCACTGGCTGAGGAACAGGCCATGGAAGCTTTATTGCTGGCAAAAGTGTTCATAACCAGAGGTAATTAAACAGTTCTGTGTTCATATAAAAACCTTGGGACTCTAATGCATACTGAGTGCTCTAACTCCCCCTTGTGGTGGTCTGGCGCAATGAAGCCGTGACGCTGGGTACCTCTATGTCCCGCGGTGCAAGGTTGGCAAACTTTTAAAGGAGGAACCACTGTACATACCCCAACCAGAAACCATGGATTACATGCAGCATCCACACTCAGCTAAAAGCTAGAGCTGCCACTTTCAAGGAGCGGGACTCTAACCCAGAAGCTTATAAGAAATCCCGCTATGAACTCCAACGAACCATCAAACAGGCAAAGCATCAATACAGGACAAAGATCGAGTTGTACTACACCGGCTCTGACGCTCGTCGGATGTGGCAGGCCCTGCAAACCATTACAGACTACAAAGGGAAGCACAGCCGAGAGCTTCCCAGTGACACGAGCCTACAGGACGAGCTCAACTACTTCTATGCTCGCTTCAAGGCAAATAACACTGAAAGATGCATGAGTGCACCAGCTGTACCCGGAAGACTGTGTGATCACGCTCTCCGCAGCCGATATGAGTAAGGCCTTTAGACAGGTCAACATTCACAAGGCCGCAGGGGCAGACGGATTACCAGGACGTGTACTGCGAGCATTCGCTGACCAACTAGCAAGTGTCTAAACAGACATTTTCAACCTCTCCATGTCCAAGTTTGTAATACCAACATGTTTTAAGCAGACCACCATAGTGCCTGTGACCAAGAACACTAAGGTAACCTGCCTAAATGACTACCGACCCATAGCACTCACGTCTGTAGCCATGAAGTGCTTTGAAAGGCTGGTCATGGCTCACACCAACACCATCATACCAGAAACCCTAGACCCACTCCAATTTGCATACTGCCCCAACAGATCCACAGATGATGCAGTCTCTATTGCACTCCACACTGCCCTTTCCCACCTGGACAAAAGGAACACTTATGTGAGAATGCTATTCATTGACTACAGCTCAGCGTTCAACACCATAGTGCACTCAAAGCTCATCAATAAGCTAAGGACCCGGGGACAAAACACCTCCCTCTGCAACTGGATCCTGGACTTCCTGACGGGCCGCCCCCAGGTGGTAAGGATAGGTAACAACACATCCGACACGCTGATCCTCAACACAGGGGCCCCTTAGGGGTGCGTGCTCAGACCCCTCCTGTACTCCCTGTTCACTCATGACTGTACGGCCAGGCATGACTCCGAACACCATCATTAAATTTGCTGATGACACAACAGTGGTAGAACTGATCACCGACAACAACGAGACAGCCTATAGGGATCACCAACAAACTGACATGGTCCAGGCATACCATGACAGTCGGGCATGACAAAACCCATTCCCCCTCAGGAGACTGAAAAGATTTGGCATGGGTCCTCAGATCCTCAAAGGTTCTACAGCTGCACCATCGAGAGCATCCTGACTGGTTGCATCACTTGCCTGGTATGGCTGATCGGCCTCCGACCGCAAGGCACCACAGAGGGTAGTGCGAATGGCCCAGTACATCACTGGGGCCAAGCTTCCTGCCATCCAGGACCTCTATACCAGGCGGTGTCAGAGGAAGGCCCTGAAAATTGTTGAAGACTCCAGCCACCCTAGTCATAGACTGTTCTTTCTGCTACCACACGGCAAGTGGTACCGGAGCGCCAAGTCTAGGTCCAAGAGGATTCTAAACAGCTTCTACCCCCAAGCCATAAGACTCCTGAACATCTAGTCAAATGGCTACCCAGACTATTCACACTGCAGTGGCCGTACAGCATTTACTGTGATATTGTCTCTGCAGAAGTCAGGGCATTCATAGTTCTTGGGCTTTGTGGAGCAGAGAAGAGCTGCTGTGAAGAAAGTTGTGAAGGAAGTGAGTTTGTGTTTATAAAGGACCTCACTCCCCCACCTACCGTAAACCAATCATGTCAATGCAGAGCTATCTATGCCTTTTAGTTATTAATTTAATTAATCATTAAATGCAGATAAAATAAAATGTTTTATCATTGAATTGCCCCCTAGTTTCACTTAGATGAATGGAAGCTTATATGAGGCATCTTGAAGCTATATTTAAATATACAGGTGATATTAACTGAGGAAACATGCTTTGTTAGGCTGCTTATTCCCAATTGAAGTTGATAATGAATCCTTTAAAGCTTTGCTTGACACAGTTCCATGACCATCGAATCAAGAGCTAGAAACCAAAACCATGCATTATCTAACCATTCTGATATCTCATCTTCATGCATTTCATTACCTCCATGACCTTAATTAAAAAATGTTGAGTCATCCAGTCGGCTATCTTAGTATGTGAACCTATACCTTGTGCCTCTTTTGAATATTTCCCACCATCAAAGTCAAGTAAAGCTTATTCTCTTTTGACTTCCGGCTAGGACAGGCAACATACATCTGAGCAGCACAGTTCTTAGACTGAGGCACTGGGCGTTTTGATACTTGATGAAAGCAGCAGGCTACAATCAATAGTCTCTAAGATCACTTTCAAGGAGATACAATTTCAGAGCAAACAGTGTCTGCCCCCCCCCCCTCTCTCTCTCCCTCTCTCTCTGTGTGTGTGTGTGTCTTTAGTTTTTCCAATTAACTACATGACATAGAAGGCTTTCAGATCTTTAGGTTTCAGGCAAGCTATAAATTAGCTTTGCTAACTATCACCAGTTAGTCTTACTGTTCTGAAAGAAGTGTATTGGTGAATGATATACAGTATGTAGGCAATATTCTTTCCTTATACTAGCTTCAGTAGTTTCAATATGAACAGCTTCCTAATATTGAGTTGCACCCTGAAAGATTAGTGGAATCATGGACGCACAGAACTTCTGTATTCGACAGAGTGAAGGAAGAGAAAGCAGCGCGATCAGGCGATGGTGATTTCCTCCTTTTATGGAGTGGAGATCTGTCGGACATTTCCACCTGACCTAATTAAAGCACCCCTGGCCCAGCTGGGTAAGTGGCAATGAATTAAAGAATTATTCCACCAAATCCATGGGCTTTTTCTACAGCCACCCTGGAAATTGGTTCATTTCAACCCTCCTCAAAAAAGGCTCATTGCTCCCCGTCCTCTGTCATCGCAGGGAGAGGAATTAGTCGGGCAACTGGCCGGATATATGTCCGGTCGTTTACCTGGATCTCCACCGATCTAACACGACCATCGGCCCCAGGCATGATCTTAATGATAAGGCCCACCGGCCAGGAGGCTCGAGGCAGCTGAGGGTCCACCATCATTACGACTTGGCCAGTTTCCAGGCTGGCCATTTCTCTCCGCCATTTCCCTCTGTGCTGTAGACTTGGTAGGTAATCCCGAATGAATCGGGCCCAGAAATGGTCAGCCAAGATCTGGCTGTGTCGCCACCGGCGCCTGCCAACGAGGTTGGTATCAGCATTCATGGCTTGAGGAAGTGACGCATCTCGGCGTCCCATCAAGAGCATATTCGGTGTAACTGGATCGGGGTCAGCGATGTCTGCAGAGAGATATCCCAAGGGTTTGGACTTCAGTATCCCTTCCACCTCTATCAGGACAGTCTGGAAGCCACCCCATCTGAGGTCTGGTTTGTGGCGGTGATCAGATCCGGCAGGGTTTGGGATTGTGTCAGGTCAGGGAGAGCTGTTGTTGGTTCCGTAGAGATGCTGTAGCATCGGGTGGATTTCCTTAACTCATGAGCTTCAGTTGGTTGCTGAGGGGCTGCACGCCTGGTGGCTGTCGGCCACTCGTCCTCTGGTTGGGACAAGAATGGTGGCCCCAAACTCCAGCGATGGGTTTAAGCCAGTTCCTTAAGTGTTTTACCCCGAATAACGTCATCAGCAGGATTGTTTACGCTGTCAACATACCTCCAGTCCTGGACTTCTGTTAGGTCTTGGACTTCCGCAATGCGAGTTCCGACGAACACCTTATACCTGCAGGACTCCGACTGGAGCCAGGTCAATACAGTGGTTGAATCACTCCAGTAGATGACCCTTTGGATTGGCAAGGTGAGCTCGGCTCGCAAGGTTGATGCCAACTGGGCTCCGGAAAGGGCAGCACTGACTTCCAGCCTAGGCATTGACAACTGCTTCTTGGGTGCAACCCTGGACCTGGCCATGACGAAGGATACATGGATGTGGCCTGCCTTATCCTCCACTCTTAGATAGGAAACCGCCCCATAAGCTCGCTCCAAAGCATCACAGAACACATGCAGTTCCAGGCTTGATCCCATTTGGTCAGCACAGGGGCTACATCTTGGCATTTGGACTTCAGAGAGCTCCGATAACTCGGTTTCCCAACAGATCATCGTTCCACTAGGTCAGCCGGGTGCATCGGTTCATCCCAGTCCCTCTTGGTCTGCCACAGGTCCTGGACTAAGACTTTGGCCCGGGTTGTGTATGGCAGAATATACCCAAGGGGATCGTATTGACTGGCCAGGGTCCGATAGATGGTGCGCAGAGTGGGGGTTTCGGTACTCAGGGCTGAGCGGTGCTTGTACCCCAGGGTATCCGGTATGCAGCTCCATCTCAGTCCTAGAGTGGGCTCTTGTGGGTTAGCGCCAGACTGCGATAGCCATAGTTCACTGCCACTAGACCTGGCTTGTGGCGGGAGGTGCTGGATAACCTCCGCTCTGTTACTCGCCCACTGTCGGACCTCAAATTCCCCTTTGGACAGGAGATTCCGTACTTTGTCAAGGAGTGCTTTCGCTTCAGCCGTGGATGGGATGCTCTGTAAGCAGTTATACACATAGAAGGCATTTTCCACTGAATCCAATTCTTCTGGGTCACTGTCTGGGTGCTCCCGTGCATGTCTCTGCAGAGCGTATATGGCACAGCAAGGACTGCAGGTGGTGCCAAATGGGAGTACTTGCCATTCATAGATTGTGGGCTGTGCGTCTCGTTCCATATCTCGCCATATGAACTGGAGCAGTGTGGTGTCGGAAGGCAGCAGACAAATCTGATGAAACATGGCTTTAATATCTCCACTGATGGCTGTAGAGTGCTGCCTGAACCGGAGAAGGACACCGAGCAAGGAAGGACCTAAAGTTGGTCCGGGGAGTAGACAGTCATTCAGGCTTTGACCAGCAGCTTGGAATGAACAGTTGAAGACAAGTCTGTACTTCCCACCGTGTTGCTGGATAACATGGTGAGGGAGATACCAGGAGTCGCTGAGTGCGTTTCCCTCTTCTTGAGCTGTCACTTTGGTGACATAGCCTGCCTTTACAAGGTTATGAATCTCTCGGTTATGAACTTCAGCAAGCTCAGGATTCTTCACCAGGCGTCGCTCTGTTCCACGCAATAGTGGGAGTACAGCCCGTGTCGTGGTTGCCAGAGGAGGATGGTTGGGCACCCGTAGCAGTGGGGTCGCGTACCTCTGAACGCCATCCATTTCAGTGGTGGTGGTGCGCTTCTCCAGGAGGTCTAATGCATAGGAGTCTTGTTTAGAGCGGGTGACCTCCTGTAGCTTCCGGTTGGAGAAGGTGTCCATCTTCCAGAGCATCTCAACATTCCGAAGGAGGTCAGTGGCTGGACAGGGGGATGGAGCTGGATTGCTTCTGGTGAAGAGGACTTGCTGTGACTGTACAGCGTGGGTGGAGAGAAGTAAATGGGCTGGACCTTGCACAGCCCAACCCAAGGATGTATGGACAGCAACGGGCCCACCTTCTGGTCCAGCTCGTATAGGCTCAGTCGGGGTGACGAGTTGTGGGTGGTCTGACCCAATCAGGATAAGTGGCGCTACTCTGGCCAGGCTAGGAAGAGGTAATCCTCGGAGATGAGGATATTGTTTCTGTAGAACACTTACCGGGCAGGAGTGCTCTACAAGATTCAGGCCATCTGCCGTGAAGGCATTGGTGATGGTATAGGCCATGTCCCTGTTTCCTGAAGGTGAAATGCTGAAGGTCACAGCAGAGCCTTTCATTTGGATAACATCATGTCGCACCGTTCTGAGATTAAGGGTCTCGGGGGTCCCCTCCAGGTTAAGCTGACGGGTGGCCGCCGGGAGAATGATTGTTCGTTCAGACCCATCATCTAGAACGGCGAATGTATCAATGCTTCTCCCTTCACTTTGCAGAGTGACCTTGACCACCTTCAACATGACCCTTGGAGACCAGTTCTGCTGGTCGAGGTAGAGCTCCTTTGCAGCTCCTACCATGAGCATACTCTGCTCTTTCTGTGCTTGGGGAATTACATCATGCAACACTGTGAGTTGGATTTCCGTACAGCGATTGCAGGGTTTCCTCAATGTGCAGGTCTCTGCCTTATGGCTACGGGCACACTTGTAGCATCGCTCGCCTGAAGTGATCCAGGCCTTCAATTGAGGTTGAGTGAGCCTTTTTACCCTGGGGCAAGAGCTAAGGAAGTGCCCCTTACTATTGCAATATGGGCAGTAAGGCTGGAATTTGATGTTCTTGCTCTTGAAAGGGGTCTTCTTCCCGGGTTCCTCCCCGGCTTCACTATTTAAGTACATAGTAGTGGGATTTGGCCTTTTCTGTCCCTCCTGGCGCTCAAACTCCTTCCTTCCCCCGTAGGCTATGGCTGGGATTGTGGCCTGGTGAGCGATGCTCTTCGCCCTCGCTTTCACCTGCAACCATGCGGCCAGGTCTCTGAGAGCATAGGTGCTTCTCGAGCCCTCTTTCAGGATGCCTTTGTTCAAACAATGTTCAATGAAACTGTCTCTGAGGGACGCTGGAAGCTTGCTAAGAAGCCTGTCCACGTGGGAGCCACATTTCAGCTCGTTCCCGTCTTCTCCTTCAACAGATTGGAGCATCGAGGTCAGGGATTGGACAGCCAGGGAGAACTCTTGGAAGGCAGCATGGTCTCCCATTTTAATTGGAGACGTGTTCAGGATGTCGTTTAGATCATTCTGGACTAGCTGGCGTGGCTCACCATATCTCGCTTTCAGGGCCTGGAGAGTGGCAGTGTATGGTGTTGCGGAGTGCATAAAGGATTGGGCCAGCTTGTATGCACTGGGAAACCGCAAGTGATCCATTAGTACTTGGTACTAATGGATTAGTACTTAGCGCTCTGACAGATGACTGTGAATACCCAGTAGGCTCTCCAATGCCATTTCCAAAAGGACAAATTCACTCTCCTTTCCGCTCTCAAAGTATGGTAGTTTGGGTCTGGGAATTCCATAGGCTGAGGCTACCAGCAGTTTCATAATGTTGGCTCCCTCTTCTGGTTGCGTGAAGGATAAACCCAGGACTTCTGATGAGCCCACTGTGGCCTCATTGGGCCTGTCCCCTACTGTCCCAGACCCTCCATGGGTGGCAGCTGGAATTGGGCGAGAGCCCTCCCACCTGCTGTCTAAGGACTGGCCTGGTCCAGGCCCTGGACAAGAGGAACGATTTGCCATGGTTGGTAATTGGCAGAAAGGCGAATGAGTGATGCTTTGTCTAGATGGAGTAATGCTAACTTCTGTCACTGGCATAGAGGGCATTTGCGGAGTGGCATGTCCCCCGTGCTCCATGTTGGCTGTTGACCTCGGAGCCTCCGGGGACTGTGTGCCATGCTGTACCAGAGGGGCAGATTGGGAAAGAAAGGCAGACAGGTCAGGTCCATCTGGAGGGGTGGTCAGGTCAGCTCCCTGTTCGTTCCTCTCCAGGAAGGATGAGACCATCCGTGCCTCTTCCAATTCCTTTCTTGCCTGACGGTGCCATCGCTGCTGTGCCAGGTACTTGGCAATGAATTCCCTTTCCTGTAGAGCTCTATGGGCCTGCACATCCAATAGGTGACATCATTCGTCAGCCTGTCGTTCCTCCTCAATCTGATGCTCAATTTCCTCCAACGCTAATAGTTTCATCCTCTCTTGTAGGACAGCGGTCTGTGATTTGCTGAGGGCTAGTGAATGGCGGCTGCCATGGCCACATCCAAAGGGGTATCCACTAGTCGAACTCTCACTCCGTCTAGAGTGCCTCGACGATTTCCCTTCAGTTAAGGGGTGAGCGGAGCCGGTCTCAGGAAGCTGGTCGACCTGTGAGGTGGGAGTTACCTCCTCCATAGGTTCTTCCTGTAGAACACTTTCCCGTCTCAAAGCAGTTTCTGGCCTTGGCCCAGAGGGGATGGTTGATGGCTGAAACGTACAGCTGATCCATCACCAATTTGAGCTCTGGTGGGCTTGCCCTTGGATGTGGGAAACTCGACCACATAATCCTTAAGATAACCAGGTGCTTGCCTGGTTCTCCTGGTGCTACTGGTGGTTGAGGATGAAGCCATTGTTACTTGAGGCTTAGCTCCTGGATCTTTTCTTTGTTCCAAGACCCTTCCCTCCACTGCTCTCTTCCTTTCTCCCTCCTTCCAGTGGAGACAATTCCTCCTTCCCCCCTTCATTTCCTTTTCACCTGTCTTTGGTTCCGTCATCATCTGGCTCGAAGGACCATTGAAAGATTAGTGGAATCATGGACGCACAGAACTTCTGGATTAGACAGAGTGAAGGAAGAGAAAGCAGCGCGATCAGCCGATGGTGATTCCTTCCTTTTATGGAGTGGAGATCTGTCGGACATTTCCACCTGACCTAATTAAAGCGCCCCTGGCCCAGCTGAGTAAGTGGCAATGAATTAAAGGATTATTCCACCAACTCCATGGGATTTTTCTACACACCCCCTTTTGCCCTCAGAACAGCAACAATTCGTCGGGGCATGGACTCTAAAAGGTGTTGAAAGAATTCCACAGGGATGCTGGCCCATGTTGACTCCAATGTTTCCCACAGTTGTGTGAAGTTGGCTGTATAACCTTTAGGTGGTGGACCATTCTTGATTCGCAAACTGTTGAGCGTGAAAAACCCAGCAGCTTTGCAGTTCTTGACACACTCAAACCGGTGCACCTGGCATTTACTACCATACCCCATTCAAAGGCACTTACACTGTACAAAAATATAAACACAACATGTAAAGTGTTGATCTCATGTTTCATGAGCTGAAATAAAAGATCCCAGAAATGTTTTGTATGCACAAAAAGCTTATTTCTCTCAAATAGTTTTTATTTATTTCACCTTTATTTAACCAGGTAGGCTAGTTGAGAACAAGTTCTCATTTACCACTGCGACCTGGCCAAGATAAAGCACAGCAGTTCGACACATACAATAACACAGAGTTACACATGGAATAAACAAACAGATGTTTGATGTGCAGAAGATTAATGTGCAAGTAGAGATACTGGGGTGCAAAGGAGCAAGATAAATAAATAAATTCAGTATGGGGATGGGGTAGTTGGATGGGCTGTTTACAGATGGGCTATGTACAGGTGCAGTGATCTGTGAGCTGCTCTGACAGCTGGTGCTTAAAGCTAGTGAGGGAGATAAGACTCCAGCTTCATTGATCTTTGCTGTTCGTTCCAGTATGTGGCAGCAGAGTACTAGAAGGAAAGGCGGGCCAAAGGAGGAATTGGCTTTGGGGGTGACCAGTGAGATATACCTGCTGGAGTGCGTGCTACGGGTGGGTGCTGCTATGGTGACCAGTGAGCTGAGATAAGGTGAGGCTTTACCTAGCAGAGACTTGTAGATGACCTGGAGCCAATGGGTTTGGCGATGAGTATGAAGCGATGGCCAGCGAAGGAGAGCATACAGGTCGCAGTGATGGGAAATATATGTGGCTTTGGTGACAAAACTGATGGCACTGTGATAAACTGCATCCAATTTGTTGAGTAGAGTGTTGGAGGCTATTTTACAGATGACATCGCCGAAGTTGAGGATTGGTAGAATGGTCAGTTTTACGAGGGTATGTTTGGCAGCATGATTGAAGGATGCTTTGTTGCGAAATAGGAAGCCGATTCTATATTTAATTTTGGATTGGAGACGCTTAACCTCTTACATGTAGAAGTTCTGCTAGCGGAACACCTGCTCCAATATCCAATGATGGGCGTGGCGCGAATTACAAATTCCTCTAAAATCCGAAAACTTCAATTTTTCAAACATATGACTATTTTACAGCATTTTAAAGACAAGACTCTCGTTAATCTAACCACACTGTCCGATTTCAAAAAGGCTTTACAGCGAAAGCAAAACATTAGATTATGTCAGCAGAGTACCCAGCCAGAAATAATCAGACACCCATTTTTCAAGCTAGCATATAATGTCACAAAAACCCAAACCACAGCTAAATGTAGCACTAACCTTTGATGATCTTCATCAGATGACAACCCTAGGACATTAAGTTATACAATGCATGCATGTTTTGTTCAATCAAGTTCATATTTATATCAAAAACCAGCTTTTTTACATTAGCATGTGACGTTCAGAACTAGCATACCCCCCCGCAAACATCCGGTGAATTTACTAAATTACTCACGATAAACGTTCACAAAAAACATAACAATTATTTTAAGAATTATAGATACAGAACTCCTCTATGCACTCGATATGTCCGATTTTAAAATAGCTTTTCGGTGAAAGCACATTTTGCAATATTCTCAGTAGATAGCCCAGCCATCACGGCTAGCCATTTAGACACCGATCAAGTTTAGCCCTGATCAAACTCCGATTTACTATTACAAAAGTTTCATTACCTTTGTTGTCTTCGTCAGAATGTACTCCCAGGACTGCTACTTCAATAACAAATGTTGGTTTGGTCCAAAATAATCCATCGTTATATCCAAATTAGGGCGTTTTGTTCGTGCGTTCCAAGACACTATCCGAAATGGTAAATCAGGGTCGCGAGCATGGCGCAATTCGTGACAAAAGATTTCTAAATATTCCATTACCGTACTTCGAAGCATGTCAACCGCTGTTTAAAATCAAATTTTCTCGTAAAAAAGCGATAATATTCTGACCGGGAATCTCCGTTTAGCTAAACAGACAAAGGAAAACAAAGCTTTCGGTCGACGCGGGCACGAGCCTGAGTCTCACAGTACTGTAACCAGCCACTACCCAAACGCGCTACTTTGTTTCAACCAGAGCGTGCAAAGCCACGATTCAGCATTTTGCCGCCTTCTGAGAGTCCATGTGAGCCGTAGAAAGTGTCACGTAAGAGCAGAGATCCTCTGTAATTGATAGAGATAATCAACAAGGCCAAGAAATGGTCAGACAGGGTACTTCCTGTACAGAATCTTCTCAGGTTTTGGCCTGCCAAATGAGTTCTGTTATACTCATAGACACCATTCTAACAGTTTTAGAAACTTTGGAGTGTTTTCTATCCAAAGCTAATAATTATATGCATATTCTAGTTTCTGGGCAGGAGTACAAATCAGATTAAATTGGGTACGTTTTTTATCTGTCCGTGAAAATACTGCCCCCTAGCCATAACAGGTTAATGTGAGTCTGAAAGGAGAGTTTACAGTCTAGCCAGACACTTAAAATATGTGGACAACTACAATACCTAAGTCAGAACCATCCAGAGTAGTGATGCTGGACAGGTGGGCAGGTGCGGGCAGTGATCGGTTGAAGAGCATGCATTTAGTTTTACTTGCATTTTAGAGCAGTTGGAGGCCATGGAAGGAGAGTTGTATGGCATTGAAGCTCGTCTGGAGGTTAGTTAACACTGTGTCCAAAGAAGGGCCAGAAGTATACAGAATGGTGTCGTCTGCGTAGAGGTGGATCAGAGAATCACCAGCAGCGAGAGTGACATCATTGATGTATACAGAGAACAGAGTCGGCCCGAGAATTGAACCCTGTGGCACCCCCATAGAGACTGCAAGAGGTTCGGACAACAGGCCCTCCGATTTGACACACTGAACTCTGTCAGAGAAGTAGTTGGTGAACCAGGCGAGGCAATCATTTGAGAAACCAAGGCTGTTGAGTCAATAAGAATGTGGTGATTGACAGAGTCGAAAGCTTTGGCCAGGTCGATGAATACGGCTGCACAGTAATGTCTCTTATCGGTGGCGGTTATGATATCATTTAGGACCTTGAGCGTGGCTGAGGTGCACCCACGACCAGCTCGGAAACCAGATTGCATAGCGGAGAAGGTACGGTGGAATTCGAAATGGCCGGTAATCTGTTTGTTGACTTGGCTTTCGAAGACCTTAGAAAGGCAGTGTAGATATAGGTCTGTGTCTAGACTGTCCCCCCCTTTGAAAAGGGAGATGACCGCGGCAGCTTTCCAATCTTTGGGAATCTCAGACGATACGAAAGAGAGGTTGAAGAGTCTAGTAATAGGGGTTGCAACAATTTCGGCAGATAATTTTAAAAAGAGAGGTTCCAGATTGTCTAGCCCGGCTGTATTGTAGGGGTCCAGGTTTTTCAGTTCTTTAAGACCATCAGCTATCTGGATTTGGGTGAAGGAGAAATGGAGGAGTTGCCGTGGGGAGTGCAGAGCTGTTGACCGGGGTAGGGGTACCCAGGTGGAAAGCATGGCCAGCCGTAGAAAAGTGCTTATTGAAATTCTCAATTATAGTGGATTTATCGGTGGTGACAGTGTTTCCTAGCCTCAGTGCAGTGGGCAGCTGGGAGGAGGTGATTTTATTCTCCATGGACTTTAGTGTCCCAGAACTTTTTTGAGTTTGTGCTACAGGATGCAAATTTCTGCTTGAAAAAGCTAGCCTTAGCTTTCCTAACCGCCTGTGTATATTTTTTCCTGACTTCCCTGAAAAGTTGCATTTCACGGGGGCTATTCGATGCTAATGCAGAACACCACAGGATGTTTTTGTGCTGGTCAAGGGCAGTCAGGTCTGGAGAGAACCAAGGGCTATATCTGTTCCTGGTTCAAACATTTTTGAAAGGGGCATGCTTATTTAAGATGGTGAGGAAGGCACTTTTAAAGAATTTTAGGGAGCGTTTGATAGTGATGAGGGGTGGTCGTTTGACCGCAGACCCGTTACGGATGCAGGCAATGAGGCAGTGATCGTTGAGATCTTGATTGAAAACAGCAGAGGTATATCTGGAGGGCAAGTTGGTTAGGATGATATCTATGAGTGTGCCCGTGTTTATGGATTTGGGGTTGTACCTGGTGGGTTCATTGATAATTTGTGAGAGATTGAGGGCATCAAGCTTAGATTGTAGGATGGCCGGGGTGTTAAGCATGTCCCAGTTTAGGTCACCTAGCAGCACTAGCTCTGAAGATAGATGGGGGCAATCAGTTCACATATGGTGTCCAGGTCACCGCTGGGGGCAGAGGGTGGTCTATAGCAAGCGGCAACTGTGAGAGACTTGTTTCTGGAAAGGTGGATTTTTTTAAAGTAGAAGCTCGAATTGTTTGGGCACCGACCTGGATAGTAAGACAGAACTCTGCAGGCTATCTCTGCAGTAGATTGCAACACCTCCCACTTTGGCAGTTCTATCTTGTCGGAAAATGTTATAGTTAGGGATGGAAATCTCAGGGTTTTTGGTGGTCTTCCTGAGCCAGGATTCAGACATGGCTAGGACATCCGAGTTGGCAGAGTGTGCTAGGGCAGTGAATAAAACAAACTTAGGGAGGAGGCTTCTAATGTTAACATGCATGAAACCAAGGCTTTTATGGTTACAGAAGTCAGCAAATGATAGCGCCTGGGGAATGGGAGTGGAGCTAGGCACTGTAGGGCCTGGATTAACCTCCACATCACCAGAGGAACAGAGGAGGAGTAGGATAAGGGTACGGCTAAAATAACTAACTGGTCGTCTAGTACGTTCAGAACAGAGAGTAAAAGGAGCAGATTTCTGGGCACAGTAGAATAGATTCAAGGCATAATGTACAGACAAAGGTATGGTAGGATGTGGATACAGTGAGGGTAAACCTGTGCATAGAGTGACGATGAATATTGTCCCTAGAGATATCCTTTAAACCAGGTGATGTCACCGCATGTGAGGTAGGTGGAACTAAAGTGTTAAATAAGGTGTATTGAGCAGGGCTAGAGCCTCTACAGTGAAATAAGGCAATAAATACTAACCAAAACAGCAATGGACAAGACATATTGACATTAGCGAGAGGCATGCGTAGCCGAGTGATCATAGGAGTCCAGTGAGTGGCTTCAGGCAGCTTGCGGGCCGGGACTAGCAAGCTAACAGAAGGGCCTTGGAGGGACGTTGCGACGGAATAAAGTCTGTTGTGGCCCCCTCTTGCTATTACATCGGCAGACAGATCAGCAGGGCTCCGTGGGGTAAACCAGGCCAATTTCCAGAATAGGTATAGTGGCCAAAGAATTTGTCCGGTGGGCCTCTTAAGCTAGCAATCCGATGTGCTCTGGACAGCTAGCAGGCCGCGGCAGAAGCGACGGCGGAGCCAGTTGAGAAAAACCCCATCGGGCGAATCACGTCGGTGGTCCAGTCGTGATGAGTCGGCGGGGGTCCAAGCCAGTTGGCAAAAAGAGGTATTCAAATCAAATCAAATGTATTTATATAGCCCTTCTTACATCAGCTGATGTAGCCCAAGTAGTGGCTGATGGACCTCTTTGGCTAGCCGGGAGATGGGCCTAGCTAGGCTAGCTCCAGGCTAATTGGTTATTGCTTCGGGACAGTGATGTTAGCCAGGAGTGGCCACTCGAATAGCAGCTAGCTAGCTGAAAAAATGTAAATAAGAAAAAGGTTCAGAGCTTGTGGTAGGAATCCAGAGATATGGAGAAAAATAAGTCCGATTTGCTCTGGTTTGAGTCGCGCTGTGCAGACTGGCGAGAGTTGTCCGTGCTAGAGGTGGCTGATGACCGCTAGCAGTGGCTAGCTGACTACTAGCTAGTAGCTAGTTAGCTGGCTATCATCTGTTGGGGTTCCGGTGACGGATCTGCAGGGCTCCGTATGGTGGATATAGTAGCCAAAGAATTTGTCCGATGGGCCTCTTAAGCTAACAGTCTGATGTACTTTAGACAGCTAGCGGGCCGTGGCTAACTAGTAGCCAGTTAGCTTTTGATGAGTTCATAAGTATAAAGATAGCAGATCCGTACCACATTGGGTGAGGCGGGTTGCAGGAGAGTATATTCAGTCCGTAGATAGAAAGTGATATTAACCTCTATGGGCTAGGTGGGACGCAAGCGTCCCACCCGTGGTGCACTCCATCAACAGCAGGTGCATTTCAAGAGCGGCAAATTTGAATCCAAATAAATGTCAAAATTCAAATTTTTCAAACATACAACTATTTTACACCCTTTGAAAGATAAACATCTCCTTAATCTAACCACGTTTTACGATTTCAAAAAGGTTTTACGGCGAAAGCATAAATTTAGAGTATGTTAGGACAGTACATTTACAAGAGTTGTGTGTAATGTTTTGTCAAGTCAAAGACAGGGTCACCAAAACCATAAAACCAGCTAAAATGATGCACTAACCTTTTACAATCTCCATCAGATGACACTCCTAGGACATTATGTTAGACAATGCATGCATTTTTAGTTCTATCAAGTTCATATTTATATCCAAAAACAGCGTTTTACTATGGCATTGATGTTGAGGAAATCGTTTCCCTCCAATAACCGGCAGTCAAGTCAGCACCACAAATTAAATAATTAAAATTAGAAAACATTGGTAAAATATTATATTGTCATTTAAAGAATTATAGATTTACATCTCTTGAACGCAATCAACTTGCCAGATTTAAAAATAACCTTACTGGGAAATCACACTTTGCAATAATCTGAGCACTGCGCCCAGAAAAATACGCGTTGCGATACAGACTAGCCGTCATGTTGGGGAGAACTACGAAATACTATGTAAATAATCCATTACCTTTGATTCTCTTCATCAGATGTCACTTCCAGGTATCACAGGTCCATAACGAATGTAGTTTTGTTCAAAAAAGCTCATCATTTATGTCCAAAAATCTCCGTCTTGTTAGCACATGATCTAAGCCCGCCGGACTTCACTTCATGAACGAGGGGAAAAAATATATTTACGTTCGTTCAAACATGTCAAACGTTGTATAGCATAAATCATTAGGGCCTTTTTTAACCAGAACATGAATAATATTCAAGGTGGACGAATGCATTCTCTTTTATAACGTATTGGAACGAGGGTACCCAACATGAACTCGCGCGCCAGGTGTCTAATGGGCCATCATCGTTCCATGGCTCTTGTTCGGTCAGATCTCCCTCCAGAAGACTCAAAACACTTTGTAAAGGCTGGTGACATCTAGTGGAAGCAATAGGAAGTGCCAAAATATTCCTCAGCCCCTGTGTTTTTCAATGGCATAGGTTTAAAGGTAATACAACACATCAGGTATCCACTTCCTGTCAGAAAATGTCTCAGGGTTTTGCCTGCCAAATGAGTTCTGTTATACTCACAGACACCATTCAAACAGTTTTAGAAACTTTAGAGTGTTTTCTATCCATATATAATAAGTATATGCATATTCTAGTTACTGGGTAGGATTAGTAACCAGATTAAATCGGGTACATTTTTTTATCCAGCCTTGCAAATACTGCCCCCTAGCCCTAACAGGTTAAAATATTAAATATATATACAAGGAAAAACAGTGTTTACAAGGGACAGGAAAGGACAAGACAAAAACATACGTCCGACTGCTACGCCATCTTGGAAAACCGAGTGTGCACACATTTGTTTACATCCCTGTTAGAGAATTTCTCCTTTGCCAAGATAATCCGTTTGGCATATAAAGATGATTAAACAGCATTATCATTACACAGGTGCACCTTGTGCTAGGGACAATAAAAGGCCACTCTAAAAAGTATAGTTTTGTCACACAACACAATGTCATGTGCAATTGGCATGCTGACTGCAGGAATGTTCACCAGAGCTGTTGCCAGAGAATTTAATTTTACTTTCTCTACCAACGTAGTTTTAGAGAATTTGACAGTATGTTCAACCGGCCTCACAACCGTAGATCACGTGTATGGCTTTGAGTGGGCGAGCGGTTTACTAATGTCAACATTGTGAACAGAGTGCCCCACGGTGGTGGTGGGGTTATGGTATGGGCAGGCATAAGCTACGGACAACGCTATGGAAATTCTATGGAAATTTGAATGCACAGAGATACTGTGACGAGATCCTGAGGCCAATTGTTGTGCCATTCATCCGACGCCATCACCTCATGTTTCAGCATGATATGCATGGCCCCATGTCGCAAGGATCTGTACAATATTCCTGGAAGCTGAAAATGTCCCAGTTCTTCCGTGGCCTGCATACTCACCATATATGTCACCCATTGAGCATGTTTGGGATGCTCTGGATCGATGTGTAAAACAGTGTGTTCCTGTTCCCATCAATATCCAGCAACTTCGTAAAGCCATTGAAGAGGAGTGGGACAACATTCCACAGGCCACAATCAACAGCCTGATTAACTCTATGCGAAGAAGATGTGTCTCGCTGCACGAGGCAAATGGTAGTCACACCAGAAACTGACTGGTTTTCTGATCCATGCCCCTTTTTTGTAAGGTATCTGTGACTAACAGATGCATATCTGTATTCCCAGTCATGTCTAACGAATATATTGCAATTGACTGTAACTCAGTCAAATCTTTGAAATTGTTGCGTTTATATTTTTGTTCAGCATGAATATTTTGTCTTGCCAATTCAACCTCTGAATGGAACACAATCCATGTCTCAATTATTTCAAGGCTTAAAAATCCTTCTTTAACCTGTCTCCTCCCCTTCATCTACACTGATTTGAAGTGGATTTAACAAGTGACATCAATAAGGGATCATAGCTTTCACTTGGATTCATCTATGTCATGTTATGAGCAGGTGTTCCTAATGTTTTGTACACTCAGTGTACATCCTTTATCATTGCTTATACAATCTCCACATTAATAAATACAATTACCCTTAATGACATAGCTACCTAATTGCTGGAATTGATCTGTCTTGTACTACTAATGATTTGTAGACTATATGCATTAAATATATGTTTAATCCACACTAGGGCAATTCCACCGTAACGGAATTTTCAATTAAAATGCATGCCAAAGAAAACCCAGACAACTTTATGCACAAGGACTACTTTTAACAATTTACACAAAAAATGTGACAACACATTTACTGGAAAAACTGTACAGATGCAAAGTTTGGTCAAATTATTTTGTATATTTTTTTCTCCCTCAGGTTTTTGTGTCCACGTTTTCCAAAAACAATCTTAAATATATGCTACAAAATAAGATTCAACAATGTCTGCTGAAAGAATGGGTTGTCAGCTATGACATGACAAACTAACTTTGAAAAAAATATATTTTTGTTATTGAACTATAGGCGGTGAAGTGGATTTACAACTGGTAACGAAATTGGGTCCCTGAATTTCATAATGGGTCCATGATTTATACTACACAGAAATACATAATTATGTACAGTTGAAGTCGGAAGTTTACATACACTTAGGTTGGAGTCATTAAAACTCGTTTTTCAACCACTCCACAAATTTCTTGTTAACCAACTATAGTTTTGGCAAGTCGGTTAGGACATCTACTTTGTGCATGACACAAGTAATTTTTCCAACAATTGTTTACAGACAGATTATTTCACTTATAATTCACTGTATCACATTTCCAGTGGGTCAGAAGTTTACATACACTAAGTTGACTGTGCCTTTAAACAGCTTGGAAAATTACAGAAAATTATGTCATGGCTTTAGAAACTTCAGATAGGCTAATTGACATAATTTTTGTCAATTGGAGGTGTACCTGTGGATGTGTTTCAAGGCCTACCTTCAAACTCAGTGCCTCTTTGCTTGACATCATGGGAAAATCAATAGAAATCAGCCAAGACCTCCACAAATCTGGTTCATCCTTGGGAGCAATTTCCAAACGCATGAAGGTACCACGTTCATCTCTACAAAAAATAGTACGCAAGTATAAACACCATGGGACCACGCAGCAGTCATACCGCTCAGGAAGGAGACGTGTTCTGTCTCCTAGAGATGAACGTATTTTGGTGCGAAAAGTGCAAATCAATCCCAGAACAACAGCAAAGGACCTTGTGAAGATGCTGGAGGAAACAGGTACAAAAGTATCTACATCCACAGTAAAACGAGTCCTATATCGACATAACCTGAAAGGCCGCTCAGCAAGGAAGAAGCCACTGCTCCAAAACCGCCATAAAAAAGCCAGACTACGGTTTGCAACTGCACATGAGGACAAAGATTGTACGTTTTGGAGAAATGTCCTCTGGTTTGATGATACTGTTTGGCCATAATGACCATCGTTATGTTTGGAGGAAAAAGGGGGAGGCTTGCAAGCCAAAGAACACCATCACAACTGTGAAGCACGGGGTGGCAGCATCATGTTGTGGGGGTGCTTTGCTGCAGGAGGGACTGGTGCACCTCACAAAATAGATGGCATCATGAGGAGGCAGGAAAATTGTGTGGATATATTGAAGCAACATCTCCAGACATCAGTCAGGAAGTTAAAGCTTGGTCGCAAATGGGTCTTCCAAATGGACAATGACCCCAAGCATACTTCCAAAGTTGTGGCAAAATGGCTTAAGGACAACAAAGTCAAGGTATTGGAGTTGCCATCACAAAGCCCTGACCTCAATCCCATAGAAAATGTGTGGGCCGAACTGAAAAAGCGTGTGCGAGCAAGGAGGCCTACAAACCTGACCCAGTTCCACCAGCTGTGTCAGGAGGAATGGGCCAAAATTCACCCAACTTATTGTGGGAAGCTTGTGGAAAGCTACCTGAAATGTTTGACCCAAGTTAAACAATTTAAAGGCAATGCTACCAAATACTAATTGAGTGTATGTAAACTTCTGACCCACTGGGAATGTGATGAAAGAAATAAAAGCTGAAATAAATCATTCTCTCTACTATTATTCTGACATTTCACATTCTTAAAATTAAGTGGTGATCCTAACTGACCTATGACAGGGAATTTGTACTAGGATTGAATGTCAGGAATTGTGAAAAACTGAGTTTAAATGTATTTGACTAAGATGAACGTAAACTTCCGACTTCAACTATATATGAATGTCATTCTCTTCATGGTAATCTATCCTAAATAGGTACACTAAGGTACAGTACCAGTTAAAAGTTAGGACACACCTACTCATTCCAGGGTGTTCTTTACTATTCTACAATGTAGAAAATTGTAAAAATAGTGATGTCACCAAAACAATGAAATAACACATACGGAATCATGTAGTAACCAAAAAAGTGTTAAACAAATGAAAATATATTTTCGATATGAGATTCTTCAAAGTAGCCACCCTTTGCCTTGATGACAGCAATGCACACTCTTGGCATTCTCTCAACCAGCTTCATGAGATGGTAACCTGGAATGCATTTCAATTAACAGGTGTGCCTTGTTAACCTCTATGGGCTAGGTGGGACGCTAGCGTGCCACCCGTGGTGCACTCCATCAACAGCAGGTGCATTTCAAGAGCGGCAAATTTGAATCCAAATAAATGTCAAACTTCAAATTTTTCAAACATACAACTATTTTACACCCTTTGAAAGATAAACATCTCCTTAATCTAACCACGTTTTACGATTTCAAAAAGGTTTTCCGGCGAAAGCATAAATTTAGAGTATGTTAGGACAGTACATTTACAAGAGTTGTGTGTAATGTTTTGTCAAGTCAAAGACAGGGTCACCAAAACCATAAAACCAGCTAAAATGATGCACTAACCTTTTACAATCTCCATCAGATGACACTCCTAGGACATTATGTTAGACAATGCATGCATTTTTAGTTCTATCAAGTTCATATTTATATCCAAAAACAGCGTTTTACTATGGCATTGATGTTGAGGAAATCGTTTCCCTCCAATAACCGGCAGTCAAGTCAGCGTCACAAATTAAATAATTAAAATTAGAAAACATTGGTAAAATATTATATTGTCATTTAAAGAATTATAGATTTACATCTCTTGAACGCAATCAACTTGCCAGATTTAAAAATAACCTTACTGGGAAATCACACTTTGCAATAATCTGAGCACTGCGCCCAGAAAAATACGCGTTGCGATACAGACTAGACGTCATGTTGGGGAGATCTAAAATCGAAAATACTATGTAAATAATCCATTACCTTTGATTCTCTTCATCAGATGTCACTTCCAGGTATCACAGGTCCATAACGAATGTAGTTTTGTTCAAAAAAGCTCATCATTTATGTCCAAAAATCTCCGTCTTGTTAGCACATGATCTAAGCCAGCCGGACTTCTCGTCATGAACGAGGGGAAAAAATATATTTACGTTCGTTCAAACATGTCAAACGTTGTATAGCATAAATCATTAGGGCCTTTTTTAACCAGAACATGAATAATATTCAAGGTGGACGAATGCATACTCTTTTATAACGTATTGGAACGAGGGTACCCAACATGAACTCGCGCGCCAGGTGTCTAATGGGACATCATCGTTCCATGGCTCTTGTTCGGTCAGATCTCCCTCCAGAAGACTCAAAACACTTTGTAAAGGCTGGTGACATCTAGTGGAAGCAATAGGAAGTGCCAAAATATTCCTCAGCCCCTGTGTTTTTCAATGGGATAGGTTTAAAGTCAATACAACACATCAGGTATCCACTTCCTGTCAGAAAATGTCTCAGGGTTTTGCCTGCCAAATGAGTTCTGTTATACTCACAGACACCATTCAAACAGTTTTTGAAACTTTAGAGTGTTTTCTATCCATATATAATAAGTATATGCATATTCTAGTTACTGGGTAGGATTAGTAACCAGATTAAATCGGGTACATTTTTTTTATCCAGATATGCAAATGCTGCCCCCTAGCCCTAACAGGTTAAAAGTTACTTTTGTGGACTTTCTTTTCTTCTAAATGCAGTGAAGCCAATCAGTTGTGTTGTGACAAGTTAGGGGTGGTATACAGAAGATAGCCTTATTTGGTAAAAGACGAAGTCCATATGATGGCAAGAACAGCTCAAATATGCAGAGAGAAACAATAGTCCATCATTACTTGAAGACATGAAGGACAGACAATCCAGAAAATGTCAAGAACTTTGAAAGCTTCTTCAAGTGAAGTCACAAAAACCATCAAGCGCTATGATGAAACTGGCTCTCATGAGGACTGCCACAGAAAAGGAAGACCTGAGTTACCTCTGCTGCAGATGATAAGTTCATTAGATTTAACTGCACTTCAGATTGTAGCCCAAATAAATGCTTCACAGAGTTCAAGTAACAGACATCAACTATTCAGAGGAGACTGCGTGAATCAGGCCTTCATGGTCAAATTGCTCCAAGGAAACCACTAATAATGACACCACTAAGAAGAAGACACTTTCTTGGGCCAAGAAACACTAGCAAGGGACATTAGACTGGTGAAAATCTGTCCTTTGTTCTAATGAGTCCAAATCTGAGATTTTTAGTTCCAACCGCCGTGTCTTTGTGAGATGCAGTGTAGGTGAACGGATGATCTCCTTAGGTGTGGTTCCCACCGTGAAGCATGGAGGAGGAGGTGTGATGGTATGGGGGTGCTTTGCTGGTGACACTGTCTGTGATTTATTTAGAATTCAACGCACGCTTAACCAACATGGCTACAACAGGATTTTGCGGCGATACGCCATCCCATCTGGTTTGCACTTAGTCGTACTATCATTTGTTTTTCAACAGAACAATGACCCAACACACCTCCAGGCTGTGCAAGGGCTATTTTCTGTGTAAGGGCTATTTGACCAAGAAGGAGAGTGCTGCATCAGATGACCTGGCCCCCACAATCACCCGACCTCAACCCAACTGAGATGGTTTGGGATGAGTTGGACCGCAGAGTGAAGGAAAAGCAGCCAACAAGTGCTCAGCATATGTGGAAACTCCTTCAAGACTATTTGAAAGAATTCCAGATGAAGTTAGTTGAGAGAATTCCAAGAGTGTGCAAAGCTGTCATCAAGGCAAAGGGTGGCTTCTTTGAAGAATCTAAAATATAAAATATACTTTTTTGTTGCTACATGATTCCATATTTCTTATTTCATAGTTTTGATGTCTTTGCTATTATTCTACAGTGTAAATGAAAAATATATATAAATAGACAAACCCTTGAATGAGTAGCTGTGACAAAACTTTTGACTGGTACTGTACATATATATTTCTCAAAAATGTAGACACTTACATGTAGCTTTCATTTGACACCAATTTAACATGCTCCTACAAAATGAACTTCACATATTTGTGCTCATGGCTCCTTTGACATAGAATTGTCCCCTACTCCATAACTTATGTCAATGCCTTTATAGGTTGTTATCAGTAAAATGTCACAATAAGGTGCAGTGCATTCGATTTGCCTGCTGGGGGGCAAGGAGAACCCCAGCTTCACTAAAACCATTGACAACTACGTGCCGTTTTCAAGGGAGTGTAGATGGAACTACACATTTCCAATTTTTCCACACTTAGCTCTACAGCAAGTAACTGCATGCTTTTCATGATCAGTAAACATCACCATTGATCATGTATTTTCAAATACACGAGAGTAGCCTATCCATTTGCCATGTAGCTAGCTAGCTAGCTAAGCAAACAACATGTATCATTTAGCTTGCTTCATCAGAGATGATGCTTTTGGAAAGAGCTTGACATCAGCAAATCCTCGTCCTGGTAAAGTTGTCAGTCAGACTACTGTCTTCACCACTATAGATGGCAAGCAATAATATAGCCATCTAGTTTATTCTTTGAAAGTTAGCTTATTAACTAGCCATATTGACATGATCTGTTCTTAGATAGCTGATACATTTAAAATGGTCTATTAATCAATGTAGCTTATCATGTCTGTCAGCAGCAGTCATGATTAAACACTTAAAAACAATGTTGAAAAGGGGATAATGTTTGCTAAAAAAATGAAGTTGTATGCTGTATAGGCCTAATTATGATGACAGATCTAAATGTATAGTTCTGACTATGCTCTTCAAGAGATGATGAAATTACAACTAAATAGTTTACATTTATTTAACAATCCCTTGGAACCAGCACACAGTGGTCAATGGTTTTACCTAGCAACACACTACTACTACTACTTTTTCAGATCCACTGTTTCATCTGCCCAGCCATGCAAATTATACATTTGATCTCCAACATTATTGAAATTCATAGTTATGGACATGTCCTGAGTCGGGACTAGACACAGGCGGCTTTTCTGAGCCAGTCAAAGTCATTTTTATGGATATATATACAAAGAAATGTCAATTGAAAAACAGGTAAAATGTCATAACACATGAGCTCATGTATTATTGCTTAAAAATGTAATGGAATCCATGGGGTGCTTTCCATTTGAAGAGAAGAGACTAATTAGGGTGTGTAACCTTCAGGTGGTGGAATGTGCAGGATAGACAAAAAGAAGGAAAGTAGATAATTGGTCAGTAACTGTTCTGTTGTAATAGCAATTTTTATCTCTGGTTTGTGCTTGCCTTTGGCTACGCTACCGGGAAAGTTACCTCTGTGTGAATAATGTCAACTCTTCTGCCATGTTGTGTATGCCAAAAAGATAAAGAACTTTACATTGACTCTGGCATAATGGGACTGCAAAGATGGAGAAATATAGAAAGTGACGTCTTTGAAGGAGGGGAATATCAATACTCAAATTCAACAGTCAACACTGTTAGCATACTGCTCATTGTCTTTCGACTTCTCATAGTATTTGCTAGAAGAGCATCTAGGAGATGGCAGTCATGGCACAACTGCTACCTGTATGTGAACGAAGCCCAAACAGTGTCTTGTTTACATTCAATATTCAGGACCTTCATCCATTCCTTAACCAATGTTCAATCCGGCAGTGAAAAACCCATCTAACTGAGCTCCGACAGCACACAATCGCCTGAATCTCAATGTGCCTGCGAGATTGTCAGGCCACCTGCTGCGGGGTATCAATGAACACCTCAGCCCGAGTCAAATCAGCATAACAGGCGCCCATTCTCAGACATATGTCATGTTATATGAAAGCACCGTCTCTTGTTGGCTTCCTTTTGAAACGGAACTTCCTGGCTCTTCTTGATACGAGACTCCTGGTGTCTAGTGTTCTGAAGATCAGAGTTGGGAGTGTCTGCAAACTCTGTGTGTCACTGTCTCTAAAGCAGTAGTGGTGGTAACCTGGGACTTCAGGGGCCCTGGGGGGGGTTGATGGGTGCGTTTTCACCCCTCACAGTCCCCACTAAAGGCAGTGGCTCAGCGGGGGACTCTGGTTGCCCGCTGGCTAGCGTCTCATTAGTGGAGATATAAAAGAGTTTCAGAATGCGTTAGGATATTTTAATCTTATGGGCCTCACAGAGAAAAGACACATCTGCATGTCTTTGTTGTGTACAGTTGTACCTGTAAACAGAAAGTAGAAAACAAAAAGCAGCCACTCTCCAGTCTAGTGGATTGTGTGGAAATATTAAATTGTACTGTAGAAATGTTCTGATTGTTGTGTAGAGATATTCAGTCATTTCTTTGTGTTCTTTACAGTTATTTTAACAACTATTCAAAAATACATCTAAAGGTGCACTATGCAGAAATCACTCTGCCATTTCCTGGTTGCTAAAATTATAATAGTTTGCCTAATTTTAGTTTATGTACCAAAACAAGCAAGTATAGTGTAGAGAATCCTTGTACTATCTAAACCACTGTGAGATATATTTTCCATAAGCAAAAATATTGTATTTTCAGCTGTTTGCAGCTGGTGTACAAAACTGAAAGTAAAAGACTAAACTTAAGAACGGGAAGTATAAAAATACCGTACATAGAATAGATATACCGCTTCTTAGACTTGCTTTCAATGAGAATGACAGGTCTATAACACATATTTCTATGTGGATTTGGTCGGGTTGCCCAAAAAGTGAAATATTGCAGCTTTAACCCTTGTATAGTCTTAACATTCTCTATACTCCCTTTGTCCTAAGGGTAAAAAATGACCCACCTTCACTAAACCCCTAAAATAAAACAGCTTAATTGAATTTTAAACCACAAATCTATTTTGCATGAAGAAACAACCTGTCATTCATCACAAACTTTGTGAATATCTGGGTTTTCCCTCTTCACAATGACACCACCTGTTTTTATTACAACACACCTGTCATAATTGTTTTCTTTACTAAAGTAGAGGTTTATTATAATTATTAATATTGCTAAAGGTAATGCATAGGTGTAAACCATTTTTTTAGCAAGAGATAGCACGTGTATAGCCTAAGAAAGTTGCAGAAATGTGCAGAAACTAGTTTTGAATGCATTTTCTTGAAGGGAAACAATAACAGTCTTGAACATTTTTGGCAACATAGTGATATATTCTTATATACTGTACAATGAGAAGTTCAACTACAAAATACTAGTCTTCTCCCATTTTTTGAACCATTGCCTCCACCCACAAGGTGTATAAACAACAACAATAAATAAGAATAAAATAAGATAATAGATACAAAACAAAAACGTGAAGAACATAAATCAATCAACTCTAATTAGCACATGTAGGACAGTATGCAAGTGTGTGTGCATGGACTTTGCAGATGTACTTCTCACATGTGCAGCACATAGTATTTGTTTTACAGTCCTTCTTTGGGGGGCAGAATTGGCATCTCCTCCTTTTGCCTGCCCCAGCTGCAGCCTCAGGTGGATCAGGACAAGATTCATCCCCTGAACAGCTTTCACAAGCGCTGCAGAGGCTGCTGTGCAGGGGAGGCGCTCCCTTCTTTGAATGTGTGGGGTTACAAGTGACTTTTCCATCTGCTCCAGGAACACCCTCCTCTTGTTCCACTTATCAGGCATCCAGTATGGTGTAAAATATCAAGATTGTTAAAATACTTTTATTGCATCAAATTACAGTATTCTTATAACTATTGTGTGTGTGTTCTACTGAGGATGGGCCTTTGGGAGATAACACTGACAGGATGTGTGGGTGATAAAACTTAAAGAGACCGCATTCCAGAGCATGAGTTAATGTTTCTGTTCTATATGGTACCAGGGGGAGATGACCCCAGGGCCAGATCCTGGTCTGTACACAAAGATGACTGTTTTTACAGCAGATACTCTCTGCTGTGAATTATAGGTATCTTTCATACAAATCTTAACCTTGTGACCCATTCTATATATCTGTTGTCCGTCATGTAGTTTGAAAGGGGTGTAATCTTGGCTATAAAATACCTTTGTACTTTTGTCTCGGGGCTCTCAACGAATCATCTGAGGGTGATTTGTTGACCAGCCATCACTATTGCAAAGATCTCACTAATAAAGATTTAGTTTAAGTATAACTCTGACTTGTGTGATAAGTTTGTCTCTCCGCATTTGATAGTAAAGAAATTAACCACCACACCAGGTAGGGTGGATCTTGTTCCATATCATGAGGACACATCAATGATGTTATAGAAGAAGACCAGGGGCCAGTGGGCAGTCATCCTCCTGCAGTTGTAAGTTCCAATCACCTTGTCCAGGTTGTCCATGCCTCTTTTGTTGTGGTTGTAGTCCAGGATGATGGCTGGCTTCCTGTCCTCACGATCACTGATCTCAGCTATTTTGTGCAGTGTGCTCAAGAAGACCACATTCTTGTTCCTCTTTGGGAGGTAAGAAACTAGAGTGGTGGTGAAGGCAAACTTTGATGAGAAGGCCTCTCTCCCCCTTGTTGTGAGGAGTGCAGGGGGGAGCTCAAGCTTGTTCTTTCTAACTGTGCCCACCATGGTGATCTTCCTCTTCAGAAGCTGCTGGCTGAGTTCATAAGAGATGAAGAAATTGTCACACGTGACATTGTGCCCCCTCAGTCCATCTGTCACATCAAGCACAACCCGCATCCCCTGGTTCTTCTCCGGGCCTCCACTGGTCGGCTTCCCTGTGTAGACTTGTATCTTCAAGCGTAGCTGGATTGTGCGTCACATGACACCCATATCTTGATGCCATACTTTGCTGGCTTGCTGGGCATATACTGCCGAAAAGGACAGTGACCTTTTGACAAAAGAGATCACTATCAGTAATTAGTATCAGTGTCACAGAAAACAATTTCATAAATCAATGATATTACAGCAATACATAATACAATTAACAGTGAAAATCACTTACATTACAGATATGAAAATAAAAATGTACCTCTGAATGGAACCAGTTGCTCATCCACTGTTACTTCAGGCACAGGGTTGTAGAGGTATGGCAGATGCTCCACCCACTTCTCCCAGACCTCTCTTATGGCTTCCAGTTTGTTTCTCATACGTCTTGCAGGTCTTGACTCACAGTTATCAAATCGTAGCATTCTTGAGAAAGTGTGAAAGACTTTCAGTGGCATTGTGGCAAGGGAAATCGCCCTTACACTCTCAGCTTCCCAGAGACTACATGTAGCCTCACCTTGGGACCTATACACACCCACTAAGATTAGCAGCCCTATGTAGGCATGCAGGTCAATCTCATCCATCCTTTTCCAGTTGTCTCCATATTTACGGAAACCCTCCAAATTTGTCATCTCCAGGATGATTTTTTGATGA
The DNA here is from genome assembly GCF_965601325.2 of Salmo salar. Classification (NCBI taxonomy): domain Eukaryota; kingdom Metazoa; phylum Chordata; class Actinopteri; order Salmoniformes; family Salmonidae; genus Salmo; species Salmo salar. The sequence continues at coordinate 19,698,001 of NC_138304.1, forward strand.
CTGGTGTGATGAACATGTAGAATGTTGAGGCGATGTCCTGGGCATGGGCAACTGCATGTCTTGTGGGCCCTGTGGTCATCTTTATGACATTTTGTGCTGCCATCTGCCCTGGTTGCCATATGGTGACTAAGACCATGTTATTTTGCTGTTCTTTGACAAAAATGTCTCTCTTTCAGCTTGGGGAATTTCTTCTTCATCTGAAGATGATGCATCATGCTCTGGGTTGAATTCTTCCCCACCTTCTTCTTCAGATACCTCCTCCTCTTCTAAATCATTGTTCTCTTGTTCCTCCTGGACATCTGAAAAAATCTGATCTACGACCTGTTGTGGCATCAGCAAAGAGAGAACTGGGGGGACTGTCATCTGCATCACATTTATAGCCTCTGACTGCATTCCCCATTAGTAAACAATGTTTCAAGAAATGTTTATTTTGTCTGAAATGTTGTTTATTTTGTCTGACATGTTGTTTATTTTGTCTGAACTTGAGTCATGTCTGGGGTCATGGAGAGGAGATGCACAATAAAGTTTTAGTTTTGTCTGAGTTCAATCAATAGCACACAATCTCAATTTCTCATTGTGTGTTTTTGTGGTGTGTAAATGATTTTATAACTGCCGGGTCAAAAATGACCCTAAGACAATCTTTGTACCCTGGTGCTGTACAGCTTTCATGAAAATATGAACAAAGGCGATGTTTCACTTTTTCTAATGTTGGGGTCACTCTAGGAAAAGTAATCAATTTTCAAGTTGAAAAAAGATAATTTAGGGTGTTTTCTCTGCTGTTAAACATAGTACCTTCAGGTGTTTGGAAATTGCTCCCAAGGATGAACCAGACTTGTGGAGGTCTACAATTTGTTTTCTGAGGTCTTGGCTGATTTCTTTTTTTATTCCCATGATGTCAAGCAAAGAGGCACTGAGTTGAAAGGTAGGCCTTGAAATACATCCACAGGTACACCTCCAATTGACACAAATTATGTCAATTAGCCTATCAGAAGCTTCTAAATCCATGACATCATTTTCTGGAATTTCCAAGCTGTTTAAAGGCACAGTCAACTTACTGTATGTAAACTTCTGACCCACTGGAATTGTGATACAGTGAATTATAAGTGAAATAATCTGCCTGTAAACAATTGTTGGAAATATTACTTGTGTCATGCACAAAGTAGATGTCCTAACCGACTTGTCAAAACTATAGTTTGTTAACAAGAAATTTGTGGAGTGGTTGAAAAACAAGTTTTAATGCCTCCAACATAAGTGTATGTAAACCTCTGACATCAACTGTAAATATAGGAAAAACTGAGTTTTGACCTTCACTGCGTTACTCCCAGGAAGAGCCCACGGAAAGAGCCTGAGGTTGTGCTATATGGTTGCTGATACATACATTTGATAAAGATATTGTAAGATAATATCAGATGTTATATACAGATATAATATGAATGGGACACCGGAAAGTCTTCAATGACTTTCAAAAAGTTACATTTGTACTGTAGAAAACAGCATTTACTCCACATGCCCTGTGGATGCTGGATAAAATCTAACACACAACGTAGCCTAAACAAACTCTCTCTGGCTTTCTCCCAGTAAGCTGCGTTCCCTGTGGCTAGCATACCTGTGCTTATTATAGAACAGCAAGGAAGTAGAGGAACATTCAATTTGCATGTAATTATCCTTTTCCCCCTTTTGTAATATCATGGGAGAAAGCATGCATTTGTGTTACTTTGTATCTGAACAACTGTAATAAAATGTACTATTATATTGTGCTCTTACAGTAGTATAGTAGTATACTCCAATAATGTGTAATAGACTGTTTTTAAATAATTGTCAGTCTTTTGTCAATTTCATAGTTAGCAGAGCTACAGTACCGTATGTTACAATTTAACTCTGGAACCTGTAACTACTGTAGAAATGCCTCTTTCGATATTGTCTCTTGTTACATTTGTTCCAACTATTGGTCCCTTTTTGATGTCAATGTGTGAAAAGCAAAGCTAGGCTGATGATTAAATTGTTCTCTAACCTACATATGGTGAATATTGTTTGTCAGGAACCAGATTGATATGGGAATTGAATGGACAACCGTAAATGAAAGTATGAAATTGCAGCCGCTGGGTGCAAATGTTTAATGCATGCCCTTGAGTTATTCTGAGGTATACCAGAAAAGCAACACAATTGTTCAAAAGATGAGAAAAGAGAAATCAAATCAAATCAAAATCAAATTTATTTTTATATAGCCCTTCGTACATCAGCTGATATTCTCAAAGTGCTGTACAGAAACCCAGCCCAAAACCCCAAACAGCAAGCAAAGCATGTGAAAGAAGCACGGTGGCTAGGAAAAACTCCCTAGGAAAAACTCCCTAGAAAGGCCAAAAACCTAGGAAGAAACCTAGAGAGGAACCAGGCTATGAGGGGCGGCCAGTCCTCTTCTGGCTGTGCAGGGTGGATATTATAACAGAACATGGTCAAAATGTTAAAATGTTCATAAATGACCAGCATGGTCAAATAATAATAATCATAGTAGTTGTCGAGGGTGCAACAAGCACGTCCGGTGAACAGGTCAGGGTTCCATAGCCGCAGGCAGAACAGTTGAAACTGGAGCAGCAGCACGGCCAGGTGGACTGGGGACAGCAAGGAGTCATCATACCAGGTAGTCCTGAGGCATGGTCCTAGGGCTCAGGTCCTCCGAGAGAAAGACAGAAAGAGAGAATTAGAGAGAGCATATTTAAATACACACAGGACACCGGATAAGACAAGAGAAATACTCCAGATGTAACAGACTGACCCTAGCCCCCCGACACAAACTACTGCAGCATAAATACTGGAGGCTGAGACAGGAGGGATCAGAAGACACTGTGGCCCCATCCGATGATACCCCCGGACAGGGCCAAACAGGCAGGATATAACCCCACCCACTTTGCCAAAGCACAGCCCCCACACCACTAGAGGGATGTCTCCAACCACCAACTTACCGTCCTAAGACAAGGCCGAGTATAGCCCACAACGATCTCCGCCATGGCACAACCCAAGGGGGGGGGGGGGGGGGGGGGGGGCGCCAACCCAGACAGGAAGACCACGTCAGTGACTCAACCCACTCAAGTGACGCACCCCTCCCATGGACGGCATGGAAGAACACCAGTAGGCCAGTGACTCAGCCTCTGTAAAAGGGTTAGAGGCAGAGAATCCCAGTGGAAAGAGGGGAACCGGCAAGGCAGAGACAGCAAGGGCGGTTCGTTGCTCCAGCCTTTCCGTTCACCTTCACACTCCTGGGCCAGACTATACTTAATCATAGGACCTACTGAAGAGATAAGTCTTCAGTAAAGACTTAAAGGTTGATACTGAGTCTGCGTCTCTCACATTGGTAGGCAGACCATTCCATAAAAATGGAGCTCTATAGGAGAAAGCCCTACCTCCAGCCGTTTGCTTAGAAATTCTAGGGACAATTAGGAGGCCTGCGTCTTGTGACCGTAGCGTACGTGTAGGTATGTACGGCAGGACCAAATCGGAAAGATGGGTAGGAGCAAGCCCATGTAATGCTTTGTAGGTTAGCAGTAAAACCTTGAAATCAGCCCTTGCCTTAACAGGAAGCCAGTGTAGGGAGGCTAACACTGGAGTAATATGATCACATTTTTTGGTTCTAGTCAGGATTCTAGCAGCCGTATTTAGCACTAACTGAAGTTTATTTAGTGCTTTATCCGGGTAGCCGGAAAGTAGAGCATTGCAGTAGTCCAGCCTAGAAGTAACAAAAGCATGGATTAATTTTTCTGCGTCATTTTTGGACAGAAAATTTCTGATTTTTGCAATGTTACGTAGATGGAAATAAGCTGTCCTTGAAACAGTCTTGATATGTTCTTCAAAAGAGAGATCAGGGTCCAGAGTAACGCCGAGGTCCTTCACAGTTTTATTTGAGACGACTGTACAACCATCCAGATTAATTGTCAGATTCAACAGAAGATCTCTTTGTTTCTTGGGACCTAGAACAAGCATCTCTGTTTTGTCCGAGTTTAAAAGTAGAAAGTTTGCAGCCATCCACTTCTTTATGTCTGAAACACAGGCTTCTAGCGAGGGCAATTTTGGGGCTTCACCATGTTTCATTGAAATGTACAGCTGTGTGTCGTCCGCATAGCAGTGAAATTTAGCATTATGTTTTCGAATGACATCCCCAAGAGGTAAAATATATAGTGAAAACAATAGTGGTCCTAAAACGGAACCTTGAGGAACACCGAAATTTACAATTGATTTGTCAGAGGACAAACCATTCACAGAGACAAACTGATATCTTTCCGACAGATAAGATCTAAACCAGGCCAGAACTTGTCCATGTAGACCAATTTGGGTTTCCAATCTCTCCAAAAGAATGTGGTGATCGATGGTATCAAAAGCGGCACTAAGATCTAGGAGCACGAGGACAGATGCAGAGCCTCGGTCTGACGTCATTAAAAGGTCATTTACCACCTTCACAAGTGCAGTCTCAGTGCTATGATGGGGTCTAAAACCAGACTGAAGCGTTTCGTATACATTGTTTGTCTTCAGGAAGGCAGTCAGTTGCTGTGCAACAGCTTTTTCTAAAATTTTGGAGAGGAATGGAAGATTCGATATAGGCCGATAGTTTTTTATAATTTCTGGATCAAGATTCGGCTTTTTCAAGAGAGGCTTTATTACTGCCACTTTTAGTGAGCTTGGTACACATCCGGTGGATAGAGAGCCGTTTATTATGTTCAACATAGGAGGGCCAAGCACAGGAAGCAGCTCTTTCAGTAGTTTAGTTGGAATAGGGTCCAGTATGCAGCTTGAGGGTTTGGAGGCCATGATTATTTTCATCATTGCGTCAAGAGATATAGTACTAAAACACTTTAGTATCTCCCTTGATCCTAGGTCCTGGCAGAGTTGTGCAGACTCAGGACAATGGAGCTTTGGAGGAATACCCAGATTTAAAGAGGAGTCTGTAATTTGCTTTCTAATGATCATGATCTTTTCCTCAAAGAAGTTCATAAATTTATTACTGCTGAAGTGAAAGCCATCCTCCATTTGCGAAGGCTGCTTTTTAGTTAGCTTTGCGACAGTATCAAAAAGAAATTTCGGATTGTTCTTATTTTCCTCAATTAAGTTGGAAAAATAGGATGATCGAGCAGCAGTAAGGGCTCTTCGATACTGCACGGTACTGTCTTTCCAAGCTAGTCGGAAGACTTCCAGTTTGGTGTGGCGCCATTTCCGTTCCAATTTTCTGGAAGCTTGCTTCAGAGCTCGTGTATTTTCTGTATACCAGGGAGCTAGTTTCTTATGACAGATGTTTTTAGTTTTTAGGGGTGAAACTTCATCTAGGGTATTGCGCAAGGTTAAATTGAGTTCCTCGGTTAGGTGGTTAACTGATTTTTGTCCTCTGACGTCCTTGGGTAGGCAGAGGCAGTCTGGAAGGGCATCAAGGAATCTTTGGGTTGTCTGAGAATTTATAGCACGACTTTTAATGCTCCTTGGTTGGGGTCTGAGCAGATTATTTGTTGCAATTGCAAACGTAATAAAATGGTGGTCCGATAGTCCAGGATTATGAGGAAAAACATTTAGATCCACAACATTTATTCCATGGGACAAAACTAGGTCCAGAGTATGACTGTGGCAGTGAGTAGGTCCAGAGACATGTTGGACAAAACCCACTGAGTCGATGATGGCTCCGAAAGCCTTTTGGAGTGGGTCTGTGGACTTTTCCATGTGAATGTTAAAGTCACCAAAAATTAGAATATTATCTGCTATGACTACAAGATCCGATAGGAATTCAGGGAACTCAGTGAGGAACACTGCATATGGCCCAGGAGGCCTATAAACAGTAGCTATAAAAAGTGAGTGAGTAGGCTGCATAGATTTCATGACTAGAAGCTCAAAAGACGAAAACGTCATTGTTGTTTTTTTTTTTGTAAATTGAAATTTGCTATCGTAAATGTTAGCAACACCTCCGCCTTTGCCGGATGCACGGGGGGTATGGTCACTAATGTAACCTGGGGGTGAGGCCTCATTTAACACAGTAAATTCATCAGGCTTAAGCCATGTTTCAGTCAGGCCAATCACATCAAGATTATTATCAGTGATTAGTTCATTGACTATAACTGCCTTGGAAGTGAGGGATCTAACATTAAGTAACCCAATTTTGAGATGTGAGGTATCAGAATCTCTTTCAATAATGGCAGGAATGGAGGAGGTCTTTATACTAGTGAGATTGCTAAAGCGAACACCGCCATTTTTAATTTTGCCCAACCTAGATCGAGGCACAGACACGGTCTCAATGGGGAAAGGGGTTTAAAGAGCCACCCACTGCAGATTCATTCAAACGACACATCAAGGTTTATTCTATTCTTTACGAAATATGTTTTTACCCCTCACAGCATCAGCAGAAATCATATTTGCCTATCCGTTTCTTTCCTGAGATTCTTACAGTATAGCTCAGGTCAATACTAAGCAATTTTTTGTTCATTCTGTTGATGTGGTGTGGACAAAATTGACATATCTAAAGGTATTAGTATTGGTAACTCAGGAGATTAGAGTAACTCAACTCTTCAAATCCAGTGTAAGAAATGCAGTAGAATTCATGAGACTAGGAAGGAGCTGTCACAATGGAAAAACATTCACTGCAAGTTCTCTGATTGATTAAATACAGTATGTGGTGTAATATGGGAGACCAAGTGAGTGGGATGAAAGTAAGGGATCACATGCGCTACGATACATATTTAATCCACACATGTAATGTATTATTTGTCCATAATGTATTGTTTCTCTTCTAATCCTCTGACGTTCGTACAAAACTACCTCCTGACATACACCGAGGAGGTTTGATGTGCTTCTGGGAAAGACAGACAGTGGAGAACCTGGAAACCTGCAAGCGCAGGAATTTATGATTACCTCTCAAGTTGGATAAGAAAACACTGATCATATTGTCTTCTGATAGTATCCTGTAGGAGCATGTCACTGGAGTTCTTGAGCGAGCATCTCTCTGAGTCGTTCATCTATGGGAAATTAGATCGAGATTGCATCCCACGCCCCTCTCCTAATACACTCAACTGGGGCTGTGCTGCTGTTTCTGGGTGATGGGATCAATGCAGACATGCAGGTGTGGAGGGAGTTGGGGGAAAGTACAGTGTACTGTAGGAGGAAAAGAAAAGAGAAAGAGAAATGCGAAAAAGAGAATGGAGAAGAGGAGGAAATTGAAAGACAATGAAAGGAGAAAGGATAACATCAAGAGAAGAGAGGAGATAGAGGAAGATAAGTAAAGGGATAATATGAAGGATTAAGAGTGACTTCTAATGGGTATTTCTGCTCCGTCTGAGAGGTGGCTGATTATGATGATTTATTCTGATCATTAAACTATCCTGTGGTTTCAGATATAGTGACATCACTGACATATTCACTGAGGAGCAGATACTGATTGAAGTACTTATAGTGCCCTCCCAGAGTGCGAAGAACCTTGGCATGACCCTGTCGTTCTCTGCAAACATCAAAGCAGTGACCCACTCCTGCAGGTTCATGCTCTACAACATCTGAAGAGTACGACCCTACCTCACACAGGAAGCGGCGCAGATTCTAATCCAGGCACTTGTCCTCTCCCGTCTGGACTACTGCAACTCGCTGTTGGCTGGGCTCCCCACTTGGGCCATCAAACCCCTGCAACTTATCCAAAATGCTGCAGCCCGCTTGGTATTCAACCTTCCCAATTTCTCTCATGTCACCCCACTCCTCTGCACACTCCACTGGCTTCCAGTTGAAGCTCAAATCCACTACAAGACCATGGTGCTTACCTACGGAGCAGCAAGAGGACCTGCCCCTCCCTAACCTCAGGCTTTGCTCAAACCCTACACCCCAACCAGAGCACTCCCGTTCTGCCACCTCAGGTCTCTTGGCCCAGCTCTCGCTCAGCCCAGTCCAAGCTCTTCTCTGTCCTGCCACCCCAATGGTGGAACCAGCTTCCCCCTGAGATTGGACAACAGAGTCTCTGCCCATCTTCTGAAAACATCTGAAACCCTACCTCTTCAAACCACATCTTAAATAGTCCTCCTCCTCAACTCAACCCCCCCCCCCCCCCCAAAAAAAAACAACAAAAACACTTAACCAGCACTTGCACTTGACCCCCACCCCCCTTCTAGCTCTGACTCTACTGATAGCTATGTTATTGAGGAAATATGTATTTTTATGCCAGTGATATCTTAAGATGAATGCACTAACTGTAAGTTGCTCTGGATAAGAGTGTCTGCTAAATTATTAAAATGTAAATACCTTCAGATAGTATTCCTACCCCTTGACTTATTCCACATTTTGTTGTATTACAGCCTGAATTCAAAATTCATTAAATAATTTTTTTTCTCACCCATCTACACACAATACCCCATTATGCCAAAGTAAAAACATGTTTTATTTAATTTTTGCAAATGTATGACAATGAAATACATAAGTATCTAATTTACATAAGTATTCACACCCCTGAGTCAATACTTTGTAGAAGCACCGTTGGCAGTGATTACAGCTGTGAGTCTTTCTGGGTAAGTCTCTAAAAGCTTTCCACATCTGGACTGTGCAACATTAGGCCATTATTATTTAAAAAATTCTTCAAGCTCTGTCAAATTGGTTGTTGATCATTGCTAGACAACCATTTTCAGGTCTTGCCATAGATTTTCAAGTAGATTTAAGTCAAAACTGTAACTCGGCCACTCAGTGTCATAAAGTTCGTCGTCTGAGGAGGAGAAATCATACTCATACAAAACAAATGACGAAAAACAGTCCCGTAAGGTGCTCAGACTATACAAGGAAACAACCACCCACAAACACAAGTGAAAACAAACACACTTAAATATGGCCTCCAATCAGAGAAAACAACAAACAGCTGCCTCTGATTGGAGGTCATTGACAAAACTAACAGACATAGAAAAACTAGAAAACCCACATAGAAATAGAAAACATCAACCAAAAACCCCAAAACACACTAAACAAACACCCCCTTCCACACCCTGACCAAACTACAATAACAAACAACCCCTTTTACTGGTCAGGACGTGACACTCAGGAACATTCACTGTCGTCTTGGTAAGTAACTCCAGTGTAGATTTGTCCTTGTGTTTTTGGTCATCTGTGCTAAAAGGTGAATTAATCTCCCAGTGTCTGGTGGAAAGCAGAGTGAACAAGGTTTTCCTCTAGGAATTTGCCTGTGCCTAGATCCATTACGTTTTTCTTTATCCTGAAAAAATCACCAGTCCTTAACGATTACAAGCATACCCATAACATGATGCAGCCATCCCTATGCTTAAAAATATGGCTAGTGGTACTCAGTATTGTGTTGTATTGGATTTGCCCCAAATATAACACATTCTATTCAGGCCATAAAGGTAATTGCTTTGCCACATTATTTGCAGTGTTGCAAACAGGATGCATGTTTTAGAATATTTGTATTATGTACAGGTTTCCTTCTTTTCACTCTGTCTATTAGGTTAGTATTGTGGAGTAATTACAATGTTACAATCCTCAGTTTTCTCCTATCACAGCCATTTTTAACTCTGATATGGTTTTAAAGCCACCATTGGCCTGTCACGTCCTGACCAGTATAAGGGTTAATTGTTATGGTAGTTTGGTCAGGATGTGGCAGAGGGTATTTGTTTTATGTGGTTCGGGGTGGTGTTTTTGTAGAAGGGCGTTTGATTTATTATTTCCGGGTTTTGGTTTATGTTCTATGTTTATGTATTTCTATGTTTAGTCTAGTGAGTGTATTTCTAGGTTAGGTTAATGGTGGTTTGGGACTCTCAATTGGAGGCAGGTGCTTCCTCGTTGCCTCTGATTGAGAGTCCTATATATGGGTAATTGTTTGGTGTAGGTTTTGTGGGAGATTGTTTCTTGTTTTGCCTGTTTCTTGTTTAGCGTGAGTAAGCCTTACAAGACTGTCGTGTTAATCGTGAGTTCGTTGTTTGTTATTTTGGTGTTCTTATTTTTGAGTTAACCTCTTGACGGTCGCCTAGGATAGGGGGCGCCACAGCGCATTTTGAAAAAAATTCGTGCCCATTTTAAACGGCCTACTACTCAAACTCAGAAGCTAGGATATGCATATAATGAATACTTGTGGATAGAAAACACCCTAAAGTTTCTAAAACTGTTTGAATGGTGTCTGTGAGTATAACAGAACTCATATGGCAGTCAAAACCCCGAGACAGATCGAAACAGGAAGTGGAATTCTGAATTGCGAACTCAACTTCATCACGTTGCCTATTAATCACACCGTGAGCTATGGTTCATTGAGCACTTCCTATTGCTTCCACTAGATGTCCCCAGTCTTTACAAAGTGATTTGAGTCTCCTACTGTGAAAACTGACAGAATGACACGCTGTGGAACGTGGTCACACGGAGAGGGCCATCACCATAATGACGCCGGCGCCCCTGGTTACCTTCCCCTTTCGAAACGTTTTGAAATACAATGCAATCGTCCTCCTCGAATCTTATTGGAGCTCTGGTTGAAAAAGGCACTAAAGATTTATGTTATCCTGTTAGGGCTAGGGGGCAGTATTGACACGGCTGGATAAAAAACGTACCCGATTTAATCTGGTTACTACTCCTGCCCAGTAACTAGAATATGCATATAATTATTGGCTTTGGATAGAAAACACCCTAAAGTTTCTAAAACTGTTTGAATGGTGTCTGTGAGTATAACAGAACTCATATGGCAGGCCAAAACCTGAGAAGATTCCATGCAGGAAGTGGCCTGTCTGACAATTTCTTCCCCTTCTTGATGATCTCTATCCATTACAAAGGATCTCTGCTCTAACGTGACACTTCCTACGGCTCACATGGGCTCTCAGAAGGCGGAAAAAAGCTGAATCGTGGCTTTGCAGGCTCTGGTTGAAAAAAAGTAGCGCATTTGGGTAGTGGCTGGTTACAGTACTGTGAGACTCATGCTCATGCCCGCGTCGACAGAATGCTTTGTTTTCTTTCCTCTGTTTACCTAAACGGAGATTCCCGGTCGGAATATTATCGCTTTTTTACGAGAAAAATGGCATAAAAATGGATTTTAAACAGCGGTTGACATGCTTCGAAGTACGGTAATGGAATATTTAGAATTTTTTTGTCACGAATTGCGCCATGCTCGTGACCCTGATTTACCATTTCGGATAGTGTCTGGAACGCACGAACAAAACGCCGCTATTTGGATATAACGATGGATTATTTTGGACCAAACCAACATTTGTTATTGAAGTAGCAGTCCTGGGAGTGCATTCTGACGAAGACAACAAAGGTAATCAAACTTTTGTAATAGTAAATCTGACTTTGGTCAGGGCTAAACTTGGTGGGTGTCTAAATGGCTAGCCGTGATGGCTGAGCTATCTACTGAGAATATTGCAAAATGTGCTTTCACCGAAAAGCTATTTTAAAATCGGACATATCGAGTGCATAGAGGAGTTATTTATCTATAATTCTTAAAATAATTGTTAGGTTTTTTGTGAACGTTTATCGTGAGTAAATTAGTAAATTGTTAGTAAATTCCCCGGAAGTTTGCGGGGGGTATGCTAGTTCTGAACGTCACATGCTAATGTAAAAAGCTGGTTTTTGATATAAATATGAACTTGATTGAACAAAACATGCATGTATTGTATAACAATGTCCTAGGTGTGTCATCTGATGAAGATCATCAAAGGTTAGTGCTGCATTTAGCTGTCTTCTGGGTTTTTGTGACATTATATGCTAGCTTGAAAAATGGGTGTCTGATTATTTCTGGCTTGGTACTCTGCTGACAATCTAATGTTTTGCTTTCGTTGTAAAGCCTTTTTGAAATCGGACAGTGTGGTTAGATTAACGAAAGTCTTGTCTTTAAAATGCTGTAAAATTGTCATATGTTTGAGAAATTGAAGTAATAGCATTTCTAAGGTATTTGAAAATCGCGCCACGGGATTCAACTGGCTGTTGCGTAGGTGGGACGATTTCGTCCCGCCGGCCCTAGAGAAGTTAACATTTCTACAAACTTCAGTGTTTTCTTCCAATGGTACCAATTATATGCATATCCTGGCTTCAGGGCCTGAGCAACAGGCAGTTTACTTTGGGCATGTCAGTCAGGTGAAAATTAAGAAAAATAGACCATAGCCTGAAGAAGTTTTTTTAAGGCTACTGTAGACCTTTGCAAAATAGTGTGTTTTAATCCAATAATATTTGGTGACATGAATATATTTACTATTGTTTTAATGTTTAAAAAAATATCAATTTTTCAATGAGGAGAATGTTGCTCCCCTTCCTCCGAGGAGCCTCCACTGATATCATGGTGGCAAGGCATGTGAACTAACAGGTTATAGAGAAAAGAACGCAATTGTGGGTAGGTTACATTCTAAATGTAATACGTCACAGTTACTAGTTACCTGTCCAAAATTGTAATCAGCAACATAACTTTAGGATTAGAAGACGACAAACAGGATCTATCAAATGCATTTAGTGTGTAATCATAGTGCACTCAGACTTTAACTTGCACAAATTTTAACTTGCACCTTTTTTCAATGCTGAATTGAATGTCATTAAGAAAACAGAAAGGTCTCATATTGTACTTTTTTTGCAAACATCCTTTCTGAATTTAAAATTATCTAGTTTTTCAAAAGTATTTAATGTAATTACAATATTTTTGCTTGTAACGTTAACTGATTACATGTAATCAATTACTCCCCAACCCTGCCCCTTCTGTGGTAGAGTACAGTACAGAGAATGCTGTTTAATCAGTGGCTCTGCAGGGGGCCACATGCCCCCTCGCTCAGCTCCATCCCAGGACCCAGCACCAGGCAGCGCTAATCACAAGCCTCAGTCTTTAGTCTTGGCCTCCCTGGGTCCTACTCAAAGGGCTCGTCCCACTACCTGCATGTCAAGCACTACAATTTCCCACTACAATAGACCCTAACTGCCATAATCAGCGGGTATTGCTTTTTTCTCTTTTCATTCTCACCCTGGCGTAGTCGTTGGGTAAAGCAAGTGGTGCCATAAGTGTGACTGCAGGTCTCTTTCTGTGCTGATGGGCGAGGACAGTCTGTTCGTCGTCCTTTATAAACCCAGGAGAATGAATGTTGAGAATGACTGTCCTCCAAGAGAGACAGTGGTTTTTGTTATAGCACCATATCGACATAGCAATTTTACTCTGTTGCCCACCCAAGAATGCAGTGGAATTATACTCTAATCATCCAAACAACTTAGCTGTGGAATCAGGGCTAATACCTTGGCTGGAAAGTGTGTGTATGTGTGTGTGAGAGAGAGTGTGTGTGCTCCCTGTTGGGTGTGTTTCTACATATTTGTGAGTTTGTTACTGCAACAGATCCTCTGTGTCCTCAGCCGAGAGAAGGATAGGAGAGAGAGAGACATTACAGAGACTCAGCAGCTTATGGCCTCTAAGGAACCAGCTGGAACATAACCACTTATACAGCATCACTAAAACACCCTGGACACAGCCCATTCTGTTATGATCTTAGGTAAACTGCCAGATTCCACATTGACAGGGATTTTTTGTGAGCCAATAAAGCAAGTCCCTGTCCTATTTTGCACTTGTCTTTTTTCTCCCTCCTGTCTATTTACCAGCAGACCCTTGAACTCAACAGAGCAAAACACTTTCTCCTTTCTTTCAAGTCCCTTAATTTATACTCTGACTTTTCCAGTGAACAGTTTACATCCAAACACTATCCTCTCTGAAACTACAAGCACTGTTCAACAGACATGTTTTAATATCACAGGAAAGTATTTATCTGGGAGTAAATACTAATCACAGTGTTTACAGAGAGAAAAACACAACACACCACCTGAGGGTTAACCCTGTTTCTATTCTTATCACACCACCACTGCTGAATCCCTCTCCCCCTGGCTCGCCAGTGCTGTCCTGAAAAAGGCCCGAAACCATGTTGGGAGGACCCCAAAGCTGGCCGCTTGGTGCCGATGTCATCTCTGGCGCTGCCTGGGAGCAGGAATCCAATCAGACAGATGGAGGGCTGTTTGAGAAACAGAGTGGGGCGGCCCGCCTTGCCAGTAAATACTGGCAGCTCCCGGATTTAATTACATTCACAGTATGGGAAACGGAACCGTGCCACAGGCCCCAGAACACACACCCCTCACACCCCCCTCCTGTTCTTAGAGAAGACTCCTAAACGCGGAGCAGTGACTTCCTTTTAGGGGCCTGTGGAGAGACCTAATGGAGAATCAAAAGGTGGAGGAATGATCGTCATAGCCGGGCTGTAGTGCAGTGCTAATGCCAACATTGATGGAAGAATGCTTAGTCAAAAGATTGCTACTCTCCAATCTCTTGTACTATATATCAGCACATTTGAGGTGCCTACATATATAAATAAAAAATCTGAAAGCAAGAATATGCCATACAGCTTAAATTACTTACAGTATAAACGATTTACTTTTCAACCTACAGTGGGTTATAGGCATTGGAAAGTGAATCAAGCATCTTTCTGATGCAGAATGTCAGCTATCCATTTCCCATATGCATTCACCAATAGTACTGTGGCCCTGCGAGTCCACAGACCAATTCGTAGTAACATACTCATCATCTGCAGTTAGTGTTTACTGTGCCCTGTCCTCACCCTGGTGCTACCCTAGCGATGCCCCTGACTCCATTCTCCACACTAGGGCAGCAGACAAATTACAGTGTCCCCAGGCCACACTCTCCTCCTCTCCAAACATTTCCTCTCTCATTACTCCTGCTACCTGAACACTGTGGAGGGCTAATACCAGGGACGCAGAGAGAAGCAGCTATCCACCCACCGGTGTCGTTGGAGCTGCTCCCATGAAGGGCACAGCTGTTCGATCATTACATGAGTAGATAGGACCAGGGAACTTCAATGGCTGACATACACACCCCCCCCCCCCCCCCCCCCCCAGCTCATCCGGGGTGAGATGTCAAAAACATAAAATGGGAATGGTGGCTCGTCTCTAAAAGCAGATATGTTGTTAGATGTGAGTGATGTTAGCTAGCGTTGTTTTTTTGGTGATGTTTAAAATGGGCACCGTGGCACATCTATAAAAGCAAATACTTAGATATGATGTTAGTGTCTAGCGACATAGCCAGGTTGATGTGTGATACATCTTTAGACCTTAGCGAGGTATCTTACTAGCCTTGTATGTGAGGTGTGTGTGTGTGAGAGAGATGGGCTAATATTGCTGATGTTTCCTCCTAATTAGAGCAACTTCGTGGTCCCTCAGTTGGTAGAGCATGGTGTTTGCAATGCCAGGGTTGTGGGTTCGATTCCCACGGGGGACCAGTACGGGGGAAAAAATGAATGAAATGTATGCATTCACTACTGTAAGTCGCTCTGGATAAGAGCGTCTGCTAAATGACTAAAATGTATGTTTTTTGGGGGGCAGAGAGATATCTGTATCTGATTAGGCAGGGCAAGCCGAGCATCGAGTCCTTGAAAGCCTAATTGATTAGTATGTATTTTGTTTTCAGATGAATACAAATACACACCGCCGTCGATGTGGTGATGTGTGCGGGACGACACACCTGCCACATCTGAGCTGCCAAGTGACACACTCCACCCGCTAACAAGCTATATTTCTGGCAACAATGTGATTTCTTTTTTGTTCACTTTTTTTGCCAGTCTTCTGAAAAGCTTTTCTTATTGCTTAAGACATTGTTGACAGAAATCAGCGAGATGAGGAAATGGGATGAGGAAAACATTTCATGCTTTAAAATTGGAAATGAAATGAAAGCCAATCCAGGATGAATCGTCTGAGTTTGTTACTGTTGTGAAGGAGATGATCATTAATTCTGGGCACAGGGATATGTGGATAGCACATTAGTACTACCTAAATCAGCTGTCCTTACATGGCTCTGTCTGGGTAAATGAGGCAGCAACAAATCAGTGTTAGCAGACCGTGTGTGGACGTGTTTAACTATTCTTGTGGGGACCAGAAGTTGTGTCCCCACAAGGTTAGCTGTACAAGACTGTGTGTGTGTGTGTTGAAGACAGTACTTTGAAAGCCTTCGTTATGAATAATTACATCTGGAAAAGAGATATTGCTCTTGTAAAGCACTTCTATTAATTCTGCTGCTGTCATTAAACTCTCAAGAAGACATTTTTTTGTATATCAAAGCTCCGTCCTGATAAACCAATACAGTACATTCAGAATTCAAACACTTGTTTGGTAAATAACTACACATTGAATGTTCATTTATGTCATTTAGCAGACACTCTTATACATTTCATACATTCCCCCCCCCCGTACTGGTCCCCCATGGGAATTGAACCCACAACCCTGGCATTGCAAACACCATGCTCTACCAACTGAGCCACACAATGTCAGTGAGATAAATAGTCAACTGTACCATAACAAGACATACTGTATCTCCCCTTTGTGGCATGGTGAGGTTGGACCGAGGTGCAGAGAAGAGACCAGACGAGGAATCAGTGGTTGAGGATAAACATAATACTTTACTGAGAAACGGTAGTCGCAGGATCACAGTGCACTTGAAAAACAACAAACACTAAGTCTCGAAAACTCACTCAGGAAACGAACACACACTGTAAACAATTCAAGCTTCTGCAAAAAGACAACAGAAAACATACCTCCTTTAACAGGGAAATCATAATGAGTAAATAGGACACACTTGAGTGTCGTTAATGTCTCTAGGACGGTCTCAGGCGCCCTCTGGTGGGAGGTGGAACCATGACACTTTGGCCTTAGAAAGAAACATTTATGGGGTCACATAAACACCAGGAGATTGTATTCAATCTATGCTTGAGGATATGCTTCACCACATACTTTCTAACAAAGTGAGGAAATATTGCTAATAGCAAAGGTCATGAAATACAGAATTATGACCACACTACGGTGGCCCTAAGGAGCAAACCATCTCTCAAAGTAATAGGTCTTTGAAATAATTTGTAAGTCTTGGAAATATTTCACAGCTTTTTACTGAACTTTGCAAGCCAAAATATTCTGCAGGCTTTTATTAAACTTTGTGGGCCTTCAAAATATTTTGAAGTCTTTTACCAAACTTCACAGGCTATTATTTTGAAAGCTGGTTTGCTTCTTAGGGCCACCATACTTAAGCCCCATTTAAGCCCATTGACCACAAGTCATCAGTTATTTACATGCACAGCTTAATCCACCTTGTTATTTACACTTCCCAACAAATAGTTTCCTTTCTCTCGATTTGGCTGTGTTTTCATGTTTTCTCCCTGGCCTCTGGCCTCCATTCTCTTCTCAGAATGCTAATAATTCTGCTTCAAGTGAAGAAAGCATGCTAATGTGGAGCAAGGTGACCATGCCCTGTGTCTCTGAGGTGTGTGTGTGTGTGTGTGTGTGTGCAGTCATACTGTACATATCAGTGAATAGGAAACAATGACAGATATTGGTGAAATGTCAGGAGACGGAGATAACTGCATTATAAGAAAATGAGTAACAATATAGAAATGCAGAAAGAAGAGTAAATTAACGAAAACCACATCCAAGGTCAATGTGTTTCAATATGTTGTTTCTTTAATCATGCATATTTAATAGCACATCACTACCGTTCAACTAGACATCACTACATAATAATAAATACTGCAATGTTCTTTGCAAGGCTGCAATGTCCCCCAAAGGAATGGTTAAATAAAATGAAAATCTAGAGGAACACATTTATAAATGTGTTACAGTGGACTGTATAGTGAGTCTGTACAATATCTCCTTTCTAGTCTCTAGTCCTTGGAGTCGTATTGGGATGGTGTATTAAATGCTGGACACAGACACACAAGTATGCTGGAGCAAGGCTTTTCCCTTAACCACCACTTCCAGAAGAAGGGACCTGTCAGGGCATAAATCCTTTCCCTGACCATATTCTGTTATTTTCTAAAGATGTGGAGTCAAATATGGTTGAAGGCTAATCAATGAAAAGGTAAGGACGTGTATTATCCTCGAACCGCTTTTGAATTTCTGTTTCTGACGGAATCGATGTCCATTTCTGCTCATTAAGACAGGAACAGAAGAGAGAATTTTTTACATTTTCCATGAGGACTCATCTATATAGGAAAGACACTGAATGTGGTACTTCAGCTAGGATGGGGTTTGAGCAAAAATATTGACCGCTACTGCTTTTATCAAATGGAATATCAAAACTGAACAGCACAAATTTGCGGGTAGTAATTCTTAGATTTGCAAATTATCCTTCAGCTGAATCAATATCATGTCACAAACATTTTGTCACTCATACTTTGAACCATGCGACATAAAATAAAGCTTGGCAATATGTTTGTCCATACCCAGCTATTCAGAATAAACTGCTTCGTTCTTGCAATACACAGTTGAAGTCAGAAGTTTACATACACTTAGGTTGGAGTCATTAAAACTCGTTTTTCAACCACTCCACAAATTTCTTGTTAACAAACTATAGTTTTGGCAAGTCGGTTAGGACATCTACTTTGTGCATGACACAAGTCATTTTTCCAACAATTGTTTACAGACAGATTATTTCACATAATTCATTGCATCACAATTCCAGTGGGTCAGAAGTTCATATACACTAAGTTGACTGTGCCTTTAAACAGCTTGGAAAATTCCAGAAAATGATGTCATGGCTTTAGCTGCTTCTGATAGGCTGATTGACATAATTTGAGTCAATTGGAGGTGTACCTGTGGATATATTTCAAGGCCTACCTTCAAACTCGGTGCCTCTTTGCTTGACATCATGGGAAAATCAAAAGAAATCAGCCAAGACATCAGAAAAAAAAACTCCACAAGTCTGGTTCATCCTTGGGAGCAATTTCCAAATGCCTGAGGGTACCGCGTTCATCTGTACAAACAACAGTACGCAAGTGTAAACACCATGGGACCACGCAGCCATCATACCGCTCAGGAAGGAGACGCGTTCTGTCTTCTAGAGATGAACGTACTTTGGTGCGAGAAGTGCAAATCAATCCTAGAACAACAGCAAAAGACCTTGTGAAGATGCTGGAGGAAACAGGTACAAAGTATCTATATCCACAGTAAAACGAGTCCTATATCGAAATAACCTGAAAGGCTGCTCAGCAAGGAAGAAGCCACTGCTCCAAAACCGCCATAAAAAAGCCAGACTACGTTTTGCAACTGCACATGAGGTCTGATGAATCAAAATATATCTGTTAGGCCATAATGACCATCATTATGTTTGGAGGGAAAAGGGGATGCTTGCGAGCCAAAGAACACCATCCCAACCGTGAAGCACGGGGGTGGCAGCATCATGTTGTGGGGGTGCTTTGCTGCAGGAGGGACTGGTGCACTTCACAAAATAGATGGCATCATGAGGCAGGAAAATTATGTGGATATATTGAAGCAACATCTCGAGACATCAGTCAAGAAGTTAAAGCTTGGTCGCAAATGGGTCTTCCAAATGGACAATGACCCCAAGCATACTTCCAAAGTTGTGGTAAAATGGCTTAAGGACAACAAAGTCAAGGTACTGGAGTGGCCATCACAAAGCGCTGACCTCAATCCTATAGAAAATGTGTGGGCAGAATTGAAAAAGCGTGTGCGAGCAAGGAGGCCTACAAACCTGACTCAGTTACACCTGCTCTGTCAGGAGGAATTGCCCGAAATTCACCCAACTTATTGTGAGAAGCTTGTGGAAGGCTACCCGAAACGTTTGACCCAAGTCAAACAATTTAAAGGCAATGCTGCCAAATACAAATTGAGTGTATGTAAACTTCTGACCCACTGGGAAGGTGATGAAAGAAATAAAAGCTGAAATAAATCATTCTCTCTGTTATTATTCTGACATTTAACTTTCTTAAAATAAAGTGGTTATCCTAACTGACCTAAGATGTCAGGCAACGTGAAAAACTGAGTTTAAAATGTATTTGGCTAAGGTGTATGTAAGTAAACTTCCGACTTCAACTGTACATGATATTGGAAACAGACAATATCTTACAGACAAAAGACTTGTTTACGCAGCTGTGCGTTTTTGTTGCCGATCTTACTTTGCTACCTGACGGTTTTTACTTTTTCCCTCACTCAACTTTTTTTTCATTCAACTTTTTTTACCCCGGAGGTTTTATCTGGACATGGTTCGTCAGGACTTCAAACAGCCAAAGCTAAGTAACATTAACTGCATTAATTGCAGTCGTTGTACTTATAATATACAGGAGAACGATCGCCTTACGGCAAGGATAGCTGTGCTGCAAGCCCAGCTTCAGACGCAATCGTTAGGCAAGGGTAATTTCAGTGTAGGAAAGGATGAAACAGCGTCTGTGCCACCAGTAAGTACAGATAGTAACGTTAGTATAAACACCCTCGCACG
The DNA here is from genome assembly GCF_965601325.2 of Salmo salar. NCBI lineage: Eukaryota > Metazoa > Chordata > Actinopteri > Salmoniformes > Salmonidae > Salmo > Salmo salar. The sequence continues at coordinate 19,718,225 of NC_138304.1, forward strand.
GTCCCCGCAGCCGGATATCTTTCTCATGGCTTCTGGAGGGAAACGCTGTAGAAATGCTCAACCGGTGTCGCTTATTCAGCCGACAGAAACTTTCAACCGGTTCTCCCCATTAAGCGAGTTGGAGTCGGAGGCCGAGACTTCTCTGGGCTCTACTCCTCCCGTTGTGGGGTCTGAGACACCGAAGGCTCCCACCATTAGCTCTGACAAATTGAAAACCCTAGTCATTGGCGACTCCATTACCCGCAGTATTAGACTTAAAACTAATCATCCAGCGATCATACACTGTTTACCAGGGGGCAGGGCTACCGACGTTAAGGCTAATCTAAAGACGGTGCTGGCTAAAGCTAAAACTGGAGAGTGTAGAGAGATATTGTTATCCACGTCGGCACCAACGATGTTAGGATGAAACAGTCAGAGGTCACCAAGCGCAACATAGCTTCAGCGTGTAAATCAGCTAGAAAGATGTGTCGGCATCGATTAATTGTCTCTGGCCCCCTCCTAGTTAGGGGGAGTGATGAGCTCTACAGCAGAGTCTCACAACTCAATCGCTGGTTGAAAACTGTGTTCTGCCCCTCCCAAAAGATAGAATTTGTAGATAATTGGCCCTCTTTCTGGGACTCACCCACAAACAGGACCAAGCCTGGCCTGTTGAGGAGTGACGGACTCCATCCTAGCTGGAGGGGTGCTCTCATCTTATCTACGAAAATAGACAGGGCTCTAACTCCTCTAGCTCCACAATGAAATAGGGTGCAGGCCAGGCAGCAGGCTGTTAGCCAGCCTGCCAGCTTAGTGGAGTCTGCCACTAGCACAGTCAGCGTAGTCAGCTCAGCTTTCCCCATTGAGACCATGTCTGTGCCTCGATCTAGGTTGGGCAAAATTAAAAATGGCGGTGTTCGCTTTAGCAATCTCACTAGTATAAAGACCTCCTCCATTCCTGCCATTATTGAAAGAGGTTGTGATACCTCACATCTCAAAATTGGGTTACTTAATGTTAGATCCCTCACTTCCAAGGCAGTTATAGTCAATGAACTAATCACTGATCATAATCTTGATGTGATTGGCCTGACTGAAACATGGCTTAAGCCTGATGAATTTACTGTGTTAAATGAGGCCTCACCCCCTGGTTACACTAGTGACCATACCCCCTGTGCATCCGGCAAAGGCGGAGGTGTTGCTAACATTTACGATAGCAAATTTCAATTTACAAAATAAAAAACAATGACGTTTTCGTCTTTTGAGCTTCTAGTCATGAAATCTATGCAGCCTACTCACTCACTTTTTATAGCTACTGTTTACAGGCCTCCTGGGCCATATGCAGTGTTCCTCACTGAGTTCCCTGAATTCCTATCGGATCTTGTAGTCATAGCAGATAATATTCACATTTTTGGTGACTTTAACATGGAAAAGTCCACAGACCCACTCCAAAAGGCTTTCGGAGCCATCATCGACTCAGTGGGTTTTGTCCAACATGTCTCTGGACCTACTCACTGCCACAGTCATACTCTGGACCCAGTTTTGTCCCATGGAATAAATGTTGTGGATCTTAATGTTTTTCCTCATAATCCTGGATTATCGGACCACCATTTTATTGCGTTTGCAATTGCAACAAATAATCTGCTCAGACCCCAACCAAGGAGCATTAAAAGTCGTGCTATAAATTCTCAGACAACCCAAAGATTCCTTGATGCCCTTCCAGACTGCCTCTGCCTACCCAAGGACGTCAGAGGACAAAAATCAGTTAACCACCTAACCGAGGAACTCAATTTAACCTTGCGCAATACCCTAGATGAAGTTTCACCCCTAAAAACTAAAAACATCTGTCATAAGAAACTAGCTCCCTGGTATACAGAAAATACACGAGCTCTGAAGCAAGCTTCCAGAAAATTGGAACGGAAATGGCGCCACACCAAACTGGAAGTCTTCCGACTAGCTTGGAAAGACAGTACCGTGCAGTATCGAAGAGCCCTTACTGCTGCTCGATCATCCTATTTTTCCAACTTAATTGAGGAAAATAAGAACAATCCGAAATTTCTTTTTGATACTGTCGCAAAGCTAACTAAAAAGCAGCCTTCGCAAATGGAGGATGGCTTTCACTTCAGCAGTAATAAATTTATGAACTTCTTTGAGGAAAAGATCATGATCATTAGAAAGCAAATTACAGACTCCTCTTTAAATCTGGGTATTCCTCCAAAGCTCCATTGTCCTGAGTCTGCACAACTCTGCCAGGACCTAGGATCAAGGGAGATACTAAAGTGTTTTAGTACTATATCTCTTGACGCAATGATGAAAATAATCATGGCCTCCAAACCCTCAAGCTGCATACTGGACCCTATTCCAACTAAACTACTGAAAGAGCTGCTTCCTGTGCTTGGCCCTCCTATGTTGAACATAATAAACGGCTCTCTATCCACCGGATGTGTACCAAGCTCACTAAAAGTGGCAGTAATAAAGCCTCTCTTGAAAAAGCCGAATCTTGATCCAGAAATTATAAAAAACTATCGGCCTATATCGAATCTTCCATTCCTCTCCAAAATTTTAGAAAAAGCTGTTGCACAGCAACTGACTGCCTTCCTGAAGACAAACAATGTATACGAAACGCTTCAGTCTGGTTTTAGACCCCATCATAGCACTGAGACTGCACTTGTGAAGGTGGTAAATGACCTTTTAATGACGTCAGACCGAGGCTCTGCATCTGTCCTCGTGCTCCTAGATCTTAGTGCCGCTTTTGATACCATCGATCACCACATTCTTTTGGAGAGATTGGAAACCCAAATTGGTCTACATGGACAAGTTCTGGCCTGGTTTAGATCTTATCTGTCGGAAAGATATCAGTTTGTCTCTGTGAATGGTTTGTCCTCTGACAAATCAATTGTAAATTTCGGTGTTCCTCAAGGTTCCATTTTAGGACCACTATTGTTTTCACTATATATTTTACCTCTTGGGGATGTCATTCGAAAACATAATGTTAAATTTCACTGCTATGCGGACGACACACAGCTGTACATTTCAATTAAACATGGTGAAGCCCCAAAATTGCCCTCGCTAGAAGCCTGTGTTTCAGACATAAAGAAGTGGATGGCTCCAAACTTTCTACTTTTAAACTCGGACAAAACAGAGATGCTTGTTCTAGGTCCCAAGAAACAAAGAGATCTTCTGTTGAATCTGCAATTAATCTGGATGGTTGTACAGTCGTCTCAAATAAAACTGTGAAGGACCTCGGCGTTACTCTGGACCCTGATCTCTCTTTTGAAGAACATATCAAGACTGTTTCAAGGACAGCTTTTTTCCATCTACGTAACATTGCAAAAATCAGAAACTTTCTGTCCAAAAATGACGCAGAAAAATTAATCCATGCTTTTGTTACTTCTAGGCTGGACTACTGCAATGCTCGACTTTCCGGCTACCCGGATAAAGCACTAAACAAACTTCAGTTAGTGCTAAATACGGCTGCTAGAATCCTGACTAGAACCAAAAAATGTGATCATATTACTCCAGTGCTAGCCTCCCTACACTGGCTTCCTGTTAAGGCAAGGGCTGATTTCAAGGTTTTACTGCTAACCTACAAAGCATTACATGGGCTTGCTCCTACCTATCTTTCCGATTTGGTCCTGCCGTACATACCTACACGTCCGATACGGTCACAAGACGCAGGCCTCCTAATCGTTCTTAGAATTTCTAAGCAAACGGCTGGAGGTAGGGCTTTCTCCTATAGAGCTCCATTTTTATGGAATGGTCTGCCTACCCATGTGAGAGACGCAGACTCAGTCTCAACCTTTAAGTCTTTACTGAAGACTTATCTCTTCAGCAACGAACCGCCCTTGCTGTCTCTGCCTTGCCGGTTCCCCTCTCTCCACTGGGATTCTCTGCCTCTAACCCTATTACAGGGGCTGAGTCACTGGCATACTGGTGTTCTTCCATGCCGTCTATGGGAGGGGTGCGTCACTTGAGTGGGCTGAGTCACTGATGTGGTCTTCCTGTCTGGGTTGGCGCCCCCCCCTTGGGTTGTGCCGTGGCGGAGATCTTTGTGGGCTATACTCGGCCTTGTCTTAGGACGGTAAGTTGGTGGTTGGAGACATCCCTCTAGTGGTGTGGGGGCTGTGCTTTGGCAAAGTGGGTGGGGTTATATCCTGCCTGTTTGGCCCTGTCCGGGGATTTCATCGGATGGGGCCACAGTGTCTCCTGATCCCTCCTGTCTCAGCCTCCAGTATTTATGCTGCAGTAGTTTGTGTCGGGGGGCTAGGGTCAGTCTGTTACATCTGGAGTATTTCTCTTGTCTTATCCGGTGTCCTGTGTGAATTTAAATATGCTCTCTCTAATTCTCTCTTTCTCTCTTTCTTTCTTTCTCTCGGAGGACCTGAGCCCTAGGACCATGCCTCAGGACTACCTGGCATGATGACTCCTTGCTGTCCCCAGTCCACCTGGCCGTGCTGCTGCTCCAGTTTCAACTGTTCTGCCTGCGGCTATGAAACCTGGACGTGCTTGTTGCACCCTCGACAACTACTATGATTATTATTATTAGACCATGCTGGTCATTTATGAACATTTTAACATCTTGACCATGTTCTGTTATAATATCCACCCGGCACAGCCAGAAGAGGACTGGCCACCCCTCATAGCCTGGTTCCTCTCTAGGTTTCTTCCTAGGTTTTTGGCCTTTCTAGGGAGTTTTTCCTAGGGATTTTTCCTAGCCACCGTGCTTCTTTCACATGCATTGCTTGCTGTTTGGGGTTTTAGGCTGGGTTTCTGCACAGCACTTTGAGATATCAGCTGATGTACGAAGGGCTATATAAATAAATTTGATTTGAATAGGCCAACAGCGACTCAGTGTAAACAAAATGTTTGACTCGGTGTGTCATCATTAAACAATGTATCATCAGCGATACCTCCGCCACCAATGTAGCAACCTTTCGCACCCCTGGCTGTGTCTCTGTGTGGTCAGAATCCTCCGGGGGGTGACCCTCTCTGATGTCCTCTCTCAATTCATTTGCACTATACTATATATACAAAGTCCCAGTCGATCTACTTATTTATTTGATGGAACAGCTGATAGGCGCAGTCCTTTATTGCTCTTTATAGCTGGTTTCTCTTAGGAGCTAGTCTCGCATTATCATCGCAACATTTTGTGGAAGGCTGAGATCCCCTGGCTTCTGGAGGATCTCTCTCCTAAAGTAAACACATTCAAAATGCCCCTGATGCAATGCCACGCCAGCCAGCAGGCCAATGGAATATACATGAGATGGCTGTTTCATGTTTTCATGCAGTGTGGGGACCATATCATTGTAACTTAGAATGGGAAGATCAGTTGTCGAAAATATTTCACTCCAACACATGTATGGCGATATACTGTGAGGATGTCCAAACAAATTACATTGTGTGTTTCCAAGATAAGCAAGGCAATGAGCATTTGTCATGATGAATGGCATCTCGATCAACAATCCATTACATTCAATCTATTGTGATGGGATTGTGTGTGTACACATGCATGTATTATTTTTTTATTTGGCAAGTTAGTTAAGTGCAATTCTTATTTACAATGACGGCCTACCCCGTCCAAACCCTAACCCGGACGACGCTGGGCCTATTGTGCGCCGCCCTATGGGACTCCCAATTGCAGCCAGTTGTGATACAGCCTGGAATCGAACCAGGGTCTATAGTGACGTCTCTAGCACTGAGATGCAGTGCCTTAGACCGCTGCGCTACTCGGAAACCCCACGTGTACGTATAGGCGTGCATGCTTGCTGTGGACTAACCCTGTTTTGGTTTCAGTGAAAGAAGCCTTTTCTCTGGCTGGTTCCAGGTGATAATGCCCAAGTTTCAGTCTGGTATTCACCTGGTACACTCTAGACTGTTGGACATTGGGTTTTTACAAGGCTGTATTATCCCTACCATAATGCACTCTCACAATAGACTCACTCTGCCATACTCTAACAACACTGAAGGAGAAAATTGCAGGTCATACTGTGATACAATTTAATATATGTATTCAGCTGCTCGAGTTCCACAGTACCTGTGAATAAAATGTCCCGAATAGCCTGATTCAATTGAACCCATTGTACAGTAGTACAAAGCCTTTATATCCTCACAACGGAGAAATTAAAACGAGTGGAATTTTTTTAAATGTGCAGCTTTCTAACCCTCTTATGTCAGATTTATAGTCACTTTGATTGTATTTGTGATATCTTTGTATACCAGACTAAATAGGCATCATAGATTCAGAATCTGAAGTTAGCTACTGTAGCCATGACACTGTACAAATTGTGTATTTCATATTAGAGGTCGCTAATTCGGGGTGAGTTTCCCAAAAACATATAAATATTTTTAGCATCAAGTGTTGGAATTTTAAAGTAACTGCCCATCTCATTTTAAAATTATGTTGTTGACTCGTCCTATATTCGTCTTTGTGGCCATGGCATAAATCTGAGAAGAAAAAAAAAAACACCTAAAAAAATGCTTGCTATTTCCTCATAGAACATGAAGTCATCTCTCTGAGGAGGATGAGCTGTTCAATCAGCAGTCTAGAGGAGGATGAGTTGGTCAATCAGCGATCTACTTGCATTAATATTTTTAATGACCGGTATTTGCCCACTCCGTTCTGTTGTTGGGGTCTGCCCACACCATTCCAACACAGAAAAGCTGCTTTTTAACATACTTAAATATGATCTTTTGGAAGGAAAACTATTTCCCTCATATTGTAAGTAATTGTAGGTCATATATTTCATTGAAATGTGATAACATTGTGCAGTTACTATAATGGTTACAGTTAAATGGTAGAGTTATTTTAAATGTAATAATATACAGATATTATTTATCTGTCATATACGATAGCATTATATTATAATCAAATCAAACTTTATTTGTCACATGTGCCGAGTACAAGTCGACCTTAACATGAAATGCTTACGTACAAGCCCTTAACCAACAGTGCAGTTCAAGAAGAGTTAAGAAAATATTTATCAAATAAACTAAATTAAAAAATAATTAAAAGTAACACAATAAAATAACAACACCGAGACTATATACAGGGGGTACCGGCACCGAGTCAGTGTGCGGGGGTACAGGTTAATTGAGGAAATGTTACATGTAGGTAGGGGTGAAGTGACAATGCATAGATAATAAACAGCGAGTAGCAGCAATGTACAAAACAAATGTAAATGTAAATAGTCCGGTGGCCATTTGATTAATTGTTCAGCAGTCTTATGGCTTGGGGGTAGAAGCTGTTAAGGAGCTTTTTGGTCCTAGACTTGGCGCTCCGGTACCGCTTGCTGTGCGGTAGCAGAGAAAACAGTCTACGACTTGAGTGACTGGAGTCTTTGACAATTTTATGGCCTTTCCTCTGACACCGCCTATTATATTGGTCCTGGATGGCAGGAAGCTTGGCCCCAGTGATGTACTGGGCCGTACGCACTACCCTCTGTAGCATCTTGCGGTCAGATGCCGAGCATTTTCCATACCAGGCGGTGATGTAACTGGTCAGGATGCTCTCGATGGTGCAGCTGTAGAACTTTTTGATAATCTGGGGACCCATGCCAAATCTTTTCAGTCTCCTGAGGGGGAAAAGGATTTGTCGTGCCCTCTTCACAACTGTCTTGGTGTGTTTGGACCATGATAGTTCGTTGGTGATGTGGACACCAAGGAACTTGAAACTCTCGACCCCCTCCACTACAGCCCCGTCGATGTAAATGGGGGCCTGTTAAGCCCACCTTTTCCTGTATTCCACGATCAGCTCCTTTGTCTTGATCACATTGATAGAGGTTGTTGTCCAGGCACCACAATGTCAGTTCTCTGACCTCCTCCCTATAGGCTGTCTCATCTTTGTCGGTGATCTGATGACACTGATGTGTCATCAGCAAACTTAATGATGGTGTTAGAGTCGTGTTTGGCCACGCAGTCGTGGGTGAATAGTGAGTACAGGAGGGCACTAAGTACACACCCATGAGGGGCGCCAGTGTTGAAGATTAGCGTGGCAGACGTGTTGTTGCCTACCCTTACCACCTGGGGGCGGCCCGTCAGGAAGTCCAGGGTCCAGTTGCAGAGGGAGGTGTTTAGTCCCAGGGTCCTTAGCTTAGTGATTAGCTTTGTGGGCAATATGGTGTTGAACGCTGAGCTGTAGTCAATGAACAGCATTCTCACATAGGTGTTCCTTTTGTCCAGGTGGGAAAGGGCAGTGTGGAGTGCGATTGAGATTGTGTCATCTCTGGATCTGTTGGGGTGGTATGAGAATTGGAGTGTGTCTAGGGCATCCGGGGGGATGCTGTTTATGTGAGCCATGACCAGTCTTTCAAAGCACTTCATGGCTACCGATGTAATTAATGTGATTGATTGAAAACTATTTACATATTTCTGTTGTATTGGATATACTAGTGGACTCCAAATATCAGAATGCCTTGTGGCAGGAAGAGAGAACATATTTTGAATTCATCAAGTGATTAGCATGTGTTGCGCTAGCTACCTTTCTTTTGTTGCTTTCCACAGTCCAAAGTGATCAAATGTAATGTGAACAATTTAATTCACAAAAATAGCTTTTCATCTTACAATCAATGTTCTGAGCAAATCATTTATAGATAGTTATTAATCTATATTAAGATAATGGTTTGGCCACTTCCTACCAGTGGTGTTAGTGCTACAGATTATCTTCATGCTTTAGAGAAATTCACCCATGCAGAGATGAAAAAATGGAATCAAAGTTCTCCAACTTTAATCTTCAACCTTGAAATTCATTCAACAGACATACTCATTGGAGAACCTTGAATATTGGACGTAGGACTTCAGTGGGGGAAACAAAATCTTCCAACACATTGTACCAAATAGGTGGTGGGCCATAGCAAAGTATCTGAGTATTAAAAAAGTATTAAAGTATTAAACTAACAACAAGCTGGTTGAGAGAATTCCAAGAGTGTGCAAAGCTGTCATCAAGCCAAAGGGTGGCTACTTTGAAGAATTTCAAATCTAAAATATATTTAGATTTGTTTAACACTTTTTTGGTTACTACATGATTCCATATGTGTTAAAATAAAATAAAATGTGATTTGTCACATGCGCCGAATACAACAGTTGTAGACCTTACGGTGAAATGCTTACTTACAAGCCCTTAAACCAATAGCGCAGTTTTAAGAAAAATAAGTGTTAAGTAAAAATTTTACATTTAAATAACAACTAATTAAACAGCAGCAGAAAAGTAACAATTGCAAAGCTATATACAGTACAGGGGATACCGGTACAGAGTCAATGTGCGGGGGAACCGGTTAGTCGGGGTAATTGAGGTAATATGTACATGTAGTTAGAGTTAAAATGACATTCCATAGATAATAAACAGAGAGTAGCAGCAGCATAAAAGAGTCAGGGGGGGCAATGCAAATAGTCTGGGTAGCCATTCGATTAGCTGTTCAGGAGGCTTATGGCTTGGGGGTAGAAGCTGTTAAGAAGCCTTTTGGACCGAGACTTGGCACTCCGGTACCTCTTGCCATGCGGCAGCAGAGAAAACAGTCTGACTAGGGTGGCTGGAGTCTTTGATAATTTTTAGGGCCTTCCTCTGAGGTCTAGTGATGTACTGGGCCATACGCATTACTGTCTGTAGTGCCTTGCGGTCGGATGCCGAACAGTTGCCATACCAGGCAGTGATGCAACCAGTCAGGATGCTCTCGATGGTGCAGCTGTAGAACCTTTTGAGCATCTGAGGACCCATGCCAAATCTTTTCAGTCTCCTGGGGGGGTATAGGCTTTGTCGAGCCCTCTTCATGACTCTATTGGTGTGTTTGAACCATGATAGTTTGTTGGTGATGTGGACGCCAAGGAACCTGAAGCTCTCAACCTGCTCCACTACAGCCCCGTCGATGAGAATGGGGGCGTGCTCGGTCTTCCTTTTCCTGTAGTCCGTCTCCTTTGTCTTGATCACATTGACGGAGAGGTGCCAGGACTATTTCATAGTTTTGATGTCTTCACTATTATTCTGCAATGTAGAAAATAGTACAAATTAAGAAAAACCCTTGAATGAGTAGGTGTGTCCAAACTTTTGACTGGTACTGTAAAATGACTCCCAACTTAAAACGCAGCCACCTTAGTATTGTAGCTAGCTTGCTAGTGCATGTCATTCTGGGACAAGGAGCGTTTTAGCTATCAGTTTATTTTAAGTAATAATTTAACACTACAAAAATCTATAGGACAAATAGTGTAAAGCTAATCCCTTCATCAAGGCAGGACCCACTCATTTCATTTGTACTGGCAAAAAATAAATACCACATTATCCCTGTCAATAGTTGGAGTAGGACAATGACAGAGCACCCTGCCTCAGACTGTCAGGATGTTCATTTTCTCGCTGACAAACTACATTCCTTTGCTGTGACGATTTATTTGATTAATTCTTGTCTCTCACTTTTGTCTCACATTATCTATTCAGCTCTCCTATGTCCTGCTCCCAGAGATCAACCAAGTGCTATTTGAACTAGCCCTGCTGTCACCATTTAGAAATTGGGACCACATATGCATTTGCCTGTTGTCTTTTCTTCATGGATTTTGTCTTATACAGTCTAGCGCATTTTAGAGTTCAACACCCACTACAGATATACATGCTTGTTTGAGCATCTCATATACTAAATTCAATGTAGAATCAGGTTAACAGGTGACAGGTTATTTTACTATTGTAACATGCAGTGGTGAGAATTCTATTCTCCCCGTCAGGAGCCCAGGCTTTTGCCATAGATTGTACAGATCTTTTCTCTGTACCACACAAGCTTTAGATTGCATTCTGCTAAGGTACTTTTGATACGCTTAAAGGGCCTGGACACAAAAATGCTCCTTGAGAGAATACTGAATACACAAAAATGCTCCTTCAGAGAATACTGAAGCATGCGTTGATGACAGTTCTACAGTCTCCATCAGAGGCAGAGATCTTAAAGCTCTCATTTCTGGATTGCAACATTGTAAAATTGTGCCCTCCACGGCACTTGAAATGAATTGATTGGTAGGTTACACTATATTTCGATACTTCAGATACTGCCTCAAACGCCTTTGTTATTTGTCTCCGTACTCAATAAATGGTTAATCACTATTTGTGATGGTGTTCTTTGTTTGAATGTATATGGCTGAAACGTACGCTATGGAAATTATGTCTCACACTCGTTCATAGTTGCTAGAATAATGAATGTATTGGCAAGGTTTTTGCACCGTGAACTTTTAAAAAGGTTAGTTAATCATTTAAACAGCCTAAATATACTCATATTCGCTGAACATTTAGTATTTGAAACTCATAAAATGTATTTGTCAACTGCTTTTTCTATAATCCTACTGGCTGTTTATCATTCTCCATACCTTATCCCAATGCATCCAACGTGATGCATGCCCACCATTGTTTTGGGCAGCTACTATTTGAGAAGTCATCTCGTTTACAAATCAAACTCTGGTTATCTTATTGCAGAGCTCAATGTACGACTGTTTTCAGATAAGATTGTATTGCAAGGTGTGCCATATGTATAGGCTAATATGCAGCTGTCCGTTTTTAAACCTCTATTCTAGCATACATGACACACACAGACATCTATATACTTATATTTGTGTTTCTATGCAAATTGTATGATTTGATGTTTCTTTAAGCCTGCAGCTAGTTACTTGAAATGAGACAATCATGCCAAAGCAGGATTCAAAATTGAATTCACTGACAGAGAGATAGCTAATTAAACATTAGCTTCCTGATCAGGCACATTGATTTTTACAGTATTAGCTGGCAAGTCTAGTCAACTGTAACATTGGATAGCTTCCAATAAATTGGCTAAATGGTCAACGGAGTTACTTCTTCATATGATCAAGAACATTCATATTTCAAGTGTACTCGAAAGCAGATATTTATCATATTTCAGTCTTTGTAGAGGTAATGTTAGTTCCTCTTAACACACTCGCAGCAGATCAGAGGCTGTGTTTACATGGTAGAAGCAGGTCATTGGCTGCCGTCATCATGAAGGATATGTACAGTACGGGAGTTCTGATTGGTTCCAACTTTGCAAATTTGCCTCAGCAGACAGAGAGTTGAAATATACTTTTTCTAAGAAAATGTGCAAGAATTTAAGGTGCCAACACATTTTACAGTAATAATAAGAATATTTCATTTTCATATACAGAAATTCTTCTCTTCCCTCAATGTAGATTGATCATCTTTACTGTTTTCGGCGTCGGCCCACAACCTACAACTAAAAAATCAAGAACAATAACATAAACATAGCATCACTTAATTCACCCAACAGGCCTGATCCTGAGTCACGATAATGCTACCAGCAACCTCAACCACACTGCTTACACAACCTATTGTTGCCTAACGCCATCACTAGCGCACTCAGCAAAAGTGTAGCAATAACAGTGACACGTCAAAGGATGTGAGTGTGACAAGTTTGGGATGCTGAAAGGACACCGACTGTAATATGCAGCGAACTCCATGTAGGAGAGCACACTTTTAGTAAAACACATAGGGCCAATAGAGAGAGCAGTCACACACAGCATGATGTTAAAGGTTAAGCAGCACATTCACTCAGACATAATAAGCAGTAGGTCCCAATCATAAGAATACAAAAACTCAACCATTAGGCTAAGCATTTCCCAATCGAAATGTACAACTATTACTTCCCATTTCAAACATATTTTTCATGTTCAGCACACAAAGAAACAATCTGAAGTTTAGACGCAACAGTCATTTTCAAAGAGGTGGCTAACAACAGCAAGTGAGGTGCAATAAAAAGTACAGTTCCACTCACCAGATGATGATAATTTGAAACTGAACTTATTGAGGAAAGTTAAAATTGAATAGGGCGAAGCTAACAAATGATCAACGATATCCTCTTTGTTAACACCTGCTGCAGCCGCTGCACACTAGCCTACAACAAAAGCTAGCTAGCTAGACCATGGGAAAACGAGTGCTTGCTATTGTGCAAGTGACCTGTCGGCCTTCAAGAAGGTGGAAGTTTCCATACGTTGCAAGTCAAAATGTGATTGGTTTAGTCCGTTGTCACTGCAAAATTCTGCCCTTATACAGTTGAATAGCAGATGCCTTTAATCTAGCTTCTGAGGCCCTAGCCAACTGCTGACTTAGCTATCTAGATTTATCTCCCCAGAGACCTCCAAAGAAAAATCCTGATTTAATATTTTTTTCTCTTCAGTGTTCACCCTTTCCTTTCTAATAAAAATAATAAATCAGAATATATTTGAAAATAAGAAAACAATTACAATATCATTGAAATATTATTGAAAATATAAAAATGATTGGTATAGATGCTTAAGCCTTCTCTGAAGGGTTCCCCACTGCACATACTGGTAAGTGGTTCCAGGTAGAAAGAGGAAAACTACACAACAAAATAATCAGAAGTTCTTAATCACTTTTCCAAAGCTGCAGTTAGTGCCAAGTTCTATAAGACAGAGAGGAGGCTGAATGTTCCTAACTCTAGCTACCTCACCAATCTCACGATGGATAAAGGACGGATTCCCTAAGTAAGACAAAGTGATGTGTCTGAGACGGATCAGACTTATCAAGGAGTGTAGCATGGGAAGACATTCTTGAGCAGGGGTGTCAAACTCATTCCATGGAGGGCCTAGTGTCTGCTGGTTTTTGTTTTTTCCCTTAAATGAAGACCTAGACAACCAGGTGAGGGGAGTTCCTTACTAATCAGTGACCTTAATTCATCAATCAAGTACAAGGGAGGAGCGAAACCCAGCAGACACTCTGTGGAATGAGTTTGACACATGTTCTAGAGTATGTAACATGGGAAGACATTATAAAGTAGGCTCTTAACTGATGGCACATGGCAGAGATTGGTTGATCGGACTGATATGAGTGAAGAGAAGTTGAGAAGTTCCAGGGTTCTTTGCTTTCAGGATGAAAGACAGTAAGCTCTGTCTTTAAAAATCTGCACGTTAGCAACAAGACATCAAATCAAATCAAAGTTTATTTGTCACGTGCGCCGAATACAACAGGTGTAGACCTTACAGTGAAATGCTTACTTACAGGCTCTAACCAATAGTGCAAAAAAGGTATTAGGTGAACAATAGGTAAGTAAAGAAATAAAACAACAGTAAAAAGACAGGCTATATACAGTAGCGAGGCTATAAAAGTAGCGAAGCTACATACAGACACCGGTTAGTCAGGCTGATTGAGGTAGTATGTACATGTAGATATGGTTAAAGTGACTATGCATATATGATGAACAGAGAGTAGCAGTAGCATAAAAGAGGGGTTGGCAGGTGGTGGGTGGCGGGACACAATGCAGATAGCCCGGTTAGCCAATGTGCGGGAGCACTGGTTGGTCGGCCCAATTGAGGTAGTATGTACATGAATGTACAGTTAAAGTGACTATGCATATATGATAAACAGAGAGTAGCAGCAGCGTAAAAAGAGGGGTTTGGGGGGGGGGGGGGTTGGGCGGGGGCACAATGCAAATAGTCTGGGTAGCCATTTGATTACCTGTTCAGGAGTCTTATGGCTCGGGGGTAAAAACTGTTGAGAAACCTTTTTGTCCTAGAATTGGATATGGTTTCCCATCCCTTTAATGATGGGATAAAGGTTGTTATTTTCCATGACTGATATTCCTGATAGGCAAAGCTAGTTTTTCAGATCAGTATCAGTTTCAGTATCCAGGAAAAAAAAAAAACATGCCTAATCAGTCCATAATTCAAGCCTGATGATCACCATTGATGATTCGCTCATTGATACACAGTCCTTTTAATTACAAGGTTTCCTCTGAAGTGAGAGATAATGTGACTTGCCCAGGCAATTTGATCATGTGTGAGGACAAAAGTGCACAAGGCGAAATGAAGCAGCACATGAAAGGACTTTTTTATTTAGAAAAAATAAAAAGTGGTGTGGTGTGAGCCGGGACCGCTTGAGGAGAGGTGGTATTGGAATAAACGTATTCACAGAGAAAATTCAGAGAGCCCTATCTCCAGCGCAGAGCAGGCCCACAGAAGCACAGCAGACACCATTAGACTTGTGTTTATATAACCCCAAATCAGATCTTAGGGGGTTATACACAAATGTGCGTGTACAATGCGCGCACACACACACAGTGAATGAGTATCTGTCTGTTGCAGAAGTCCCTGGGAACAGCTCTGTCAGATAAAGGCAGAGCCACGCTGAGGAATGGCTAAATGGAGAAATGGGGTCCAGCCTTCTTCTTCCCATTACTGAGCCTCTGAGCCTGCCAATCAGTTCAGTGCCCAGGACAGTGTGTCTACTGTCTAAAGGGAGTCACAGTAAGCCTTATCGGGCTCTAGGTAGTGTGTGTGTGTGGGGGGGGGGGGGTCCTGAGTAAGCTTAAAGTGAGGGGCTGTGAGTATGGTCTTACTGTACCCAGGAGAGTGTGACCATGGTGAGGCTTTGGTAAGCCTAATAAGGCCCTGGGCACTGAACATAGCGATGGTCAGCATAAGCCTCTCAAGGGGAGAACGACTGCTATGGTCCAGTTGGGGTTACATGAGGCTCGCATTTCTGGGGTTTGGGAAGCTATGTGTCCATAGGGGGTTAGAACGAAGCCCACTGATTCCATGTCAGCAGCATGTGTTTTAGAGGGGGTTAGTGCTTGTATTGACGAGCCAGGGTAAGTATGCGATCAGCGATTTATGGAACGCTTCACCTGGCCATAGCGTAACCATCTTGGGTCAGGGGAAGCGTTTTAAGCTGTAGGTGACTTGTTTCCAGAGGTTAGGGCTAACATTGATTGCCCCAGAGCACAAATCATTTAAGTCAGGGTCAGCTTAGATGGGCCTAGGTTAGCCATGTAAGAGGAGGTTAGTCAGGTATTGCAAAATTACTGTCCTGTAAATCATGGAAGAGGGATGGCAATAAGGGGAGTCAGGAATGGCAGAGTGTGTCGTTAAAGTGGGTTGTGATGGTTCAATACTGTAATACTCCACTGTGACCCTGAGCAGTGTGTCTGCAATCCCATTGTTTGAATAGAAAAACATACCACCTATCACTGTCCTTTTCTTCTCACTTCTGCTTGTGTGGCCTTCTCAGTGAAACCAGCTCTTCTCTGACTTTTTTGAAAGTGACTTTGAGTACCTAAGCATGTAGGCTGAGTTAATGCAGGCCATGTTCAGAAAGGGGAAAGAGAGGTACTTGGCTTTTTCAATAAAGCTCTGGTAATGCGTTTTGTAATGCATTGGTTATACTTCACAGTAAAAACCCATTCCGTTCCTTGGCCATGCAGCCCTGTGCAATTCTTCCTAAATTGCCTTTTCTCCTAGCCATTCGTTATGCTTTCCACTCCAGCACACCGCCATCATTTATTCATTTGATGAAACAACAGGTGTGCCAAAACAAAACAAAACACAGAGACACACGTACGCATGCACACACACACACACACACACACACACACACACATACGTGAACACACACAGGCACCCACGCAAGCACGTACACACAAACACATCACACCCATGGATTAATAGGTAGACGGATGGATGGTGTAGGGACAGATGGATGGAAAGCTGAATGGACAGAAGGACAGATGGGAGCAACACTATGATCATCATTCTGAATTCAACATCCAACAAAAGTCAAATGCGTTGGTTTATAAAGATGCCATGGCCTCCGAGAAAAGTTGAAGAAAAGGGAAAGAGAAAGAAAGAAGTGGACCAGAGAGTTAGTGATTCTTATAATGTGAAACTCCATTTTGTTCCTCCTGCTTCCCTTTCATACAGGCAGGCCCATTATGGACAGGATAATGTGTTTGTGTGGTGGCAGGGAAATGGGTCTGCTTTGTTTAGGCTGGTGTCAGCCTTGATGAAAAAGTGCCATCGACTTGGAATGGGCTTGCAGCAGTCTCAGTCTCGGTCTCTGTCGCCACGCTCAGCAGATGATAACCATTGATTGCTCACCAGAGAGAAAGATAGGAATGGGAAAAGGAAGAGAAAGAGAGATAGACAGAGATGACTAGTGAAAGAGAACAGGAAGTGACAGGATTTTATCTGCAAATGTGACTTGGCGGTTAGATTTTGATGAACAGATATCTCTGTTAACATTGTTCACTGAGAACATTTAATTGCTGAGAAAAGTAGTTAATTGCACAAAAAATATATAAAATTCAAAAGCCATTGCAGGGAAAACATCAATGTCAAGACAGAACAGTACGTGCTGAAACTAAATTGAAAATATTAACCCCAAAATCCTGCTATTCATCTATCCCGCTGACCCCCTCTATCTCTCCATTCCTCTGCCCCTTCGCCTCTCCCCTCTTCCACCCGTCTATCCATCCACCCGAGCCCTTCACGTCTGTACCCCTCCACCCCACCTCCCCCGTGCCACTGATATTGCATGAGTTCATGCTGAGCTCCAAACAGCCGTCCCAAAAACCACCACTCAACATTCCATGACAAGGAGCGAAAAGGGGCCGGTGCCATTTTGTGTCCTAATTCACTGTGACTCTGCAAAATCCTTTTAGCGACACTAGCGACAGCCACGGCTCATTGGAGTCGATAAAGGTGGCACTTTCGTAATGGTAATGGCTCCCTCGTGGCCTGTAGTATGCCATAACTTTATTGTCTGGTCAATTGATAGGGACCTTCGGTCAGTACAGTACAGATCCGCCTTGTGCCTTGGACTTTTCCCCATCCCTGTCTTGGGGAACGTAATGAGTGTTTGCCGACATTGATTTTCTATGCTGTCAAACCCCTCTGTGTCTGTATTGATTTTAGTGGTTTTCATATGTAAATTCTGTGAGAGGTCTGACATGTAGTGGATAGAACATGTGGATGGATGGACACACACACACACACACACACACACATAATATACCACTATGTCTGCTTCTGTAGATGTACTGCCATTTGTATTCATCCAGTATCGATAACCAATCATAGCCAATCAATCTCAGGGGATTAAATCCAACTGTAATCAAATTGTTTGTGTGACATTCCAGCTACTGGCTAGTCATATTATACTTAACAAAAAAGAAAAGCGACATGCCAAAATGTCAAAGATTTTAATGAGTTACAGTTCATATAAGGAAATCAGTCAATTGAAATAAATCTATTTGGCCCTAATATTAGGATTTCACATGAATTGGAATACAGATATGCATCTGTTGGTCACAGATACCCTAAAAAAAAAGCTAGGGGTGTGGACCAGAAAAATAGTCCATCTCTGGTGTAACCACCACGTGCCTCATCCAGCGTGACACATCTCCTTTGCATAGAGTTGATCAGGATGTTGATTCTCTCTCTCTCTCTCTCTCTCTCTCTCTCTCTCTTTCTCTCTGTGTTAGAATGGATCTTTCAAAGCGACATTCATTAATGTCGTCATAGAATGGATGTTTCGTTGGTCTTCGCATTCAATGATATAATTTACATAGCTGCAGACTAATAATTAATATCAAAGACTTGTTCTTATTCTGTCAGTATCAATAGTCTAAAAGTTAACCACGTGGTATGGTTCACTTTCAGTAGAGTACTTGGATGGTGAAACCTATTGGCCAACCCGCAATGGAGTGGAGGCCGGGTCTGTTAGACTAGTAAGTCAGGGGGGGTTTTATAGTGAACATAGAACATGACGCCTGGTCCTGTCTGTGTCCCTGGGGGCGTGCCGATGACTGAGTTAAGCTTGGTACAGGAATACAACTCCATCACATTAACCTCTTACATCTAGACGTTCCGCTAGCGGAACACCTGCTCCAATATCCAATGATAGGCGTGGCGCGAATTACAAATTCCTCAAAAATACAAAAACTTCAATTTTTCAAACATATGACTATTTCACAGCATTTTAAAGACAAGACTCTCCTTTATCTAACCACACTGTCCGGTTTCAAAAAGGCTTTACAGCGAAAGCAAAACATTAGATTATGTCAGCAGAGTACCAAGCCAGAAATAATCAGACACCCATTTTTCAAGCTAGCATATAATGTCACAAAAACCCAGAAGACAGCTAAATGCAGCACTAACCTTTGATGATCTTCATCAGATGACACACCTAGGACATTATGTTATACAATACATGCATGTTTTGTTCAATCAAGTTCATATTTATATCAAAAAACAGCTTTTTACATTAGCATGTGACGTTCAGAACTAGCAAACTTCCGGGGAATTTACTAACAATTTACTAAATTACTCACGATAAACGTTCACAAAAAGCATAACAATTATTTTAAGAATTATAGATACAGAACTCCTCTATGCACTCGATATGTCCGATTTTAAAATGGCGCATTTCGTGACAAAAAAATTCTAAATATTCCATTACCGTACTTCGAAGCATGTCAACCGCTGTTTAAAATCAATTTTTATGCAATTTATCTCGTAAAAAAGCGATAATATTCCGACCGGGAATCTCCTTTTCGGTAAACAGAGGAAAAAATCACAAAGACGGGGGCGGCCAGTGCACGCGCCTAAGCCCACAGTCCCTTGATCGGCCACTTGAGAAAGGCGATAATGTGTTTCAGCCTGGGGCTGGAATGACGACATTCAGGTTTTTCCCGGGCTCTGAGAGCCTATTGGAGCCGTGGGACGTGTCACGTTACCGCAGAGATCCTTTGTAATGGAATGAGATGTCAAAGAAAGACAATAAATGGTCAGACAGGCCACTTCCTGTAAAGGAATCTCTCAGGTTTTGACCTGCCATTTGAGTTCTGTTATACTCACAGACACCATTCAAACAGTTTTAGAAACTTTGGAGTGTTTTCTATCCAAAGCCAATAATTATATGCATATTCTAGTTACTGGGCAGGAGTAGTAACCAGATTAAATCGGGTACGTTTTTTATCCAGCCGTGAAAATACTGCCCCCTAGCCATAACAGGTTAACATCAGTACATAGCATCTCAATGTATTACAAAAGCTTTATCCTTATTAATACATTCTATACAACCATGTGGATGCAATTCTCATCACTGAGGCTATTATATAAACCGTTTTATGGTAATATGGCTATATTGTCTCTTCTGAGTATCACAAAATTGTACCAAGCGGACCAGTTCGTAGCTGGATTCTTCACCAATCTTCCATACCTTCTCCAGAACACAAATGTCGCTTGGCTCCCCAATTCTGTGAGTTGGAAGAATTTCCTGTGTCTCTCTATGGGCCATGTGGCAAAAGATTCTCCTCTTAGAGTTTTTACAACCCTTTCACACAGGGCCTGGGTGGGGGAAGGTAGGTTGGGGGATGGTGCAAAGGGGGGAGGGGGTCAACTGTCCTCCCTGTACTCAAAGAGGCCAGGTCATGACAACATGCTTGTCTATGTAATGCAGTCTTTAACTCATTTGTCAAGCCATCTCTGGTGAACATATGCCCAGATTAGCTGCAGGGAACTAGAGTGGAGACCATAAAAACACAGACACTAGTAGGACAGAAATGTCTTACTATTAGTTCATTATTAATTGTTAGCCATTAATATAAAAAAATCTGAATTGGACTTGAGCCTTATGACTCGACCTGACTTGATACCCTCCCCAAGCCCAAATGTTAAAAATGATGCTATTTAAAAAAAGTGTGCAGCGCATCAACTCTTCATTTAACGGATTACAATATGAAACGGACAGCAGCCAATCAAATTGTGCCCGCTGAGAAAAAGCTGCGTGTGGCAGTACATAGGAACGTCAGCGGTTGAATTCAGATGGAGCCCTTGGAAAGATGAAAATTATTATTTTTGGATATAAAGACGACGCTGTATCAACAAAAACGTATTGCAACTTGCAAAACATGCGGGAAGACAATTACAGACGGAGTCACAACAATTTCCAACTTTGTTTGACATTTGAAGCTGCACAAAGAACGGTAAGTCATGGCTAATATAGCCGAAAGCTATATATTTTATTACTTTACTAGTATATCATGTAGGCTAACGTAACATTAAATCAATGAGCCTCCACACAGTCAGTCAGTGCAGGAATGTGATCATTGCACCCAAGATTGAGCTACAACTGGCTAGGCAGTTGGTAGCCTAAATCCTGCCTGATGTTACTGCTGTTCCTAAAACCATTGACATACGTTAGCCTACTGTAACCACACAGTGTGTGTGTGTTAAGGTTGGGCGATTTGTGTACAAGCCTACATCGCCCGATTGTACCCATAGCGATCCTCGATAGTCGATCACTATGGGGGGGTAGTGGTGTCTTTCTCATGGCTACCCATGTATTTCCATGGAAATATAAGGTTTATTTGGAAAGTAATAATTTTTTTAAAGCATTCATGATTTGCGTAAATGTAATATACTAACTATTACTCTTGTTAAAAATATGAAATGGTATTGCATTTGGTGAAGAGCACATTATGACTTGTTTAGGATTAGAAACTCAAACTTTAGGACTTGAGACTTGACTTGATACTTGACGGTCTTGACTTGACTCGGACTTGCCTGTTTTGACTTGGGACTTGATTTGGGACTTACTTGTGACTTGTAAAACAATGACTTGGTCCCACCTCTGTTGTTTAGTACATAGCGTCAAATGTGAATCCTTACAGAGATGGGTGGGGCTAAAGATTAACCTGTTTGGGCTAGGGGGCAGTATTGAGAATTTTGGAAAAAATATGTGCCCATTTTTAACTGCCTCCTACACCAACTCAGAAGCTAGAATATGCATATTATTGTTCAGGTTTGGATAGAAAACACCCTAAAGTTTTTAAAACTGTTTGAATGGTGTCTTTGAGTATAACAGAACTCCTATGGCAAGCAAAAACCTGACAAGGTTTCATGCAGGAAGTGGCCTGTTTGACAAGGAGTCGTGCGTCTTGCATCTGTTTATTGAAGAGTAAGGATCTTAGCTGTAACGTGACAATTCCCAGGGCTCCAATAGGCTCTCAGGACCCGGGAAAATCATGAAGGTTGACGAGGAAGCCTCAGGCTGAAACAGATTATCACCTTATCCAAGTGTCCCATTAGGTGACAATGGAATGAGGCGCGTGCGCGATTAGCCCCCGTGGAGTATTTTAATTCGGCTGTTTAGTTTATTGCAGATTCCCGGTCGGAATATTAGCGCTTTTCTACGAGATAAATGGCATAAAAATTGGTTTTAAACAGCGGTTGACATGCTTCGAAGTACGGTAATGGAATATTTAGACATTTTTTGTCACGCCATGCGCCATGCGCGCGACCGTGGATTACCATTCGTATAGTGTCTAGAACGCACGAACAAAACGACGCTATTTGGATATAACTATGGATTATTTGGGACCAAACCTACATTTGTTATTGAAGTAGAAGTCCTGGGCGTGTATTCTGACGAAGAACAGGAAAGGTAAGAACATTTTTCTTATAGGAAATGTTATTATGGTGAAGGCTAATCTTGCCGGGTGTCTAAATAGCTAGCCGTGATGGCTGGGCTATGTACTTAGAATATTGCAAAATGTGCTTCATCCGAAAAGCTATTTTAAAATCGGACATATCGAGTGCATAGAGGAGTAATGTATCTATAATTCTTAAAATAATTGTTATGCTTTTTGTGAACGTTTATCGTGAGTAATTTAGCAAACTGTTAGTAAATTCCCCGGAAGTTTGCGGGGGGTATGCTTGTTCTGAACGTCACATGCTAATGTAAAAAGCTGTTTTTTGATATAAATATGAACTTGATTGAACAGACATGCATGTATTGTATAACATAATGTCCTAGGTGTGTCATCTGATGAAGATCATAAAAGGTTAGTGCTGCATTTAGCTGTGGTTTGGGTTTTGGTGACATTATATGCTAGCTTGAAAAATGGGTGTCTGATTATTTCTGGCTGGGCACTCTCCTGACATCATCTAATGTTTTGCTTTCGTTGTAAAGCCTTTTTGAAATCGGACAGTGTGGTTAGATAAACGAGAGTCTTGTCTTTAAATAGCTGTAAAATAGTCATATGTTTGAGAAATTGAAGTAATAGTATTTCAAACGATTCAAAAATCGCGCCACTGGATTAGACTGGCTGTTACGTAGGTGGGACGAATTCGTCCCGCCTAGCCTATAGAGGTTAAGAGGGTGTAATGATGCTGAATGGGTGTAGACAAAGAAGAGCTTTCCAGTAGGTAAAAAAGCATTCAAGGGCCATTTTCTCAAAAGTGAGGTTACAAGTTTATCTACTTTCAAAGCAGAATTACTTTCCAATTGTTCCTCAACTGTAATGTATGATATACCATTTTCTAGGTCTGAGTCTACATTTACATTTACGTCATTTAGCAGACGCTCCTATCCAGAGCGACTTACAAATTGGTGCATTCACCTTATGATATCCAGTGGAACAACCACTTTACAATAGTACATCTATATATTTTTTTTTGGGGGGGGGGAGGAGGGTTAGAAGGATTACTTAATCCTATCCCAGGTATTCCTTAAAGAGGTGGGGTTTCAGGTGTCTCCGGAAGGTGGTGATTGACTCCGCTGTCCTGGCGTCGTGAGGGAGCTTGTTCCACCATTGGGGTGCCAGAGCAGCGAACAGTTTTGACTGGGCTGAGCGGGAACTGTGCTTCCGCAGAGGTAGGGAGGCGAGCAAAGGTGGATGAACGCAGTGCCCTTCTTTGGGTGTAGGGACTGATCAGAGCCTGAAGGTACGGAGGTGCCGTTCCCCTTACAGCTCCGTAGGCAAGCACCATGGTCTTGTAGCAGATGCGAGCTTCAACTGGAAGCCAGTGGAGTGTGCGGAGGAGCGGGATTGGGAAGGTTGAACACCAGACGGGCTGCAGCGTTCTGGATGAGTTGTAGGGTTTAACCTCTCTGGGCTACGTGGGACGCTGCGTCCCACCTACTCAACAGCCAGTGGAATCCCGTGGCGCGATTTTCAAATACCTTAGAAATGCTATTACTTCAATTTCTCAAACATATGACTATTTTAAAGACAAGACTCTCATTAATCTAACCACACTGTCCAATTTCAAAAAGGCTTTACAACGAAAGCAAAACATTAGATTATGTCAGCAGAGTACCCAGCCAGAAATAATCAGACACCCATTTTTCAAGCTAGCATATAATGTCACAAAAACCAAAACCACAGCTAAATGCAGCACTAACCTTTGATGATCTTCATCTGATGACACTCCTAGGACATTATGTTATACAATACATGCATGTTTTGTTCAATCAAGTTCATATTTATATAAAAACCAGCTTTTTACATTAGCATGTGACTAGCATTCCCACCGAACACTTCCGGTGAATTTACTAAATTACTCACGATAAACGTTCACAAAAAACATTACAATTATTTTAAGAATTATAGATACAGAACTCCTTTATGCAATCGCTATGTACGATTTTAAAATAGCTTTTTGGTGAAAGCACATTTTGCAATATTCTAAGTACATAGCCCAGCCATCACGGGCTAGCTATTTTGACACCCACCAAGTTGGGTACTCACCAAACTCAGATTTACTATAAGAAAAATGTTATTACCTTTGCTGTTCTTCGTCAGAATGCACTCCCAGGACTTCTACTTCAAAAACAAATGTTGGTTTGGTTCCAAATAATCCATAGTTATATCAAAATAGCGGCGTTTTGTTCGTGCATTCAAGACATTATCCGAATGGTAAAGAAGGGTGACGCGCCCGGCGTGTTTCGTGACCAAAAAATTCAAAATATTCCAATACCGTACTTCGAAGCATGTCAAACGCTGTTTAAAATCAATTTTTATGCGATTTTTCTCGTAAAAAAAGCGATAATATTCCGACCGGGAAACCCTGTTTTCGTTCAAAAAACGATGTAAACATGGTGGAGTCTCGTGCACGCACGCCCCAGTCTCATTGTTCTCAGATCGACCACTTACCAAATGCGCTACTGTTTTTCAGCCATGGCCTGCAAAGTCATCATTCAACGTTCTGGCGCCTTCTGAGATCCTAAGGGAGCGTTAGAAAATGTCACGTTATGCCAGAGATCCCCTGTTTTGGATAGAGATGATCAAGAAGGCCAAGAAATGGTCAGAGAGGGCGCTTCCTGTTTGGAATCTTCTCAGGTTTTGGCCTGACAAATGAGTTCTGTTATACTCACAGAAACCATTCAAACAGTTTTAGAAACTTTAGGGTGTTTTCTATCCAAATCAAACAATTATATGCATATTCTAGTTACTGGGCAGGAGTAGTAACCAGATTAAATCGGGTACGTTTTTTATCCGGCCGTGCAAATACTGCCCCCTATCCCCAACAGGTTAATGGCACAGGCAGGGAGCCCCCCCCAACAGCGAGTTGCAGTAATCCAGACGGGAGATGACAAGTGCCTGGATTAGGACCTGCGCCGCTTCCTGTGTGAGGCAGGGTCGTACTCTGCGAATGTTGTAGAGCATGAACCTACAGGATCGGGTCACCGCCTTGATGTTAGCGGAGAACGACAGGGTGTTGTCCAGGGTCATGCCAAGGCTCTTTCTTAGCACTCTGGGAGGAGGACACAATGGAGTTGTCAACCGTGATGGCGAGATCATGGAACGGGCTGTCCTTCCCCGGGAGGAAGAGCAGCTCCGTCTTGCCGAGGTTCAGCTTGAGGTGGTGATCCGTCATCCACACTGATATGTCTGCCAGACATGCAGAGATGCGATTCACCACCTGGTTATCAGAAGGGGGAAAGGAGAAGATGAATTGTGTGTCGTCTGCGTAGCAATGATAGGAGAGACCATGTGAGGATATGACAGAGCCTAGTGACTTGGTGTATAGCGAGAATAGGAGAGGGCCTAGAACTGAGCCCTGGGGGACACCAGTGGTGAGAGCATGTGGTGCGGAGATGGATTCTCGCCACGCCACCTGGTAGGAGCGACCTGTCAGGTAGGACGCAATCCAAGAGTGAGCCGCGCCGGAGATGCCCAACTCGGAGAGGGTGGAGAGGAGGATCTGATGGTTCACAGTATCAAAGGCAGCCGATAGGTCTAGAAGGATGAGAGCAGAGGAGAGAGAGTTAGCTTTAGCAGTGCGGAGAGCCTCCGTGACACAGAGAAGAGCAGTCTCAGTTGAATGACCAGTCTTGAAACCTGACTGAATTGGATCAAGAAGGTCATTCTGAGAGAGATAGGAAGAGAGCTGGCCTAGGACGGCACGCTCAAGAGTTTTGGAGAGAAAAGAAAGAAGGGATACTGGTCTGTAGTTGTTGACATCGGAGGGATCGAGTGTAGGTTTTTTGAGAAGGGGAGCAACTCTCGCTCTCTTGAAGACGGAAGGGATGTAGCCAGCGGTCAAGGATGAGTTGATGAGCGAGCTGAGGTAAGGGAGAAGGTCTCCGGTAATGGTCTGGAGAAGAGAGGAGGGGATAGGGTCAAGCGGGGAGGTTGTTGGGCGGGTGGCCGGCCATCACAAGACGCAAGATTTCATCTGGAGAGAGAGGGGAGAAAGAGGTCAAAGGATAGGGTAGGGCAATGTGAGCAGGACCAGCTGTGTCGTCTGACTTAACAAACGAGGATCGGATATCGTCAACCTTCTTTTCAAAATGGTTGACAAAGTCATCCGCAGAGAGGGAGGAGGAGGGGAGGGGGAGGAGGATTCAGGAGGGAGGAGAAGGTGGCAAATAGCTTCCTAGGGTTAGAGGCAGATGCTTGGAATTTAGAGTGGTAGAAAGTGGCTGTAGCAGCAGAAACAGAGGAAGAAAATGTGGAGAGGAGGGAGTGAAAAGATGCCAGGTCCGCAGGGAGGCTAGTTTTCCTCCATTTCCGCTCGGCTGCCCGGAGCCCTGTTCTGTGAGCTCGCAATGAGTCGTCAAGCCACGGAGCAGGAGGGGAGGACCGAGCCGGCCGGGAGGATAGTGGACATAAAGAGTCAAAGGATGCAGAAAGGGAGGAGAGGAGGGTTGAGGAGGGGGAATCAGGAGATTGGTTGGAGAAGGATTGAGCAGAGGGAAGAGATGATAGGATGGAAGAGGAGAGAGTAGCAGGAGAGAGAGAGCGAAGGTTGCGACGGCGCAATACCATCTGAGTAGGGGCAGAGTGAGTAGTGTTGGAGGAGAGCGAGAGGGAAAAGGATACAAGGTAGTGGTCGGAGACTTTGAGGGGAGTTGCAGTGAGATTAGTAGAAGAACAGCATCTAGTAAAGATGAGGTCAAGCGTATTGCCTGCCTTGTGAGTAGGGGGGGACGGTGAGAGGGTGAGGTCAAAAGAGGAGAGGAGTGGAAAGAAGGAGGCAGAGAGAAATGAGTCAAGGTAGACTTAGGGATGTTAAAGTCACCCAGAATTGTGAGGGGTGAGCCATCCTCAGGAAAGGAACTTATCAAGGCGTCAAGCTCATTGATGAACTCTCCAAGGGAACCTGGAGGGCGATAAATGATAAGGATGTTAAGCTTGAATGGGCTAGTGAATGTGAAAGCATGGAATTCAAAGGAGGACAGATGGGTCAGGGGAGAAAGAGAGAATGTCCACTTGGGAGAGATGAGGATTCCAGTGCCATCACCCCGCTGACCAGATGCTCTCGGGGTATGCGAGAACACGTGGTCAGACGAGAAGAGAGCAGTAGGAGTAGCAGTGTTTCTGTGGTAATTCATGTTTCCGTCAGCGCCAAGAAGTCAAGAGACTGGAGGGTAGCATAGGCTGAGATGAACTCTGCCTTGTTGGCCGCAGACCAGCAGTTCCAGAGGCTGCCGGAGACCTGGAATTCCACGTGGGTCGTGCGCGCTGGGACCACCAGGTTAGAGTGGCAGCGGCCATGCGGTGTGAAGCGTTTGTGTGGCCTGTGCAGAGAGGAGAGAGCAGGGATAGACAGACACATGGTTGACAGGCTACAGGAGAGGCTACACTAATGCAAAGGAGATTGGAATGAAAATGAACTAAACAACTGGGGAAGCGAGAGAGCAGGGCCTCCCTCACTAACCATTCACTGAAACACTCAAATATAACTTTTCCAACTTCCACTTTAGAAATTATAATTGATGTAAACTACAGTGGTTCAATGTTTCCAGGAATAGGCTCCAAACTTAGTTTATTCAGCTAGATAACTTGGTACAGTATTCTTCCGTGAAACCCACCCAGTGCACTGTCCTATGACGCCGTAGCTAACTAGCATGCTAGCATCCAATAACACACAGTTAGCACCAATACTTGGTTACAACAAACTACCAATGGATCATTCGTGTCCGTGTCTAGTTCCTTTCATAACGCAGAAGTAATTAAACGTTGGCTAGCTAACACAAAGTCAGTCTTGCTAGCTACACAAGTGGACTACACAACTCGAAAGTTCAGAAAGTTAAGCTTACGTTGCAAAAATCTTACTGACTAAAAATGATACATTACTGCTAGCTGGTAGAGTTGGCTAGCTAGCAGTGGCTGCGTTTACCTTTGATACATAGACAACTATGTAGCTAGCTAACATTACACTAATCAAATCATTCCGTTGTAATGTATACTGCTCAAAAAAATAAAGGGAAAACTTAACCTGTTGGGTCTAGGGGGCAGCATTTGCACGTCTGGATAAAAAAAATGTACCCGATTTAATCTGGTTACTAATCCTACCCAGTAACTAGAATATGCATATACTTATTATATATGGATAGAAAACACTCTAAAGTTTCCAAAACTGTTTGAATGGTGTCTGTGAGTATAACAGAACTCATTTGGCAGGCAAAACCCTGAGACATTTTCTGACAGGAAGTGGATACCTGATGTGTTGTATTGACTTTAAACCTATCCCATTGAAAAACACAGGGGTTTAGGAATATTTTGGCACTTCCTATTGCTTCCACTAGATGTCACCAGCCTTTACAAAGTGTTTTGAGTCTTCTGGAGGGAGATCTGACCGAACAAGAGCCATGGAACGGTGATGTCCCATTAGACACCTGGCGCGCTACTTCATGTTGGGTACCCTCGTTCCAATACGTTATAAAAGGCTATGCATTCGTCCACCTTGAATATTATTCATGTTCTGGTTAAAAAAGGCCCTAATGATTTATGCTATACAACGTTTGACATGTTTGAACGAACGGAAATATATTTTTTCCCCTCGTTCATGACGAGAAGTCCGGCTGGCTTACATCATGTGCTAACGAGACGGAGATTTTTGGACATAAATGATGAGCTTTTTTGAACAAAACTACATTCGTTATGGACCTGTGATACCTGGAAGTGACATCTGATGAAGAGAATCAAAGGTAATGGATTATTTACATAGTATTTTCGATTTTAGATCTCCCCAACATGACGTCTAGTCTGTATCGCAACGCGTATTTTTCTGGGCACAGTGCTCAGATTATTGCAAAGTGTGATTTCCCAGTAAGGTTATTTTTAAATCTGGCAAGTTGATTGCGTTCAAAAGATGTAAATCTATAATTCTTTAAATGACAATATAATATTTTACCAATGTTTTCTAATTTTAATTATTTAATTTGTGACGCTGACTTGACTGCCGGTTATTGGAGGGAAACGATTTCCTCAACATCAATGCCATAGTAAAACGCTGTTTTTGTATATAAATATGAACTTGATAGAACTAAAAATGCATGCATTGTCTAACATAATGTCCTAGGAGTGTCATCTGATGGAGATTGTAAAAGGTTAGTGTATCATTTTAGCTGGTTTTATGGTTTTGGTGACCCTGTCTTTGACTTGACAAAACATTACACACAACTCTTGTAAATGTACTGTCCTAACATACTCTAAATTTATGCTTTCGCCGTAAAACCTTTTTGAAATCGTAAAACGTGGTTAGATTAAGGAGATGTTTATCTTTCAAATGGTGTAACATAGTTGTATTTTTGAAAAATTTGAATTTTGACATTTATTTGGATTCAAATTTGCCGCTCTTGAAATGCACCTGCTGTTGATGGAGTGCACCACAGGTGGCACGCTAGCGTCCCCACCTAGCCCCAAGAGGTTAAACAACACATCCTAGATCTGAATGAAAGAAATAATCCTTATTAAATACTTTTTTCTTTACATAGTTGAATGTGCTGACAACAAAATCACACAAAAATAATCAATGGAAATCTAATTTATCAACCCATGGAGGTCTGGATTTGGAGTCACACTCAAAATTAAAGTGGAAAACCACACTACAGGCTGATCCAACTTTGATGTAATGTCCTTAAAACAAGTCAAAATTAGGCTCAGTAGTGTGTGTGGCCTCCACATGCCTGTATGACCTCCCTACAACGCCTGGGCATGCTCCTGATGAGGTGGCGGATGGTCTCCTGAGGGATCTCCTCCCAGACCTGGACTAAAGCATCCGTCAACTCCTGGACAGTCTGTGGTGCAACATGGCGTTGGTGGATGGAGCAAGACATGATGTCCCAGATGTGCTCAATTGGATTCAGGTCTGGGGAACAGGCGGGCCAGTCCATAGCATCAATGCCTTCCTCTTGCAGGAACTGCTGACACACTCCAGCCACATGAGGTCTAACATTGTCTTGCATTAGGAGGAACCCAGGGCCAACTGCACCAGCATATGGTCTCACAAGGGGCCTGAGGATCTCATCTCGGTACCTAATGGCAGTCAGGCTACCTCTGGCGAGCACATGGAGGGCTGTGCGGCCCCCCAAAGAAATGCCACCCCACACCATGACTGACCCACCGCCAAACTGGTCATGCTGGAGGATGTTGCAGGCAGCAGAACGTTCTCCATGTTGTCTCCAGACTCTGTCAGGTCTGTCACATGTGCTCAGTGTGAACCTGCTTTCATCTGTGAAGAGCACAGGGCGCCAGTGGCGAATTTGCCAATCTTGGTCTTCTCTGGCAAATGCAAAAAATCCTGCATGGTGTTGGGCTGTAAGCACAACCTCCACCTGTGTACGTCGGGCTCTCATACCACCCTCATGGAGTCTGTTTGTGACCGTTTGAGCAGACACATGCACATTTGTGGCCTGCTGGAGGTCATTTTGCAGGGCTCTGGCAGTGCTTCTCCTGCTCCTCCTTGCACAAAGGCGGAGGTAGCGGTCCTGCTGCTGGGTTGTTGCCCTCCTACGGCCTCCTCCACGTCTCCTGATGTACTGGCCTGTCTCCTGGTAGCGCCTCCATCCTCTGGACACTACGCTGACAGACACAGCAAACCTTCTTGCCACAGCTCGCATTGATGTGCCATCCTGGATGAGCTGCACTGCCTGAGCCACTTGTGTGGGTTGTAGACTCCGTCTCATGCTACCACTAGAGTGAAAGCACCGCCAGCACTCAAAAGTGACCAAAACATCAGCCAGGAAGCATAGGAACTGAGAAGTGGTCTGTGGTCCCCACCTGCAGAAACACTCCTTTATTGGGGGTGTCTTGCTAATTGCCTATAATTTCCACCTGTTGTCTATTCCATTTGCACAACAGCATGTGAAATGTATTGTCAATCAGTGTTGCTTCCTAAGTGGACAGTTTGATTTCACAGAAGTATGATTGACTTGGAGTTACATTGTGTTGTTTAAGTGTTCCCTTTATTTTTTTGAGCAGTGTATTTCGTTTCTACAGTACTGCTAGTTGGTAAAGTTGGCTAGCTAGCTGTGGTGTTGTGGTGTTGACGCCGTTTGGAAAACGGCGCGAGCGAACGAATACAGCTGGCTAGCTAACCTTGTTAGTTTCTCAAAGCTACACCTACACCTTTAGCTACACCTTTATCCTTGATGCAAAGACAACTATGTAGCTAGCTAGCTAACATTACACTAATCAAATCGTTCCATTGTAATGTAATGTAATGAAATGTAATATTAACTGCAGAGCGAAGTACAGCACGTCTAATAGTGAAGACATCAAAACTATGAAGTAACACATATGGAATCATCTAGTAACCAAAAAAGTATTAAAATCAAAATATATGTTATATTTGAGATTCTTCAAAGTAGCCTCCAATTTGCCTTGATGACAGCTTTGCACACTCTTAGCATTCTCTCAACCAGCTTCACCTGGAATGGTCTTCAAGGAGTTCCCACATACCTGAGCACTTGTTGGCTGCTTTTCCTTCACTCTGTGGTCCAACTCATCCCAAACCATCTCAATTGGGTTGAGGTCGGGTGATTGTGGAGGCCAGGTCATCTGATGCAAAACTCCATCAATCTCCTTCTTGGTCAAATGTCCCTAACACAGCCTGGAGGTGTGTTGGGTCATTGTCAGGATGAAAAACAAATGATAGTCCCACTAAGTGCAAATCAGATGGGATGGCGTATCGCTGCAGAATGCTGTGAAGCTATGCTGGTTAAGTGTGCCTTGAATTCTAAATAAGTCACAGACATTATCACCAGCAAAGCATCCCCACACCATCACACCTCCTCCTCTGTGCTTCACGGTGGGAACCACACAAGCGGAGATCATCCGTTCACCTACTCTGTGTCTCACAAAGACATGGCGGTTGGAACCAAAAATCTCAAATTTGGCATCAGATTTGGACAGATTTCCACCAGTCTAATGTCCATTGCTCATGTTTCTTGTCCCAAGCAAGTCTCTTCTTATTATTGATGTTCTTTAGTAGTGGTTTGTTTGCAGCAATTCGACCATGAAGATCTGATTCACGCAGTCTCCTCTGAACAGTTGATGTTGAGATGTCTGTCACTTGAACTCTGTGAAGCATTTATTTGGGCTGCAATTTTAGAGGCTGGTAACTCTAATGAACTTATCCTCTTCAGCAGAGGTAACTCTGGGGATAGTGCTTGATGGTTTTTGCGACTGCATTTTAAGAAACGTTCAAAGTTCTCGAAATGTTCCACATTGACCTGACCTTCATATCTTAAAGTAATGATCGTCTGTCATTTCTCTTTTCTAATTTGAGCTGTTCTTGCCATAATATGGACTTGGTCTTTCACCAAATAGTACTATATTCTGTATACCACCCCTACCTTGTCACAACACAACTGATTGGCTCAAACACATTACAAAGGAAAGAAATTCCACAAATCAACTATAACAAGGCACACCGGATAATTGAAATTAATTCCAGGTGACTAGCTCATGAAGCTGGTTGAGAGCCAAGAGTGTGCAAAGGGTGGCTAAGGCAATGGGTGGCAAAGGGTGGCTACTTTGAAAAATCTGAAATATAAAATATGTTTTGATTTGTTGAACGCTTTTGTGGTTACTGCCTGTTTCCATATGTGTTATTTCATAGTTTTGATGTCTTCACTATTATTCCACGATGTAGAAAATAGTAAAATAATGAAAAACCCTTGAATGAGTAGGTGTGTCAAAACTTTTGACTGTATATACAGATATTTTTTTATTTCAAATCAAATTTCAAATTTATTTTTATATAGCCCTTCGTACATCAGCTGATATCTCAAAGTGCTGTACAGAAACCCAGCCTAAAACCCCAAACAGCAAGCAAAGCATGTGAAAGAAGCACGGTGGCTAGGAAAAACTCCCTAGGAAAAACTCCCTAGAAAGGCCAAAAACCTAGGGAGGAACCAGGCTATGAGGGGTGGCCAGTCCTCTTCTGGCTGTGCAGGGTGGATATTATAACAGAACATGGTCAAGATGTTAAAATGTTCATAAATGACCAGCATGGTCAAATAATAATAATAAATAATAATAATAATCATAGTAGTTGTCGAGGGTGCAACAAGCACGTCCGGTGAACAGGTCAGGGTTCCATAGCCGCAGGCAGAACAGTTGAAACTGGAGCAGCAGCAGGCCAGGTGGACTGGGGACAGCCTCTTACATCTAGACGTTCCGCTAGCGGAACACCTGCTCCAATATCCAATGATAGGCGTGGCGCGAATTACAAATTCCTCAAAAATACAAAAACTTAAATTTTTCAAACATATGACTATTTCACAGCATTTTAAAGACAAGACTCTCCTTTATCTAACCACACTGTCCGATTTCAAAAAGGCTTTACAGCGAAAGCAAAACATTAGATTATGTCAGCAGAGTACCAAGCCAGAAATAATCAGACACCCATTTTTCAAGCTAGCATATAATGTCACAAAAACCCAGAAGACAGCTAAATGCAGCACTAACCTTTGATGATCTTCATTAGATGACACACCTAGGACATTATGTTATACAATACATGCATGTTTTGTTCAATCAAGTTCATATTTATATCAAAAAACAGCTTTTTACATTAGCATGTGACGTTCAGAACTAGCATACCCCCCGCAAACTTCCGGAGGAATTTGCTAAGAATTTACTAAATTACTCATGATAAACGTTCACAAAAAGCATAACAATTATTTTAAGAATTATAGATACAGAACTCTATGCACTCGATATGTCCGATTTTAAAATAGCTTTTTGGTGAAAGCACATAGCCCGGCATCACAGGGCTAGCTATTTAGACACCCGGCAAGTTTAGCACTCACCAATATCAGGTTTACTATTATAAAAGTTTGATTACCTTTTGTTGTCTTCATCAGAATGCACTCCCAGGACTCTAACTTCAATAACAAATGTTGGTTTGGTCCAAAATAATCCATCGTTATATCCAAATTGCGGCGTTTTGTTCGTGCGTTCCAGACACTATCTGAAAGGGTAAATAAGGGTCGTGCGCATGGCGCAATTCGTGACAAAAAAAATCTAAATATTCCATTACCGTACTTCGAAGCATGTCAACCGCTGTTTAAAATCTATTTTTATGCCATTTTTCTCGTAAAAAAGCGATAATATTCCGACCGGGAATGTCCATTTAGCTAAACAGAGGAAAGTAAACAAAGCTTTCGGTCGACGCGGGCACGAGCCTGAGTCTCACAGTACTGTAACCAGCCACTACCCAAACGCGCTACTTTTTTTCAGCCAGAGCCTGCAAAGCCACGATTCAGCTTTTTACCGCCTTCTGAGACCCTATGGCAGCCGTAGGAAGTGTCACGGGACAGCTAAGATCCTCACTCTTCAATAAACAGAGACAAGAAGAACGACACCTTGTCAGACAGGCCACTTCCTGCATGAAACCTTGTCAGGTTTTTGCCTGCCAAATGAGTTCTGTTATACTCACAGACACCATTCAAACAGTTTTAGAAACTTTAGGGTGTTTTCTATCCATATGTAATAAGTATATGCATATTCTAGTTACTGGGTAGGAGTGGTAACCAGATTAAATCGGGTACGTTTTTTATCCAGCCGTGAAAATACTGCCCCCTAGCCATAACAGGTTAACTATGCAAGTCAGTTAGGAACAAATTCTTATTTACAATGATGGTCTACCAGGGAACAATGGGTTAATTGCCTTGTTCAGTGGCAGAACGACAGATTTTTACCGTGTCAGCTCAGGGACTTGCTCAGGCAAACCTTTCAGTTACTGGACCAATACTCTAACCACTAGGCTACCTGCCACCCCACATAAACTCAACAAAAAAATAAACGTCCTCTCAATGTCAACTGCGTTTATTTTCAGCAAACGTAACATGTGTAAATATTTGTATGAACATAAGATTCAACAACTGAGACATAAACTGAACAAGTTCCACAGACATGTGACTAACAGAAATTGAATAATGTGTCCCTGAGCAAAGGGGGGGTCAAAATCCAAAGTAACAGTCAGTAGCTGGTGTGGCCACCAACTGCATTAAGTACTGCAGTGCATCTCCTCCTCATGGACTGCACCAGATTTGCCAGTTCTTGCTGTGAGATGTTACCCCACTCTTCCACCAAGGCACCTGCAAGTTCCCGGACATTTCTGTGGGGAATGGCACTAGCCCTCACCCTCCGATCCAATAGGTCCCAGACATGCTCAATGGGATTGAGATCCGGGCTCTTGGCTGGCCATTGCAGAACAACGACATTCCTGTCTTGAAGGAAATCACACACAGAATGAGCAGTATGGCTGGTGTCATTGGAGGGTCATGTCAGGAGGAGCCTGCAGGAAGGGTACCACATGAGGGAAGAGGATATCTTCCCTGTAACGCATAGCGTTGAGATTGCCTGCAATGACAACAAGCTTTGTCCGATGATGCTGTAATACACCACCCCAGACCATGACGGACCCTCCACCTCCAAATCGATCCCGCTCCAGAGTACAGGCCGCGGTGTAACGCTCATTCCTTCGACGATAAACGCGAATCCGACCATCACCCCTGGTGAGACAAAACCGCGATTCATCATTGAAGATCCCTTTTTGCCAGTCCAGTGATGATGGTTTAGTGCCCATAGGCGATGTTGTTGCCGGTGATGTCTGGTGAGAACCTGCCTTACAAGAGGCCTACAAGCCCTCAATCCAGCCTCTCTCAGCCTATTGCGGACAGTCTGAGCACTGATGGAGGGATTGTGCGTTCCTGGTGTAACTCAGGCAGTTGTTTCATTCCTGTACCTGTCCCGCAGGTGGGATGTTCGGATGTAACGATCCTGTGCAGGTGTTGTTACACGTGGTCTGCCACTGCGAGGACGATCAACTGTCTGCCACATCTGCAGTCCTCATGCCTCCTTGCAGCATGTCTAAGGCACATTCACGCAGATGAGCAGGGACCCTGGGCATATTTCTTTTGGTGTTTTTCAGAGTCAGTAGAAAGGCCTAAGTTGTCATAACTGTGACCTTAATTGCCTACCGTCTGTAAGCTGTTAGTGTCTTAGCAACCGTTCCATGTTTATGGTTCATTGAACAAGCATAGGAAACAGTGTTTAAACCCTTTACAATGAAG
The DNA here is from genome assembly GCF_965601325.2 of Salmo salar. Classification (NCBI taxonomy): domain Eukaryota; kingdom Metazoa; phylum Chordata; class Actinopteri; order Salmoniformes; family Salmonidae; genus Salmo; species Salmo salar. The sequence goes on from NC_138304.1 coordinate 19,754,583, forward strand.
ATCTGTAATTTGGATATTTACGAATTATCTTTGAAAGACAGGGTCCTGAAAAAGGGACTTTTCTTTTTTCGCTGAGTTTATATACATTGCCTTCAGAAAGTATTCAAACTATTTGACTGTTTTTTAGAGCCTGAATTTAAAATGGATTCAATTGAGATTTTTTGTCACACAATTATGTTTTTCGAAATGTTTACAAATGTCTTGAGTCAATAAGTATTCAACCCCTTGGTTATGGCAAGCCTAAATAAGTTCAGGAGTAAATATTTGCGTAACGAGTCACATAAGTTGCAAGGACACACTGTGTGCAATAATAGTGTTTAACATGATTTTCTAATGACTATCTCATCTCTGTACCCCACACATACCACTATCTGTAAGGTCCCTCATTTGAGCAGTGAATTTCAAACTCGGATTCAAACACAAAGACCATGGAGGTTTTCCAATGCCTCGCAAAGAAGGTCACCTATTGGTAGATGAGTAAAGATAATACAAATGACAGACATTGAGTATCCCTTTGAGCATGTTGAAGATATTAATTACACTTTGTGTACCAAGTCACTACAACGGTACTTTAGAAACTTTATAACTCAATTGCCAGAAAGGAAGGAAGCTGCTCAGGGATTTCACCATGAGGCCAATGGTGACAGTTAAATAATTGAATGGCTGTGATAGGATAAAACTGAGGATGTATTAACAACAATACTAACCTAATTGGCAGAGTAAAATAGAAGGAAGCCTGTACAGAATAAAAATATTCCAAAACATGCACCCTGTTTGCAACAAAAAAAGTAATACTGCACAAAATGTGTCAAAGCAATTAACTTTTTGTCCTGACTACAAAGTGTTATATTTGGGACAAATCCAATACATTACTGAGTACCACTCTCCATATTTTTAAGCATAGTGGTGTCTGTATTATTTTATGGGAATGCTTGTAATCGTTAAGGACTGGAGAATTTGTTAGGATAAAAAAGAAATGGAATCAAATTAAAGTTTATTTGTCACGTGCGCTGAATACAACAGGTGTAGACCTTACAGTGAAATGCTTACTTACAGGCTCTAACCAATACTGCAAAAAAGGTATTAGGTGAACAATAGGTAAGTAAAGAAATAAAACAACAGTAAAAAGACAGGCTGTATACAGTAGCGAGGCTATGAAAGTAGCAAGGCTACATATAGACACGGAACGCCTAGCCAATATCCAATGGAACAGCGTGGCGCGAAATACAAAAACCTCAAAAATCCAATAATTTCAATGTCTCAAACATACGACAATTTTACACCATTTTAAAGATACACTTCTCCTTAATCCAACCACATTGTCCGATTTCAAAAAGGCTTTACAGCAAAAGCAAAACATTAGATTATGTTAGGAGAGTACATAGACCAAAATAACCACACAGGCATTTTCCAAGCAAGCATATATGTCACAAAAACCCAAAACACAGCTAAAAGCAGCACTAACCTTTGACAATCTTTACCAGATGACACTCCTAGGACATTATGTTACACAATACATGCATGTTTTGTTCAATCAAGTTCATATTTATATCCAAAAACAGCATTTTACATTGGCATGTGACGTTCAGAACTAGCAAACTTCCGGTGAATTTACAAAAAATTTACTCAATTACTCTCGATAAACGTTCACAAAAAGCATAACAATTATTTTAAGAATTATAGATACAGAACTCCTCTATGCACTCGATATGTCCGATTTTATAATAGCTTTTCGGTGAAAGCACAATATTCTCAGTAGATAGCCCGGCATCACAGGGCTAGCTATTTAGACACCCAGCAAGTTTAGCACTCACCAAAGTCAGATTTACTATAAGAAAAATGTTATTACCTTTGCTGTCTTCGTCAGAATGCACTCCCAGGACTTCTACTTCAATACCAAATGTTGGTTTGGTTCAAAATAATCCATAGGTATATACAAACAGCGGCGTTTTGTTCGTGCGTTCAAGACACTATCCGAATGGTAAATAAGGGTTACGAGCATGGCGCAATTCGTGACAAAAAAATTCTAAATATTCCATTACCGTACTTCGAAGCATGTCAACCGCTGTTTAAAATCAATTTTCATGCCATTTTTCTCATAAAAAAGCGATAATATTCCAACCGGGAATCTGCGTTTAGGTAAACAGACGAAAGAAAATAAAGATTTCGGTCGACTCGGGCACGCGCCTAAGCCCAATAGTAGTCAATGAATAGCATTCTCACATAAGTGTTCCTTTTGTCCAGGTGGGAAAGGGCAGTGTGGAGTGCAACAGAGACATCTGTGGATCCGTTTGGGCGGTATGCAAATTGAAGTGGGTCTAGGGTTTCTGGGATAATGGTGTTGATGTGAGCCATTACCAACCTTTCAAAGCACGTCATGGCTACAGACGTGAGTGCTACAGGTCTGTAGTCATTTAGGCAGGTTGCCTTTGTGTTCTTGGGCACAGTGGTCTGCTTGAAACATGTTGGTAGAGCATGGTGTTTGTAACGCCAAGGTTGTGGGTTCGATTCCCACGGGGGAACAGTACGGAGAAAGAAATGTATGAAATGTATGCATTCACTACTTTAAGTCGCTCTGGATAAGAGCGTCTGCGTAAATGTAATGTACAGACTCAATCAGGGACATGTTGAAAATGTGAGTGAAGACACCTGCCAGTTGGTCAGCACATGCCAGGAGAACACGTCCTGGTAATCCGTCTGGCCCCGCAGCCTTGTGTATGTTGACCTGTTTAAAGGTCTTACTCACGTTGGCTACGGAGAGCGTGATCACTCAGTCGTCTGGAACAGCTGATGCTCTCATGCATGCCTCAGTGTTGCTTGACTCGAAGCGAGCATAGAAGTGATTTAGCTCGTCTGGTAGGCTCGTGTCACTGGGCAGCTCGTGGCTGTGCTTCCCTTTGTAGTCTGTAATAGTTTACAAGCCCTGCCACATAAGACGAGCGTCAGAGCTGGTGTAGTATGATTCAATCTTAGCCCTTTATTGACGCTTTGCCTGTTTGATGGTTCGTCGCAGGGCATGAAGCTAAGCACAGGCAAAATCTTAGATTAAAACCTGGTTGTCTGCTTTCCACCAGACACTGGGAGATGAATTCACCTTTCAGCAGGACAATAAACTAAACACAAGGCCAAATCTACACAGGAGTTGCTTACCAAGAAGACAGTAAATGTTCCTGATTGGTCAAGTTACAGTTTTGTCTTAGATCTACTTGAAAATCTATGGCAAGACCTGAAAATGGTTGTCTAGCAATGATCAACAACCAATTTGACAGAGCTCGAAGAATTTTGAAAATAATTATCCAGGTGTGGAAAGCTCTTAGAGACTTACCCAGAAAGACTCACAGCTGTAATCGCTGCCAAAGGTGCTTCTACAAAGTACTGACTCAGGGGTGTGAATATTTATGTAAATTAGTATTTCTGTATTTCGTTTTCATTTTGTCATTATGGGGTATTGTGTGTAGATGGGTGAGAAAACAAATGTATTTAATCACATTTTTATTCAGGCTCTAACACAACAACATTTGAAATAAATCAAGGGGTATGAATACTTTCTGAAGAAATTTACATTACATTCTACTTCATTACAAAAATACTCTGGTATTGTATTTAAATAAGCATATACATCAACTAAGTTAGAATGAAAACATTTATTCATACCAATAAAAGTGGTTTTGTTTGCACTTTCAATTCATTAATATTTATATTCAAGCTGCTGCAGATGAGCATGAGGCTGCATGTGTTTAAAAACACTCGGAATACGCCTGGAATGTGGATGACAAATCCACCTGATTAGATGTCACAATGTATAAGAGACATCATCCGGCATCATATTCATATGCCATGCATTGTAAATGTGCCAGTGCTTGGTGAGACAGCCTGCTGATAGGAATCTGATAATATTTGGATAAATAGAATAAAAACTGAGTGACGGTTTTCACTTCTCACAATATGAATGTCTGTCAGAGAGCTTCTGGACTGGAGTAATGCATATGCTGATTGTAAAGGGATCAGCTTGTTGACAGTAGAAGGGAATGTATGTTGATTGAATAAGGGTGGATAAGCTATAGGCTGGATCTGAATAAATGTTTGTTGATCATAAAGAAATATATTGATTCCAGACATATCATTACATATCAGACTTCATGCTGCGCATAGGGCTGCTATAGGGCCCCTGGCCAAGTCACTTTCAGTCAGATATCATACGAACAATTTAAAGAATAATCTTCATAACTGCAACATTTTCTCTCCAACTCATGCAAAATGTGTAGAATTGCAAGATATCAGCTTTGAGCCATTCCACCTCAAAAACACAGGAAAGAGGATGTCGACACCCACCATCTCAGATTGTTCTGAAATCGTTTCTGTAGTTTTAGTAGGAACAGATACAATTTAGCATTCTTGAAACATTATTTTGTTGAAATATAATCTGATCTCTGAGAAATTAAACTTATTGTTTGCAGCCAAATATGTAATTTTAATTTATAAGACATATAGTACCCAACATTCAATTTGGACCAAACTTCTTCCTACTAATGAGTAAGACATGAGGAATCCATAATTGTTCAGTCAAAGGCCACCCACGGACTCCCCATACCTCATGCCAATCCCACCCCAACAACCAGTATACGGTATCAGTTCTCTATGTTTAACAAGTAGTATGTGTCACATCCTGACCAGTAAAGAGGTTATTTGTTATTGTAGTTTGGTCAGGACGTGGCAGGGGGTGTTTGTTTTATGTGTTTCGGGGTTTTTTGATTAATGTTCTATGTTAGTCTATTTCTATGTCTGTGTCTAGTTATTTTATTTCTATGTTTTGTTTATTGGGTTGACCTTCAATTGGAGGCAGCTGTTCCTCGTTGCCTCTAATTGAAGGTCCTATTTAGTAGGAGTGTTTTTTCATGGGTTTTTGTGGGTAGTTGTTCCATGTGTAGCTGTATGTTTCACAGGACTGTTTTTTCGTCGTTGTTGTTTTGATTAAGTGTTTTGTTTCATTTTCTTCTCAATAAACAAGAAGATGAGCATACACATTCCCGCTGCGCCTAGTATGAAGCTGTGGCTTAGAGTGTTGCTTCTCCATACTATATAATGTATTCCCTGTTTATCTGGTGATGTTATTTTTGCCTGCTCAGAGAAATTAGTAATTTAAGTCGCTTCCATTATTTACTATGAGGGCACGGTGCAAGACCCAAATGCAGACATGGGAGGCAGATGGTTCAAGTCTCTGATATTTATTATAATATAAGGGGCAGGCAAGAAAATGGTCGTGGATAGGCAAAATATCATTAACAAGGTCAGTGTCCAGGAGGTGCAGAGTGGCAGGCAGGCTCGAGGTCAGGGCAGGCAGTATGGTCAGGCAGGCGGGTTCAGAGTCAAGGCCGGCAAGGGTCAAAACCAGGAGGACTAGCAAAAGAGAGATAAGAAAAAGCAGACACACAGAAAAACACACTGGTTGACTTGACAAGACGAACTGGCAACAGACAAACAGGGAACACCGGAATAAATACCCAGGGACTAATGGGGAAACCGGGTGACACCTGGAGGTGGGTGGAGACAATCACAAAGACAGGTGAAACAGATCAGGGCGTGACAATTTACCATAAAGTAGTGTGAAAGTACCAGTTTTCACCACTCGATGAAGCTGTTCCTACTTTAATGCCACTCTCTTTTATCCATTTTGCTGCCCTCTCATGTTTATTAAATAGATCACAACATTTCTTTTGCATCTTTGGATAGAAAAGCGATAGATTTGTCTCATTATGAAAATAAATTGTGTTGTCATCCTCACAATTCAATCCAGTACTCACTGAAAACAAATCAATTTTTCTTTGCATCCGAATGCTTCAACCCAACTCTCCTTGAATAATCCAACATGTGATAAAAACAGATAAACACACTAACCTACATACATGCCCAAGACCAGCTTATCATAAATTGAGACATAATTATTTCCCCCTCCCCCAATACAGTCTAGACTTTATTGTCCCCAGGTAAATGTTCTTCTCTAGGAAGTAACGCTAGAATCAGCCGATGCCAATGAGATACATGGACACTGAAAAGACACTATAAAAGAGGAAATAAAGCATGTAAGTCAATAATTGTGAATTGTTCTATGTGTGTGGGCGAGAGGGTGTCAGTGGGTGTATATGAATGGGAGAGTGAAGGCAGGTGAATATGAATAAATCAAATCAAACTTTATTGATCACATGCCCCGAATACAACAAGTGTAGACCTTACCATGAAATGCTTACTTACAAGCCCTTAACCAACAATGCAGTTCAAGAAAGAGTTAAGAAAATATTTACAAAATAAACTAAAGTAAAAAATTATAAAAAGTAACACAATAAAATAACAATAACGAGGCTATATACAGGGATACCGGTACCGAGTCAATGTGCAAGGGTACAGGTTAGTCGAGGTAATTTTCACATGTAGGTAGGTGTAAAGTGACTATGCATAGATAATAAACAGCGAGTAGCAGCAGTGTAAGACCAAATTGAGGGGGTCAAAGTAAATAGTATGGGTGGCCATTTGATTAATTGTTCAGCGGTCTTATGGCTTGGGATAGAAGCTGTTAAGGTGCATTTTGGTCCTAGACTTGGCGCTCCGGTACGGTTTGCCGTGCGGTAGCAGAGAGAACAGTATTTGTCTTGGGTGACTGGAGTCTTTGACAATATGTGTAGGAGGGAGGGAGAGAATGGGTGTGAGGAGGCATAGGGGGATACCTAGTCAGTTGTACAACTGAGTGCATTCAAGTGAAATGTGTCTGGCGCATATAACCCAACCCCTCTGAATCAGAGCGGTGCGGGGGGCTGTCTTAATCGACATCCACGTCATCGGTGCCCGGAGAGTAGTTGTTGTTGGGGGTTAACTGACTTGCTCAGGGGCAGAACGACAGAGTATATGACATAGGGTATACTGTAACTATGTACTGTATTTATACTATGATCCTCCCATTCTATGGAATGCCCACCACCCTCATATATCATGTCTGCTAAAATGTTTTACTTGGTTCTTCAATGATAGACAGAACAGATAAGGTTAACTTTGATTCTATACAAGAAAAAACCAACAAAATCAATTTTATCACATGAAATACGCATGGGCACCATGATGGGGGCAAAAAAAAAAAATGGTTCTCAAACACTTAAAGAGATTGGCAGCAGATGTTGTTTTCTTGCAAGAGTTACATTTTTAAAAAATATATACATGTTACATTTAAAGAGAAGCTGGGTTGGTGAGGCCTGTGCTGCCTCTTACTGTAGTAACAGCAGAGGTGTAGGCATCCTGATAAATAAGAATACAGCATTTTCCCTTATATCCCAGCACATGGACCAAGAAGGCCATTTTGAATTTTACCTTACATTGTGAAAATTACACATTGGTGTTTTAAGATAGAATTTGAGCTATATTAGATCAAATCCAAACAGGAACTACTATCTTTGCAGGTGTCACATCCTGACCATAGTAAGAGGTTATTTTCTATGGTAGAGTAGGTCAGGGTGTGACAGGGGGTGTTTTGTGTTTTTCTATGTTTAAGTTCTAGTTTTTCTCTTTCGTTGTTTTTTGGGTTGATCTCCAATTGGAGGCAGCTGGTCCTCGTTGTCTCTAATTGGAGATCATATTTAAGTAGGGGTTTTTCTTCCTGGGTTTTGTGGATTATTATATTTTGAATAGTGTTTGTTTCTATCTGCGTCACAGTTTGTTGTTTTGTCATTTTCAGTTATTTGTGTATTGCAAAGTTTCACTGATTTAATAAAATGTGAAACTACAACCACGCTGCACTTTGGTCCGCTCCTTTCGACAGCCGTGACAGAATAACCCACCACAAAAGGACCAAGCAGCGTGGAAAGGAATGGACCTGGGAGGAAGTTCTAGACGGCAAGGGATCCTGGACATGGGAGGAGATCCAGGCTGGATGGGATCGCCTCCCATGGGAACAGGTGGAGGCAGCGAGAGCAGAGCAGCGACGAGAGGAGGAACTAGCCCGGCAACAAGGCAAGCACAAGAGGCAAAAAAACTGTGGGGGGGGGGGCACACGGGGAGATTGGCAGAGTCAGGTTGGAGACCTGAGCCAACTCCCCATGCTTACTGTGGGGGGCGAGTGATCGAGCAAGCACCATGTTATGCTGAGATACGCACTGTGTCGCCAGTGTGCAGCTACAGTCCGGTGCACTCGGTGCAAGCTCCTCACAGGTGCCGTGCTAGAGTTGGCATTCAGCCAGGAAGGAGTATGCCTGCTCAGCGCTCCTGGTCTCCGGTGCGTCTTCTTGGCCCAGGTTATCCTGCGCCAGCTCTACGCACGGTACCCCGAGTTCGCCAATACAAACCTGCGCGACCTGTCACAACGCCTTGCGCTTGTCGGGCTACGGTGGTTATCCAGACAGGACAGGTTGTGCCAGCCATAAGCTCCAGACCTCCAGTACGCCTCCACGGCCCAGTATACCCTGTGCCTGCTCCGTGCACCCGGCATCCAGCGACGTTCCCTAGTCCAGAACACTCAGCGACGTTCTCTAGTCCGGTGAGACCTATTCCAGCTCCACGAAAGAAGCCTCCAGTGATGATCTATGGTATGAAGCCTGTAGGGATGATCCATGGCACGAAGCCTCCAGAGATAATCCATGGCCCGGAGCCTCCAGTGATGATCCATGGCACACCGCCTCCAGTGATGATCTATGACGCAAAACCTGTAGTGATGATCCATGGCACGGAGCCTGCAGTGACGGTCCCCAGTCCAGAACCTCCTGAGACGCAGCCCAGAGTCTCCAGCGGCGGCCTGCAGCCCAGAGTCTCCAGCGGCGGCCTGCAGCCCAAAGTCTCCAGCGGCGGCCTGCAGCCCAGAGTCTCCAGCGGCGGCCTGCAGCCCAGAGTCTCCAGCAATGATCTACAGTCCGGTTCTTTCGATGACGATCCACGGTCCGGTGGTAATAAAGCAGAAGGATCAGCGGGTGGAGAGGGGATTACGCCCCGAACCGGAGCCGCCTCCTCTGCTGGAGGTTAAGGTTATGTGGACTGCATTTGAGCCGCCATAAACAGGAGTTGCCCACCCTACCCTCCCTTTTGTTTTGTTTAGGAGCATTCGGAGTCTGCACCTTTGGGGGGTGGGGGTGGTACTGTCACGTCCTGACCATAGTAAGAGGTCATTTTCTATGGTAGAGTATGTCAGGGCGTGACAGGGGGTGTTTTGTGTTTTTCTATGTTTTGTATTTCTATGTTTAAGTTCTAGTTTTTCTATGTTGTTGTTTTTTGGGTTGATCTCCAACTGGAGGCAGCTGGTCTTTGTTGTCTCTAATTGGAGATCATATTTAAGTAGGGGTTTTTCTTCCTGGGTTTTGTGGGTTATTATATTTTGAGTAGTGTTTGTTTCTCTCTGCGTCACGGTTTGTTGTTTTGTCATTTTCAGTTATTTGTGTATTGCAAAGTTTCACGGATTTAATAAAATGTGAAAATACAACCACGCTGCACTTTGGTCCGCTCCTTTCGACAGCTTTCTCAAAATAAGAAAATCTATTCAAGAATTGACTAGATTTTGTTTCCAAAAATGTACTCTACAATTTACTGGATTCCAAAATTCATGATATAGTGATAACGGATCATTCTTAATTACACCAATAGAAATACACTTAGCGACCAGAATTTGGAGAATAAACAAAGCACATGTTCTGGACCCGAAATGTATTAAATACATAAACAACAAAAATAAAAACCTTTACCATTACAAATGTAGACATAGAGGACAGAGAAAAGCCGACCCCCGGTATAATTAGAGATGTCTTCAAGGCGTGCATTATGGGAATGATAATCTTATACTCCGCAAAAATTCATTCTGATTTAGAAATGAAAAATAAATCCCTATTTTAGATAAAGCACATGAATAATCTTTACAATATAAAGAAGAAAATGCATTTCTGAACATAAGCAGGAATACAATTTTTTACTTTTGAAGAGAGCTAACAACTACTGGTTAAAACTTATGGCTCAAATCCCATTAACGGGATCGATTTGACAACATCCGGTGAAATGGCAGAGCGCCAAATTCCCAAAAATTATTTGAAATATTTAATTTTCATACATTCACAAGTGCAAAACACCAAATTAAAGCTTAACTTCTTGTTAATCTAGCCACCATGTCATATTTCAAAAAGGCTTTACGGCGAAAGCAAACCATGCTATTATCTGAGGATAGACCCCATCAAACAAACACAAACAATCATATTTTATCCCGCCAGGCACGACACAAAACTCAGAAATAATTATATAATTCATGCCTTACCTTTGACGATCTTCCTCTGTTGGCACTCCAATATGTCCAATAAACATCATAAATGGTCCTTTTGTTTGATTAATTCCGACTTTATATCGCCAAAATGTCCATTTATTTGGCGCGTTTGATCCAGAAAAACACCGGTTCCAACTCGCGCAACATGACTACAAAATGTCTAAGTTACCTGTAATCTTTGTCCAAACATTTCAAACAACTTTCCTAATACAACTTTAGGTATTTTTTAACGTAAATAATCAATACAATTTAAGACGGGATAAACTGTGTTCAATAGCGGATAAAAACAAAGCTTTAGGGTCACGCGCCTCTATCAAATAGTACACTTCACTTGACCCTTGTTCTGAACTGCCTTACTTCTTCATTACACAAAGGAAAAACATCAACCAATTTCTAAAGACTGTTGACATCCAGTGGAAGCGATAGGAACTGCAAGCAAGTGCCTTAGAAATCTAGATTCCCATTGAAAAGAGAGTGACCTCAAAAAATGTTTTTCCTGAATGGTTTGTCCTCGGGGTTTCGCCTCCAAATAAGTTCTGTTATACTCACAGACATCGTTCAAACAGTTTTAGAAACTTCAGAGTGTTTTCCATCCAAATCTACTAATAATATGCATATCCTAGCCTCTGGTCCTGAGTAGCAGGTAGTTTACTTTGGGCACGCTTTTCAACCGGACCTGAAAAACCCACCCCCTAGCCTAGAGAGGTTAAACAAATAAAGCATACTACTTAACCCTCCTGTTGTGTTTGTTTAGGTTAATTAATTCTGTGTTCTCGGTCCAAAATGACCGCCCCATTATAGCTGATTATAAATCCATAATAATACATATATTATCACCTAATGTTGTGTTAGATCTTTTTATCAAGTTAAGTTCTTGTGAACATTACACGTTTTAACTTCTATTTGCTATTTATGGCCTGTAGGCCTCATTGACCTGAGCTTATACAACTCATTTTTGAGTAGAAAAAGCATAATGTACGGATTATTTTGACTATAACAAATACTCAGATGAAACATATATTTATCACAGACTACTTTCTCCTCTAATGCATCTTCACTGTCACTTTCCTGGCCTCTCTCCTCACCAGTGTCATGATCAAAGACATGAAGAGCCTCATATACAATATATCGTTTGGTCATTGTGCTGCCACAGAATGAATTGTGAGCAAGGCCTCAAAAAAGCTTTATATACCAGAACTGCGAGAAAAGTTTTATATACTGTATTATTGAAACAATGTTGCGATTGTTTGTAAAAATACCAACAGGTGTGGTTCCGTGGGGGAAAGACTCTATTGAGGAAATGTTGCCATGGAAACCAAGAAGGGGAGTGTGTGTGTGTGTGTGTGTGTGTGTGTGTGTGTGTGTGTGTGTGTGTGTGTGTGTGTGTGTGTGTGTGTGTGTGTGTGTATGCTCAAATAAACATGCATGTGGGGGTCTGGGAGAGGAAGTGTGTCCATTTGATGAGTGGGCATGTGCCTGAACTCAATTTAATACACTAATTGTAGTCTCACCCATTCATTTCTAATGACTGGTCATGTTTACCTGGGAACACCACAGGTGTACAAAAGTGAAATAAAACACCCAAAATGTTATGAAAATCATCAAAATGTATTTTGTGTGTTCAGACGCCCTGTGTGGACAAAGTCATGGAACCTCATGACAATCAGATTAAATGAACTACATTTTTCAGTGAGAAAATTTGTAAATCGGTTCAATTCAAACGCTCTCATTTGTTGACTTCTGTAACCGTAAAAGCATTGGTTTCATGCATGTTAACATTCGAAGCCTTCTCCTTAAGTTTGTTTTATTCACTGCTTTAGCACACTCCGCCAACCCGGATGTCCTAGCCGTGTCTGAATCCTGGCTTAGGAAGGCCACCAAAAATCCTGAAATTTCCATCACTAACTATAACATTTTCCAACAAGATAGAACTGCCAAAGGGGCTGGAGTTGCAATCTAATGCAGAGAGAGCCTGCAGAGTTCTGTCATACTATCCCGGTCTGTGCCCAAACAATTGGAGCTTCTACTTTTAAAAATCCACCTTTCCAGAAACAAGTCTCTCACCGTTGTCGCTTGTTATAGACCCCCCTCGGCCTCCAGTTGTGCTCTGGACACCATATGTGAATTGATCGCCCCCCATCTATCTTCAGAGTTCGTACTGTTAGGTGACCTACACTGGGACATGCTTAACACCCCGGCCATCCTACAATCTAAGCTAGATACCTTCAATCTCACACAAGTCTTCAAGGAACCTACCAGGTACAACCCTAAATCCGTAACCATGGGCACCCTCTTAGATATCATCCTGACCAACCTGCCCTCTAAATACACCTCTGCTGTCTTCAACCAGGATCTCAGCGATCACTGCCTCATTTCCTGCGTGTGTACTGGGTCCGCGGTCAAACGACCACCCCTCATCACTGTCAACCTCTCCCTAAAACACTTCAGCGAGCAGTGCCACATTCAAAAAATGTAGAACTAAGAACAGATATAGCCCTTGGTTCACCCCAGACTTGACTGCCCTTGACCAGCACAAAAACATTGATCTGCATAAATCTACGATAATAGAAATTGTCAATTAGCATTTTTCCACGGTTGGCCATGCTTTCCACCTGGCTACCCCTACCATGGCCAACATCTCAGCTCCCCCTGCAGCAATATACCCCCCCCCCACCCCACTTCTCCTTCACCCAAATCCAGACAGCATATGTTTTGAAAGAACTGCAAAATCTGGATCGCTACAAATCAGCTGGGCTAGACAATCTGGACCCTCTCTTTCTAAAATGATCTGCCGAAATTGTTGCAAACCCTATTACTAGCCTGTTTAACCTCTCGTATCGTCTGAGATCGCCAAAGATTGGAAAGCTGCCGCGGTCATCCCCCGCTTCAAAGGGGGAGACAGTCAAGACCCAAACTGTTATAGACCTATATCCGTCCTGCCCTGCCTTTCTAAACATTTCAAAAGCCAGGTTAATAAACAGATCACCGACCATTTCGAATCCCACTGTACCTTCTCAACTATGCAATCTGGTTTCCGAGTTAGTCATGGGTACACCTCAGCCACGCTCAAAGGTCCTGAACAATATCATAACTGTCATCGATAAAAGACAGTACTGTGCAGGCGTCTTCATCGACCTGGCCAAGGCTTTGACTCTGGCAATCACCGCATTCTAATCGGCAGACTCAGTAGCCTTGGCTTCTCAAGTGACTGCCTCACCTGGTTCACTAACAACTTCACCCAGATAGAGTTCAGTGGGTCAAATCGGAGGACCTGTTGTCCGAACGATTTGACTAGTGCAGTGTTAGCTAGCTAGCTACATAGTTGTCTTTGTCATAGCTTGATAATTGTGTAGTTTAGTAATTATCGAGGGTAGCTAGCCAGCTATTTCCGTCCCCCGCGACGCCATTTTTCCAAACCCAGCCAACTATTACCGACGAGCAGCATTGTAGAAACTAAATACATTACAAAGGAACGTCTTGATTAGTGTTATGTTCGCTAGCTACAAAGTTGCTTTTGTATCATGACATGGTGTAGTACTGAAACTATCGAGGTTACCTAGCCAGCTACACGTTCAAAGTCAACAACGCAGCCACTGCTAGCTAGCCTACTCCATCAGCCAGCAGTACTGTATCATTTTCGTCATTTTAGTCAATAAGATTTTTGCAACGTAAGCTTAACTTTCTGAACATTCGAGACGTGTAGTCCACTTGTCATTCCAATCTCCTTTGCATTAGCGTAGCCTCTTCTGTAGCTTGTCAACTATGTGTCTGTCTATCCCTGTTATCTCCCCTCTGCACAGGCCATACAAACGCTCCACACCGCGTGGCCGCTGCCACTCTAACCTGGTGGTCCCAGCGCGCACGACCCACGTAGAGTTCCAGATCTCCGGCAGCCTCTGGAACTGCCGGTCTGCGGCCAACAAGGCTGAGTTCATCTCAGCCTATGCTACCCTCCAGTCCCTAGACTTCCTGGCGCTGACGGAAACATGGATTACCACAGATAACACTGCTACTCCTACTGCTCTCTCCTCGTCTGCCCACGTGTTCTCGCATACCCCTTGAGCATCGAGCCAGCGGGGTGGTGGCACTGGAATCCTCATCTCTCCCAAGTGGACATTCTCTCTTTCTCCCCTGACCCATCTGTCTATCTCCTCATTTGAATTCCATGCTGTCACAGTTACCAGCCCTTTCAAGCTTAACATCCTTATCATTTATCGCCCTCCAGGTTCCCTTGGAGAGTTCATCAATGAGCTTGACGCCTTGATAAGTTCCTTTCCTGAGGATGGCTCACCTCTCACAGTTCTGGGTGACTTTAACCTCCCCACGTCTACCTTTGACTCATTCCTCTCTGCCTCCTTCTTTCCACTCCTCTCCTCTTTTGACCTCACCCTCTCACCTTCCCCCCCTACTCACAAGGCAGGCAATACGCTTGACCTCATCTTTACTAGATGCTGTTCTTCCACTAATCTCATTGCAACTCCCCTCCAAGTCTCTGACCACTACCTTGTATCCTTTTCCCTCTCGCTCTCATCCAACACTTCTCACTCTGCCCCTACTCGGATGGTATTGCGCCGTCCCAACCTTCGCTCTCTCTCTCCCGCTACTCTCTCCTCTTCCATCCTATCATCTCTTCCCTCTGCTCAAACCTATCTCCTGATTCTGCCTCCTCAACCCTCCTCTCCTCCCTCTCTACATCCTTTGATTTTCTTTGTCCCCTATCCTCCAGGCCGGCTCGGTCCTCCCCTCCTGCTCCGTGGCTCGACGACTCAATGCGAGCTCACAGAACAGGGCTCCGGGCAGCCGAGCGGAAATGGAGGAAAACTCGCCTCCCTGCGGACCTGGCATCCTTTCACTCCCTCCTCTCTACATTTTCCTCTTCTGTCTCTGCTGCTAAAGCCACTTTCTACCACTCCAAATTCCAAGCATCTGCCTCTAACCCTAGGAAGCTCTTTGCTACCTTCTCCTCCCTCCTGAATCCTCCTCCCCCTCCCCCCCCCTCCTCCCTCTCTGCGGATGACTTCGTCAACCATTTTGAAAAGAAGGTTGACGACATCCGATCCTCGTTTGCTAAGTCAAACGACACCGCTGGTCCTGCTCACACTGCCCTACCCTGTGCTTTGACCTCTTTCTCCCCTCTCTCTCCAGATGAAATCTGGCGTCTTGTGATGGCCCAACAACCTGCCCACTTGACCCTATCCCCTCCTCTCTTCTCCAGACCATTTCCGGAGACCTTCTCCCCTACCTCACCTCGCTCATCAACTCATCCTTGACCGCTGGCTACGTCCCTTCCGTCTTCAAGAGAGCGAGAGTTGCACCCCTTCTGAAAAAACCTACACTCGATCCCTCCGATGTCAACAACTACAGACGAGTATCCCTTCTTTCTTTTCTCTCCAAAACTCTTGAACGTGCCGTCCTTGGCCAGCTTTCTTGCTATCTCTCTCAGAATGACCTTCTTGATCCTAATCAGTCAGGTTTCAAGACTGGGCATTCAACTGAGACTGCTCTTCTCTGTGTCACGGAGGCTCTCCGCACTGCTAAAGCTAACTCTCTCTCCTCTGCTCTCATCCTTCTAGACCTATCTGCTGCCTTTGATACTGTGAACCATCAGATCCTCCTCTCCACCCTCTCCGAGCTGGGCATCTCCGGCGCGGCCCACGCTTGGATTGCGTCCTACCTGACAGGTCGCTCCTACCAGGTGGCGTGGCGAGAATCTGTCTCCGCAACACGTGCTCTCACCACTGGTGTCCCCCAGGGCTCTGTTCTAGGCCCTCTCCTATTCTCGCTATACACCAAGTCTCTTGGCTCTGTCATATCCTCACATGGTCTCTCCTATCATTGCTATGCAGACGACACACAATTAATCTTCTCCTTTCCCCCTTCTGACAACCAGGTGGCGAATCGCATCTCTGCATGTCTGGCAGACATATCAGTGTGGATGACGGATCACCACCTCAAGCTGAACCTCGGCAAGACGGAGCTGCTCTTCCTCCCGGGGAAGGACTGCCCGTTCCATGATCTCGCCATCACGGTTGACAACTCCCTTGTGTCCTCCTCCCAGAGTGCTAAGAGCCTCGGCGTGACCCTGGACAACACCCTGTCGTTCTCCACTAACATCAAGGCGGTGACCCGATCCTGTAGGTTCATGCTCTACAACATTCGCAGAGTACGACCCTGCCTCACACAGGAAGCGGCGCAGGTCCTAATCCAGGCACTTGTCATCTCCCGCCTGGATTACTGCAACTCGCTGTTGGCTGGGCTCCCTGCCTGTGCCACTAAACCCCTACAACTCATCCAGAACGCCGCAGCCCGTCTGTTGTTCAACCTTCCCAAGTTCTCTCACGTCACCCCGCTTCTCCGCTCTCTCCACTGGCTTCCAGTTGAAGCTCGCATCCGCTACAAGACCATGGTGCTTGCCTACGGAGCTGTGAGGGGAACGGCACCTCCGTACCTTCAGGCTCTGATCAGGCCCTACACCCAAACAAGGGCACTGCGTTCATCCACCTCTGGCCTGCTCGCCTCCCTACCTCTGAGGAAGCACAGTTCCCGCTCAGCCCAGTCAAAACTGTTCGCTGCTCTGGCACCCCAATGGTGGAACAAGCTCCCTCACGACGCCAGGACAGCGGAGTCAATCACCACCTTCCGGAGACACCTGAAACCCCACCTCTTTAAGGAATACCTGGGATAGGATAAGTAATCCTTCTAACCCCCCCCCCCCCCCCCCCCCCCTTAAAAGATTTAGATGCACTATTGTAAAGTGGTTGTTCCACTGGATATTATAAGGTGAATGCACCAATTTGTAAGTCGCTCTGGATAAGAGCGTCTGCTAAATGTCTTAAATGTAAATGTAAAAATGTAACCTCTGGCAGTCTCTATGGGGGTGCCACAGGGTTCAATTCTCACGCCAACTCTTTTCTCTGTTTAATACTTTATCAATGATGTCGCTCTTGCTGCTGGTGATTCTCTGATCCACCTCTACACAGACGACACTATTCTGTATACATCTGGTCCTTCTTTGGACACTGTGCTAACAAGCCTCCAAACGAGCTTCAGCGCCATACAACACTCCTTCCGTGGCCTCCAACTGCTCTTAAATGCTAGTAAAACTATGTGCATGCTCTTCAACCGATTGCTGCCCGCACCCTCCCGCCCAACTAGTATCACTACTCTGGACGGTTCTGACTTAGAATATGTGGACAACTACAAATACCTATGTGCCTGGTTAGACTGTAAACTCTCCTTCCAGACTCACATTTAGCATCTCCAATCCCAAATTTAAACTAGAATCGGATTCCTATTTCGCAACAAAGCCTCCTTCACTCATGCCGCCAAACATACCATCGTAAGACTGACTATCCTACGATCCTTGACTTCGGCGATGTCATTTACATAATAGCACCCAACACTCAGCAATCAGCAAACTGGATGTTGTCTATCACAGTGCCATCTGTTTTATCACCAAAGCCCCATATACTACCCACCGCTGTGACCTGTATGCTCTCGTTGACTGGTCCTCACTACATATCCGTCACCAAACCAACTGTCTCCAGGTCATCTATAAGTCTTTGCTACGTAAAGCCCCGCCTTATCTCAGCTCACTGGTCACTATAGCAACACCCACCCGTAGCACGCGCTCCAGCAGGTATATTGCACTGGTCATCCCCAAAGTCAACATTTCCTTTGGCCGCCTTTCCTTCCAGTTCTCTGCTGCCAATGATTGGAACGGATTGCAAAAATCTCTGAAGCTGGAGTCTTATATCTCCCTCTCTAACTTTAAGCATCAGCTGTCTGAGCAGCTTACCGATCACTGTACCTGTACATAGCCAATCTGTAAATAGCACACCCGTCTACCTCATCCCCATATTATTACTTACCCTCTTGCTCTTTTGCACCCCAGTATCTCTACTTGCACATTCATCATCTGCACATCTATCACTCCAGTATAAATGCTAAATTGTAATTATTTTCGCCTCTAAGGCCTATTTATTACCTACCTCCCTACTCTTCTACATTTGCACACACTGTACATAGATTAATTTATATTGTGTTATTGGCCGTATGTTTGTTTATGTGTAACTCTGTGTTGTTGTTTTTGTCGCACTGCTTTGCTTTATCTTGGCCAGGTCGCAGTTGTAAATGAGAACTTGCTCTCAACTGGCCTACCTGGTTAAATAAAGGTGAAATAAATAAAAAAATAAAAGATTTGACTGGAACACAGCAGGAGGGTTAATGATAAATAAACCTGGTAAATATCTCACAGCTCTTACAAAACAAATACATCCTAAATCAGTTATAATTTTTAAATATCAAAAGGCAATAATTAGAAACAACAACTTGATTAATGACATTTTATTAAAACTTCTTTGAATATGTATATATATCAGAATTCAATTCTGATCCATCCATTGGATGGATCCTATAGCCTTCTTAGACTCAACAACTCTGACGCAATTATCAGCAGAAAAAAAGCATCACTAAAAACAGAGATCACCAAAGAAGAAATATTAGATCATGTTAAAACATTCACACAGAGAAAATCACCAGGAATGGATGGCTTTCCCATTGAATTCTAGTCCCGTTTTTGGAGGACACAGTAGCCCCCTATTTACACCAATGAAAACACACTCATATCAGTATTTCCTAGTTCCATGCATCAGTTATTTCAGTTATATTGAAACCAGGAAAATCTGGAGTCCCCTGCTGATTATAAACTCAGAAGTTTAATAAATTGTGACAATAAAATAATAACAAAGCAATAGAATGGCAAAAGTCTTACCAGACTTAATACATATTAATCAAACAGGGTTTCTTCAAAATAGACACTTACAAAAAAATTCAAGAACCTGTTTAAGTTTAATACAATACGCAAAAAAACAAGATATAGATTTATCGATAATGGCTGTTGAAGCCGAAAAGGCTTTTGACCATCTTGAATGGCTTTTTTCTATTCAGAATTTTGGAACTTCAACTTTCCAGCTGAAATAATAAATGTAATAAAAATATTATATAAATGTCCATAAGCAAAAATATACAGAAATAATACATTATCTGATGAAATTACTATAGAAAGGGGCACAAGACAGAGATGTCTACTTTCGCCCTTCCTGTTTATACTGGCAATTGAACTGCTTGCAGAAGGAATTAGACAGGATCCAAACGTAACAGATTGGTAAACATGAATATAAACTAAACTTATTTGCAGATGATCTCCTGATATACAGTGGATTCAGAAAGTATTCAGAACCCTAGACTTTTCCTGCAAGACCAAAACTGCTGTACCCTAATGGTTTGCTTGTTCACCAAGAATGGTCTAACAGTAACTAATCCAGATCTTTTTTTGAAGGGAATAAACCACACACAAAGGGGCTGTTTCCTGGACACTGATTAAGCATAAAATAAGGACACTCTGAATTGCTTTCATGTGGCACTGGCTTAAACTGTGAGGATGACCACACAATTTATTTTCATCATGAGCCAAATCCATTGGTTTTCTACTCAAAGTTGCAAAGGAAATGTTGTGATCTATTTAATAAACACAAGAGATCAGTAACATGGATAAGAGTGTGGCAGTAATGCAGGAACAGCGGCATCCAGTGGGAAAAACCTGGTACTTTCACACTACTTTATGGTAAATATTGCAAGCGACTTCAATTACTAATTTCTCTGAACAGGGGGAAAAAATCACCAGATTCACAGGGAATAAATTACATAGTATGGAGAAGCATTTCTTATTTAATTGTTTATATGGATCCCCATTAGCTTTCGCCGTGGCAGCAGCTATTCTTCCTGGGGTCCACAAAAAACACAAAACATGACAAGTAACAAAACAGTGATACATTGATAGACAAGGACAGTCATTTTAAATACAACGGTATAAAAATGGTATAAAAACAATACAACCCAAACATGTTTTAAATAATAATACAAACAATGCAACCACCACAAAAATAATGTGTGTGATAATATGTCTGGGCGTGTGTCTGTTTGTGTGTGTGCCCCTCATATTCCCCGAGTTCCATGGGATGTTGTTTAATCTTTTTTAAGTTATTTTGCCGTTTGCTTGAGTAATTGGAGATGGAAGGAAGTTCCATGTGATCATGGCTCTGTATAATACTGTGCGTTGCTGTGAATTCGTTTTGGACTTGGGGTTGTGAAGAGACCCCCTGGTGGCATGTCTTGTGTATGGGTGTCTGAGCTGTATGTTATTTGATTATGAGACTCATAAAAACTAGAAGAGAAGCAGTTAATCTCTCGTCAACCCGGAAAGATTGGCATGCATGTTGTTGATGTTAGTTCTGTAGGTGTAATTAAGGGCAAGGCATGCTGCACTGTTTTGAGCCAGCTGCAGCTTTGCTTGGTTTTCTTATGCCTGCACCTGACCATATTACCGAACAGTAATCAAGATGGGACAATATCAGAGCCTGAACAACTACTACAGTTGATTTTTCTTTTTCTTTCGCAGAACATATTTTTATAACAGTCATATCTGTCCCCATCTTCACAACAACTTTGTCAATATGACTTGATCATGATAATTGACAATCCATTGTTATACCTAGGAGATTAGCTTCCTCAACTTGCTCAATGGGCGCACCCTTTATACACAACTCCAGTTGAGGTTCAGGTCTTAGACTGTTTTGAACCAAATGCAATGTTTTTAGTTTTAGATGCATTTAATACCTGTTTTTTTATTAATCACCCATTCTGATACTGACTGTATCTCCTTATTTAGAATTTCAGTGAGCTTAACCATGTGATGGCAGGTGATGTGAAGCCAAAGCAAGTGAGTTTCATCAATAATATCAAAGACTGCACTGAAATGTAACAATACAGCTCCAACTCATGTTATTATCCATTTATTTTAACCAATCATGTCACGACTTCTGCCGAAGTCGGTCCCTCTCCTGGTTCAGGCGGCGTTCGGCGGTCGACATCACCAGCCTTCTAGCCATCGCCGATCCACCTTTCATTTTCCATTGGTTTGTTCCCCCCATGTCCTTGTCCGGAATTGTTTCTTGTAGTGCTTGTGTACGTTATGCTGGTGGATACCAGGTTTTGTTTGAGCCATTCATTGATTGTTCTGTTTACGGTGGTTTTTATGTTTATTAAACGACACCGTTGTAAATCAGTTTTTGCTCTCATGTGCCTGACTTCTCTGCCGCCACTACGCAAATCATCAGTCATCTGAGTCAGTGCAGTACAAGTTCAGTGCCATTCTCTATATGCATGCTGAAAGTCAGTAAACTAGCACTGTATTTTTTGAAACACAATTCTTTCCATCAGTTTACAAAGACCAGGCAGCAAACTGATTGGGCGGCTGTTAGAGCCAGCAAATGGTGCTTTAATATTTTTAGGCAGTGCAATTACTTTAGCTTCCTTCCACACCTGTGGACACCTACTCCTTTAGGCTTAGGTTAAAGATATAGCAAATAGGTATGGCAATACAGTCTGCTACCATTCTCAATAGTTTTCTAACAAGGTTGTCAATACCTGGTTATATCCATCAATATCATTATTGATGGATAACAACAGTTCTTCCAGCTCTCCCACTCTAACTTTACCAAATTCAAAACAGCAATCCTTCTCTTTCATTATTAGATATTTTATATAACATGATGGTTCACTGTTCAATGTTGTCATTTCACATCTGAGCTTTTCCACTTTAGTACTCCATTTTACTAGGACATACTCCAAGCCGCAGCTTCATTCTACTTGTCAAACATAGAGAACTGATACTGTATACTGGTTGGGACTGGCATGGGGTGTGGGGGGTCCGTGGGTGGCTTTTGACAAGAAAATTATGGATCCCTCATGTCTTACTTGTTAGTAGGGCTCCCGAGTGGTGCAGCGGTCTAAGGCACTGCATCTCAGTGCTAGAGGCGTCACTACAGACCCTGGTTCGATTCGAGGATGTATTACAACCAGTCGTGATTAGGAGTCCCATAGGGCGGCGCACAATTGGCCCAGGGTTGTCTGGTTTAGGGTTTGGCTGGGGTAAATAAAAAAAAATTAAAAATAGTTGGGTCCAAATTGAATGTTAGGTTCTATATTCATGGAATATTATCTGAATCTTAAATTAGAACGGCCAATTTGGCTGCAATCAATTAGCTTAGTTTCTAACTACAGAAACAATTTGAGAAAAATCTGAGATGGTGGGTGTCATGGCTTGCTGAAATGACATGGAATGACTCCTTCGAAACTGCAAAATGTTCTCTCCGCTACATGGGAAAATGAAAGAATAGCTGAGAACTTGCTTTAAAACTGCAACATTTACTTTATACCCATGGAAAAATGTGTATAATTGCTTTTGCCCACGAGGTGAGGGAGCCCCCCCAACCGGAACTTGCTTAGGGCCCCCAAAAGGCTAGGGGTGGCCCTGAAAGCAAGTATATGGGGAAAAATAAGGTATTGTCCATTATTGAATGTTTGATGCCACCACAGCGCCCACATATGATTTTGAATCTGCATTTGAGTTTGCAGAATTCTGTGAACTCTATATTTTCATTCTTGCCATAAATATAGTTTCCACAAATTCATTTTGGGAGTTAGCATTATTGTTGTTGGCACCAAAACTCTGTACACCTATCAATACTTCCTAGCAGCTGGTCCCTGTGGTGTTTCCCTTACTCCCTCCAGTCCCTCAAACCCCAGGTTTTTGGCCCCTTTTCCAGGGTCACACCACCACCATGCACACCCGTCTGGTTGTATGCTGCACGTCACTGCAGAGTTCAAGAGGGGGCAACCACTTGTTAAGGAACCGTCTGTCGGAGTCGCTGACACCTCACAGACAGAAAATCTGCCTACATTTTGCCTCTCGCTTTACCTCTTTCCTTCCCAGTGGTGTAAGGTCCTTAAGTAAAAATACTTTAAAGTACTACTAGTGTTTTGGGGTATCTGTCTTTAGTTGTACTATTTATGTTGTACTATTTATTCCTCTTCAAGGAATACCTGGGATAGGATAAAGTAATCCTTCTAACCCCCCCCTTAAAAGATTTAGATGCACTATTGTAAAGTGGTTGTTCCACTGGATATTATAGGTGAATGCACCAATTTGTAAGTCGCTCTGGATAAGAGCGTCGGCTAAATGACTAAAATGTAAAAAAAAAAATGTATGTTTTTGACAACTTTTACTTTAATTCACTACAATTTCTAAAGAAAATAATTGACCATTTACTCCATACAATTTTCCCTGACACCTAAAAGTACTTGTTACATTGTGAATGCTTAGTAGGACGGGGAAATGGTCCAATTCACACACTTATCAAGGGAACCTCCCTGGTCATCCCTACTGCCTCTGATTGGCAGATTCACTAAACACACATGCTTCGTTTGTAAATTATTTCTGAGTGTTGGAGTGTGCCCCTGGCTATCCGTAAATAAAATAAAATAAATGGAGCCTTCTGGTTTGCTTAATATAAGGAATTTGAAATTATTTATACTTTTAAAGTTGATACTTAAGTATATTTTAAACCAAATACTTTAAGATTTTTACTCAAGTGGTAATTTACTGGGTGGCTTTCACTTTTACTTAAGTCATTTTCTATTAAGGTATCTTTACTTTTACTCAAGTATGACAATTGGATACTTTTTCCACCACTGTTCCTTCCTTCCTTCACCCCCTTCCTACTTTCCTCCCAATCTCTCTCCCTCTCCCTCCGCTTCACCATTTACTCTATTTCTTATTCCATCTCTTTATCTTGCCACCATCTCTCCCTCCCTCTCCCTTCCTCTTTTCCATCCCTCCACCAGCTCCTGTCGCTGCCACAAATCTGTTCCCCTCACCTTTCTCATTGCGTGTGATGGCGGGGTGTTGTCAGAGCGTGAGGGGGACAGGCTGGTGGAAAACCTGCTCCAGGCAGCCATGTGTGACCATGTACATGTCAAATGTCCTTCCCAGAGAAGGGCTGCCGTGCTGGGAGACTGAGGCCGACTGTCCCCTTCCCCTCCCTCTTGGAGCTCCAGTTTGGTGGTGAAGGAAGGAACAGAGTTGGTAGGGACTAGGGCCAGGAGTTCTCCCTGACCATGTGACCCGAGCAGGAAAAACTCTGGGCTCTGGTTTTAGCCTATATTGTAAGTATTCACAAGTTTTTCCTGCTCAGGTACATTGGTCAGGAAAAACCTCCTGGCCATAATGGGGCCCCAGCAGGTGAAGTGACACTTGGCCCATGAGGAAGGGAAGCAGTAGAGATGGTACAGGGGTAGCGATGGCCATCACTGCTTCTTTCATACCTCTCATTCCAGATCTTTAATTGGTTGCTCAGAGGATACCTGAGCCCCATGGTTACTACACGGCACCTACACATATCTAATATCTCCTGCGTGTCCGACATCATGCTGAACTTGGAAGACATTTTGAAGATGAGCAGGGATACACGTAGGCCTACACATACTCAAGCACACACAATTGCATACAGACATTTCACACGAGAAAATACATTCTAGGATATGCATCTTAGCAGCAAATTGCAAATTTCTATTTTTGAAGTCCCTCAAAATATTTGAAAATGGAAAGGGGATGGCAATAAGATTCCACCTGCAACTCTGAAAATCTTGGTGCTATAGTAATAATAACAACAACACACACACACACACACACACACACACACACCACACACACACACACACACACACACACACACACACACACACACACAGGTAGAGGTTACATATTCCGACATGACTTTGAGGCTGTTTTTTGTTTGGTCTTGGTAGTTAACGTGTCAGGGTCTGTTGACAGCCAAGCCAATACCAGTCAATATCTGCAAAGGGCAGTGCTTGATACAGAATAGCTAGTACAATGCACCATAACATTCACCTTCTCTCTCTTTCCTTTTTTCTCTTTTCTTCTCTCTCTCTCTTCTCTTTCTCTCTCCCTCAACATCTATTCCCTTATAGAAGATAGATGAAAAGATGTGTGTCCTGTTTGCAGTTTGAAATTAAATCTGTTGGGTGCAGGCAATGGTTTGGTTGGCAAACTACGTCATGCTGCTACAAGCAGCAGGACAGAAGGAGTCTGGATGAGGAGATGAAGGACAGAGAAAATACATTGTTATATTTCAAATGTTTAGAAAGTTATAATTTTGACAGTAGTGGAGCCTCCTCCAATTCTTTGTTTTTGTGGATTATAAAATAAACTACTTCATGCAAATCACTCACATTTTTGTGAGCACCGTTCTAATGAGGTCACGCTCATTTCCACGTTGTTTTGCTAAACCGTTATTGTGGATCTTTGCCAAGAGTTTTTCAGTTTGAGAAAGTCAGTGAATTTTAATTAGCTCAACGTCATGGAAAACAATTTATTTGCATAAACCTAATTTATTGCTCAATATTTTATCCAGAGCCCCTGTTCTCCCAATGTCAAAGACAGCATTTTGAAATGCAAAAATTTGCGTGAAAGGCATGAGCTCTGCTTTGTTTCTTGCGCAGGCTGCACACTTCATCAGTCTCTCATTCACAATTTGACAAGCACTTGATAATATTCTGACCAGGCCTCGAATTTCCCGGGGGCATCCCCCTTGTGTGGCCATATTCCCCCCTTAAAAAAATCCATGCCTTTTGCGGCCAAAGTGGCCGTTGTGCCCTTGGGCTGAATATAATAATTACAATTCACTTCTCCTGTCTGCCAGTCGCCGTGTTCCGAAGCACTTCTCACTCACATGGCTCTTTCAGATATCTCAATTCTTATTAGCCAATGCCCATCATGTGATCGGGTCCTTCTCATAGGCATCTCAGCTCCGAAGTAGGCTACAAGTGAAGACAGACACATTGGGGACACAACTGTGCGCGTCATTCTTATCAAATTTCGAGGGGCATATTGAAGATGTTAGAAGAACTGTCCACCTTTATTTTTTGTCAGCCAACAAAATGAGTGGGTCTAACGAATAGCAAAAGCACTAGTCTATGTCAATCTACCATCTCCCATAGTACAACATTTGACCTGTTCTAATATTCGAAACATACTCTGGGACAGTTGTGGGATGTGACAGATCAACTCGCATTAAAAAACCTTTTAACCTGTTGGGTCTAGGGGGCAGCATTTGCACGTCTGGATAAAAAAAATGTACCCGATTTAATCTGGTTACTAATCCTACCCAGTAACTAGAATATGCATATACTTATTATATATGGATAGAAAACACTCTAAAGTTTCCAAAACTGTTTGAATGGTGTCTGTGAGTATAACAGAACTCATTTGGCAGGCAAAACCCTGAGACATTTTCTGACAGGAAGTGGATACCTGATGTGTTGTATTGACTTTAAACCTATCCCATTGAAAAACACAGGGGTTTAGGAATATTTTGGCACTTCCTATTGCTTCCACTAGATGTCACCAGCCTTTACAAAGTGTTTTGAGTCTTCTGGAGGGAGATCTGACCGAACAAGAGCCATGGAACGGTGATGTCCCATTAGACACCTGGCGCGCTACTTCATGTTGGGTACCCTCGTTCCAATACGTTATAAAAGACTATGCATTCGTCCACCTTGAATATTATTCATGTTCTGGTTAAAAAAGGCCCTAATGATTTATGCTATACAACGTTTGACATGTTTGAACGAACGGAAATATATTTTTTCCCCTCGTTCATGACGAGAAGTCCGGCTGGCTTACATCATGTGCTAACGAGACGGAGATTTTTGGACATAAATGATGAGCTTTTTTGAACAAAACTACATTCGTTATGGACCTGTGATACCTGGAAGTGACATCTGATGAAGAGAATCAAAGGTAATGGATTATTTACATAGTATTTTCGATTTTAGATCTCCCCAACATGACGTCTAGTCTGTATCGCAACGCGTATTTTTCTGGGCACAGTGCTCAGATTATTGCAAAGTGTGATTTCCCAGTAAGGTTATTTTTAAATCTGGCAAGTTGATTGCGTTCAAAAGATGTAAATCTATAATTCTTTAAATGACAATATAATATTTTACCAATGTTTTCTAATTTTAATTATTTAATTTGTGACGCTGACTTGACTGCCGGTTATTGGAGGGAAACGATTTCCTCAACATCAATGCCATAGTAAAACGCTGTTTTTGTATATAAATATCAACTTGATAGAACTAAAAATGCATGCATTGTCTAACATAATGTCCTAGGAGTGTCATCTGATGGAGATTGTAAAAGGTTAGTGCATCATTTTAGCTGGTTTTATGGTTTTGGTGACCCTGTCTTTGACTTGACAAAACATTACACACAACTCTTGTAAATGTACTGTCCTAACATACTCTAAATTTATGCTTTCGCCGTAAAACCTTTTTGAAATCGTAAAACGTGGTTAGATTAAGGAGATGTTTATCTTTCAAATGGTGTAACATAGTTGTATTTTTGAAAAATTTGAATTTTGACATTTATTTGGATTCAAATTTGCCGCTCTTGAAATGCACCTGCTGTTGATGGAGTGCACCACGGGTGGCACGCTAGCGTCCCACCTAGCCCCAAGAGGTTAAAAGCAATGAGGCTGATGCAACAGATCAGAATGTTTAGCTTAAAATGTTGATAACCTATTAGGCTATTTCTTCACATTATAAGCGCCGCAGTGCGCACATGGCAGTAGGCTATACACAATGTTCCAAAATGCAATCAATTATTCTCAAAAGTGACCGCAAATGTGATTATTTATCTAATACTTTATTATGAAGGTGCATTTTTATGGTGAAAATTATCTTCCCCAAACTTTAAATTCATGCGTCGCCTATGTATGCCAGTTAGACTTTTCACCGGTTATAAAGCGGATTAATGTTCTTAATTTTAAGAAGTTATTTGGCTACTTTACACTGGGCATCATTCACAAGTGAAAGGCTAATATTGTCACCCATCAGACTATTTTTACATTTCCTCAATAAAATATGTGAAATTAGGCCATTATCATGCGCCTATCTCAGAACAGGGGCAGAGGAAAAAATACATGTCATCTATGCACTTTTTCCCATGGTTCATTTTCATGCCAGCCAGGTAGGCTATACTCCTGTTGTAAAGCAAAGCAATGTGCTTAGTATTAAGAAAGTTGAGAAATAAATATAATAGGCCTAGCCTATAGAATGCTGATGGGATCCTCCATTTTTTAATAGAGGCCATCACCCTGTTTTCTCATAATTGCTGAGCTTATAGAAATGTTCCATAACATGAGCTCATGGGCTGTCATGAAGTGTTTGATTAGATTTTTGATTACATTTGCATGATGTCAGAGTGATTAGAGAGACAATAGACTGCTGGGTACCAAGCAGTTACAAAGTTTGGTAGGCTACTAGTGACCAGCATTACCAACAGTTACTGTGACTAAGCGGTCATGTGGAATTTGAGTCCGGTCATGACTGCTGTGACTGCCGGTGTGGCGGTAATACGGTCACCGCAACAGCCCTAGGTATGGTTACATAAGACAGAAGGTTACCTAAGTTTGCAGACAACACTACAGTGATAGGCTCGAATACCAACAACGACGAGACAGCCTACAGGGAGGAGGTGAGGGCCCTCAGAGTGTGATGTCAGGAAAATAATCTCTCACTCAATGTCAGCAAAACAAAAGAGATCATCGTGGACTTCAGGAAACAGCAAAGGGAGCACGCCCCTATCCACATCGACAGGACAGCAGTGGAGAAGGTGGAAAGTGTTAAGTTCCTCGGTGTACATATCACTGACAAACTGAAATGGTCCACGGCACACAGACAATGTGGTGAAGGCGGCGCAACCGGGCCTCTTCAACGTCAGGAGGATGATAAAATGTGGCTCGTCACCAAAAACCCTTACTAACCTTTACAGGTGCACAAATAAAAGCATCCTGTCGGACTGTATCACTGCCTGGTACGGCAACTGCACCGCCCACAACCGCAGGGCTCTCCAGAGGGTGGTGAGGTCTGCACAACGCATCACTGGGGCAAAGTACCTGCCCTCCAGGGCACCTACAGCACCCGATGTCACGGGAAGGCAAAAAAGATCATCAAGGACAATAACCACCTGAGCCACTACTGTATCCTTCACTATCTATTCTTTACTATCTATTGCATCTTAGTCGCTCTGTCACTGCGCATCCATATATTTCATACATATATATTATTATCCTATTCCTTTACTAGATTGTGTGTATTAGGTTTTGTAGTGGAATTTATTAGATATTAGACTTTGTTGTGGAATTGTTAGATATTACCTGTTAGATACTGCTGCACTGTCGGATCTAGAAGCATAAGCATTTCGCCACACAAGCAATAACATCTGCTAACCATGTGTATGTGACCAATAAAATATAATATTTGATTTGTAAGCTGCTGGTCAGGGAGGATGGGTGGGTGTGCAACATGAACATCTAGCAACCCAAAGGTTGCACGTTCAAATCACATCATTGACAACTTTAGCATTATAGCTAATTAGCAACTTTGCAACAACTTTTCAGATACTTTGCAACTCTAAGCATGTTAGCTAACCTTTCCCCTAACCTTAACCTCTAACTTAACCTTCATCCCTAATCATAACCTTAACTCTAACCCCTAACTGTCACGACTTTCTTCGTCGGAGGACGAAATAGCGAAATCGTCGTCCGAAAAGGTGTACCAATATGCAGCAGAGTTGGTGTTCATTTTCTTAATTTATTAGCAAACGTTGAACACGAAAAAACAAGAAAACAATAAGCACGACAAATGACAGTTTTGCAGGCTGACAAAAAAAACACGCAATGCAAAAACAATCTCCCAGAAATACAAGACAAACACACCCAACTAATATAGGACTTCCAATCAAAGGCAACACCAAACAGCTGCCTTCAATTGGAAGTCCACCCCAATTAACTCAACATAGAAACACCCTCACTAGACTACACATAGAAATACATAAACATAGACCAAAACCCGGAAATAATAAATCAAACGCCCTCCTAACTAACACACCACCCCGAACCACATAAAACAAATACCCTCTGCCACGTCCTGACCAAACTACAATAACAATTAACCCTTATACTGGCCAGGACGTGACACTAACCCCTAGCCTAGCGAACATTAGCCACATAGCTAATGTTAGCCACAACAAAGTGGAATTCGTAACATAGAATACTTATTGCAAATTCTTAACATACGAAATGTAACATGGACATCGACAAATTAATACATACCATACTAAATGGAAGGAGATACATCTATTATGTTATGTCTATCCTTGAGTCCAGGTTGGCCTGAAGCTCTCTCTGACCTTCCCTCTGCACCATGGGCCAATGGACCAGCCACTGGAAACGACCAGAGATACAAATACAGCAAAGCTCGGTCATATAAAACTGTTCACTTGAAAATTATACATGAAAGTGAGATGACCTCATTCAGATAGTCCTGAGTATGACAGTGATAAATGAGTGACTAAAACAAGCTTGGTAAAAAAACAAACATCCATGGCATCTATTGAAAAAGGACTGCAGTAAATGACAATAACATAACAAGGGACAGCATCACTTGAATGATCAGACCAGACCATAGTGGCATGCATTTACCCATCCAATTCAAAGCAAAGATAGTGAAGAATGATAGAGAAAGGGGTGATGACTGTGACAGCTTTTATCACGGCCCGAGCTGGCTTCAGGGCAGTATCGCGGCACCTCCCCTGCAGTGTCAAATCTCAGCTGAGTGTCTCCTCCACTCTCTTATCACTGTGCCATGCTGTTACAGCCCACAGAACCCTGTTTGTGTTCTTTGACAGGGCACATCTTTTGCAGATGGTGCGCAGAGGTAAAGAGCATAACTTGCAGATAGCTGTTCCACACACATGCGCACACACACACACACACACACACGTGTTAAAACTTCTTCAGGATCGGTGGGTCCCCTGCGGGACGGTTGAGCTAACGTCGGCTATTGCGATTAGCATGAGGTTGTAAGTAACAAGAACATTTCCCAGGTCATATACATATCTGATATTGGCAGAAAGCTTAAATTCTTGTTAATCTAACTGCACTGTCCAATTTACAGTAGCTATTAAAGTGAAATAATACCATGCTATTGTTTGAGGAGAGTGCACAGTTTTTAACATGAAAAATTATTAATAAACAAATTAGACACATTTGGGCAGTCTTGATACAACATTTTGAACAGAAAAACAATGGTTCTTTGTATCAGTCTAAAACATACACTGCTGCAATCTAGTGCCCAAAATCTAAATCGCACCTGGGCTGGAATAATACATTATGGCCTTTCTCTTGCATTTCAAAGATGATGGTACAAAAAAAATACAAAAAAAATGGTTGGTTTTTTCTTTGTATTATCATTTACCAGATCTATCTCCTACATTCCTTTCACACAAACTTCAAAGTGTTTCCTTTCAAATGGTACCAAGAAAACGCATATGCTTGCTTCAGGGCCTTAGCTACAGGCAGTTAGATTTGGGTATGTCAGGTATTTGGGTATTTTAGGTGAAAATTGAAAAAAAGGGTCAGATCCTTAAATTAATTAAAACATACACACATACATGCAGACATGCACACAGACGTTCACACAGACTCACACACACACCATGTGCAGACAGCCAGCTCTGATTGTGCCTCTTTGAGTCCAGATAACAAATGAGAGCGAGGTGTTTGGGTAGCCCGCAGCACCTTCTGATAAGGGGCTGAATGAGGTGTTTTATGGTGAAATAAATGGAACGAGAGAAAATAGAAATGTACTGTATGATTTATTTATCCAGACAGAAGGTGTTGTGAAAAGGAAGGAATGGAAATAGAGTGGGTGATGCTTTTTCATATTACATGTCCAGTATACATCGCCAATACTCCAAATGGCTTTGGATACGGACAAAACAGTGGGTAGGTTTAATGGAATCATCACACATTCTATAATGTTTGGCTTTCTGCAACCTTCACACCACCACTCCTTGTTTTGTCAATTGTCAAGTGTTTGAAATAGTCCAATACCAGAGAGTAGACCTCACCTTTATCATTTCACACACACAGAGAGAGAGAGAGAGAGAGAGAGAGAGAGAGAGAGAGGTGAAGACAGACACATCGAGGACACAACTGTGCGCGTCCTTCTTATCAAATTCCAAGGGGCATATTGAAGATGTCAGAAGAACTGTCCACCTTTATTTTTCGTCAGCCAACATGATGAGTAGGTCTAACGAACAGCAAAAGCTTAGGCGTTTTTAACTCTCCCTTATCACATTATTTCCTCCGGGCGTAACATAAGTCTCATATGTCTCCATATTATGAGATGGTGTTGTCGTGGAAACCACTCAAAGCTGTGCTATATCAGCAGGAAACATACACCAGATCTTGTTTGCTTGGGCGGGAGAGGGTGTACACTCTTTTATGTGTGTATAACTAGGAAACACAAGCTTCTCTCTCACACACACCCAGACACGCACACACACACACAGAGATGAAGCCATCAAAGCTTATCACGTAGGACCCTTTAATCAAATCACATTTTATTGGTCGCGTACACATATTTAGCAGATGTTATTGCAGGTGCAGTGAAATGCTTATGTTTATAGCTCCTAGGGATGCAACGGTACAGTGGGTCCACGTATCACGGTTTGTCGGCCACGGTAACGGCACGGTTTCGGTATCTTTATATTTAAGAAAAGTGTGCGCTTCTATGACTCTCATACAGGGGTCGAGTTTGCAACACGTAGCTCTTCATCTCCCAATCCAGTACATAGTGAACCATTACAGTGAGGTAGCTTTGAGTTGCTTTGGAGGTCCAACTATCAGTAGAGAGAGCTAGATAGGGTGTCTGTGGCAATTCGTTTCCAATTTCTCTCCGTGATGTTTCATAGAGTTTGGGAATTAATTTTCTGCTGAAATGTGTGCGGGAGGGGACATTGCAATGCGGTTAAATTTTTTTCCTCAGGTGACGAAATCCTGAGTCAGTAACCACCGAATAGGGCTGAAAGTCTTTGGTTATTTCTTTATGTTTTTCAGAATTTGTTGCAAATTGTTTTTGGAAGGCAGCAGTGAGAAATTGTTGTGTTTTTGCTAACGAGTGGACTCTCCTGGCTCCAACTCCACCTGCAAGGGATACGGCCGGGTGATGGTGACGTAAATGACACATCCTGTTAGAAGTGTTTCCACTCGAGTAGCCGACAGTGGCATAGCAATGCTTGAAGACTGTACTTTGTTTGTTTACGGTCTTCTTACCGTCATCATCGTATTGAAATCTGAATCCAAAATGTTCCCACGCAGCGGATTCGAAAGACAGCTGTGCCTCTTCAAATTTGCTTCTCTCTGTCTCGCTAGCGCTCGCCATTGTCACGTTGGAGATGAGAGAATATTTGTTTTTAGTTTCTTCGCTCTTCATGGGGCCCCTTTAGGGAGGATTCCTTACTGAGATGCCCTTGCAAATCGCATCCATTGGTTGTTTAAGGGGGAGGGGGTTGCAACAATTTGAAACATTGCTGTGGAGTAAAGTCGGTCAGCCCTCAGGAGCCCCCTAACGGCCTGGGGCCCCAAGCAGTTGCCTGCCAAGCCTGTTCTCAACCTGCGCGTCTGGTTCTGTGGATCTGAATGTACAACGTGCATGTAGTCTGCAGCGCAATAAGCAAGTTTTGGAAATGATAGGAAAATGACAGGCATATCGCAATTCTGCGGTTCACGCGTGCATATTGAACCGTAGGGGGCGTACTGAACGGTTCGACAGCATACTGTGTACCGTTGCATCCCTAATAGCTCCATCAGTGAGGTATACCTAACAATAAAAAACAATACACACAAATACAAAAAATTGGAGTACTGGGTGGTAGATGGCTAGTGACCGTGACTAAGTTCAGGGCTGGATACTGGGTGGAGGCCGGCTAGCGTGACTATTTAACAGTCGGATGGCCTGGTTTTCAGTCTCTCAGTCTAACCTTTAATGTACCTGTACTGTCTCTGCCTTCTAGATGGTAGTAGGGTGAACAGGCCATGGCTCAGGTGGCTGAGTTCCTTGATGATTTTCACCGGGTCCTGTAGATGTCCTGGAGGGCAGGCAGTGTGCCGCTGGTGATGCGTTGGGCTGACCGCACCACTCTCTGGAGATCCTTGCGGTTGCGGACGGTACAGCCCGATAGGATGTTCTCGATGGTGCATCTGTAGAAGTTTGTGAGGGTCTTAGGGGCAAAGCCAAATTTCTTCAGCCTCCTGAGGTTGAAGAGGCACTGTTGCGCCTTCTTCACGACACTGTCTGTGTGGATGCATCATTTTAGGTTGTCAGTGATGTGCATGCCGAGGGAACTTGAAGATTTTCACCCTCTGCACTGTGGCCCCGTCGATGTGGATGGGGGCGTAGTCTCTCTGCTGTCTTCTGAAGTCCACGATCATTCTTCTTCGTTTTGTTGATGTTGAGGGAGCGGTTATTTTACTGGCACCACTCCGCCAGGGCCCTCATCTACTCCCTGTAGTCTGCCTCGTCGTTGTTGGTAATCAGGCCTGCCACTGTTGTGTCATGTGCAAACTTTATTCATTTGGAGATGTGAGTGGCCATGCAGTCATGGGTGAACAGGGAGTACAGAAGGGGGGCCCACATTTGTGGCAGAGGTTTGTTGCCTACCTTCACCACCTGGGTTCGGCCAGTCAGCAAGCCCAGGAACCAGTTGCACAGTGAAGGGTTCAGACCCAGGGCCCCAAGCTTAGTGATGAACTTGGAGGGCACTATCGTGTTGAATGATGAGCTGTAGTCAATGAACAGCATTCTAACATAGGTATTCTTCTTGTCCAGATGGGATAGGGCAGTGTGCATTGCGATGGCGATTGTGTCATCTGTGGATCTGTTGGGGCGCTATGCACATTTTTGTGCATCTAGGGTATCAGGTAAGGTGGAGGTGATATGATCCTTAACCTGTTGGGGCTAGGGGGCAGTATTTGCACGGCCGGATAAAAAACGTACCCGATTTAATCTGGTTACTACTCCTGCCCAGTAGCTAGAATATGCATATAATTATTGGCTTTGGATAGAACACACCCTAAAGTTTCTAAAACTGTTTGAATGGTGTCTGTGAGTATAAAATAACTCATTTGGCAGGCCAAAACCTGAGAAGATTCCTTACATGAAGTGGCCTGTCTGACCATTTCTTGCCCTCCTTGATCATCTCTAACAAATACAGGGGATCTCTGGCATGACGTGACACTTCCTACGGCTCCCATGGGCTCTCAGAAGGCGGGAAAAAGCTGAACGATGTAATTCCATCCCCAGGCTGAAACACATTAGCGCGTTTGGCAAGTGCTCTATCAGAGGGCCATTAGACTGAGGCTCGTGCATGAGGGGAGAGCATGCTTTTACTTTCACTCCCTTTGTAATAAAAAAAGATTTCCCGGTCGGAATATTATTGCTTTTTTACGAGAAAAATTGCATAAAAATTGATTTTAAACAGCGGTTGACATGCTTCGAAGTACGGTAATGGAATATTTAGAAATGTTTTGTCACGAAATGCGCCATGCTCGTCACCCTTATTTACCCTTTCGGATAGTGTCTTGAACGCACGAACAAAATGCCGCTATTTGGATATAACAATGGATTATTTGGGACCAAACCAACATTTGTTATTGAAGTAGAAGTCCTGGGAGTGCATTCTGACGAAGAACAGCAAAGGTAATAACATTTTTCTTATAGTAAATCTGACTTTGGTGAGTGCTAAACTTGCTGGGTGTCTAAATAGCTAGCCCTGTGATGCCGGGCTATCTACTTAAAATATTGCAAAATGTGCTTTCACCGAAAAGCTATTTTAAAATCGGACATATCGAGTGCATAGAGGAGTTCTGTATCTATAATTCTTAAAATAATTGTTATGTTTTTTGTGAACGTTTATCGTGAGTAATTTAGTAAATTCACCGGCAGTGTTCGGTCGGAATGCTAGTCACATGCTAGTCACATGCTAATGTAAAACTTCCGGTGAATTTACAAAAAATGTACTAAATTACTCACGATAAACGTTCACAAAAAGCATCGCGCGCAGGACTCATGTCTGGAAATGTCCACTGTCCACTCATTGAAAGTGCTGTATCTCCCTCATTTATCAGAGTAAAAGCCTGAAACAATGCCTAAAGACTGGCCACATGTAGAAGAAGCCATAGAGATCGTGAAGTGGGTCATTAGTCTTTGTATGGTGGATAGGCTTTCAATGGAAAAACAGCCTTTAAAATAATAGTACTTCCTGGATGGATTTTCCTCAGGTTTTCGCCTGCCATATCAGATCTGTTATACTCACAGACATTATTTTAACAGTTTTAGAAACTTTAGTGTTTTCTATCCAAATCTACTAATTATGTGCATATCCTCGCTTCTGGGCCTTAGTAGCAGGCAGTTTTTTTTGAGCACTCTTTTCATCCAAAATTCTGAATGCTGCCCCCTACCCTAGTGAAGTTAATAGAGTTTCGGTAGCATTTTCCTCAGATTTGCTTTGTTAAAAACCATAGCTACAATAAATGCGGCCTCAGGATAAGCGGTTTCCAGTTTGTAGTTCCATGAGAGCCATTGCGATGTCGGCTTGGGGGGAATATACACGTCCATGACGATGATCGAAGAACATTTTCTCGGGAGGCATTTGATGTTGAGGTATTCCAGATTGGGAGAACTAAAGGACTTTAATTCCTGTATGTTGTTACAATCACACCATGAGGAGATAATTATGAATCGTACACCTCCACCTTTCTTTTACCTGCAGAGTTATTTATACCTGTCCGCGCGATGGGCGGAGAACCCTGCTGGCTGAATGTATGGGGACAGTATATCCAGAGAGAGCCATGATTCTGTAAACAGAGTATGTTACAGTCTCTGGAAGATGATCCTCTCCCTGAGCTTGTCTACTTTATTGTCCAGGGCCTGAACGTTAGCGAGTAATATGCTCGGAAGCGGTGGATGGTATGCACGCCTCCTGAGTCTGACTAGGAGCCCACTTCTTATTCCTCTTCTCCGGCGACAGAATCGTGGAGCAGCCCCCAGGATGAATGGATTTGCCTCGGAGAGTTCATACAAAGGATCCAACTCAGGAAAGTCTAATTTCTGGTCGACATGCTGGTGAGTGGCTGCTGATCTAATATCCAAAAGTAATTTATGGCTGTAGGTAATAATGCAAGAAACATTCTGAGCAAATAATGTAAGAAATATCACACAAAAAATGGCTAGGAGTTGTCTGTCGGTGCCATCTTGTCTTTCCCAAAGGTTACAGTTTCCCTTTAAACCTGAGACTTAAAGCTCCTTTTTGGTGCAGCAGACATACAGAGAGAGAGAGGGAGATGGAGAGTGAGAAAAACAGAGACATCTAAATGACTTTCCCTCTCATTCTTAAGTAGGCCTTAATCATGCATACAATGGCCCATACAATGGCCAATATGGCCCCTCGGCGGGCTCCCGAGTGGCTCAGCGGTCTAAGGCAATAATAATAATAATAAATTGTCCCTCTATAGTGAACAACAACTAGGAGAGGGATTGGTTTGAGAAATACAATAGAAATCACCCTTTATTACTAAGAGCCTTTGCTTTTATTAATGAGTCAAAAGAGCAACTCAAAGATCTCCAACCATAGAAATAGAATGACTAGAATGGGTAAAGGCCCCTTTAATGGGGATACCAGCTCTAGTAATTCTATTTCTATGGTTGGAGATCTTTGAGTTGCTCTTTTGACTCATTAATAAGCAGAGGCTCGTAGTAATAAAGGATGATCTTCATGTTCAACCTTTACTATTTCATCACCAGCTTCATCAGATGAAGTGTGTCGGTGTACGATGTCACTATGCATCTAGCTCTCTGAGTTTCTCCCCCAATCCTAATCATCTTGATGTCAGCAGGACATGGCATTTTGAGGAATGGTCCCTGGTGGAAACAGATTCTCCTCCCTTGTTGTTGTTGACTTATTCAGTTATCCGACTATGTGGAAAATGGACACGTTCTCCGTAAATGGAAACTTCAGTACTGAATGATTAAATGTGAGAAGTCCAGGAAGGTTTTTTAGCTGTAAGGCTTTGTACTAGCTCCTCTGTCATCCACAGAATGGTGAATATGTCAGCGAGAATTCACTTTCTGTTGGGATTCAGTAATCATGAGAAAATTAAGGTAGAGTTTTCGACGTTTAAAAGTGTTTGAGAGTTCACACAAATGTGATGCATGTTTATAATGCACTAGTAAGTGGTAGCAAGGAAATACCTTGAGAAAAATGACGCCAGAATTACGATAGGAGGCACAAGACATTAATGAGCAGACAGTTATTTTCTGTATTCATGCTGCATGTGTTATATATCAGCAGCAAGACACCCCCAGGCAACATCCAGCTTGGGAAATGTACTGACAATAATGGCAGGTTGCGTATTGCTCCTGGCTGTTTCTCCATGTTCATGACATTGCTCCCATATTTCGTTTGTGTTGTTGTTTTAGTATTGTATTGCATTTGTGTCATTGCATGTGGCTTTGGCAAGGTAAAACACAAATACACACACACACACACACACACACACACACACACACACACACACACACACCACACACACACACATACAGTACAGTGCTTAATTTAAAGTGGAACATGTTTCTGATACAGCACATAAACCCGCTGATCTGTTGGACATCAACTTGGCCAGGATACTCAGAAGGGTCTCTACAGTGTGTTCTGCTAAGCATGCTCACACACAGACACACACACACACACACACACACACACACACAGACAGACAGACAGACAGACAGACAGACAGACAGACAGACAGACAGACAGACAGACAGACAGACAGACAGACAGACAGACAGACAGACAGACAGACAGACAGACAGACAGACAGACAGACAGACAGACAGACAGACAGACAGACAGACAGACAGACAGACAGACAGACACGAACACACCACACTCAGAGACAAACACACACTGTGCGCTTGGCTCTGAATCTCTCCAAGAGCTCCAGGCACAGTAGGCCTGGCACAATGGGCATGCATGGCACATGAGTGATTCCTCACGAAACCAGGGGGGAAAAAGACACAGATTTGGGGGATTTTCACAAAATGTAATCCATAGAAAATGGCGCCGACAGACATGGTGTTAAATGTGGTGGTTCGTGCTTTCAGTTTTGCACAAATGCTGTCATTTATCCACCGTTTTTGGTTTGGATAAGTTGTAATCGTCACAGTGGGACAACATCCTCTATCCACTTCCTGATGAACTCAGTCACCGACACAGTGTATGCGTCAATACTCTTTCTTCATGTCCGCGCGATGGGCGGAGAACCCTGCTGGCTGAATGTATGGGGACTGTATATCCAGAGAGAGCCATGATTCTGTAAACAGAGTATGTTACAATCTCTGAAGTCTCTCTGGAAGATGATCCTCTCCCTGAGCTTGTCTACTTTACAGTTCAGGGACGGAACGTTAGTGAGTAATATACTCGGAAGCGGTGGATGGTATGCATGCCTCCTGAGTCTAACTAGGAGCCCACTTCTTATTCCTCTTCTCTGGCGAAACAGCATCATGGAGCAGCCCCCAGGATGAATGGAATTGCCTCGGTGAGTTCAAACAAGAGATCCAACTCAGGAAAGTCTAATTTCTGGTCGAAATGCTGGTAAGTGACTGCTGATCTAATACCCAAAAGTTATTTATGGCTGTAGGTAATAATGCAAGAAACATTCTGAGCAAGTAATGTAAGAAATATCACACAAAAAAATGGCTAGGAGGTAGAAACAGGGTGACCATGTCTGTCGGTGCAATCTTGTCTTTCCCCAAAGATTACAGGTTCCCTTTAAACCTGAGACTTGAAGCTCCTTTTTTTGCAGCAGGCATACAGAGAGAGAGAGGGAGATGGAGAGAGAGAGAAAAGCAGAGACATCTAAATGACTTTCCCTCTCATTCTCAAGTAGGCCTTAATCATGCATACAATGGCCAATATGGCCCCTCTAGTCCAATTATAGTGAATAACCACTAGGAGAGAGGGATTGGTTTGAGTAATACAATAGAAATCACCCTTTATTACTAAGAGCCTTTGCTTTTATTAATGAGTCAAAAGAGCAACTCAAAGATCTCCAACCATAGAAATAGAATGACTAGAATGGGTAAAGGCCCCTTTAATGGGTATTCCAGCTCTAGTAATTCTATTTCTATGGTTGGAGATCTTTGAGTTGCTCTTTTGACTCATTAATAAAAGTAGAGGCTCGTAGTAATAAAGGATGTTCGACCTTTACTATTTCATCACCAGCTTCATCAGATGAAGTGTGTCGGTGTACGATGTCACTATGCATCTAGCTCTCTGAGTTTCTCCCCCAATCCTAATCATCTTGATGTCAGCAGGACATGGCATTTTGAGGAATGGTCCCTGGTGGAAACAAATTCTCCGCCCTTGTTGTTGTTGAGTTATTCAGTTATTCGGCTGTGTGGAAAATGGACACATTCTCCGCAAATGGAAACTTCAGTACTGAATGATTAAATGTGAGAAGTCCAGGAAGGTTTTACATTATTTTATTGAATATGCCAATGAGACTTCACTTTCTGTTGGGATTTCAGTAATCATGACACAATTAAGTTGGAGTTTTCAACATTTAAAAGTGTTTGAGAGTTCACGCAAATATGATGCATGTTTATAATGCACTAATAAGTGGTAGCAAGGAAAATAACATGAGAAAAATGACCCCAGAATTACGATAGGAGGCACAAGACATTAATTAGCAGAGAGTTATTTTCTGTATTCATGCTGCATATGTTATATATCAGCAGCAAGACACCCCCAGGCAACACCCAGCTTGGGAAATGTACTGACAATAATGGCAGGTTGCGTATTGCTCCTGGCTGTTTCTCCATGTTCATGACATTTGTGTCATTGCATGTGGCTTTGGCAAGGTAAATCACACACACACACACACACACACAAACACACATACAGTACAGTGCTTAATTTAAAGTGGAACATGTTTCTGATACAGCACATAAACCCACTGATCTGTTGGACATCAACTTGGCCAGGATACTCAGAAGGGTCTCTACAGTGTGTTCTGCCAAGCATGCTCACACACACAGACACACACACACACACACACACACACACAGACATGAGCACACCACACTCAGAGACAAACACACACTGTGCGCTTGGCTCTGAATCTCTCCAAGAGCTCCAGGCACAGTAGGCCTGGCACAAAGGGCATGCATGGCACATGAGTGATTCCTCACGAAACCAGGGGGGAAAAGACACTGATTTTCATAAAATGTAATAAATAGAAGTTGGCGCCGACAGACATGGGAGCTCTGCTTCTAGCTCCTAAGCAACTTTGCGGTATTTTGTTTTCTGTGTGTTATTTGTTACATTATTATCCTAGAACGCTTTTTGTGTTATTACATACATCCGGAAATAACTTTTGGATATCACCAGCATTACGACCAGTAATGCAACTTTCCTGAATTGGTTCCTTTGTTCGTACCCCCAGGGCAATTGAACTTATGTTAGAGGCTGCTCCAAAACGCCGCCAGCAGAGAAGAGGTATTCGGAGTAGACTTCTAGTCCGACTCAGGAGGCGTGCACACCATCTACCACTTCCAAGTATATTACTCGCTAAGGTTCAGTCTCTGGACAATAAAGTAGGGAGAGGATCTCCTTCCAGAGAGACATCAGGGACCGTAACATACTCTGTTTCACGGAATCATGGCTTTCT
Organism: Salmo salar; assembly: GCF_965601325.2. Taxonomy (NCBI): domain Eukaryota; kingdom Metazoa; phylum Chordata; class Actinopteri; order Salmoniformes; family Salmonidae; genus Salmo; species Salmo salar. The sequence goes on from NC_138304.1 coordinate 19,796,415, forward strand.
CCGGATATACTGTCCCTGACCATACAGCCAGCTGGGTTCTCAGTACATCGTGCAGACAGGAATAAAGAAAGGCGGTGTTGTATGTTTCATGATTAACTACTCATGGTGTGATTGTGGTAAAGTGCAGTAATTCAGGTCCTTTTGTTCTCCCGATCTGGAATACTTCACAATCAAATGCCGACCACATTACATTGCAAAATAATGATCCTCGTTTATAGTCACAGCCGTGAATATTCCCCCTCAAGCAGATACCACAATGGCCCTCAATGAACTACACTGGACTTTGTGCAAACTGGAAACCACATATCTTGTGTCCGCATTTATTGTAGCTGTCACATCTGCCCCTGCAACGCCCTCTACTGCTCATCCTGTGTCTCCTTGACCTGCCGCCACTCCCCCAGTACTCTCTCCCTCTCCCTCTCTCTCTGTGTGTGTGTGTGATTGTGTGGGCGGAGACAGGTGTGCTGGAGTCAGAGCAGATCCCCACCAGCTGCAACCTGTTCCATAATCAAGACCTCTACAAATACTCAGCCCTGCCACTTCCAGGCTGCCAGGTCGTAATCTCTGCTCAGTCACTCTACGTTTCTAGCCATTTGTTACTATTCAGATCCTGTTATCCATTTGTTCCTGTTATCTCTTGCCTGATGCTGTTTTCCTCTCTGCTACAGTTTTGCCTGCTCTGACTCTGGTCCCTGTCTCCAGTCCCACGTCTCGTCATCCTGCTACTCTGTCCTGGATTCCCCGCTCTACTGCTCCCTTGGATTCCCCTTCGGACCTGCTTACCCTGTCTCAACCCCTCTCGCTCCAACCTGCTTCCCCTGTCTCAACCCCTCTCGCTTCAGCCTTATCCTCCGCAACTGGTTTACAGCAACCCTGCCCGAGCTTCCCCTTACCTGCACTCCATCTCCCCCTGTGTTTCAATAAATAGCTTGGTTACTTCATCCCAGTCTCCTCATCTGAGTCTGCTCTTGGGTTCCCCTGTTCCACTCCGCGTAACAGTAGCTGGGGATATTAACAAAGTAAATTTGAGGGAAACACAACCGAGGTTCTAGCAACACAGTGACTGCAGTAATCTCTCTGCTAAAATGCTCGACCACCGTTACTGCCCCTTCCGGGATGCCTACAAGGCCCTCCCCCGCCCTCCCTTCAGCAAATCAGATCACGACTCCATTTTGCTCCTCCCATTCTTTAGGCAGAAACTCAAACAGGAACTACCCGTGCTAAGGTCTATTCAATGGTGGTCTGATGAATCAGAATCCATGCTTCAAGATTGTTTTGATCACACGGACTGGGATATGTTCTGGGTTAAAAGGACATGATAAAAGGACATGATGACTGAGTTCATCAGGAAGTGTCTAGGGGATGTTCCCACTGTGACTATTAAAACCTACCCAAACCAGGAACCGTGGATAGATGGCAGCATTTGCACAAAACTGAAAGCGCAAACCACCGCATTTAACCATGGCAAGGTGACAGGGAATAGGGTTGAACACAAACAGTGTAATTATTCCCTTCGCAAGGCAGTTAAACAGCCAAAACGTCAGTACAGAGACAAAGTGGAGTTGCAATTTAATGGCTCAGACACAAGACAGATGTGGCAGGGTCTATAGACAATCACAGATTACAAAGGGAAACCCAGCCATGTCACAGACACTGACATCTTGCTCCTGGACAAGCTAAACACCTTCTTTGCCCGCTTTGACAATAACACAGTGCCACCAACATGGCCTGCTCCAAAGGACAGTGTGCTCTCATTCTCCGTGGCCGACGTGAGTAAGACATTTAAGCGTGTTAACCCCCGCAAGTCTGCTGGCCCAGACAGCATCCCAAGCCGCGTCCCCAGAGCATGCACAGACCAGCTGGCTGGAGTGTTTACGGACATAGTCAATCTCTCTCTATCCCAGTCTGCTGTCCCCACTAGCTTCAAGATGTCAACCATTGTTCCTGTACCCAAGAAAGCAAAGGTAACTGATCCAAATTACTATCGCCTGTAGCACTCACTTCTGTCATCATGAAGTGCTTTGAGAGGCTAGGATCATATCACCTCTATCTTACCTGACACCCTAGACCCACTTTAATTTGCATACTGCCCCAATAGATCCACAGACGATGCCATCGCAATGCACACTGCCCTATCCCATCTGGACAAGAGGAATACCTATGTAAGAATGCTGTTCATTGCTATAGGTCAGCCTTCATCACCATAGTACCCTCCATGCTCATCATTAAGCTTGGGGCCCTGGGTCGGAACCCTGCCCTGTGCAACTGGGTTCTGGACTTCCTGATGGTCCGCCCCAGGTGGTAAAGGTTGCAAACAACTCCTCCCTCCTGTACTCCTTTTTCACCCACGACTGCGTGGCCACGCACACCTCCAACTCAATCATAAAGTTCACAGACGACACAACAGTAGTAGGCCTGATTACCAACAATGACAAGACAGGGCCCTGATGGGGTACTGCCAGGTAAACAACCTCTCCCTCAACATCAACAAATCGAAGTAGCTGATCATTGACTTCAGGAAACAGCGGAGGTAGCACAACCCTACCCACATCGACAGGACAGCAGTGGTGAATGTGAAATGCTTCAAGTTCCTCGGTGTACACATCACTGACAATCTGAAATGGTCCACCCACACAGTCAGTGTGGTGAAGAAAGCGCAACATTGCCTCTTCAACCTCAGGAGGCTGAAGAAATTTGGCTTGCACCCTCACAAACTTTTATAGATGCACAATTGAGAGCATCTTGTCGGGCTGTATCACCGCCTGGTACAACAACTGCACTGCCCACCTCAGGGCTCTCCAGAGGGTGGTGCGGTCTGCCCAACGCATCACTGGTGGCACACTGCCTGCCCTCCAGGACACCTACAGCACCCGATGTCACAGGAAGGCCAAAAAGATGATCAAGATCACCATCCGAGCCACGGCCTGTTCACCCCGCTAGCATCCAGAAGGTGAGGTCAGTACAGGTGCATCAAAGCTGGGACTGAGAGACTGTAAAACAAATTCTATCTCAAAGCTATCGGACTGTTAAATAGCCATCACTAGCCAGCTACCACCTGGTTACTCAACCCTGCACCTTAGAGGCTGCTGCCCTATATACATAGACATGGAATCACTAGTCACTTTAATAATGTTTACATACTGCTTTATTTATTTCATATGTACAGTGCATTCGGAAAGTATTCAGACCCTTTGATTTTTTCACATTTTGTTACGTTACAGCCTTATTCTGAAATGGATTAAATAAATAAAAAATCCTCATCAATCTACACACAATAGCCCATAATGACAAAGTGGAAACAGGTTTTAGAAATGTTTGCAAAAAATGAAAATGAAATACCTTATTTACATTAGTATTCAGACCCTTTGCTATGAGACTCTAAATTAAATTGAGCTCTGATGCATTCTGTTTCTATTGATCATCCTTGAGATGTTTTTACAACTTGATTGGAGTCCACCTGTGGTAAATTCAATTGATTGGACATGATTTGGATTTGGAAAGGCACACACCTGTCTGTATAAGGTCCCACAGTTGACAATGCATGTCAGAGCAAAAACCAAGCCATGCGGTTGAAGGAATTGTCCATAGACCTCTGAGACAGGATTGTGTTAAGGCACAGAGGGGAGGGTACCAAAACATGTCTGCAGCATTGAATGTCCCCAAGAACACAGTGGCCTCCATAATTCTTAAATGGAAGAAGTTTGGAACCACCAAGACACTTCCTAGAGCTGACCGCCCAGCCAAACTGAGCAATTGGGGGAGAAGGGCCTTGGTCAGGGAAGTGATCAAGAACCTGATGGTCACTCTGACAGAGCTCCAGAGTTCCTCTGTGGAGATGGGAGAAAAAAAGGCACCTAAAGGACTCTCAGACCATGAATATCAAGATTCTCTGGTCTGATGAAACCAAGATTGAACTCTTTGGCCTGAATGCCAAGCGTCACATCTGGAGGAAACCTGGCACCATCCCTACGGTGAAGCATGGTGGTGGCAGCATCATTCTGTGGCAATGTTTTTCAGCGACAGGGACTGGAAGACTAATCAGGATTAAGGGAAAGATTAATGGAGCAAAGTCTAGAGAGATCCTTGATGAAAACCTGCTCCAGAATGCTCAGGACCTCAGACTGGGGCGAAGGTTCACCTTCCAACAGGACAACGACCCTAAGCACACAGCCAAGACAATGCAAGAATGGCTTCGGGACAAGTCTCTGAATGTCCTTCAGTGGCCCAGCCAGAGCCCAAACTTGAACCCAATTGAACATCTCTGGAGAGACCTGAAAATAGCTGTGCAGCAACGCTCCCCATCCAACCTGATAGGGCTTGAGAGGATCTGCAAAGAATGGGAGAAACTCCCCAAATACAGGTGTGCCAAGCTTGTAGCGTCATACCCAAGAAGACTCGAGGGTGTAATCACTGCCAAAGGTGCTTCAACAAAATACTGAGTTAAAGGTCTGAATACTTATGTAAATGTATTATTTTATTATTATTATTATATATTTTTTTTTACACCATTTCTAAAAACGTGTTTTTGCTTTGTCATTATGGGGTATTGTGTGTAGATGGATATGGGGGGGGAAACAATTGAATCCATTTTAGAATAAGGCTGTAACGTAACACAATGTGGATTTGGTCAAGGGGTCGAAATACTTTAAGAATGTACTGTGTATACTGTATTCTACTGTATTTTAGTTAATGCCATTCTGACATTGCTCGTCCTAATATTTCTATATTTGTTAATTCCATTATTTTACTTTTAGATTTGTGTTTATTGTTGTGAATTGTTAGACTACTGCACTATTGGAGCTAGGAACACAAGCATTTCGCTACACCAGCAATAACATCTGCTAAATATGTGTATGTGACCAATAAAATGTGATTTGCTTTGATTTAGAATGGTCCTTTTGGAGGAAGGATTGTTAACATATATTTTACATTTGTAATGTATCTAAAAGCATAATTGAGTATAATCAAAATTGGCATTTTTATGATATTTTGGCCATACCCAGGCTTCCTATAAGACTCCATAAATTTCAATCTGTAGGTGCTAGAAAAATTGGTGTCAAATGAAGCTTTACCGCTTCCTCTGTAATATGCGTAGTATTTTGTAGCACCTACAGATTTAATATTATGGAGTGTTAATGGAGGCCTGGGTAAGGCCAAAATATCATAAATATGGCAACTTCAATTAATTATTTCTCAATTATGCTTTCAGATACGAATGTCAAATATGTCAACAACCCTTCCTCCACAGAACCAATCTATGTATTACATTTTGTGAAAATCCCCCAAGTCATGGTATTTTTTTGTACTGGTTCCGTGCGGTATCACTTACATCTCCCTGTGTGTGGGTGTGTCTACGTGTCAGGAGTTTGCATGCACGTTTATCTGTGCACTATGCTTCAGTGGGTCAGTCTTCCCTTGCCCTTGGTTATGTACCAAAGACTGGCACGAGGGCACAGGAGGGTGGCGGTGGTGGTCTTGGTTGGACCTGATCGGCTGCCACCCATGGTGTCGGGCCCTGCGGTGTTTTCAATGCCTCACTCAGTGCAGCGAGTGGAACCAATGCTCGTTTGATTAATCTGGCTAGGGGGTAAATGAAAACCATTAACGAGGGTTTCTCTCCACCGCCTTTTAATGCAAGGCACAGAAAAAGGGATTTGAATTGCGAAAGTCACGCCGAGGATTAGTCGGTGTTGGACAAACTCTCTCCCAGGCTGTTTTTCCTACATGCTGATTTCTGAGTGAGCGGTTTCGTTTTGTTTCTTTGAGTGTGAATTTGACCTAGTACTGAAAAATATTATAGTAAAAATACAATTTTCATTCATTTTTGCTGCATACAGGTAATATGTCAAATATACAAGGCACCTTGAGTCATGTTTATAGGCTGAATCTGTGACCTAGGATAACCTGTGACAAAGTAAAGTAGTTAGGATGAGAAACTAAAGTTGACTATACTAGGGAATTTATAATCCTGCAGTCTCACTGATAGAATTCATAATAACAAGAGTTATAGTCCCATACAGAATAACAGAATGAAAACCAATGGTGCCTGAAACAACTGCCTGCCACATAATCCGTCCTTGGTTTTGTCAGAGCAAGATTGGAAAGAGCTCCTAATGTCTTTTGTCAAATGACAATAAATATTTATGAACGTTAAACTAGGAAATAGCTGTTTGGCCTTCCAACCGGGAGTAGGCACATTTCACTGTCCTCTCCGTCATGTCTGATTAAAGTTGAGTTCCACCATTTACTGAGGGAGGGATGGAGGGAGGGAGGGAGGGACATTGTAACTTTTTTTTTAAACTGCCCTCCCCTGACTACATTTCTCAACTTCTGTAGATCCTCAGATATCTCTTTTGTTTCTCTATGAATGCCTTTTCTGGACCCATGCTGTAGATCCAAAATGGATTCAGAACATCTGACTATTTGGGGGTGTTAATAACTGTCCTGATGAGCTTCTTTCACTGCGATTTCAAAGCTATTATCCAACCACAGACTGTCTACCCTATCAGCAGGGCTCAACAGTTTATTCTTAACAGCTTCGGATAAAAGACTTGTCAGATACCAGAAACAGATTACACACACACACACACACACACACACACACACACACACACACACACACACACACACACACACACACACACACACACACACACACACACACACACACACACACACACACACACACACACACACACACACACAGTCTATCTTTCAGTGTCAGTAGATAAAGGAGTGTATAACGTTGGCTATGATCAAGCTGGCTCAGTCTTCAAGCCATAACACGCTGTATCTATATGGTCTCAATCCCTCTTTTAGGATGGGGAATCGTTGATAAGCCTTTAAGATGTATTCTATGATGTATATTAGTTTTGAATGATGAATGATGTACAATTATCTGATGTTTCATGTTGAGGCTCCGACGGCTCTTTTACATGATTAAAATAAATGTTTTAAATCTGATTGACCTCTTAGAGACCTCTGATACAGAACTACTAAAGTCAATGTCAAATTAATCTAGTTATTTTATAAGTGTAGTGGATGTAATCCTCCTTTTTCGATAAACAATCCATCAACATAAAAGGCTAATAGCCTGAAAGGAAGCAGTTCTATTGTTCTAAGAGCCTCATGCCTTGTGGAAGGCACACTTCCAAGTAGAAAATAAAAGAACAAACAAAAAAATAATTTTGTTGAAATGAATAGTAAACAGAGACTTGGCCTCAGCGCGAAACGAGTTCATTGTTAGCAGGAGAAGGCAGGCACAAAGACTAAGCTTTAGTAAACAATGCAAAAATGGCAGAAAATGCTCTGTCTCCAACTAGGTAATCCCTCTCTCCTCTGGGAAAAAAAATGAGCTAGCTCCCCCGGTGCTAGGATACGCACCTGTTCTCCCTTTAATTGTCATGAAGCAAAGACACTCTCGTTTACACCCAATTTCATGGCTGGGCCCTTTCTCTCTTTTTCTATTTCTCGCTCTGCCATGATTTATTCATGGCAGAGGGACGTGCTTGTTTTACACACCGCGTAGGAGCCATGTTGTGGAGCCCTGTGGGGCCCTGGGCCTGCCATGCCTTCCCAGCCTGTAATCTTCTTACATACAAAGGACACAGGCTAGCTCGCCTCACCAATTACGGCTCATTCTCCACTCCTGGTATCATGGCGTGGCTTGGGGTTGTGTTGGTTGGAGGTCTTTTTTATTATGTCCTTTAAAGGGGAGTAAAGATAGAAGAGAGTGTATTTATCTGCTGTCGGCAGGTGACTCATGGCCTGGGCTCTTGTCATGTGCATGATGTGACCAGTTGCAACTACAGTAAAAGCTCTCTGTACGGCTGTCATGATGTGTTGTGTCGCTTTGAGAATGGAAGGAATGTTGTAGCTTTAGGCAAAGTTGCCAGAGCTACCAGGTAATATCAGTGTTGTTGCTTGACCTCTTAACTGACTGGGGTGGACGGTATGTCAACTAGACAACTGTACATGGACACTTCAGGTGGAAGCGGCAATGCTAAACATTTGACCTGTAATTTTATTGGGTAAAAACCTCCCCCTTTGAAGATACATTTTTGGTTCCAGGTAGAACCTATTTGGTTCCAGGCAGACCCTCTTTCTACATCACACAGCTGTCAGTCAGACAGGCACCATAAGCCCTGCTCCAGCCGACATCTCTCAGAGTAACAGGTACGGACTGTAGCAACACACCCAGAGCTATATTTTCGGCTGGCGCTAAGGAGGCGTAAGTGTCAAATGCACGTTAGTTTGCAGTTTCATGGTGGTAAAAAGGGCCCACTGGCATTCCCCTTGTTATGCTAGGTATGGAAATGTACCTGTCCAACATCAGCTCACTTGCGCTGAGGTGGAAGGGGTGGCAATATTTGAGGTGTGTCCTTAAAAACAAACGCAAAAGTAACAATTTCATGTATCTCTAAAGGGAAGTTTTAAGAACCACAAAAAGCAGGTCTTAACAGTAATGTAGTTGATGATGGCATGGGTTTTGAGAGTGGAAGCTTGAGAGGATCTGCAAAGAAGAATGGGAGAAACTCCCCGAATACAGGTGTGCCCAGCTTGTAGTGTCAAACCCAAGAAGACTCGAGGATGTAAACACTGTCAAAGGTGCTTCAACAAAATACTGAGTAAAGGTCGGAATACTTATATAAATGTGATATTTCCATTTATATTTTTTTTTATAAATAAGCAAAAATTTATAAAAACTGTGTTTGCTTTGTCATTTGGGGTGTTGTGTGTAGATTGATGAGAAAATAAAATAATTTTATCAGAGAATAATGTGGAAAAAGTCAAGGGGGCTTAATATTTTCCGAAGGCACTGGAGCCTTAGCCCCTCATTATCATATCTCCCATTGATTTCCAATTCCCACACATGCCTTGATTTACACACATGAGAGGAGCCTCCAGCAAAGGAATGCATTCTGAGACCAGAATGTTGTAAACACGATTTCAGTGCAGTTATTTAGTATTGTATTGCCAACTGAATGTGTAAATATGGTTTACAGAACATAGGGCCATTGGGGCATTAATAAGTGACCCTATTAAGTTCATTTTGCCTAAATACAAAGACTAATATCTATCACTTTTTCATGAGGGGCTTCCTCACTTGATGGCATGTTGTCAATAATACATTGATTTAGATTATTCATGGGTCTTTTGGAGTGGGATCATTGCTGAGACATTTTGTAAGCTTTGACTACCACTCAATGGGTTGGAAATGATTCCATGTGAATATCTGATGAGTGTGGCAGCCTTTTCTCTGTCAGCCCATTCATATCCATATTGACGAATGACAGTGGCCGAAAGTATCTACAATAGATTTGGGATAATTTTCTCTATGGAGTCCACTAGACTAGAATTACACAATATATCTCAATACTGTATAAATCAGTATGCATGTATCTCATTTAGTTCACAAGGGTAATGCATAATATGCATACTATACATAATGCACAAGTGCTAGAACTACTCATCTGTAGATCCTGAGCAAGCTAACAGAAACTAGCGTAGCATGAACAACATTTCAACTGGCAGACTGGGAGAAGACGCTGACGTCAAAGACAATACCTGTGCTTTGTAGGAGGCCCAAATCCTCTCAGATGTAAATCTCGTTCATCCTGAAGCCTGAAAGTCCTTGCAGAAAGTGGGTCAGGAAAAAAAATTCTGTTCAACCCACTGATGCCAAGAAAATTCTAATTCTGGCTTGGCGGTGCGTTGGACATTTCTTGCATTTTGACAGGAAAACCATGTAATGGCCTATATAAGTCTTCATTTTTCTAAAGGTATTTTTTCTACTGTATCTAGTGCTAGTACATGGTCATATAATGTTGAAATAACCTCTCCCATGGTCTCTTCATTCATGCCACTTAACCAGTTTATAGTACCTGTACTTCCTTTAATAAATAGCCAGGTAAACTAAATCTCCTTGTAAACTGAAAGAGAACATATTATTATTCAGTAAGTGCTTATTCATTCCCCAGTAATGTGCTTCTGTTGCCTGTGTGTGTGTGCGTCCATGTGGGTATGTTTTCCCATGGAGTCATCTCACTGGTATAATCCTGGCTGCAACTGGTGTACTAGTCCCCAGCCATGCAGCCCATCCTCTGTCTCTCTCTGTCCTGGGGTGGCATCTGTCTGAGGCTGATATGGTGCACCGAGAAGGAGCCTCTCAAGCTGTTTTCATGCCCACTGTGAACACACTACCTCCTGCCTGCCTGCGTTCCTGGGTGAGCTGGAGGGGTGGAGTGGGTAAAGGGAGAGCGAGAAGCTGTGATAGAGTATGTGCATAAACATGGGGATGGCTTTAACTGTTAGCTCTCTCTCTCTCTCTCTCATATTGTATTTGTCACATGTGCCGAATACCGTGAAATGCTTACTTACAAGCCCTTAACCAACAATGCATTTTAAGAAAAATAACAGTTAAAAAATATATTCACTAAATAAACTAAAGTAAAAATAAAAGAGCAACAATAAAAGAACAATAACGAGGCTATATACAGGGGGTACAGGTACTGTGTCAGTGTGGGGGGTACAGGTTAGTCGAGGTAATTTAGGTAATATGTGCAGTACCAGTCAAAAGTCAAAAGTTTGGACACGCCTACTCATTCAAGGGTTTTTCTATATTTTTACTATTATCTACTTTGTAGAATAATAGTGAAGACATCAAAACTATGGAATACCACATATGGAATCATGTAGTACCAAAAAAGTGTTAAACAAATCAAAATATATTTGAGATTCTTAAAAGTAGCCACCCTTTGCCTTGACAGTTTTGCACACTCTTGGCATTCTCTCAACCAGCTTCATGAAGAATACTTGTCCAACAGTCTTGAAGGAGTTGCCACATATGCTGAGTACTTGTTGGCTGCTTTTCCTTCACTCTGCGGTCCAACTCATCCCAAACCATCTCAATTGGGTTGAGGTCAGGTGATTGTGGAGGCCAGGTCATCTGATGCAGTTCTCCATCACTCTCCTTCTTGGTCAAATAGCCTTTACACAGCCTGAAGGTGTGCTTTGGGTTATTGTCCTGTTGAAAAACAAGTGATAGTCCCACAAAGCGCAAACCAGATGGGATGGCGTATCGCTGCAGAATGCTGTGGTAGCCATGCTGTTTAAGTGTGCCTTGAATTCTAAATAAATCACAGACAATGTCACCAGCAAAACACATGACTGATTCACGCAGTCTCCTCTGAACAGTTGATGTTGAGATGTGTCTGTTACTTGAACTCTGTGACGCATTTATTTGGTCTGCAATCTGAGGTGCAGTTAACTCTAATGAACTTACCCTCTGCACCATAGGTAACTCTGGGTCTTCCTTTCCTCTGGCGGCCCTCATGAGAGCCAGTTTCATCATAGCGATTGATGGTTTTTGTGATTGCACTTGAAGAAACTTTCAAAGTTCTTGAAATGTTCCGGATTGACTGACCTTCATGTCTTAAAGTAATGATGGACTGTCATTTGTCTTTGCTTATTTGAGCTGTTTCCTGACATAATATGGAATTGGTCTTTTACCAAATATGACTATCTCCTGTTTTTCACCCCTACCTTGTCACAACAGAACTGTTTGGCTCAAACGCATTAAGAAGGAAAGAAATTGCACAAACTAACCTTTAACAAGGCACACCTGTTTATTGAAATGCATTCCAGGTGATTACCTCATGAAGCTGGTGTGAGAGTGTGCAAAGAGTGTGCAAAGTGCAAAGTTGTCATCAAAGCAAAGGGTGGCTACTTTGAAGAATCTCAAATATAAAACATATTTTGATTTGTTGAACACTTTTTTTAGTTACTACATGATTCCATATGTGTTATTTCATAGTTTTGATATCGCTATTACTCTAAAATGTATAAAATAGTAAAAATAAAGAAAAACCCTTGAATGAGTAGGTGTGTCCAAACTTTTGACTGCTACTGTACATGTCGGAAGGGGTAAAGTGACTATGCATAGATAATAAACAGAAAGTAGCAGCAACGTAAAAAAAAAAGTGTGTGTGTGTGTGTGACTGTTTGTGTGTGTGTGCGTGTCTGCTTCCGTGCATGTGAATACATGTTTGTTGGAACAGTATATGTTTCCAAATCCAGTTCATTGCTATCCCACACAACACACCAACCTTTTAAGTCAACATTAGTAGACATTTAAAACATCTAACATGCCAATTTGTGCAATCGAAAACATTTCAAGCTAAATGGCTGTATGAATATTCAAACACATTGCTTCTGAACATGTCCCCATTCAATTGCATCACATTTGCATAGTCTTTTTGCATTGGGCCACGTGCAGTTATGTCTCCAAGTAATAACCATAAAGGATCATGTTCAGCATCCCTATCGGGTGATTAAATCTGCAATGATGAACATTCAAAGGGCAAATGGCTTTATGCAACACTGGACTCTGTGGACACACTGGGGCTCTGAGCATCCACTCACAAGTGGTTTGGCACGCAGCTGCAGGCAAGACTGTGCTGATTGTGTGTTTGTGTGTGTGTGAAAGCCAATGTTTCAAAATGTGTTATTATCAATAGGTCTGTAATCAGAGAAATGGCCATATAAATGTAAATCAAACACAAATCGCACCATTGATTTGCTTTGAGTAATATTTTACCCGTTGTGTATTATTAAAGAAGAGCAAGTACAGAACAATTCCCTGTGAGAGAAAGGCCCTGGAGATATGGATGTGTAGTTTTTATAAAATGACATAATATTTCACACATCTGAATCACATTTCGAAACAGAATGAAACCATTTGGCAGGTCTATCAATTATATAACACGTTTTCCATTGTGTCCACACTCATACCTGGCATTGTGTTTCTTCAGGTGCAGTCTGCATCCTCCATTTCTATTTAACAGTGCAACCCTACACACTTCTTTGTTTTGGTTTTAAAGGACTGAGGGGGAGGGTCGTGCAGAAACAAAGTAGAAAACGTCACCTTATTGTCATTCGAAGGACAGTTTTTTTTGTGTGTGTTTGTTTTGTTTGAGTCCGGACTTCATCATGATATCACAGAGGAAGGAGTGTACCTTTAAGTTGTTAGCCTTACACTTTCACTTTCCCTCCTTCACCCCTGCGTTTGACCCCTGACCTTGGCTCACAGCCTGTCAACACCAACTCGCCCTCCTCCGATACCAGCTTGGTTGGTTCTCTCTCTCTGCCTTTCTCCACCTCTCTCCACCTCACCCTCCTTCAGATACCAGCTTGGCACGCACTCTCTCGCCATTGGTTATGGTCATTTTGTACCTGAAAACATTAATTTATCTGATTAGCATAGAGCCTGGGTCCAGTTCATTAGCCCTGACCAGCTGACACCCATGCAGGCAGGCAGACGCCTGGCCACCCATAAGGATCCATCACAGAGCCACTGAGGCCTGAAGAGCACCGAGGCAGGCAGGAAGGGAGGGAGGGTGGGTGGATAGACAGGTAAAAGGTAGGCATGTTGGCAGGCCGGCCGGCAGAGGGCAGACATGAAGGAAGGACCAGCCACAAACACAAGCATGCAGTGATGTAGTAGCGGGTGCATACACACACATAATCCAACATAAAGGGTCTGAAAGACTGCGGATCTATGAGGCTCCAAAGAGAGGATGCTTGCTAGCAGGGTGCTGAGGGTAAGGAGGTCGGAGAGGGGGAGGAACGTGGGATGGAGATTCAGGGGGAAAGAGCAAAAGATGATGGGTTGGATGGTGGGTGGAGGAGGAGAAGGCCACCCTGCAAATAAAAGGCTGTGATCTGATCAGTCAGAAGGGCTCCCTGGGGACCAGCACCACAGAAAGAGTCAGATTAAACATGATTGAATTCACAGTCGTACCATCTTCAAAGGCTTGGGTTCATATGAAACACACTCCGCCCAGGATACATGCACTCTCTGTATCGCTCTCTCTCTGTCTTTCTCTCTGTCTCCCTCTGTCATTCTCTATAACTACAGTATTTTCCCACCTCTCTGTCTGTCTGTCCCTCTCCTCTCTGTCTTTCTCTCTGTCTCCCTCTGTCATTCTCTATATCTACAGTATCTTCCCATCTCTCTGTCTGTCTATCCCTCTCCTTCTCTCTCTCTCTCTCTCTCTCTCTCTCTCTCTCTCGCTCTCTTTCTCTCTCCTCTCTGCATCAAATTCAGAGCCTGGATATCAAAGTCTAAACCCAAACATATAAGGGAGAATGATAGACTCATGAAGTTTCAGGGAATTTATTTGGTCATAAAAAATACAAACTGGAGTTTAGGGTCTTTGTGTTGTTTCTTCTCTTTATTTGGATGCTTTTCTCACACATTGTTACATTTTCAAACGTTTGTTTTATTTTACAACCCTTAGACTGTTTATCAGAGCCTATAATTCTTGGTACACTTCTTCCAGAACAGGAGGGAACTCTCAAATGATGAGCACATCCTTGAGTCAATAGAACACCACACGCTCGTAACAGTTTTTTATTTGACATTTTAAAGGGACATGTTTGCTTGGCCAGCAATACAATGGGGCCTTTTGTTCTTTTGTTGTCCACAGATTGTTTATCGACTCTGGGCTGTGCGAAGCCTATGCCTCTGACAGTGTGGTGAGGCCTCGGGAGAGAAGTATAGATTCCTGCTCCTCTGTGTGTATCAGTACACCGGCTAGGTCAGATATCTGAAGACTAAAATATCTTATGCATTCTCACACAGATGCTGGCACTCACTACCCACAGACTTGACCACCTACATTCTTACTTCCATCATGTTGGTTACTTTACCTGTTTGGGCTAGGGTGCAGTTTAAAAGGCAGGATAAAAAACGTACCCGATTTAAACTGGTTACTAATCTTGCCCAGAAACGAGAATATGCATATAATTAGTAGATTTGGATAGAAAACACTCGAAAGTTTCTAAAACTGTTTGAATGGTGCCTGTGAGTATAACAGAACTCATATGGCAGGCCAAAACCTGAGAAGATTCCATACAGGAAGTGCCCTGTCTGACAATTTGTAGTCCTTCTGTTGCATCTCTATCGAAAATACAGCATCTCTGCTGTAACATGACATTTTCTAAGGCTTCCATTGGCTCTCAGAAGGCGCCAGAAAGTGGAATGACGTGTCTCCTGTCTCTGGGCGAAGAACAGCAGGAGATTTTGTGAGTGGTCAGGCTGGGAACAGTGACACTGGAGATGTGCATTCATGAGAATTCAATTTTTTTTTATTTCAGCCTTTGAATGAATACAACGTCGCCCGGTTGGAATATTATCGCTATTTTACGAGAAAAATAGCATAAAAATTGATTTTAAACAGCGTTTGACATGCTTCTAAGTACGGTAATGGAATATTTAGACATTTTTTGTCACGAAATGCGCTCGCGCGTCACCCTTCGGATAGTTACCTGAATGCATGAACAAAACGGCGGTATTTGGATATAACTGGATTATTTGGAACCAAAACAACAATTGTTGTTGAAGTAGAAGTCCTGGGAGTGCATTCTGACGAAGAACAGCAAAGGTAATCCAATTTTTCTTATAGTAAATCTGAGTTTGGTGAGGGCCAAACTTGGTGGGTGTCAAATTAGCTAGCCGTGATGGCCGGGCTATGTACTCACGATTCCACTGGCTGTTGACTAGGGAAGTTAAAGTATTGCTTTATACAACTATTTTACCCTCAACATGCTGAACTCTCAACCCTGTTACACCTGGAAGTCTCAGCTCTGGTACCCTGTGAGGTCTCAACTCTGTTATCTTCAAAAGTCAATTTTGTTACCCTCAGAAGTCAACTCTGTTACCCTCAGAAGTCAACTTTGTTACCCTCAGAAGTCAACTCTGTTACCCTCTGAAGTCAACTCTGTTACCCTCAGAATTCAACTCTGTTACCATCAGAAGTCTGAAGTCTTTTTACCCTCAGAAGTCTAAACTGTGTTACCCTCAGAAGTCTAAACTGTGTTACCCTCAGAAGTCCCTCCACTTTTTCTGCCTGCTATTCGTAGATTAATAGATGTTCTTTATGCACTGGGTAAGGGAACCTACTATTAAAAACTCCAATCATTCACCAACTCAAATAATTACAAATTAGTGTTTGCATGAATAAATCAGAACATGATCATTAAAACATACAACATGCCCATTCTCTATTCACCTCCTATGAATTCCCTTCATTTTGCATTCAGGCAACACCAAATGAATGCAATTCAGTAGCAATTCAATACCCAATATCATGATTAAAATCCACATCTCCCTTCTCCCAATCTCCCTCTTCTATTCAAACAGCTTTTATATCTGCTATCAGACTTGTTCTTGGCCTCAGATAATGTGTACCCTCGCGGTCTATGACGAGCTTCTTTCCTGTGCCATTTGAAGCTTGCTTCTCTGATATTTGACGGTTGACATTCAAAGGTGCTCTTTCTACCTGACTGCGGCAGGCGCTCCAACTTGCTAATGTTATCTGTTTCACCCCAGTTTAGAGGCGGAGAGGTGTGGAGGTTGGGGCACTGGAGGCATAGAGGGATTTTCATTAGCATAATGAGGGTTTTGCTGGAGCGCCTGCCTGCCTCTCTGCCTGCCTGGTCCCCTTCACAGAACAAGAGGGAAAAAATGCTTTCATTCTTCCAGTCAAAGACTACAGAGAGCCTTCCTTGGACTTGAAATGCAGGTCCTTAAGCTAAGCCTCTGTTGTAGAATGAATATGCATAATATTACTGCAATTTGAATAATAGGTTTTTTTCTGGCTCAGCTTTATCCTGTTACCATTTAGTCAGCTTTCCATACCTCTGGGAAGAGGGTAGGATTGAATGTGTCTTTTAACTCATTGCTAGCATGACTCACAAAAATGTATATCCCCTTGTTTAACCTTGATTTGGTGTACAGATGCCTGTATATTTGCAAGGCAGTGTGCTTGAGTGCATGTGTAAACATACTGTATCTATGTGTGTATGAAATGCTGTAAACCGGAGACTGTGTGCATCTGTGCGTGCGCTGGCGTGCACATGCAGCAGCATGTGGATAAGCTCAGATTGCTCCTCTCTGGTCCACTACCCTCTGGTTTTTAGGCAGGCAACCTCTTGGCACAGCTAACAGCTTGCAGAGCTGAGAAGACCGCTCTCTCTTAGCCCAGTCGCTGGATGCCTCAGCTCAGGTGAACAAGAGTAGATGGAATTTCTCTAGCCCCGCATGAGGTCTGCAACTCATCACAAACCGGTCTCGGCTGGTTTGTCCAGCGAATCAAATCAGGACCAGCCGGGCCCAACACTATTTCAGTTTTTGACTGGAATCTCTGAGTACAACTCAGTCATTCAAGACATCTGATTCGATTCCATCCAACTTAAATGAAATATAACCCCGAAAACAATGGTGGTTGGACATTGTGCGAAAAGCCCACATGCTGTGCGTCACCACCGTAAACTCTAGTTATGACATCATCTGCTTCTGTTTGCAAGCCAGAAGACCTTGGCTGTTGATAATACCGTCTATTTATACTATTCACAGCACACATTCAAATATGAACACACATACAAAAGGTGCTTCATACACAGCCGATAGTACAGTACAGAGAAACCTATACAGTAGTCACAAGAACCATAGGATAGATCTGCAGTACAGCACTGCAAGGATGTACTGATACTGCACAATAGGACAATACTTCAATAGTGACAATAACATCAATGGAGAACAAACACCCACATGGAAAAATACTATAGTATACTATGGTTAAACACTATAGTATCCACTTTAGTGTTTTTGCGGACTTTACTGTAGTATTTACTATAGTTTTGCGGACATGACTGTAGTATACTGTTGTATTTACAGTTTACTATAGTATAATTACTGTTTTAAGAAAAGAAATGGTACTATATGCTATAGTACTTACTGTAGTGTTTGTGCTGACTGTAGTATACTGTAGTATTTTTTGTAGTATTTTTGTGGACATTACTGTAGTATTTACTATAGGGTTTTTGTTTTATTATCTTTGACATAGTGGTGGGGGCTTTGTCCTTGAGGAAACCTACTTGACAAAATACGCAAAGAGCTGAACAGACAGGTCAGCGCTTCTGCCATTTTTTATATATACTGTAGGGAACACAATATATGGTCTGTACTTGGCATGTACTGTAGGTTTCTAACTTATGGGTGGCACAAATTGGGATATCGGGAGGGGCATGGGCAGGGTATAAGCTAATATAATACAGTAGTACTGTATATACTATAGTAATTACTATACTGTTTTTGTAGACTGTAGTGATTTTGCGACCATTAATGTATACTACAGTTTACTACATTATTCTATAGTAAGTACTGTAGTATTCTATAGTAAACTGTAGTATTTTTTCATGTGGGGGCACACACTCAAAGACCTGCCGGACTACTCTAGACATGATTGTATAGTACAACATAAAGACATACCACACAATCCAAGCACACCATGGAGAAAAACATCAGAGACATAGGTGTTTATTGACGTGATATAGTCTTTAAGAAGTATGAAGCAGTCAGTCAGAAGCTCTAACGATGCACTCCAACGGCGCTTAGGAGTTGATGACATCACTACTCCCGCTGTGCTTATGCCCTCTTCTATGAATGAATAATGAGTGTTTCTTCTTTGAGCGGTCTAAGTAAAACAGAGTCCTCCTAGTACTTGGCCTCTCTGCTTTCTCTCTGCCCCATGGGCAGCCTGATTTAACATTCAAGAGGCTGGTATCGTTCTTCTAACATTGCCACATTACGTTAGACTACATCTGAAGCCTTTCGCTCTCAAAAACCCTGTAAGACAGCTGGTGTGAAGCAGAGCACGTCATCAAGACACAAAAAAATATATATTTGAAGGTGTCCTTGTTTACATACTTCAAGTACCCTTTGAGTACCCTTTGACCTTTGAGTACAGCCAGGGACCCTCTAAGCAGGTTCTGAGTAGGTGTCTGTTTGCTTGTTTGTTGTGCATTTGGAGACAGCAGGTGATTCCACTTCACACTGATATCAGCAGTTAGCTCAGTGAACTGCAGCATCTCTCCGTATCAGCGTGTGTGTGGTGACCTTTAAACTGATTGTGAATTAACTGACTCTGGAATCCTCTGCCTGTGGCCTTTGAAGGTTACAACGCTAACACTCCTGACTCTTATCACCTCAACGCTACAGACCTGTACATATGATCCTGGGTGGGGAAAACAACAAGGTCTATCACGTTTGCTTTCTCTCCAATGCCAAACAATCTAATGCCAAACAATCCTTTGTCCCAAAGGCAGAAAGGCTCCTGAATGTTTAAAAACCCAAATGTTTAAAAAAACAAGTAGGACTTGAGGGCTGGCCTACAACTAACATTGTAGTTGACAGAGTGTTTAGTTGTGAATAGTGTACAGATGAATCATTAATTGCTAATGAACTGCACTTTTTCAACCTGTATGTATTGTCTGTTTATGTCCTTTGTCTATCTTTAATTGTGTTATCCCCGTGGGGATAATAAAGTCGTTAACTTATCTTACTCCCTCCATCTCTTTCAGCAAGCATAGGTATCAGACACAAGGCCTCTCTCTCTCTCTCTCTCTCTCTCTCTCTCTCTCTCTCTCTCTCTCTCTCTCTCTCTCTCTCTCTCTCTCTCCCTCTCCCTCCCTCCCCCCAACCCCTTCCATGTCCCTCAGGAGCTGGGATGTCCATTCTCCGTAGTCTCCACAATTCCATCAGAACGGCTCTCTGGGAGAAGATGATCAGAACCCCTTTCTGGGAGAAAGGGATGACAATAAAAATGAATAGAAAAACAATTAGTGGAGCTGATGGGACTGTGTATGATAATGAGATGGTGTGTGGTTGCGTGTAATGGAGAGAAGTTTGAAGTTAATTGAGGGCCAGATATGACACTGGGCGGTCTCCTCCATGGTATTGTGCTAGGAGACAAAGGGTTTATCAGTAAAATCACTGAACCCAGTACATTCAATTTATTATCAGATTTCACAAACCAGAACTATCTCGCCTTAACCTGACCATAAGGCAATATTAATTGGTTTCCTAACTCATTTGATTGGTTTCATAATGAATTTCGGATTTCTTTCATCAGTTTCAATATGCCATTATTGGCATGAAGGGTCTTGCTGAGTCAAACTATTTCTCTGCAGTCTTCATGTTTCTAATGTATAAAATGAAGCTAAAATACCATAATTCCAGCTGAAAGGCTTAATGTCACAGTTGTTGTGAATGTACATTTATTCAACATATTCAATTTGCCACTATGCCTCTCTACAGTAGCAGTGAAAGGTAATGTAAGGTTTCTATTCCATTATGTTGTCAGTGGGATAATTCTCACTGCCAGACTGAGAACGTTTGCAGTCTCGTCTTTAACTGACTGTTGGTTTTCTGAAAGAGAAAGAGTGCCACCCTCTGGTTGAATGATAGAATGACCTCCACAAAACCATTCTAGAATCCATAGTCAACAAACCGAAAGAAATGTATACGAATACAAATGTATGCGCTTTCTCAACGATCGCACAGAGATCACATACAGACACACACACATACATACATGAACAAGCAAGTACACATTTATGCACATACACACAAACACACACACACACAAGCATGCATTTGGCTTGAACAAAGCATAACCTTCCGTCTGCACCACACACATCCTCTCCTATTCAGCTTTAGCAACTTTAAAAAAATGTGGGCTTGTTGCACTGTATTTCCTATCAATTCATGCTCGGAATGGGAATACATGACATTATGTTGAGCATGATGAACAGCAGAGGGCCCTCTCCTCCCCTCCTCAGAGAGAGGCTCTGTGTTAACAAAAGACAATTAAACGCTGCCTGCCTACTGTATTGATCATGTTTCCCTGATAGGCAGTGCGGAACCACTGCACCTGCATTCATTACACTACCTGTTCAGCGTGGGGAGGGGTGATGGGGTAATGCGCTGATTGCGAAATGAAGTGCCGTGAGCCGAAAGACTCACAAAACTGTTTTTTGATTAATTGATTTGGTACACATTTCTATATTTTAGAGAAGAGCAGTCTGTCATCCTCCATGGGCAACATTTTCTGATATGAGCAACTGCCCAAAAAAGCCGCAGGGCGCCAACCAAAGGGACGATCCCGGGGATCAGGAGTGGACCGGTCACCTCTGCTGATGCGCGGGAACTTGTCGCCGGCTGGGGCGCGGGAACCTGACAGACCGGCTGAGGCAGGGGAGCCTGGTGATCCGGCTGAGGCATGAGAGCCTGACGAGCCGTTGGAAGCAGGGGAGCCTGGCGATCTGGTGAAGGCGTGAAAGCCCGACGAGCCAGCTGTAGCAGGGGAGACTGGCGATCCGGCTGAGGCATGAGAGCCTGACGAACACTTCTTCATTTTTCAAAAACCAAGCATGAAACAATTTCTAAAGACTGTTGACATCTAGTGGAAGCCATAGGAACTGCAATCTGGGTTCTAATTATTAGACTTTCCCATAGAAAAGCATTGAAAAGTCCAATGACCGCAACAACAAAAGAATTCCTGGATGGATTGTCCTCGGGGTTTCGCCTGCCAAATCGGTTCTGTTATACTCACAGACATTATTTTAACAGTTTTAGAAACTTTAGAGTGTTTTCTATCCAATACTACCATGCATATGCATATCCTAGCTTCTGGGCCTGAGTAACAGGCAGTTTACTTTGGGCACCTCAGTCATCCAAACTTTCGAATACTGCCCACTAGCCTTAAAAAGTTAATTGTTTATGGTTCATTGAACAAGCATGGGAAACAGTGTTTAAACCCTTTACAATGAAGATCTGTGAAGTTATTTGGATTGTTACAAATTATCTTTGAAAGACAGAGTCCTGAAAAAGGGACGTTTCTGGCTCTGGCTCTGATTAAACAAATTTGAATCAAGCAGCGGTCAGGGAAATGGATCACTTCCGAGATCTTAGACCTCATAAGGAAAAGGATCGCTACCTGGCCAGATTCAGAAGGACGATTTACAACAAGATTATGACAGTTATATTAACTGTAGAAACCATGCAAGATACAATATGGATAAGGCCAAATCCCAACACTATATAGACGCTGTTAATGACAACTTACATCAGCCTCGTAAACTGTGGAAAATTTTAAAGGACATTGGCTCAAAAACTCCCCATAAGGTAAAATCCTGTAGTATTGGCCTGGATATTGATTATGTTTTATATTATGACCAGGCAAAGGTTGCAAATTATTTTAACACATATTTTAACACTATAGCTTCATCTCTGGTTAAGAAGTTACCCACCTGCTCTGGACACTATGGCCAGTCTTTCATTAACAACTTTTACCATAGCAAAGGTATCACAAATGATTTTTTGAGCTGTGCATGGTAACAGAGGACAAAGTTAACAATCTACTATGCTTAATGAGCACAAACAAAGCAAGTGGGATGGATAACCTTCCTGCAAGATTCATAAAGAATAGTGCTTGTGTCACTGCTAAAATGATAACACTTTCTATTAGTAGTGGTACATTTCCCAAGGATCTCAAAACAGCCCGGGTGGTTCCACTCTACAAGAAGAGCAGTAAAACAAATGTAGGAAACTACAGACCTGTGTCAATCCTCAGCACCTTATCCAAATTTGTTGAGAGATTAGTTTTTAATCAGTTTGAGGGTTACTTTCTTTAGCACAAACGTATTTATGAACTACAATCTGGCTTTAGAACAGCTCATTCCACTGGTACTTGCCTTATCCACCTTTTTGACCACATTAAGCAGGAAAGTGAGAAGTGGAACTATACAGGTATGGTCATGTTAGACTTGCAGAAAGCTTTTGACACTGTGAACCATGATATTCTACTGATGAAACTGAAATGCATGGATCTAAATTATGTAGCAGTGAATTGGTTTAGGTCTTATCTGACCAACAGAACACAAGTATGTAATGTTGGTGATGTTCTGTCAGAGGCCAAAGAAATATCCTGTGGAGTACCGCAGGGATCCATTTTAGGGCCTCTCTTATTTCTTAAATATGTTAATGATATGCCAGATACAGTAAAGTGCAAACTCTTGCTTTATGCTGATGATTCAGCCATACTGGTATCAGGGAAGGATAGAGTTTACATAGAGGAGACCCTGAGTAAGGAATTTCATTTTGTTAGAGATTCGTTATCTGACAACAAATTGTCACTACATTTGGGAAAAACTGAATCGATTTTGTTTGGAACAAAATGTAGATTGCTTAGGGCTGACAAGATAACGGTAAACTGCACAGGGAAGGAGATTGAATCTAAAACAAGTGTATCTTATCTTGGTGTGTCCTTAGATCAATCCCTTTCTGGAGACCTGATTACTGCTAAAATTCTTTCTAAAATGGCAAACAAATTGACATTTTTATATTGTAACACTAGATATTTTACCTTATGGTTAAGAAACTGCTTGTCTCAACCTTGATTCAGTGTCATTTTGATTATGCCTGCTCTGCTTGGTATAGTGGGCTATCAAAAAAGCTGAAAAGGAGAATGCAGGTCATGCAAAATAATGTTGTCAGGTATATGCTGACTGTCCCCCGTAGGACCCACATAGGGGTACAGGAGTTCTGGGAGGTGGGCTTGTTGCCTTTGGAGTCCAGAGTGGACCAACTTAAACTTAATCATATGTTTGACAATTGAAATGATCGTGCCTCAGGTTACATGAAAAACCACATTGATATGGTCTATAACCAACACAGTCACAATACCAGAGCTAGTGTTATGTCTTGTAAAATCAGTGCTGCGAGGAGCACATTTTTCCATACAGGCATTTGTCTATGGAATAGCCTTCCCTTGGAGATCAAGCAAATAAAAAGTAAAAATAGCTTTAAAAAGTGGGCCAAGTTTTTCATTTCAACAAGGTTGTCTAAGTAAGAGAAACCACTCCACTGTCCCTTGTGACCCCTACTGCTGGTCAGGTGTATTTATTTGAAGGATCTGTATGATGTGCAATTAATAGATTGTTTTAATGTGAAATGAATATGGTTGATTTTTAAGGTTAGGGAGAAGTGCAGTGAATAGTGCCACTTTCTAGGATGTCAATATAAATGAATGTATTTATGGTTATTTGTAATTTTGTCTTGTCTTTTAATAACTGCGCTCCAGCAGGTATATCTCTCTGGTCACCCCTAAAGCCAACTCCTCCTTTGGTCGTCTCTCCTTCCAGTTCTCTGCTGCCAATGACTGGAACGAACTACAAAAATCTCTGAAACTGGAAACACTTATCTCCCTCACTAGCTTTAAGCACCAGCTGTCAGAGCAGCTCACAGATCACTGCACCTGTACATAGCCCATCTATAATTTAGCCCAAACTACTACCTCTTCCCCTACTGTATTTATTTATTTTATTTATTTTGCTCCTTTGCACCATATTATTTATATTTTATCTCTGAACTTTCTTCAAACTACAAATCTACCATTCCAGTGTTTTTCTTGCTATACTTTATTTACTTTGCCACCATGGCATTTTTTTGCCTTTACCTCCCTTATCTCACATCATTTGCTCACATTGTATATAGTCTTATTTTTGTTTATTTTTTTTTTTATTTTTTTTCTACTGCATCATTGATTGTATGTTGTTTTACTCCATGTGTAACTCTGTGTTTTTGTATGTTGTCGAACTGCTTTTCTTTATCTTGGCCAGGTCGCAATTGTAAATGAGAACTTGTTCTCAACTTGCCTACCTGGTTAAATAAAGGTGAAATAAAATAAATAAATAAAAAAATTATGTGTTATTGTTTTTACCATCGAGGACCACTTTGGAAATAAGCATTTTAATTAATACTTTCAAGTGATATCCTCTGTGTCCACATTGTGCATTTTGTTGTATATCTCTGTTACCCAAAATATATATATACTCACAGACACCATTCAAACAGTTTTAGAAACTTCAGAGTGTTTTCTATCCAAATCTACTAATAATATGCATATTCTGGTTTCTGGGCCAGAGTAGTAACCAGTTTAATTTGGGTACATTTTTCATCCGGCCGTAAACAGATTAAGGGCCACTGCCACTTCAGGCAATACATACCGTCTAAACCCGCAAAACATGGAATCAAGATCTGGGCTGCCTGTGATGCTGCTTCATCATATGTGTGGAACTTGCAAGTGTATACGGGGCAGGAGCCCCTAAGAAGAACCAAGGGATGTGGGTTGTCCTGGACGTGACACAGGGACTCCGTGGCCACAACATCACATGCAATAACTTTTTTACACACAAGCTGGGACAGGAGCTCCTCAAGAAAAAGCTGACGATGGCAGGAACAGTACGAGAAAACAAGCCAGAGCTCCCACCTCAGCTGTTGAATACACGGAACAGGCCTATCAATTCCTCTAAGTTTTTGTTCAGGTTCCGACACGTCCCTAGTGTCCTACATGCCAAGGAAAGGCAAAAATGTGCTATAGGGATGGGAGAATCTGTGGCCAGGAACATCAAAAAACAGAAATCATAATGGATTACAATGCCACAAAAGGAGGGGTAGACAATTTAGACAACCTGGTGACTGGCTACAGCTGCAAAAGAAGAACCCAATGCTTGTCACGCCTGCTCTCACTCTCACTCCCTGGTGCTCGAGGGTGCCAGGCTGCCCTGCATTACGCACTCCTGCCACCATCATTATGCACACCTGCTTCCCTGGTTACGCGCATCAGCGATTCATTGCACTCACCTGGACTCAATCACCTGTTTTATTACCTCCCCTATATCTGTCTGTTCCCCAGCTCTGTTCCCCACTTCAGCATTAATGTCCGTATGTCTTTGTTTTCCAGGTGCTGACGCTGTTCCTGCCCTGTTCCATGTCTGTGCTAAATGAAATGTTCAACTCTCCGTACCCTCTTCTCATCTCCAGCGTCGGTTCTTACAAAGCTGGCCACTTGTTATATTCTTCAACATCTTGGACATCTCGGCATACAACACGTTTGTCATAAGACTGCTGAACAATTCATCAAATGGCCACCGGACTATTACATTGACCCCCCTCCATTTGTTTTGTACACTGCTGCTACTCACTGTTTATTATCTATGCATAGTCACTTCACCCCTACCTACATGTACAAATTACCTCAACTAACCTGTACCCCCACACACTGATGTGGTACCGGTACCCCCTATATATAGCCTCGTTATTATTATGTTATTGTGTTACTTTTTATTCTTTTAAATTTTTTTACTTTAGTTTATTTGGTAAATATTTTCTTAACTCTTCTTGAACTGAACTGTTGGTTAAGGGCTTGGACGTAAGCATTTCATGGTAAGGTCTACAGTTTTTGTATTCGGCGCATGTGACAAATAAAGTTTGATTTGATCTGTATGGAGTTGAACCCAGATTGGAACAGAGGGAAGCGTCAGAGGAGACAGCTCTTTCTCGAGGAGCTGGGCAAGGCATTGGTAAGACCTCAACTCCAGAGGAGGCAACATATCCCAAGGGCCCCAGCTTCTGCAGCCATTGTGAGGAGGATTCAGGAGGAGGATTCAGGAGGAGGATGCTGGTGCCCCATCTGCCTGACCCACAGAACCAACAACTCCAATACCAGAAGTAAGTGTGAGTGATGTTGTTGCATGTGTGTGTCTGACTCTCCTACCTTGGCCTGCTGTAACTATATATGTGAGTGAGATGTTAGTAAAATTCCTGAACTAATTGTTTTCATCATTCTAGCTTGCAACAAGAGGAAGCGCTGCGATGTGCATGGACCCAAGAAGGACAGAAAGACACACTATACATGCATGGAGTGCAAGAAATACATTTGCAATACACACACAGTAAGACTCTGTCCCTCATGTGGTGTGTAGACCGGCCTTAATTTGTGTTCAATTGGGCTCATTTATCATTTAAATAAAATACTGTATGTCAAATTTGTCCTTCTAATTTGTTCAGTTCATAGCAATAAACATCAAATAGTGATGAAAACCTTGTTTCATTAATATTTGTTCAAGATAAACATCATTTAATCCACCCATGTCTTGATTATAATTTATTTTTGTTTACAAAACGAATAGCGCTTTTATTAATAAATGTGATCTTACAGAGGTAAATGGCAAAAATTAACCATTGTCATGACTGTCCTGATCAGGTCACGTTACAGGAGACCACAACCCTACAGATTATCTCTCACCCCCAACAGAGGAGGAGGAGATCTAGGGGTATGAAGATGTGGGAGTTTTATGACCCCTCACGCCCATGGTAAATCTTAGGCAACAGACAAAATTCCTTTGCGAACATTGGGTGAATAACAAAAACATGAACACCACACAAGGGTTAAACAGTATACATTTGCAAGCTTTTATTGAATTACTATCGTAAACTATGAATGTTTGCTAGAGAAACTAATTCATTAGAAAGTAGCATTTATAGGAATAATTTTGGTACACATACCTGATATCTATCTGTAGTCCCATCTGAAACCATACCACGCAGCAGAAACATATTTGTATAGTCAAAGCTTTCCTTACAGTTTTGTGAGGTAAAAGACATATCCCCAATGAGCCAATAGTAATGGTTGAGCAATTGAGGTCACATAAGTGGCTCACATCCTGACACCAATAATTATAATAAGATATATCAGCTGTTATCCTTATTTCCAGTCAGACTGACACTTCATGCATGGGAATTTGTGTCATGCAGTCATCAGTGCCCCCTAAAAACTTTATTATATTAGGTCGACTTTACACCTTGATAAAGAGACTGAGAAGTTCACTGCCAGAAAAGAGCCAGTCATGACTACTTGGTCACTACACTGCGTGCACAATTATTAGGCAAGTGAGTATTCTGATCTTATCATTGTTTCTATTCACATTTTCAAACTCCAAACCATATAAACTTGAATGCTTATTGGATTCAATCATTTTCAGGTGGTATGTATTTGTGTAATGAGGGAGGGTGTGGCGAAAGTGAATAACACCTTATATCAAGGTGTGCATAATTATTAGTCAGCCTCATTACCTCAGGTAAAATGGGCCAAAAAAGAAATTTAACTGACACTGAAAAGCCAAAAATGTAAAATGCCTTTCAGACGGATGGAACACTCTTTAAATAGCTAAACTATTGAGGTGTGACCACCGAACATTCAAACGTTTTGTTGCGTATAGTCAACTGGGGCGCAAAAAAACGCATGGGGAAGAAAAGGCGTAAATTAACTGCAAAAGACTTGAGAAGAATTAAACGTCAAACTACCAGGAACCCATTATCCTCCAGTGCCACCGTATTCCAGAACTGCAACCTACCTGGAGTGTTCAGAAGTACAAGGTGTCAAGTGCTCAGAGACATGGTGATAAGAGAATTATCTAATGAAGGTAAATTAATAAATAATCCATCATTAATTAGTAGTTATGTAGCATGGATAATTAATAATTAATGTACTGAACGTTAGTCCCATCAAGTCTAGACATGGGTGTGTGAGATACCGGGAGTAGCCTTCAAGGTTCTCCTAATCTATGGGGAAAGGAACAGGCAGTGCTGGAACAGTGGTAGGACGTCAAGGAAGAGATACTGTTCACCTACTGTCTGTGCATATGTGTGTGCATAGGTTATCTACTTTTGGGTGTGGATGTGTGTGCGTAAGCGGAGAGAGGATAAAATGAACATCTTTGTGTATGTTGGGCAGAACGTTCTCTGAATAAACTGTACAAGACCTTTTGCAGAAAGCTGGGTCCTTGCCTAATTATTAACCCAGTGTTTTACAAACCCTGGGGATTAGTCAAGGCTTATTGATTGTTAATTTATAGCATTAGGATAGAAAATTCCTTTGACACATGGCCAAGGTCAAGTAGACTGAAACAAGAATAAGATTCACAAGTTGAAGCGTCAAGATTGGGCAAAGAAATACCTGAAGACAGATTTTTCAAAGGTTTTATGGACAGATGAAATGAAAGTGACTCATGATGGACCAAATGGATGGGCCCGTGGCTGGATCAGTAATGGACACAGGGAACCACTTTGAGTAAGATGCCAGCAAGGTGAAGGAGGGGTACTGGTATGGGCTGCTATTATTGAGGATGAGGTAGTTGGACTTTTTTGGGTTGAAGATGGACTGAAACTCAACTCACAAACCTACTGCAAGTTTCTGGAAGATTCTTTCGTCAAACAGTGGTAAAGGAAGAAGTCCTCAGCATTCTAGGCCATGATCTTTATGCAGGACAATGCTCCATCACATGCACCCAAGTACTCCACTGCTTGGCTAGCCAGCAAGGGCCTCAAAGATGCCTGAATAACGACCTGGCCCCCTTCCTCACCTGACTTAAATCCTATTGCGAACTTGTGGGCCCTTCTCAAACGTGAGATTTACAGTGAGGGAAGACAATACACCTCTTTGAACAGCATTTGGGAGGCTGTGGTTGCTGCTTCAGCGAAAATTGATTGTGAACAGATCAAGAAACGGACAGACTCCATGGCATTCTTGAAAATAAGGGTGGCTATATTGGTGACTGAATATTTTTGAAAGGCCAAAAATGTTATATAATTGTCATTTTGTGTAACTTATCTTTACACCTACTCTAAAAATTGAGAATCAACAAGTGAGTTGAGAGAAATTATTTTTGTAATTTAGTTGCCTAAAAATTCTGCACACTAATAGTTGCCTAATAATTGTGCACACATATATATTTCCCTGGGAAAGACAAAACTCACTTTTCCTTTGTTAAACATTCAGGTTTGAGGTTCAATAACATTTTGGATTGACTGAGAGCATTGTGTTTGTTCAATAAAATAAAATTAATCCCGAGGAATACAATTTGCCTAACAATTGTGCACGCAGTGTATAGTCAAGCCTTCTCAACTGACAACCAACACCCTTCCAGTCTGAGGCATTAAGACTGGGCGATGGGCAGGATTAGACTGTTTAACATGGCACAAATCCAATGGTGAAAAAATGTGAATAATGTATATGGCTATATTGATCATTTCAAAATAAAAATTAAGAAGTTAAGGGCAAAATTTCTGTCAGATCCAAATAAAATTGTATTGGTCACATACACATATGTTATTGCGGGTGTAGCGAAATGCTTGTGTACCTAGCTCCAACAGTGCAGTAATATCTAACAATTCTATTTTGTTAGGTCAGGGTGTGACTTGGGTGGGCATATCTATGTTTCTATTTCTTTGTTGGCCTAGTATGGTTCCCAATCAGAGGCAGCTGTTTATCGTTGTCTCTGATTGGGGATCATACTTAGGCAGCCCTTTTTCCCACCTGTGATTGTGGGATTTTGTTTGTGTGTAGTTGCATGTAGCTTTATGTTCGTTTTCGTATTTTGTTGTTTTTCCCAGTGTCATTGTTAATAAAAGAAAATGTATGCCTACCACGCTGCACCTTGGTCCATTTCTAACGACGAGCGTAACAGAAGATCCCACCACCAAGTGACCAAGCAGTGTGGCCAGGAGGAGCCGACATCCTGGACATGGGAGGATATCCTGGACGGTAATGGATCCTGGACATGGGAAGAGATCCAGGCCGGAATGGATCACCGTCCGTGGGAGCAGACGGAGGCAGCGAGAGAGGAACGGTGAGGAAAACAGGAATCAAGGAGACGACGGGTGGCGAGCGGAGCAAAGGTGGGAACAAGAACCAACTCCCTGTAATTACAATGAGGAGTTGGTCACGGTTCAGATACCATCCTTTGCGGAGATACGCAATGTGTCTCCAGTATGTATCCACAGCCCAGTGCGTCCTGTGCCAGCGCCCCGCACTTGCCGGGCTAAAGTGAGCATGCAGCAAGGATGGGTTGTGCCAGCTTTACACTCCAGACCTCCAGTGCGCCTCCATGGCCCAGTATATCCTGTGCCAGCTCCACGCATCCGGCCTCCAGTGCGTCTCTCCAGCCTGGTACGCCCTGTACCGGCTCCACGCACCAATTCTGCAATGATTATCCATGGTAGGAAGCCTGCAGTGATGATCCATGGCACGAAGCCTGCAGTGATGATCCATGGCAAGAAGCATGCAGTGACGATCCATGGCCCGACGCCTCCAGTGACGATCCATGGCCCGGAGCCTGCAGTGATGATCCATGGCACAAAGTCTACAGCGACGGGCGGCAGTCAAGAGCCGCCAGCGACGGTCGGCAGTCCAGAGCCGCCAGCGACGGTCGGCAGTCCAGAGCCGCCAGCGACGGTCGGCAGTCCAGAGCCACCAGCGACGATCCACGGTCCGGTTCCATGGAAGTGGGGGGAGCCTCAAACGGAGCGGGGTCTGTGTCCCGCACCGGAGCCTCCACCGAGAGGAGATGCCCACCCGGACCCTCCCCTATAAGTTCAGGTTTGCGGCCAGAGTCCGCACCTTTGGGGGGGGTACTGTCACGCCCTGACCTTAGAGAGCCTTTTTTTATTCTCTATTTTGTTAGGTCAGGGTGTGACTTTGGTGGGCATATCTATGTTTCTATTTCTTTGTTGGCCTAGTATGGTTCCCAATCAGAGGCAGCTGTTTATCGTTGTCTCTGACTGGGGATCATACTTAGGCAGCCCTTTTTCCCACCTGTGATTGTGGGATCTTGTTTGTGTGTAGTTGCTTTCTGCACTGCATGTAGCTTTACGTTCGTTTCGTATTTTGTTGTTTTTCCCGGTGTTATTGTTAATAAAAGAAAATGTACACCTACCGCGCTGCACCTTGGTCTCATTCCAACAACGGACGTAACAATAAATATTAGGATAAGCAATGTCAGAGTCCGAAGTGTGTGTGTGTGTGTATATATATATAAACTCAGCAAAAAAAGAAAAGTCCCTTTTTCAAGACCGTGTCTTTCAAAGATAATTCGTAAAAATCCAAATAACTTCTCAGATCTTAATTGTAAAGGGTTTAAACACTGTTTCCCATGCTTGTTCAATGAATCATTCGCTGCCCGCACCCACCCACCCGACTAGCATCACTACTCTGGACGGTTCCGACTTAGAATATGTGGACAACTACAAATACCTAGGTGTCTGGCTAGACTGTAAACTCTCCTTCCAGACTCATACTAAACATCTCCAATCCAAAATGAAATCTAGAATTTCCTATTTAAATCTAGAGTTTCCTATTTTGCAACAAAGCCTCCTTCACTCACACCGCCAAACATACCCTCGTAAAACTGACTATCCTACCGATCTTCGGCGATGTCATTTACAAAATAGACTCCAACACTCTACTCAGCAAGCTGGATGCAGTCTATCACAGTGCCATCCGTTATGTCACCAAAGCCCATACACACCACCCACCACTGCGACCTGTATGCTCTCGTCGGCTGGCCTTCGCTACATATTCGTCGCCAGACCCACTAGCTCCAGGTCGTCGATAAGTCTTTGCTCGGTAAAGCTCCACCTTGTCTCAGCTCACTGGTCACGATAACAATACCCACCCCTAGCACGCGCTCCAGCAGGTATATCTCACTGGTCATCCCCAAAGCCAACACTTGCTGCCAATGACTGGAACGAATTGCAAAAATCCATGAAACTGGAGACATATTTCCACACTAACTTTAAACATCAGCTATCTGAGCAGCTAACTGATCGCTGCAGCTGTACGTAGCCCATCTGCAAATGCCCATCCAATCTATCTACCTGTCATGCAATAAAATGCAAATGAATTACTTAAAAATCATACAATGTGATTTTCTGGATTTTTGTTTTAGATTCTGTCTCTCACAGTTGAAGTGTGCCTATGATAAAAATTACAGACCTCTACATGCTTTGTAAGTAGGAAAACCTGCAAAATCGGCAGTGTATCAAATACTTGTTCTCCCCACTGTGTATATATATATATATATATATATATATAGTGGTGGTTTCAGCGCCAAGATCTTTGTAGGGCAGGGTTTACACATACAAACACACAATACCCCAGTCCAAGTGAAGGGTTAAACCAGTTTATTACTATCAGGTTTCGGCAGCATTCCTGATATACAAAACTCAAAACATACAGAGTAAACAATTTGTCACCAGTGGCAGGTCCTCCAATCTTAGTCATTGGGGGTTCAATCCTTGTTGAAATCATAAGTTCCTTTCTTCGGTTAACTTCTATGGGCTACGTGGGACACTAGCGTCCCACCTGCAGGACACAGCCAGTGAAATATCAGGGCGGCAAATTCAAAAACAACAAAATGTCATAATTCAACTTTCTCAAACATACAACTATTTTACACCATTTTAAAGATACACTTCTCCTTGATGTAACCACATTGTCCGATTTCAAAAAGGCTTTACAGCGAAAGCAAAACATTAGATTATGTTAGGAGAGTACATAGACAAAAATAATCACACAGCCATTTTCCAAGCAAGGACATGTGTCAATAAAACCCAAAACACAGCTAAATGAAGCACTAACCTTTGACGATCTTCATCAGATGACACTCCTAGGACATTATGTTACACAATACATGTATGTTTTGTTCGATGAAGTTCATATTTATTTCCAAAAACAGCATTTTACATTGGCGCGTGATGTTCAGAAAATGTATTCCCACCAAAACGTCCGGTGAATGTGCACATCAATTTACAAAAATACTCATCATAAACGTTGACAAAATATATAACAATTATTTAAAGAATTATAGATAGACTATCCCCTGGATGCAACCGCTGTGTCAGATTTTAAAATAGCTTTACAGAGAAAGCACATTTTTCAATATTCTGAGTACATAGCTCAGCCATCACGGTGAGCTATACAGACACCCGCCAAGTTCGGGGCAACCTAAACTCAGAATTAGTATTAGAAATATTCTCTTACCTTTGCTGATCTTCGTCAGAATGCACTCCCAGGACTGCTACTTCCACAAGAAATGTTGTTTTTGTTCCAAATAATCCATATTGATGTCCAAATACATCCGTTTTGTTTGTGTGTACAGATCCCTTATCCAAAGGCATAACGCGTGAGCACGGAACCAGAGACGAAAAGTCAAAATGTTCCATTACCGTACTTAGAAGCATGTCAAACGCTGTTTAAAATCAATCTTTATGGTATTTTTTACGTAAAATTGCGATAATATTCCAACCGGACAATAGCGTATTCATTCAAGGAGAAAAAGAAGGAACAGCGTGACCGCGCATATCCAATCCCTTTGTTGCCAGGCAGTCCACTCAGAAACTGAGCTCCTATTATCTGCCCAGTGACAGGAAAATGCTCAAACCACTTTCTGAAGGCTTTAGACAGCCAATGGAAGCCTTAGGAAGTGCAACGTAACCCCATGGATACTGTAGTTTCGAAAGTGATTAGAAAGAAGAACTACAATTCTCAGATCCTCCACTTTCTGGTTGACTTTTTCTCAGGTTTTTGCCTGCCATATGAGTTCTGTTATACTCACAGACACCATTCAAACAGTTTTAGGAACTTCAGAGTGATTTCTATCCAAACCTACCAATAATATGCATATTCTAGTTTCTGGGCCAGAGTAGTAACCTGTTTAAATTGGGCAATAACCTCCTATTCCTTCACCTGCCGGGGTCACAGAAAAGACAAAGAAAGAAAACCCAGGGCACGGTTAAGTCAAGGCCCTGATTGGTTTCACCTGTCTGCAGGTTGGCTGTCCATGGACCTGCCTCTGGGAGATACTTCACAATGTTTTCTGGTTGCCAGGACCACGGACAGCAAAGAAACTTTGTAGGCACATACCGTCCATCCAACCGCTACAATATATGTGTGTGTGTGTGTGTGTGTGTGTGTGTGTGTGTGTGTGTGTGTGTGTGTGTGTGTGTGTGTGTGTGTGTGTGTGTGTGTGTGTGTGTGTGTGTGTGTGTGTGTGTGTGTGTGTGTGTGTTGACTAGAATACGGTATATACGTATGAAATAAGTAAAACAGTATGTAAACATTATTAAAGTAACCAGTGATTACATGTCTATGTACATAGTGCAGCAGCCTCTAAGGTGCAGGGTTGAGTAACCGGGTGGTAGCCGGCTAGTGACAGTTGCCAAGTTTAGGGAAAGGTACTGGGTGGAGGCTGGCTAATGATGACTAATGATTTCAGTCTGATAGCCTTGAGATAGAAGCACACCTACTCATTCAAGGGTTTTTCTTTATTTTGACTATTTTCCAAATTGTAGAATAATAGTGAAAGCATCAAAACTATGAAATAACACATATGGAATCATGTAGTAACCAACCAAGTGTTAAACAAATCAAAATATATATTATATTTTAGATTCTTCAAAGTAGCCACCCTTGGCCTTGATGACAGCTTTGCGCACGCTTGGCATTCTCTCAACCAGGTTCACCTGGATTGCTTTTCCAACAGTCTTGAAGGAGTTCCCACACATTCTGAGCACTTTGTTGGCTGCTTTTCCTTCCCTCTGCAGTCCAACTCATCCCAAACCATCTCAATTGGTTTGAGGTCGGGTGATTGTGGTGGCCAGTTCATCTGATGCAGCACTCCATCACTCTCCTTCTTGGTCAAATAGCCATTACACAGCCTGGAGGTGTGTTGGGTCATTGTCCTGTTGAAAAACAATTGATAGTCCCACTAAGCGCAAACCAGATGGGATGGCGTATCGCTGCAGAATGCTGTGATAGCCATGCTAATTAAGTATGCCTTGAATTCTAAATAAATCACTGACAGTGTCACCAGCAAAGCATCCCCACATCATCACACCTCCTCCTCCCTGCTTCACGGTGGGAACCACACATGCCGAGATCATCCATTCACCTACTCTGCGTCTCGCGAAGACACGGCGGTTGGAACCAAAAATCTCAAATTTGGACTCATCAGACCAAAGGACAGATTTCCACCGGTCTAATGTCCATTGCTCGTGTTTCTTGACCCAAGCAGGTCTCTTCTTCTTATTGGTGTCCTTTAGCAGTGGTTTCTTTACAGCAATTTGACCATGAAGGTCTGATTCAAGCAGTCTCCCCTGAACAGTTGATGTTGAGATGTCTGTTCTGAGGCTGGTAACTCTAATGAACTTATCTTCTGCAGCAGAGCTAACTCTAGTTCTTCCTTTCCTCTGGTGGTCCTATTGAGAGCTAGTTTCATCATAGCTCTTGATGGTTTTTAAGACTGCACTTGAGGGAAACTTTCAAAGTTCTTGACATTTTTCGGGTTGACTGACCTTCATGTCTTAAAGTAATGATGGACTGTCATTTGTCTTTGCTTATTTGAGCTGTTCTTACCATAATATGGACTTGGTATTTTACCAAAGAGTGCTATCTTCTGTATACCACCCCTACCTTGTCAGAACACAACTGATTGGCTGAAATGCGTTAAGGAAAGAAATTCCACAAATTTACTATTTTTTTCTTCATTTAACCTTTATTTAACCAGGAAAAGCCCATTGAGACCCAGAGTCTCTTTTTCAAGGGAGACCTGGCCAAGAAGGCAGCAACAATAAATACATTACATAATTAAAACATACAACAATACAACAATGTGATCCAGCCTAAAAAAATTATTTACACTCCTCCGTAACAGAGTCACCCATCAATATTTTAAATCCATTCAGTGGCACTAACATATCTAGATGAAGCATGAATTGTAGATTATTCCATGCGTCTGGTGCACAACAAGAGAAGGAAGTCTTGCCTAATACTGGGAATGTCCTGGGTACTTTAAGTAGAAACCACCTAGCAGACCGGGTATGGTAACTGCTGGTGGTGAAGGAGACCAGACTACAGAGGTAAAGAGGGAGTTTACCCAAAAGGGCTTTGTAGATGAACACATACAAATGTATCTTTCTGCACATATAAAGTGAGGTCCAGCCTACCATTTAGTACAATGTGCAATGGTGAGTGAGTAAGTGACTTGGCATTTGTAATAAAGCGCAAGGATGCATGATAGACAAAGTCCAGTCTCTGTAAGACGGAGGAGGTTGCATGCAACAAGTCACCATAATCAATTACAGAGAGAAAAGTGGCCTGAACAAGCTTCTTTCTAGCCATAAGCGGGAAGCAAGCCTTATTACAAAAATAAAAACCAAATTTCAATTTAAGCTTTGTCACAAGATAATCCACATGAACTTTAAAGGACAACTTGTCATCCAACCAAATACCTAGGTATTTGTAGGATGACACTTTTTCAATGGATAAGCCACCAGATGTGACAATGCTAACGTTCTCTGGAAGAGTTCTAGCTCTGGTAAAGATCATGAATTTAGTTTTTTGTATATTAAAGACTAGTTTGAGACCATAAAGGGAGGCCTGCAGTGAATGTAAATTGCCGGTGACGATTTTTTATGAATTGTTCAGCAGTCTAATGGCTTGGGGGTAGAAGCTGTTGAGGAGCCTTTTGGACTTGGCGCTCCGGTACCGCTTGCCGTGTGGTAGCAGAGAAAACAGTCTATAACTCTCTCTGACAATGTTGCTTTTTATCAAGTCCATTAATGATATCGTTTGCCACTGCCATAGCTGCAGTTGTGGTGCTGTGCCCCGATCTAAAGCCAGACTGAACCCCGCTCAATATGTTTTTTTTTAAAATTAAGAAGTTGTTTAACTGTGAGTTCACTAGGGATTCATAGACTTTGGCCAGGATAGGGAGTTTAGATATAGGACAATAGTTATTAGCATCTGAGGGATCTCCACCCTTTAGCAGTGGGAGGACATAAGCTGATTTCCAAATGTTGGGTATGGAATTGGTCAAGAGACTCAAGTTGAAAATGTGAGCCACAGGTTCAGTAATAATACCAGCTGCTATCTTTAAGAGGTAGGGGTCCAGGTTGTCTGGACCTGCAGACTTTTTAGTGTCTATTGCCTTTAGTGCTTTACAGACCTCAGTATAAGAAACAGGCTCAAAGTTAAAATGGTTCACATGAGGGCCTATATCATAGTTGACTGTAACAGAGCTTACATTGGAGGCCTGGGCCCCACCATTATCAAAAACTGAACCAGCAGATATGAAGTGCTTGTTAAAAACTCTACAATATGGGCTTTATCCTTCATTTCATTAGAATCCATCATTAAATGGTCAGGAAGACCAGAGGATACATTAGAACCTGACACTGATTTGATTAGCTTCCAGAACTTGGTAGTGTTGTTTAGCCTCTATGGGCTAGGTGGGACGCTTGC
The DNA here is from genome assembly GCF_965601325.2 of Salmo salar. Classification (NCBI taxonomy): domain Eukaryota; kingdom Metazoa; phylum Chordata; class Actinopteri; order Salmoniformes; family Salmonidae; genus Salmo; species Salmo salar. The sequence continues at coordinate 19,834,241 of NC_138304.1, forward strand.
GTCCCACCTACTCAACAGCCAGTGTAATCCCGTGGCGCGTTATTCAAATTCCTCAAAAACTTCAATTTTTCAAACATATGACTATTTTACACCATTTTTAAGATAAGACTCTCGTTAATCTAACCACACTGTCCGATTTCAAAAAGGCTTTACAACGAAAGCAAAACATTAGATTATGTCAGCAGAGTACCCAGCCAGAAATAATCAGACACCCATTTTTCAAGCTAGCATATAATGTCACATAAACCCAAACCACAGCTAAATGTAGCACTAACCTTTGATGATCTTCATCAGATGACAACCCTAGGACATTATGTTATACAATACATGCATGTTTTGTTCAATCAAGTTCATATTTATATCAAAAACCAGCTTTTTACATTAGCATGTGACTAGCATGTGACTAGCATTCCCACCGAACACTTCCGGTGAATTTACTAAATTACTCACGATAAACGTTCACAAAAAGCATAACAATTATTTTAAGAATTATAGATACAGAACTCCTCTATGCACTCGATATGTCCGATTTTAAAATAGCTTTTCGGTGAAAGCACATTTTGCAATATTCTCAGTAGATAGCCCGGCATCACAGGGCTAGCTATTTAGACACCCAGCAAGTTTAGCACTCATCAAAGTCAGATTTACTATAAGAAAAATGTTATTACCTTTGCTGTCTTCGTCAGAATGCACTCCCAGGACTTCTACTTCAATAACAAATGTTGGTTTGGTTCAAAATAATCCATAGTTATATCCAAACAGCGGCGTTTTGTTCGTGCGTTCAAGACACTATCCGAAAGGGTAAATAAGGGTGACGAGCATGGCGCAATTCGTGACAAAAAAATTCTAAATATTCCATTACCGTACTTCGAAGCATGTCAACCGCTGTTTAAAATCAATTTTTATGCCATTTTTCTCATAAAAAAGCGATAATATTCCGACTGGGAATCTGCGTTTAGGTAAACAGACGAAAGAAAATAAAGCATTCGGTCGACTCGGGCACGCGCCTAAGCCCATAGTACTCTGATCGGCCACTTGCCAAAAGCGATAATGTGTTTCAGCCAGAGCCTGCCTCGATATCGTTCAGCTTTTTCCCGGGCTCTGAGAGCCTATGGGAGCCGTAGGAAGTGTCACGTTATTGCAAAGATCCTCAGTCTTCAATAAAAAGAGCAAAGATGAAACACAATTTGTCAGACAGGCCACTTCCTGCATGGAATCTTCTCAGGTTTTGGCCTGCCATATGAGTTCTGTTATACTCACAGACACCATTCAAACAGTTTTAGAAACTTTAGGGTGTTTTCTATCCAAAGCCAATAATTATATGCATATTCTAGTTACTGGGCAGGAGTAGTAACCAGATTAAATCGGGTACGTTTTTTATCCGGCTGTGTCAATACTGCCCCCTAGCCCTAACAGGTTAAGTTCTCTGTGACTGCATTTAAATAGTCATCTGATTTGGACTTCCTGATCAATCCTGTGCATTTGTTTCTTAGCCGTCTGAAGGAGGCCCAGTCGACAGGAGCATTTGTATGTCTCGCTTGAGCCCAAGAGATATTTCTCTTTCTAATTAATTCTGCCAAGTTATCTGAAAACCAGGGATTGCCCCTTCCACTGATTCTACATTTCTTCACAGGGGCATGCTTATCACAAATCGACACAAATTTCATATAAAAATAGTCCCAGGCAGTGTCAACATCGGGAATAAGACTTACTCTGTCAATATTATGGTACAGATCATGTAAGAATGGTTGCTCATCAAACTGTCTAAAATGTATTTTTAAAATATAACATGGTTTGGCTTTGGTCATTTTTGTATTTCTAACACAAGCAATTGCACAGTGATCACTGACATCATTACAGAATATCCCAGTCGATGTGTATTTGTGAGGGGTCTTCGTTAGAATAATGTCCAATAGCGTTGATTTGTTAGGTGCTGTGGGATTTGGTCTTGTAGGCGCAGTAATTAATTGAGCGAGATTCAGAGTCACACAGTTCTTTAAAAGAGTCTGATACAGATGTAAGCATGTCCCTTTTCAAATCTCCTAAAATAATTAATTCAGAGTCATTTAGCTTGTGTAGGACATCAGAAAGAGAGTGCGTCTCCGAAGCCGAGGGCTGTAGTCTTAGCCAACTACAGTGATGTGGGAGTCCTTATATATGTTCAACAAGCCACACCTGTTAATTGAAATGGACTACCTCATTAAGCTGGTTGAGAGAATGCCAAGAGTGTGCAAAGTTGTCATCAAGGCAAAGGGTGGCTACTTATAGAGTTAGTGTTAAACAAATACATTTTCATTTGTTTAACACTTTTTTGGTTACTACATGAGTCCATGTGTGTTTTGATGGAATGAATTGATGTGTCCAAACTTTTGACTGGTACTGTAGCTCTTGACTATAGTCATCAGAGGAGAGTAGATGATGAATGGAAAGTGTCTGAGGTAGTCAGTTTCCTACAGAAGGAGGTTCAGAGCAGGGAGAGAGCACTACAAATGACAAGATCATGCAACCAACAGAAAGAGAGCAAACCATGGAACAAGTCATGCTCCTCCAATGAAATGAACACAAATAGACCCAACATGCCATCTGCTGCGGCACTGCACACAGCCAGCCAGAAGGAACAAAACGGTCTATTCTGTGATAGTGCAGACCCCAAATCAGAAAACTGCCCATATCAAAATATGGCTGCACGCAAAGAGAAACTAATGAAAATGGGAAGATGCTTTGTATGTTTAGGACAGAAATACATAACAAAAATCTGTAAAGGCAGAGTGGCATGTGCAACATGTGGAAGCAAACATCACATTGATGTATGTACCGGTAAGAGGAGTGAGGTGCAACCCCCATCTGTTTCTGTAGATGCTGTTGTTTCCTCAGTTAATCCCCATTCAGTGAAGTTGTAACCAGACGGACAGAACACTGTCCTGCTACAAACGGCAAAGACATGGGTAGAAGGCACATCGGGCAGGAAGATAGTTTGTTGCTTTCTAGATGGAGGCAGTCAGAGAAGCTTCATACATGAAAACTTTGTGAAGGGCCTGAAATTACCAGTAATCAGACAAGAGGGACTCACTCTTCACACGATTGGCTCCTCTTCTCCAGCAACATCCCAACGCAACACAGTGAAAGTCATCTTGGAGAATGTCTGGGACAAACAGCAGAGAATTTAAATAGAGGCAATTGAAACACCACAATGGTGCACAGCTATGATTAAGGTTCCTGGTGAGCAGATTCAACATGAGCTCGCAGACTTTCCAGGAGATGACAATGATCCTGAACTCTCTGTCCTGATAGGAGCAGACTAGTACTGGTATCACGACTCCTGCCGAGGGTGACTCCTCTCCCTGTTCGGGTGGCGCACGATGGTCGTCGTCACCAGCCTACTAGCTGCCACCGATCCCTTTTCCCCTTTTCTGTTGGTTATGCCTTTATTTGTTGCACCTGTTTTCAATTAAGTTATTAGATGAGCTATTTAAGCCCGTCTCCCCACCTGTTCTGAGTGCGGGCTTGTTTCTTTCATTTACACTGTGTGTTGTGTAGTGGATTGTGTTTTTTGGGACTTTGTATTTTGATATGCCCTGTTGTTTAGGGCGAATACTCTTTTGGTGGTGCGTAAATAAAAGCACTGTACTGAACGTTTCTGCTTCCTGCGCCTGACTCCACACCCACGATGTCCAAGCGTTACAACTGGCAGATAGTATCAGGCCGAGTGGAGCGACTGACAGAGACGCTGGTTGTTTTAGAGAGCACCTTTGGATGGTCGGTGCAGGGATCAGTGTACATGTCAGTGTCCTGAGGCAACATGCATGTTCTTCACACTTGATGAAGACACACTAGTCTCCAAACAACTGCATGCATTCTGGGAGCTTGAGTCTCTGGGTATCACAAGCGAGAAAACACAGAACCCAGAAGAAGACGAGGCTCTACAGAGGTTAGAGAGAACAACGACCTTCAAAGATGGACGATACCATGTGAAGTTGCCATGAAAACGAGAATTGCCAGAACTCCGAGACAACTATAGAATCGCCAAGAAACGGTTTGAAGGTCTGAAGAAAAGACTGAAGAAGGATGTGACATTGTACAGCAGATACAATGAAGTAATAGAGGACTAATTACAACAGGATGTGGCAGAGGACGTGCCCAAGGACAACGCATCAAGCGACGTGAAATACTACTTACCTCACCATGCAGTACTCCGAGAGGACAAGGTGATGACAAAACTGAAGTGGTGTATGATGCCTCGTCCCATGAAGATGGCTGTTCATCCCTAAATGAGTGTCTACTCACAGGACCGAACCTGAATCGGGATCTTGTCAGCGTTCTGATAAAGTTCAGACTACATGTGATCACATTCATGGTAGACTTCAATAAGGCTTTCCTACAGTTATCCCTAGCAGAGAGACAGAGACGCTATGAGATTCCTGTGGCTCACAGGCCCTCAAAGGGGAGAAATTGAAGAGGAGCTGCTCGTGCTAAGGATAAACAAAGTGGTATTTGGAGCTTTCCCAAGTCCATTCTTGCATCGCAGCTACAATCAGGAAGCACCTGAAACAATATGAAAGGGAACAACCAGAAGTTGTAGAGACAGTGAGAGAGTCACTCTATGTAGATAACTTCATTGCAAATTCACACGATGTTGAAGAGGCTTACTTTGTGAAAACAACTGCAAAGTGAACTGCTGTCGACTGCTGGCATGGACCTCTGCAAGTGGATGACCAACTCTCCTGAACTGAAAACAAAATGGGAGGAGAGTACAACAACTGACCACCTGTTGGTGCTAGAAACACAAGGTGTAGTGCTGAAAGTTTTAAGTTTAGTGTGGAGATCGGGAACAGATTACTTTGTGTTTGACCTCAGGCCGCTACTGAGCGTTATAAAGCAAAAGGAAAACACAAAGAGAAGTGTTCTGCAGTTATCTGCCCGCATCTTCGACCCTCTTGGCTTCCTGACCCCCTTCACCATCAGGATCGTGTGCATGTTCCAGGAAATGTGGGAGAGGGGACTCAGCTGGGACGAAGAGTTGCCTCCTGATCTTACATGAGAATGGCAACAGTGGTGTTCAGAACTAACCCAGCTCCACCAGCTCGCCATACCAAGGTGGTACAGAACAGACATGCAGCCACAGAACATCCACACACTGAAACTACACATGTATCCAAGTCCAGGGTAGTCCCACTCAAGAAAATTACGCTGCCACGCCTGGAGCTCATGGGAGCTGTGATTGGAGCGAGACTAGCAAACAACCTAATGACTACACTGAAAATGGAACAAAAACAGATCAAAATGTGGACAGACTCGATGATCGGGCTGCATTGGATTGCAGCTCGGCTTGAAATTGAAACAGTTTGTCGCAAACAGAGTGACCGAGATCCAATCCAGAGTCATGGTCACATATTGAAGGGAAAACAAATCTAGCCAACCTCCCTACAAGAGTACAAACTGTACGAAACTTGACACAGAACCAGCTATGGTGGATCAGACCCAGAATTCTGACATCACCCAATCAGTCGGAGGAGACTGATGACAACAAGGTTCAAGAAGAGGTGAATACAGAACGCAAGAACTACTCAGTGTGGAAGGAAGACTGCAACCGTCCAGCTTCACATTCAGAGAGTAGCACCCATGTGTTTTGCTCAACAAGCACAGATACTCAGAAATGCTGATACAGTACCATCATGAGAAGATGATGCATTCTGGAGTAAGAGACACTGGACACCTGATCTTGCATGCTAGGCAGCTTGTCAAGAGCACAGTGGCGAGATCTATAGTCTGCAAGAGATTCGAGGCAAGGGCCGGAAAGCAGATCACTGCACCTTTATTAAAAGACAGAATAACTGAATCCCCACCGTTCGAAGTCAAAGGTGGAGATTTTGCAGGACCGCTCTACGTGAAAGTAAATGGTTCTGTGAAGAAGTCATACGTTGCACTATTCACTTTTGTTGTAACCAGAGCAGTGCATTTGGAACTGGTCTCAGATCAGTCAACAGAGACATTCCTGTTAGCTCTGAAAAGATTCATCTCAAGGAGAGGATTATGCATGGTAATCTATTCGGACAATGTAAAAACCTTGAAATAGAGCTGATCAGGACTTTGAAGAGCTGTGGAAGGCAATCAAAGAGCCCCAACTCTTGGCGTTCTTCTCAGAAAGGGGCATAACCTGGAGGTTTATCGCTGAGCGAGCAGCCTGGTGGGGTGGATTCTGGTAAAGACTCATCAGGTCAGTGAAAACATGCCTGAGACAGGTTATTGGGAAAGATTTGCTCAACTTTGAAGAGATGTGCACAGGCCTGACAGAAGTTGAAGCTATCCTAAATTCTAGGCTTCTGACCTTCTTGCACAATGAAGTGGATGAACCACAACCCCTGACACCAGCACACTTCCTGGTGGGTAAAAGACTAAGCTCACTAAGCACCCAATGCTCAACAAGGAGGAAATGACACACACTCAGATGGAAATACAGGCAGAGACTTGTGACCAGCTTCTGGAACAGCTTACAAAGAGACTACTTGCTGGATCTATTGTCAGCACACCGCTGTGACACAACACAGCCCACCCCACTGAATGTGACGTTTGTACTACCTCAAGGACTTTGTTGAGAAGACCTATTCTGCTGATATACTGCCTAGAGATTTAGATGAACACAGTTGTTCATCGGGGGGAGGATGTTGTAACTTTAATGGGTTACAGAGTTAATGTTTACAGTTAATTCATTGAGCTGTATCTAAAGATATTTTATTTTACAGTTATTTACATATGTAAGAGTAATTGTATTAGAATTCATGTGATGGAGATTGAGAGAACTACATACATATTTCTGTTGTAATGGTTAGTATTGGATTATGCTATTGACTGCAAGAACACGAATGCCTTGCGACAGGAAGTAAACAAACGAGAATGCGCCAGTTATGTACAAGTGACAAGTGATTTTCCTGGCTTTCGCTAGCAACTTTCTTTTATTGTTTAATAGAATCTAAAGTGGTCAAATGTAATGTGAACAAGTATTATTACTAAAAAGAAGCTTTCATCCTACAACCGACATCCCGAGTCATTACATTGAAGATAGTTATTCTATACTTTTGCCTGATTGATTGCCTTACGGAGGGTATAACTGCACTGTTTGTATTCAACCATCTTCCCAGTCACCTTACCGTGGTTAAATGTAGTGGTTTGCGCTTTCAGTTTTTCATCCGCTCATCCACTCACCTATTAGTCAGTTCATACCGAAGCTAGGGATGTACTCCCTTCGAACCATCTTGACACCTTCCCACCTTTGCCTTAAAGTGTTTTAGGGGGAACCACTAATGGAGCCCCCCCTTGAATGTTTTAATGCAGTTACACCTTGAATACCTCAAATCCGCTATGCGGATGTCAGCCAATGCGGGTTAACTCTTGATCTGATTGAATCCAGGCCTAAATTGTGGTTTGGTAATTAACACCAATGACCAATAGATCTGTGTTCTCATGCAGATTGAACCCACTTAAAAGAGAATGTTCTAGATTTAAAGTATCATGCTCTCTTGCTTAACTATTTTGTACTTTACAACCAACAATGTTTTGGCACGCTATAGCAACCAGTAGGCTACAAACTATTGCCAGGCCTCACAAAGGTGTAGGAATGTCTTCTGATATTTTCCCGGGGAGGACACTCCTATGATATGTAAATAATAGCTGATCAATCCGTTTAGAAATCGTGTTGTTCACTTCAACAAGACAGTTACCGTACCTGATATTCATTTTATTTATAGAGAGACGTCTTGAGAGAAAAAAAAAATGTCCTTTTGACATGATTGGATTTTAGATAATCAAATCTATGGAGGAGCTTGACTAATTCTTATACTGTACAGTCGAACTAGACTCTTGTCACTTCTGAGACACCAACAAAGACATATTGTCAATGGGGCAATTATAAGAATCCTGTCAATATTTGTTTAGGTACGTCTCTGTGTATTGACATACAGGACAGGGATCTGAGAATGTATCATAGTGACTAGATGAGACAATCACCTAACACCTCCTGTGTCTATCTTATCTCTCCTCGGCTAATACTTATGGTGTGGCGCTATCTGTTTGACACACTGTAAATACACTGAGTATACCACATTTTAAAGAATATCTTCCTAATATTGAGTTGCACCCCCACTTTTGCAATCAGAACAGCCTCATTTCATTCGACACAAGGTGTAGCTCCTGGCAGCTACTACCATACCCCATTCAAAAGCACTTAAATGTTTTGTCTTGCCCATTCACCCTCTGAATGGCGCACATACACAATCCATGTCTCAATTGTTTCACAGCTTAAAAATCCCTCTTTAACCTGTCTACTCCCCTTTATCTACACTGATTAAAGTGTATTTAAGAGGATATCAATAAGGGATCATAGCTTTCCCCTGGATTCACCTGGTCAGTCTTTGTCATTGAAATGTTTTGTATACTCAGCGTATGCTTTAGCAGACACGGCATAGGAGCCTGGTTGAAGCTAAAAAGTATCAGGTCAGAATTTACACAATCCTGCTTGAAAACTTCACAAGAGGACATTATAGATTGCACCTGCCTTATGCTGTAAGGATTTGGGTGCCAGCAGTGTTCCTTTGGAATGAGCCATCTGCAGAGGCTGTCATTGTTGATACATGGAGTAGAATAAAAAATGTTATGGGTCAGCGTGATGGAGTGTTTGTACAGGTTATTTTCAAAGGGAGAATAAAAAATAAATAAAAAATTATACAAAGTAGGCTTTTGCATTATAACAGGTGCAAACACTTGGTAAGCCTGTTCATTGTGCACTGAATATTCATATGGGCCTACATGTGAGCAAAATATGTATAAATATATAAATATATCTAGAAATGTATAGAAATGTAATGACACACGTCAGAAAATAGTATTTTGACCAAAATGACCATAATGTTACATTGTTTACTGTCATTTTGTCCACGTAAAATTCATGATTTCCAACAGTAACCTGCTTTTATTGCTTTCAACTTTTCAACCTGACCCTTTTATGCTCAGGGCATATCGTCAACAGGGTTTTATTGATAATCCATTATTACATATATATGGAAACATATTATCAATCAGATACTAGTGCCATTAGGAATTTCAGATGACATATTTCTATAATTATAATTTCTATAATTGTTAATAACTTTTGGGTCGTTGGAAGGTTACTCTTCTTCCCTTATGTTTGTAACAGGTACATTGTAATCTGTCTAGAAGCAGGTCGGCATGATTTTAAAGGGCAGTGCCACCCACTTTAAATAGATAAGAATCCATAAATCAATAGATTAGTGTGGCATCATTGCTCACACACCATTCAGTGTGTGCGAAAGAATATTTGCTTACATGTACTAGCGTGATGAGGAGCATTTTAGTGCATGCCATGAACGCTCTCTAAACAGTGTGTCACATAATGTTATTCCTCCTTGAGGTTACTTTACTTACTCTTACTTGACTTTACTTTGATGAATGCACACGGGTCATTCTTGAATTGCAGTGTAATTTAATAAGAAAACATACGTAAGTCTTACACGGCAACACATATAGTTGTATACATTGTAGAAGCTACTGGGGGCTAGCAAATTGGCTTGTCCCACTGGTGGTGTGTAGAGGTGTAGTGACATGTTTTGGGGATTCAGAGATATCTATCAATTATTTAGATTATTTTTTTATGCTTAGACAGTGAGCAAAATTATTTCTTATATTGTATAGTCCAATATTAAATCTTTACTAATATAATGTGTGTACCTCAGTTTTATGTGATTGGTGTTACCGCCTAGAAAATTAATGATTACAAAGATATACAAGGACCTTGAGCATTCTGTCCGATGGCAAACTGTTATCTGGGAGGGGTTCTACATTAAAGAAAATTATTAGCTAGTATGTCATAAATTTTAGGATTTCATTGGTGTGTCTAAATCCAAAGTGTCACTTGGTGTTAGTCAGTTTAAATAAAAGGGAAATAACAGTGTGGGCAAAATTATTAATCAGATCACTTTAGTAAAACATTTTCAAAGGATTGACCTTATATTTCAGCATTTGGGGCCTCCATTTCATAAAATCTTAATTTACCTAAAACGTCTCATTGGTGTTACTACTGCTACTGTTGATACAATGCTATCATAATGCTCAAAATGATTTAAAGTCATTAAAATAGCAGTAGTCCCTGGATTACAGATTAACCCATTTAACGCCCTCAGTCACAATAGTGGGGAAAAAATGTTGTACAGTACTTTACAGGAACTAGAGAAGTTTAAGTTGAACTTATCATTATTATGTATTATTAGGATGTCTGGTATGATTCTGAGAAGTTTCATATCATTTGTCAAAATTATCTCAAGACCACAAGTGTAAATCTCTAAAGAGAACTTTTACAGATGAATTTGGCACTAGAAGTCTGTATTCAACAGTTTAGGGATCGGTGTACCGTCCACGAGACGGTTGAGCTAACGTAGGCTAATGCGATTAGCATGAGGTTGTAAGTAACAAGAACATTTCCCAGGATATAGACATATCTGATATTGACAGAAAGCTTAAATGCTTGTTAATCTAACGGCACTGTCCAATTTACAGTAGCTACAGTTGTCAGAAGATTACATACACTTAGGTTGGAGTCATTAAAACTCGTTTTTCAACCACTCCACAAATTTCTTGTTAACAAACTATAGTTTTGGCGAGTCGGTTAGGACATCTACTTTGTGCATGACACGAGTAATTTTTCCAACAATTGTTTACAAGACAGATTATTTCACTTATAATTCACTGCATCACAATTCCAGTGGGTCAGAAGTTTACATACACTAAGTTGACTGTGTCTTTTAACAGCTTGGAAAATTCCAGAAAATGATGTCATGGCTTTAGAAGCTTCTGATAGGCTAATTAACATAATTGTAGTGAATTGGAGGAGTACCTGTGGATGTATTTCAAGGCCTACCTTCAAACTCAGTGCCTCATGGGAATATCAAAAGAAATCAGCCAAGACCTCTGAAAAAAATTGTAGAACTCCACAAGTCTGGTTCATCTTTGGGAGCAATTTCCAAACGCCTGAAGGAACCACGTTCATCTGTACAAACAATAGTACGCAAGTAATAACACCATGGGACCACGCAGCCGTCATACCGTTCAGGAAGGAGACGCGTTCTGAACGTAGTTTGCTGCGAAAAGTGCAAATCAATCCCAGAACAACAGCAAAGGACCTTGTGAAGATGCTGGAGGAAAAAGGTACAAAAGTGTCTATATCGACAGTAAAACGAGTCCTATATTGACATAACCTGAAAGACCGCTCAGCAAGGAAGAAGCCTCTGCTCCAAAACCGCCATAAAAAAGAAAGACTACGCTTTGCAACTGCACATGGAGACAAAGATCATACATTTTTGAAAAATGTCCTCTGGTCTGATGAAACAAAAATAGAACTGTTTAGCCATAATGACCATCATTATGTTTGGAGGAAATAGGGGGAGGCTTGCAAGCCGAAGAACACCATCCCAACTGTGAAGCACGGGGGTGGCAGCATCATGTTGTGGGGATGCTTTGCTGCAGGAGGGACTGGTGCACATCCCAAAATAGATGGCATCATGAGGATGGAAAATTATGTGGATATATTGAAGCAACATATCAAGACATCAGTCACGAAGTTAAAGCTTGGTCGCAGATGGGTCTTCCAAATGGATAATGACCCCAAGCATACTTCCAACATTGCGGCAAAATGGCTTAAAGACAACAAAGTCAAGGTATTGGAGTGGCCATCACAAAGCCAAACTGAAAAAGCGTGTGCGAGCAAGGAGGCCTACAAACCTGACTCAGTTACACCAGCTCTGTCAGGAGGAATGGGCCAAAATTCACCCAAATTATTGTGGGAAGCTTGTGGAAGGCTACCTGAAATGTTTGACCCAAGTTAAACAATTTAAAGGCAATGCTAGCAAATACTAATTGAGTGTATGTAAACTTCTGACCCACTGGGAATGTGATGAAAGAAATAAAAGCTGAAATAAATCATTCTCTCTACTATTATTCGGACATTTTACATTCTTAAAATAAAGTGGTGATCCCAACTGACCTAAGACAGGGGAAGTTTAACTAGGATTAAATGTCAGGAATTGTAAAAAAACGGAGTTAAAATGTATTTGGCTAAGGTGTGTGTAAACTTCCGACTTCAACTGTATGTGCAGTGAAATAATACCATGCTATTGTTTGAGGAGAGTGCACAATTTTGAATATGAAAAGATATTAATAAACAACTTAGGCACATTTAGGAAGTCTTGATACAAACTTTTGAACAGAAATGCAATGGTTCATTGGATCAGTCTAACACGTTGCACATACACTGCTGCCATCGAGTGGACAAAATCTAAATTGCACCTGGGCTGGAATAATATACACTGCTCAAAAAAATAAAGGGAACACTTAAACAACACTATGTAACTCCAAGTCAATCACACTTCTGTGAAATCAAACTGTCCACTTAGGAAGCAACACTGATTGACAATAAATTTCACATGCTGTTGTGCAAATGGAATAGACAACAGGTGGAAATTATAGGCAATTAGCAAGACACCCCCAATAAAGGAGTGGTTCTGCAGGTGGGGACCACAGACCACTTCTCAGTTCCTATGCTTCCTGGCTGATGTTTTGGTCACTTTTGAATGCTGGCGATGCTTTCGCTCTAGTGGTAGCATGAGATGGAGTCTACAACCCACACAAGTGGCTCAGGTAGTGCAGCTCATCCTGGATGGCACATCAATGCGAGCTGTGGCAAGAAGGTTTGCTGTGTCTGTCAGCGTAGTGTCCAGAGCATGGAGGCGCTACCAGGAGACAGGCCAGTACATCAGGAGATGTGGAGGAGGCCGTTGGAGGGCAACAACCCAGCAGCAGGACCGCTACCTCCGCCTTTGTGTAAGGAGGAGCAGGAGAAGCACTGCCAGAGCCCTGCAAAATGACCTCCAGCAGGCCACAAATGTGCATGTGTCTGCTCAAACGGTCAGAAACAGACTCCATGACGGTGGTATGAGGGCCCGACGTCCACAGGTGGGGGTTGTGCTTACAGCCCAACACCGTGCAGGACGTTTGGCATTTGCCAGAGAACACCAAGATTGGCAAATTCGCCACTGGCGCCCTGTGCTCTTCACAGATGAAAGCAGGTTTACACTGAGCACGTGACAGACGTGACAGAGTCTGGAGACGCCGTGGAGAACGTTCTGCTGCCTGCAACATCCTCCTGCATGACCGGTTTGGCGGTGGGTCAGTCATGGTGTGGGGTGGCATTTCTTTGGGGGGCCGCACAGCCCTCCATGTGCTCGCCAGAGGTAGCCTGACTGCCATTAGGTACCGAGATGAGATCCTCAGACCCCGTGTGAGACCATATGCTGGTGCGGTTGGCCCTGGGTTCCTCCTAATGCAAGACAATGCTAGACCCCATGTGACTGGAGTGTGTCAGCAGTTCCTGCAAGAGGAAGGCATTGATGCTATGGACTGGTCCGCCCGTTCCCCAGACCTGAATCCAATTGAGCACATCTGGGACATCATGTCTCGCTCCATCCACCAACGTCACGTTGCACCACAGACTGTCCAGGAGTTGGCGGATGCTTTAGTCCAGGTCTGGGAGGAGATCCCTCAGGAGACCATCCACCACCTCATCAGGAGCATGCCCAGGCATTGTAGGGAGGTCATACAGGCACGTGGAGGCCACACACACTACTGAGCCTCATTTTGACTTGTTTTAAGGACATTACATCAAAGTTGGATCAGCCTGTAGTGTGGTTTTCCACTTTAATTTTGAGTGTGACTCCAAATCCAGACCTCCATGGGTTGATAAATTGGATTTCCATTGATTATTTTTGTGTGATTTTGTTGTCAGCACATTCAACTATGTAAAGAAAAAAGTATATAATAAGATTATTTCTTTCATTCAGATCTAGGATGTGTTGTTTAAGTGTTCCCTTTATTTTTTTGAGCAGTATATTATGGCCTTGCTCTTGCATTTCAAATATGATGGTACAAAAAAATACAAAAAACGTTTTTTTCTTTGTATTATCTTTTACCAGATCTATTGTGTTATATTCTCCTACATTCCTTTCATATTTCCACAAACTTCAAAGTGTTTCCTTTCAAATGGTACCAATAAAATGCATACCCTTGCTTCCCTGAGCTACAGACAGTTCGATTTGGGTATGTAATTTCTTGCGAAAATTGAAAAAAACGGGCGGATACTTGAGATGTTTAAAAAATCAAATATATGTTGTTGACATTTAAAAATATTTTCTTTGTAAATATAATGTTTAAAGGGTCGAATTTACATATTCTGAACAAAAATATGAACGCAAGATGTAAAGTGTTGGTCCCACGTTATTTAAATAAAATATCCTCAAAATTTTCCATATGCACAAAATTGTTATTTCTCTCGAATTTTGTGCACAAATTGGTTTACATCTCTGTTAGTAAGCATTTGTCCTTTGCCAAGATAATCCATCCACCTGACAGGTGTGGCATATGAAAAAGCTGATTAAACAGCATGATCATTACACAGGTGCACCTTGTGCTGGTGACAATAATTTGGCGGTTCGTCCAACCGGCCACAAAACTGCAAATACGTGTAACCATGACAGGCCAGGACCTCCACATCGGGCTTCTTCACCTGCGGGATTGTCTGAGATCATCCACCGGACAGCTGATGAAACTGTGGGTTTACACAACCAAAGAATTTCTGCTGCCAAAAACTGTCAGAAACTGTCTCGGAAGCTCATCTGCGTTCTCGTTGTCCTACCCAGGGTCTTGACTTGACTGCAGTTCGCCATCACAACCAACTTCAGTGAGCAAATGCTCACCTTCGATGGCCACTGGCACGCTGGAGAAGTGTGCTCTTCACGGGTAACCGAAAAGTTGCTTGTTTGATCCCAATCCAACTAAGTGAAAGTCTGTGCCCTTGAGCCAGGCTCTTAATCCTAATTTCTCCTGTTAATCTCTCTGGATGAGAGCGTCTGCTAAATGACTAAAAAGTAAAGCTCAATTTTACTGCCGGAAATTCACTCCTAGAACCTGGATTCCCCCGATTTCCACCCAGTGTTGTCACTGAATAACAGAATAACTGTTTAACCAAGGAGGAAGTGTTATGCAGTGATACCAAGTTCAATACACTACATGCATTGTCTGTTCCTTTACCTTATGATTCTTAGATGGGTCTAGCTAGCTCCTAAGAAGTGAAAAACAGTCTGGTTTCCTCATAATAAAACTGCGTTGTTGATCAGCTATCTTTAATTAATTACTGGGTGCTGACACCCTTTACAGTAACTATGTCTTAATCAATGTTGTCAACTCGATGTATTTTTGATGCCATACACTTGACCCCTCCCTTTCCTGTTTGCCCCTCCCCCTTTCTCTGCCCACTGCTCTGGGCCACCAGGACCCTTATAAAAGTCTGCACGCTTTCCCCTCCCTAGTCAGAATCAGAGTGAGACTCCAGTACTCCCCACTCTCTCTATATAGTGAGTGTAAAGAGTATTTTATCTTAGCCTCCATAAGGGAACACAGCTAGAAGAACACCCATGCTAGGAAACACCTACATTGGGTTGCTGGCTACAGCAGCCCTCCTCTCTCTGATACAGGACGGGACTTACGGAAGGTGAGTCTCACTGTCATACTGTTGGTCTATTGTTTAGTATCTAACATACTCTTAGTTACTCTCTCTCTCTCTCTATGGCTGTGTCTTACTCTTGCAATTATATGATTTACTGTCTTAATTATTATCATGTCAACATTAGTATAAATAATAAAAATG